>NW_026555333.1:6508411-7186497 GCF_029017545.1 Prosopis cineraria
GCCGCATTCACACAGCCCATAGTTTAATTGCAATAGTAGGCAACTCACAAGCAAACACTTTCGCTTGCCATGACCATCCAAAGTGGTATATCCCTCTGTTAGCATTCTTATTCTCTCAATTACGTACAATCAACTTTACAAATCAGCAGTCTTTGATGAAGACTGAAGCAAAACCATTCCCGCAGGCCTGCTCAGTGCTTGCATGAGTAGTTTGCAATAAAGAAAGGAGAAACAAAGAGAGCATCTGCTTCCCCAAAGGCCTGTGGCTTCCTCAAGTGAAAAAAAGAACTTAAATACACCTGAGGGATAACCCCTAAACATGTCCCCGGGGGGGGGGGGGTGGTTATAGCACATTACATGTAACAGAATTAGTCATTCGAGAATTCTTAAATAAATACGGTCCGCATTTCAGCCTTGTTTCTTAAATGCTTCTAACATACCGTCTAATTCACGAATGGCAATCTTGCGCATCTCTGCGGTCATCAAAATCAATAAGGCATAACCAGGTGGTCTCCGCGCGACCCAGACAACTACACGATATTAAAAAAAAAGGAAAAAGAAAAGGTCTACGTTAAACTGAAAGATATCAAATTGCTATTAAAAAGTAACTATGATAACATGCGACACGTTACCATTCCGGTCACCATAGTTGAATGTTAATATTCGTTTTTTATTTGTAAAACATGAAAATAACTTGCAATATGATTAGTAATTAATTTTTTTTTTTTTCCATTCCGCTACCTCCGTATAACCCCAAATACACGAAATTCATCTTCAAGATCTCTCTCAGTAACTCTCGAATCCAAGTTACCAACGTACACACGGGTCATCGTTTCAGTCTTTTGGTGAAACCTGCCAGTAAGAGATAATACAATTAAACCAATTTGACTAAAAAATTCAAGAAAGTCCTGCAGCCAAAAGATATAAGCTTCGGTCCACTTCCACTGTATCAAAATCGACATTATGAAGGAGAATAGATGTTACTATAATTATTATATTATTAGTGAACGGAAAAAAAATTGGGAGGAAAAAATAGGGTGACTTTAAATTTCAATGTTGCTTGGTCAATGACTTCAAATCTCAATTTATAATGTGTGTTTTGTGGGTATGTTCCAGGTGAAGGAAAACAAGTTTTCTATGTGAATTTACAGCATGAGGGCCAAGGTTAACAAAATTTGCAGGCTTAAATTTGGGAAATAAACGAAACGGGAAGAGGAAAAACTTGAACGAAGAGAAGAGAGATCTAAACCTGGAATTAAGAGCCACGAAAATGAAAAATTGAAGCCGCCGGCGGCCTCACCGTTCTATGTTCTTCAGGTCGTTGCGGCTTGTACTGCATTTAAACTCGGCAGCTCGAAATTAAATGTTCATGGGCTTAGCATAAAGACCAGATCTCTGTTGCTCTTCAAGATCGGCCCTTTGGGCTTGACAAAAGGCCTTCTTATTAATTGAGATTTTGGGTTTAGTTATTTGTTGAGATCTGTGCCAACTGATTTGGATTGTCATTGAAATTGAAATATTAATGCCTGATTGACTTACAGTAATTGATATGAAAAATTAATTTTCCTTGTATACATCTACCTTGTATTATAATACAAATCATTATTAATTAATTTATGTTTATGTAAGATTTATATACATAGTTTTACATATTTAATATATTTATATACAATCAAATTATGGCAAGTAAATCTTAATATATTAATAAAATAAATAACAAGAATTTATTATAGAATAAATAATAAATATAGAAGGTCCACATATCATGGTTTAATTCAAAACAATCACGGTAAATATATATTTAAAAAGGTTAGTTAAATTCTTGATTTTCTAAACAATTTCACGTAATTTTCATTATGCCCTAGAATATAATGAATATAACATTTGATTTATTCAAAATACCCTGGTTAATTACTCAATAAAGTAATTGTGTAACTAAAAAAAATACATGACACGTACCTGATATTTTATATTTTAAATGTAACAAAGCTTATGAAAAACAACTTATATATTATGGTTCGAAGAAAGGAAATTGCTTTAACAATGATTTTGATTCTAAGGATTCATGTGGTAATTTATTTAGAGATATTGGTTAGCTAATAATGATCAATAATGATACGCCCTTCAAATTGGGCAGGAGATCCCTCCATTTTTTTTCTCTACTTTCTCAATCCCCATCATTCATTAATTTTATCATTAAAAAAATTATTTAATAAAATAATTTAAGTGGTAAGGATTGAGAAATGGAGGGAAATGAAGAAGAAAAAATGGAAAGACTCCTCCCTCCTCTAGACCTCTTTTATATTAAATAAACAACCTCTTTATTCATAATCATGTATTTATAATAACTCGGTCTATATAAAAATTTGTTTGTCATGTCCAACCCACTCTAACTCAAATAAGTCCAGTCTAGTAAATAATTTGGTCCAAAGAATTGGAAAGATAAAAAAGACCAAACCAACTAAAATATTATTTTTTATTACTGTTAGAGATTGTTATAAATTTTTTATGATTATAAGTATTTTTATTATTTTAGTTGAGTTTATTAAGATGAAACGACTTATTATCTATCGTATAGAAAAAAATAAATAAACTTAAGCAAGTATTGGACTACCAAGATCGGTCTTTTAGTTCTATGAACCAAATCTGATTTTGTTAGTTTTCAAGTTATGACTGAATTAGACTAAATTAGATTGAACTATGAATTTGCTAATCCAATCTTTTTATAAAGGAGACTAAATTTCAAATTCAAATAAGTCTACTAGCTAGTTATGATGGGTAGATGTAAGAGTGCAATCATGAGGAATCTTTGTAGCTGCAAGGTACTCCTGCAATTTTTTTTATAAGCCATTTATATCAATATTATCAATATTAATGCAAAAATAAAATATGAGAAATAAAAATATGTAAAATTTTAAATATACCCTTATATAACAAATCTAAAATTATTTATATTAATTTTTTATGAAAAAATAATTTTAAAAATATTTTTAAATGTTATATAAAAAATTATATTATGATTTATAAATAAAATTAAATAAAATATTTAAAGCGTGTATGAAACAAGAGAAAGTATATTAATATAATATTCACGTCATTCTCAATTAGACGAGCGCCAGATATTTCATGTGCTCACCAAAACTTTTTTTTTTTTGGAGAATGACAATTAATGATCTTCTAAAAATATTAATTTCAACTATAGATTGTTAAATTTTAAAATCTCAATTAAAAATTATGATCTTTAATTGTGATAAAAAAATATAGTTTGTGAGGTGAAATTCATTATTGTTACTTGAGAATTCACTAACCAAACTTGAGAAAATTTGAAACATATATTGTGAAAATATAAAACTCCACTTGAAAATCAATTGTTTAATAAAAAGTGCCACTTAAGAATTTACTAACTCAACTTAAAAAAATTTCTAATATATATTGTAAAAACATGAAACTTCACTAGAGAATCAATTGTTTAATAAAAAAATACAAATTTAAACAAGTCACTTTTTATTAATAATTTTTAAGTGGGGTTTTATTTTTTTCATAATATATGTTAGAAATTTTTTCAAGCCTAATTAGTGGATTCTGAAGTGGCGCCTTTTGTTAAACATTCCATTTTCAAGTGGGGTTTTATGTTTTCACAATATACATTAGTAATTTTTTCAAGTTGAGTTAGTGAATTCCTAAGTCGCATTACTGAATCCCATCTTACAAATTACATTTTTTTATCACAATTAAGGACCATAATTCTTAACTGAAATTTTAAAATTTCATAGTCTGTAATTGAGATTAATATTCTTAGAAAGTCCTTAATTATTATTCTTTCTTTGTTTTTTTACTGGTACGAAAACAAAATTATCATTAATTAAAAATTCGTCCAATACATTGTTCATTTTGCACGGCACGATGGATCAAGTTGTCGGTGGTGGCATTTTATTTGATTTGAGCACAGCTTGGATTGAGAAGGTGCTTAATTGAATTTGATTTTTTTTAAAAAAAAAACTGGGCCATGTTTGTTAATAAGGAGTAAAAAGAAACACGTGGAAGGAAGTGATAGTAAAAGTGAGAGCGGTATGTTCTAGAATCCATGCAAGCAGCAGCAGTAATAATAATGATAATAATAATATAATTAAAAATATGATGCGCGGTAATGTTGTTTCGCTAGTCGACAAGATGGAAGGTCTTGGCATATACTTGTAGAATTGTATGAGTGTGGGCGCCGCCGGCTGACCTGCTTCAGCTAACAAACAAAATTAATCACCCATTCATTTAAAAAACATCCCTCTGATTCCAAAATAAAGCTAATTAATTTTGTGATTTTTTAAAAATGATAATTGATAGTGCCTTAAATTTATAAAAAATGTGTGACGTTTCAATTTTATCTCTTATTGAAACAAACCATTATATAATGATAAAATGTTGTATAAAAATTAAAAGCAGGCCAACAGGTATTGCAATTAAAGAAAGGTAAGACTAACTAAGAAAAAATAATTACCACATCTCTACGCCCCATGCATGAGACCAAGCGTGGTTTTAAAATTTGGAAAAATATATCTGCAAGTCTTTCTGATTTCACTTGATTTTGAATTAAGTTCTCTAGTTTATTTTATTTTAATCAAATCCTCATAATTTGATCTATTATACTCCCTTCGTTAAAAAATGTAGGATTTTTTAATCGAATCTCACATTTAATAAAGTAAGTAATTATTTTTAAATTAATCTTATCTTTTCTTTATCTATTTGAAATGTACTCTTTCGATCTTATCTATAAGTTATTTTTATCAATTTTATCAATATCAATGTCATGTTACTTTTTTTTTTCATAAAAGATAATTTTAAAAATATATTTTAAATATTATCTAAAAATTCATACCATAACTTATAAATAAAATTAAATATATTTTTTTAAAATGTGTCTTATAAATGAAATTGAGAGTAATGTTTAAAATAATATTATCAATAAAATTTTATTTTTAATTCAAAAAGAGTGATGATACCGTCAAGTAGTCCAACGGAGCAGACGCAACCTTAAACAAGTGTTAGTGCAAAGCCAAAGCTGTCAAGTTGCAGACATTTGCTTTGGAGTTGTGATTAAATTTCTCTCTCCAATCATGTCAACTTGGTTGGTTTTGTCCCGTACGCAAGGCTGCTCCTGGTCACGCCCACTTCAACTTGCTGGCCCCGCTCGTCATGTCTTTGAAAAAAGAAAGATCTCTAAATCATTTTGTGTCCTCTCATACTCATTTCACTATCTATCCCTCGTTCGTACCTGGCGGCCACCTCCAAGTTGCCATTCACGAAACTGGTCCCAAGCACTCACACACTAAACGCCCTCGCATGCATATTAATAAAATTTAATAATAATACTTTATAAATTTATTTTTAAAATATGTTCTGTTTGACATAATTTAAAATTTATAATCATTTTAATTCTACCACCAATTAAAAGCTAATGTTAAAAAAATTATTAATGAAATCATATTTTTATCAAATTATTTTATATATTAGAATAATAAAATTTTTTTAACATGACCTTATAATTTGAGATGAAAGGAATATCATTAATGAAAGTTACATATTATTATATACCCAACCCCTTCTTTTTTATTATTTGATAAACTGGACGAGGCCCATCTAAATATGGGCAGTGTTATTACAATCAGCTAACAATAGTGATTTCCCTTCCAAGGGTGGAGAAGAGAAATGAAGAAACCAGGCCAGCTACTAAGAGCTTGTTTTGCAAGATGGTCAACCACTCCATTTCTTGATCTGTCAACATGGCAGATGGTAACCTCCCATGGCCTGCACAGCAAATATTGAATTTGCTTAATCAATTGTTAAAGATGATGGTGGTGGTAATCATTTGCTCAAGCTAAATGAATAGCCTCCACAGCATCACTTTCTAAGATAACACGTCGAAAGTTTAGGTCCCATGCTTCCTTCAAGCCAAACAGGAACGCCCATAATTTAGACTCCAAGCTATCCTTTCCTACACTGCCACATATGAATCCAGATAAGAATTTACCAGAGTGGTCCCAAGAGACTCCACCATAACCTCCAATAGATCTACTAGGCAAGAAAGCTCTATCAACATTAATTGAAACTCAATTTACGGGGGGTGGCTGCCATTTTGAACAGCTGGGCAGAGGGGCATTCCCTGAGATATTGACATTGTTTAAAGAGGTTTTCTGATGCTGTAAGCTCTTCACCGTTGACATAATTTGAGCATAAATCGATTCATTACTTCTGTTACAATCCTCAAAGATTCGAGAGTTTCGTTGTTGCCATAGAAGCCAGCAACTTAGTGCAAATATAGCGCTCCATTTTAGAGTCATCCTACTTCCAGTACCCATCATGTTCCATTGCATCCATCGAAGCTACATTGTCCCAAAAAACACCCCTATATATTCCACGGGCAGAAGTTTACTCCAATACTCAAAGGCTCTTGGACAATCACGGACGACATGCATTATATCTTCTGGTTGAGATATGCACCACGCACATCGGCCATCTGTATTCATCTTTCTATGTCTACATGCTTCATTCGTCAGTAACCGGTTGTGCAGCACAAGCCATATAAATGTTCGACAACAGTGAGGGACATGCAACTTCCAAATTCTTAACCACATAGGATTGTTCGGACTGTTTTCATGTTTCAAGGATTTATACGCTGATTTCACAGTAAACTCCCCATGTTGTTTTAACCTCAACCTCACCTCCCATCCCCTATTCACTACTTCAACACTTTCACTAACCTTATCCCATATAATTTTAATTCCAGCCTAAGTGTTAGAACCTGGACACTTCTTGTTGGTCACAGGGATTAAGTCATTTTCGCATTTATACTTCTCCCTTATAACTTTAACCCAAAGATCATCTCTCCATTTCATCAGCTTCCATCCAAGCTTCATGAGAGTAGCTTGATTTTGAATTTTAGTATGTTTGATGCCTAAACCACTATTCCTCTTACTATTTCCCACATTTTTCCAAGTTTCTAAGTGTATCCTTTTCTTTTCCGTCATAGACCCCCAAATAAAGCTTTTATTCATTTTATCCAAAGTCTCACACGTATGAGTAGGGAGTAGAGTAGTTTGCATGGTATAGCACGGGATGGCCATGCTTACCGAAGAAACTAAAGTCATCCTTCCTGTAAGTGATAACGATGTAGCTTTCCAGTTAGATAGTATTTGTCTAACCTTGTCCGCTGTATTATTGAATGTGTTCTTCCCTATAGGTTTAGTGTGGAGTTGCACCCCTAGGTACTTGCCCAAATCCGTTGATTTAGTATATCTTAGCGCCGAACTGATTTCATCTCGTTGAACATTATGCACATTCTTCGAGAAGCAAATTTTGGTTTTTGCAGCATTAATCTTCATCCCAGAACTTTCACAAAACCTTAGCAAGCACTCATTTATAATATCAACCTATGACATAGAAGCTTCGACAAATAACATAACATCGTTAGTGAAAAATAGATGAGATATTGGGGGGTCATCTTTTCCAAATCTGATTGGTCTCTATTCTCCTTCATCTACTTTATGTTGAATCAGATGGGCCAATTTTTCCATACATATGACAAAGAAGTAGGTAGAAATAGGATCTCCTTGTCGGACTCTACGAGACGAGATAAAAGATTCAGATCGACTTCCATTCTAAAGAATCTGCATAGACGAGGAGGAGATACACTCCTTAATTACGTTAGATATCTTATCCGAAAAGCACAGTTCCTTCATACAGTCAGACAAAAATCTCCAATTAATTCAGTCATAAGCCTTTTCAAATCAATTTTAATTGCCATAAATCCCTTTTTTCCCTGCATATTTCTCATATAATGAATAATCTCTTGAGCAACAATAATGTTATCGGAGCTATGCCTACCAGGTATAAAACTACACTGATTGCGCCCAATAATACTTGAAAGAAACGTCTTCAATCTGTTAGTTATAACCTTTGTAATAATCTTGTAAATAACATTACAAAGGCTAATAGGACGGAGGTCCCGTAGAGTTTCAGGGGGATTCTTTTTAGGAATAAGCACTAAAAAAGTATGATTTACCTCCCTTATAGTCTGTGGGTTATGAAAGAAATTCTTCACTGTTGTGTTAATAGAAGCTCTAACATGACTCTATTGGCTCTGATAGAAAATAGCTCTAAACCCATTGGGACCTAGAGATTTAAGTGCCCCCATGCATTTAAGAGCCTCGTGAATCTCCTCTAGATCAACATCCTAGCCAAGTTGAGTCAAGCATTCTTTATTAATTTTTAGAAAAGTGATGCAGGTATGCAATCTGGGCCTAGATTCTTCCTCCTCAGAGAATAAATTTTGAAAATACTCTGTAGCTAACATTTTTAATTCCTTTTCATCATAGACCCATTGTCTAACTTCATTTTGCAAAGCCTCGATGTGATTGCTCTTCTTATGCCCATTTGCATAACCATAGAAAAATCTTGTGTTTCTATCCCCCATCAAGGCCTAATTACTTTTTGCCTTTTGAGCCCAAAGTATATTTTCTTGCAGTAGAACCTTTTCCAGTTCTAGCCAAAGTTTGGGTTGCAATTTTTCTAACCTTCATGAAGCACCTCCATTAGCAATGGATCTTGTAATCTCTTCCAAATGTCATAAAAGGTTCTTTTTCTTGAATTCTATATGCCTGAAAATATCTCTGTTCTACTTTGAGCAAGCAGCAGTAAAGGTTTTGATTTTGTTCAGTCCAAGTTTGATTGTTACCTCATGAATCACGAACTAATTGGTCAAACTTTTTGTGAAGAGCCCAAGCTGTAATAAATCGAAACGGCATATTTATATGCTTCTCGGTCAGCGAGTCATTTACACGAAGAAGTAGGGGTCTATGATCTAAATATACCAATAAAGATGTTTAACATTAGCATTGCAAAATAACTCCATCTAGTTAGTGTTTGATAGTACCCTGTTAATTCAACTCTCACAATTCCCCCTATGCCACGTAAATTTTATACCTTAAAAGCCAATATCATTCATGTGTGATGATTCTACCTAGCTTCTAAAGTCCTTGTCTATCTTAGCACCTTTTTGGGCTAAAGATTTCTATTCATGATGAAAGAGCATTGCATTGAAATCTCCCATAACACACCAAGGTCCTTGGATATTATCACCTAGTTGAGAGAGATCCTTCCATAAGCTTCTTCGAATGTTAATATTTGGACTCGCATACACTATGGTTAGCCACCGTGTTTCTTTTCAAAGAGTTTCAATTTTTAAGTGGATGAATTGAAAATTGCTTTCAACCACAGTCACTATCATATTCATGTTATTCTATAAACATCAAATGCCTCCTTTAAAACCTTTAGTGTCAATAATAACATGCTCATTAAATCCCAATTTTGTAGCCAATTGACTTGCTTTTTGCCTATTATTCCTGGTCTCGAAGATAACTACTAAATCAATGGCAAAAACCTTTCTTAACTCTTGAATAATATTTGGGAACAATTTATAACATGTTCCTTGAAAATTTCAAATGATGGAATTCATCAATCACTAAGTACAGCTATTATTGGGGTGTAAGGCCCCTGTGCTACATCCCATATGGATGTCTATGTCATTAGACTGGTCAAATTCATTGTTTAAACTGCTTCCTTGGCCCAACATTTGAGTTTCCTTCTCAATCCTCATACAGCTCATCATCTTGGCCTAATTCATCTTCTAACAATTGGCCCATTTTCTCTTCTTGATCCTCTTTGTTTGCCTCTTTCTCAGCACTATTTAGTGTTATAAATGGGTTAAATGTATTTATCTTTGGCCCGTCAATCCCATAAGTCTTCTTTCCTTTATCCTCATATTTAGCTCTAGCTGGTCCCACATTGTCCTTGCCACGTGGTTTGTATTTTGCAGGAAATTTCATTTTTCTTCCTACTAGAACCCACTCTGATTTAGCCTCTTGATTGACTTCTCTCTCAAAGTATTGATACTTATCCATTGACTGCATCTTCATAGGAGTATTCTTTCCTAATCATGTGTTTATATCCCCTTAACCGTGCCTTTGTCCTTTTGTCAAACCACCCCCTTTTATCCATATCCTTATTCTTCGTTACTCATTCATCAAAGCCCCTTAATTCCACCCCAGAATCATGCCCTTTCATCTGCCATTTCACCAAATTTTCAGGTTTGAAACATCTTCTGGTCATTGAAAACTCATCGTTGGTGCTTATAGTGGCTTTGTCTTGTTCATCCTGCTTCTTTCGATACTCGCTTTGATCATTTATTTGTGCTGTTTCATTCTCCTTTCCTAGCGAATCTTCACACCGATTAACCTCACTGAACTTAGGACATAGTTCTTTGTGCTGCACATATTTCCACAGTGAAAGCATACCAGATGTAGTCCCTCGTATTGAAACATGTACTCTTTGCCAAAATTAGTAAAGGATGAAAGGAGAGGCTGCTTACATCAGTTTCAATGCATATCCGAGTAAAACCACCCTTATCAGAGAGAGATGTTGATTTGTCAATTTTCAGAGTTCTTCCCACCATGTTTCTAATCTGCCAAAGAGATTCCACATCATATAATTCAACAGGTAAATATGAAATACGGATCCATGCCGCAATTCTACATTGAGTTTCTGCCATCCAAGGGTTGAAGTTAGGTCTCCATTTTGCACCAGGAGATAATGATTATCTATCATCCACGGGCCCTCCAGATAAGTATGTTCTAGATCTTCCTGTCTTGAAAATGAAATGATAAAGTATGTTAAAAGGAGTTATTCTCATTAGGTCCTGTAGTTTCCACATCCTCTCCGGTCATAGTCTTAAAAACTTCATTTAAATATTCTTTCCTAACAGTTTCACAATTAATGAATTCATCTAAGGTTGGCACCATCGTTTATAGTCTTCTTCTGAAACTCGCAGTTTCGGGCATCGCTTATAGCCAGTTTCATGATCACGAGATTCTTCATCAAACTCACTGCCTCCTTTTTTCCTTCATTGTACAGCTTATCAAAGTACCCCTTCTAACCTCGTGCAATCTCATCCTTCTCGTCATTGGGAGAAAGAAATCTTGAGGAGTTGAGACTTAATAGAGAGTCTCAATAAGTCATGGATTTCCTCTAGTACTTGATTTCATCCCCACTCACTCCCGCTTTATTGGACACACTGTGTTTCTCAGTTGCACCCTTGAACACCATTACATCATGATCTATAGCTTCGTACCCTGTATTGCCGTCCTCCTTTCCTTCAACGCTCAACCTCTCTCGCACTCTCGCTCACACTCATCTCGCTTTATCGATTTCCTTTCCCAGCTCCTTCTTTAATTTATGACATTTTTAGCTATCTTGTCAACATCAGTAACTTCTCAAGCTTACACCAAATTTAAAGTATGATTTTTAAAAAGAAAAATCCTAAAGGGCTGTATATACGGATGATTTTAGAAAGTATCAATTAATGTTATACTCCCTTTTATTAAAAAATATAAAGTATTTTTGATCCAATCTTACCCCTGTTAAATTAGTTAACTATGGCTTTCAAACTAATACCGTCTCTCTATATTTACCCTCATTATTTTATTCAAAATAAGTATAAATTAAGTTATTTATTGAGAAATTTTTTGGAAAGAACACATTATTATGCTTTAAAAGTTGAAATATCAAGAATACTTTATATTTTTTTAACATCCAACACTTTAAAAATGCCTATATTGAAACCATCAAATTATTAACCCAATCTTTCCAATAAAATAGTAAGTAATTACGTTTACCCAAAAATAAAAAGTACTCCCTCCGTCTCAAATCATAAGGCACTTTTAAAGAAACTTATTTATCTTAAAATATAAGACACTTTGAGTAGATTAAGATTTCATTAAATATATTAATTTTAATATTACTCTTTCTCTCTTTATAATAAATTTCTATCACTTCTCTTTTTAATATATTAAATAATGAGTATTTTAAAAATTTTATATTTTATATTTTAAAAAAATGATATTGTTAAATATATTTAGTGAAGTTTATTATATGTAAAATTTTATTTATAAATATTTTATAATTTAAGATGTGAGAAGTACGTGATTACTGAAGACAAGTTAATATACATAAATACTCCTATACATGGGAAGACAAAAATTCCGCCGTAAAGAGGATAAATTGGACTGGATTGTCTGTATTTCAATGTTTTGAGCTTGATGGAGCATCTGCCACACGTAGACCTGTGCTGTAATCTATGCATGGCCAGCTGGCTTCTGATTCTGAATAAATTTATAACTTTCCCACGTGGATCCACCATGGAAGTTATCCCCCTGTGTGGTGTTTGTGTGGGTATCATAATCAGGTGAATCTTCATGTACTACAACTCGTCCTGTAATGTCAAATCATGTAATAATTATATATATATATATAATAATCATCTTTGTACTTTTGGTCATTCATTGATGGATTCCCGTGAGAGGGATGGAACTTTTTTTTTTTTCAGGGAATCTCATGGAATCAATGTTAATAAACAAATGCATAGAATCTGATCTTAACATTGATCTGTCGTCATCACGCCATTCCTCATTTCTCTGATCTCCACCAAATATTCCACTTGATTTTCTTTTGCGTGAATTTTTTTTATGATTTTTTTCTTTTCGTTTTAAAGCTTATTGTTAAATTTTATGATAACCTTACAGAATACTTCTTCATATCCTCAGTTGTCTATAACATTGAAAAAACAGTACAAATGCAAAAGGTATATTCTCTTTATTAAAAAATATAATTAAATATATTTTTTAATTTTTTAAAGTATAACTATTATTTTTTTTAAGTGTCTTTATTAAATAAATTTGTTTATATTTATTTTAAAATAAAATACTTTATTAAATAAAAATAAATATAAAAAATATGGTTAGCTTAAAGATAAATAATCATTTTATTAAAATATGAGATTTGATTAAAAATATTTTATATTTTTAAATTGAGAGAGTGTATAATTCCTTATTTTCGTTTGATTTCTTGTGGAAGACATTTGTTTGCGTGTGAACTCTATCTAAACAAATAATTAAATAGTTAATGATCCTACATTTACAATAAAAGGTTTTGCTACAATCATGCTTAGCTGTACCTTAGAAATTCAGGTAAGATATGGTCCATAATGTCCACATCAATACCGATCAACGTAAGAAAATAATATCAAACGTTAAATTAGTCAAAATAATAACTCAACGGTCAACGATCCGATTAACCCAATCAAAATTAAAACATACAAAAATATTTACACATAATACTAAGAAAATTATATTTAAATAAAAGAGCATTAATTCATAAGTAAATAGAACATTCATGTATAAATAACTTACATAATTTAACAAAATAGAGTTATTAAAACACAAATTTGATGAGTTGTTATTTTTAAAAAACTCAAAATAACACGTTTCAAACTCAAAAATAAAAAATGAGTTGAAAAAATATAACATCCAACTCGGACGACTCTTCAAAAAAATATTGACTAAACCGGTTAGGGGATTGGCATCCCATTCCCAATTGGTCAACAGCAGTACACCACGACACCGAGCCGAAGGATAAAAAGTCGAAAACTCCCAATAATAAAGTAATCCAAAAGGGGAAAAAAAACGGCCCTCTGGGGATATCTTGCATTTGACAGATTCCACTGTAAAAATAGAGACAGTGAAAAATTCCCTCTATAAAAGCAGGTACGCACCACCACATTCAGAATTGTTCTAGAGAGAGAGAGACGTATCACATTCACAGAGGCAGAGAAAACAGAGAGTGAAATCACAGAAAATGGGCGTTTCTGGCGAGCGCTTCGATGTGATCATAGTCGGAGCCGGCGTAATGGGCAGCTCCGCCGCATACCAAACGGCGAAAAGAGGCCTAAAGACTCTTTTGCTGGAGCAGTACGACTTCTTGCACCACCGAGGGTCCTCTCACGGGGAGACACGCACCATTCGTGCCACCTACCCTCAGGACTACTACTACCCAATGGTGATGGAGTCCTACAAGCTCTGGCGAGAAGCCGAGGCCCAAATCGGCTACAAGGTCTACTTCGAGGCCCATCATTTCGACATGGGCCGCGCCGACGACCCAGACATCCATGCCGTCATCGCCAACTGCCGGAAACACTCAGTCCCGCACCAAGTCCTCCGTCGTCACCAAGTAGCGGAGAAATACTCCGGTCTCATCTCCATCCCGGACGATTGGATCGGCGTGTCCAACGCTCTAGGTGGCATCATAAAGCCGACGAAAGCAACGGCCATGTATCAAGCACTGGCCTCCAAACACGGCGCTGTGCTGACTGACAACACCGAGGTCATCGATATTAAAAGAGACAACGCGAACGGCGGAGTCACGGTTTTTACGGCTCGCGGCGACAGTTTTTGGGGCAAGAAATGCGTGGTGACGGTCGGGGCTTGGATGAAGAAATTGGTTAAAGCGGTTAGCGGGATCGAACTGCCTATACAACCCTTGGAGACCCACGTGTGTTACTGGAGAATCAAGGAGGGGCACGAGGCGAAATACGCTATCGGCGGCGACTTTCCGACGTTCGCGAGCTACGGGAAGACGTACATATACGGGACTCCGACGCTGGAGTATCCGGGGTTGATCAAGGTGGCGGTGCATGGCGGGAACCCGTGTGACCCGGACAAGAGGCCGTGGGGCCCCGGAGCGAGGATGGAAGAGTTGAAGGAATGGGTGGAGAAGACATTCTCGGGAATGGTTGATTCGAGCGAAGCTGTGGTGAAACAGGCGTGCATGTACTCGATGACGCCGACGGAGGATTTTGTGATTGACTTCTTGGGGGGAAGGTTCGAGAAGGATGTGGTGGTGGGGGGCGGGTTCTCGGGTCACGGGTTCAAGATGGCTCCGGTGATTGGGAGGATACTGGCGGATCTTGCGGTGGAAGGGGAAGCAAAAGGGGTTGACATGACTCCTTTTAGGATCCGGAGATTCATTCAGATTAGCCTTCTGTAGGCTCTTTACATACAAAAAACAACTTAGTATGTCTGTTTCATTGAACTCGTTATTGTATCAGTTCTAGTTGTCCATCCTCGATCCTCACATATATATAGTATGTTGCTTGGTAGCACTACTTAATGGGGGTTTTGCTGGTCTGGTTTGAGTGTGCGGTTCCCTCCAGTTAAGCTGTTAATGGATATATATAATCAGCAATCACAGGCACACCATGTTGCCGTTCGATGCTCCCACGTTTTATCTGCGTATTTTGCAACGACCTCAACGTTATATGATGAGCGGACTACACGTGTGTTGATTGATTCCCTTCACGATAAGCATCCGTTAGCGGCCTATACTCATCACTTCGTTTGCCACTTGAGGATAGTGAATCATACTAAATGGGAAAATGATACTTACCCATAATACGAAGATATTTAATAATAATCATTAAAGGTCTAGAACTATTGAGGTTCATAGTTTTTATTTGCTAGCTATTAAGACACTTCTAATTTTTTGACAAAGAAAGACCTCTAATTTTTAAAAAAGCAAAGCCTTCAATTTCATCTCCATTGCGAGAAAAGTGAACAAATATAATCACTTCTTATGACTTTCGTTGAGAGTGATTTTGATTTGGTTCTTTTTTTTTGGGAAAAAGGCAAGTATACTAACATTAAAATGAAGTTTAGAAAGTTAGAGATAAGACAAGCATCAAAAGAAGAAAAAATAGCAAGATAAAATGAGTCATGTGGACCACATTTTTTAATAGTATAGTTGTTGAATTTGTCCAAAAGCTTTGTAGTATCATGGTCTACAAGATGCTGTCGACTAGAACAGAAGCAAACTCCCTTATTGTATCTAATTTTCAAATTCCCAAAGCTTGTATATCTTCCAAACTAGTTCAAAGAAAAATTCATGATCCAGAACAATATGCTATGAACACAGAAAACCAAGAAAAGATGTGGAGAAATAGCATCAGATTTGTTGAGAAGCAAATTAATCCAAACCTTCATTGTTGAGAGATAAATAAACAATATAGTAAGATTTTTTTCCCTTTCTTAAAAACATGCACGTGGATCTCCCATTTGAGAATATAAGCTTGATTTCGAGAATAAGAGTTAGAAATTCCTTCAGAAGCTCCAAGACCAGTATTTTTCCCTTGGAGTTGGTGGTTATCCCATCGGCATGCACCTTTGAGAAAGAAGTATTGCTCATTGAAATCTCTAATGACCTATTTGATTGGAATTATATTTCTTGTATGTAGAGCATGATTTCTTTTTTAATAGATTAGACGCAGAAGTAGACAAATGTGTTCTAAAGCTTGAGTCTCTTGGTTCCAGTATAAAGTTTTTGAAGTTGCAACAGCCAAAAGATAAGACCTTGGACATAAATATTCGAGGAGCATATAACAAAGAGCCAAACAAGATGGCTCTTGTGTAATGACAATCACAAAAGGTATAATGCAAAGTTTCTTGTATTTCACAACCAAAGACACACTGAAGATTAAAGTTGAGATCATAAATAATCTTTCAATGAATAGGAGAGTTTTGTAAGGCAATTGAAGTTTCCAAAGAAAATCCCAAATTCCTTCCTTGGTTAAGGGTTTATCTTGATATGCAAAAGCAATTTTTGAATAACCATCCTTGACTGTGTAGGAACCAGAATATCAAATCAGCCAATCAACCAACCAATAAAAAAATAGGCATCCTTAAAATTGAATTAGCATCCTCCTTACGACAGAGTTTAGTGATGAGAGGAGCATTCCATTTAGCAGCCATCCAAGGAGACGGTTTACAAATGATAAGATCAAAAACTTTGGAGATGTTTAAACTTTGAGCAAGATCTCTATTGGAAAGCTTCCAACAAGTTTCATGGGTTAGAAAAATAGAATCTCCATCCTACCTGCCAAGTAAGAAGCTTTTTGATTAAATCAGAGGCTTTGAAAATAGCTTTCCAAAACCAAGAGACATTGTGAGGTATTTTATGTAAAAGCCTATCAGTGTAATGAAAATACTTAATTTTGATCATGTTACCCAAAAATGAATGTTCTTCAGCATTAAGAACTCTCCAAATTTTTTTAGCCAGCAAGGTGACATTCATATTCTCAATGTCCCTCAAACCAAGTCCACCATCTTTTATAGGAGAGAAAATAATATTTCTTTTGAGTCGAGGAATGTTCCTTTTACTATCATTGAATCCCCAAAAGAAATTAGTTAGCTTAGCCGCATCAATTGTAATGCAAAGATATTGTGGTAGCTTTACACATAACATAGTGCAGATATTAAAAGCAGAGAGCACATATTTGATGACAGTTAGTCTGGACGCCTGTGATAGAAGTTTAACCTTCTAAGAGGTAATCCTTTTCTCAATGGATTCCATAACCTAGCATAACTAAAAGATTTAATTTTTTTTAGCATCAATCCAGGTCCCTAAATAGCTATCAAAGGAGACAAAGGGTTGAAATTTGAATACCCAGTCGTTAAGCAAGTTCATGTTGAAGCTCAGTAGGGCAATTAAGACTTAGGAGCAATGAAATTTTTGAACATTCACCATAAGACCAGACTGTTTGCAAAAATTCTGAATAATCCCCTTAATGGTTTCAATACCATCCCTCATGTACTTAAAGAAAATAATGGAATCATCTACATATAAGAGATGAGAGACCAAACAAAAGTTCTAACAAAGTTTGATTCCCTTGAAAGCCCTCTATTGCTCCTTGCGAAAGACAACACAAGACATTAGCAACAATAACGTTAAGATAGGGAAATAATGGATCTCCTTGATGAATGCCATTGGAGGGAGAAATTGAATGAGAAAGGCTTCATTAAAAATAATCTCATGTTTCACCATAGAGATACATTGAAGAACCAAATTAACCCATTTAATTTTGTGAAGGACAACATTTAAAAAATTCTAAGACAATCTATCAAGACCTTTGGGGAAATCAAGTTTAATGTATCAAGTTTTTCCCTTTTCCCTTTATAGAATGGATTTGATGAGCCAGATTTGCTGCCACTAATATGTTGTCAATCATGAGTCTTTTTGGCAAGTAAGCACTTTGAAAAGGTGAGACCAGTCTTGAAGAATCACCCTAAGCAAGCTACTCAAGACCTTTGAGATCATTTTGTAGGAATCATTACAAATACTAATCGGTCTTGTATATCTAAAATTCTTGTGGATTTACTCTTTGCGATCAGAGTGATGAAAGTATGATTGAAAGAATTGAGAATATTCTCAGAGGTCCAAATGTGAGAGACCATATTGAATACATCTTCCTCAACAATGTTCCACAATTTGTGAAAAAAATTAGCATGGAACCCATCCGATCCAGGCGAGCTATCCTTTGGCGAGCTAAAAACAACTGCCTTAACTTCATCTCTCAAGACAAGAGCCATGAGGATCATTTGATCAGACTCATTCACCTGTGGCATATAAAAAGCATTAAGTTCAGTTGTAAGTTGCTCCAAACTGTACTCACTGGAGCATGAATAGATGTTGAAGTGCTCCCAAGTAACAGATAGAAGCTCTGATTGATCATCAATCCAAATTCCAAAATCAAGTTTAAGGCATATGATGAAATGCTTGGCCTTACAAGTGTTAACAACAACAAACAACAACAACAACAACAAGCCTTTATCCCACTAGGTGGGGTCGGTTACATGGATTGCAAGACGCCATTGTGTTCTATCATTTATCAAGTTTTTAGGAATATTATTAATTAAGAGATCGCGTTCAACAACTTCCAAGAGTGTTCTCTTAGGCCTTCCTCCACCTCACTTAATCGGACTCAAAGTTATATGTTCCACTCTTCTCACTGGTGCCTCCCTTGGTCTTCTCTGTACATGCCCAAACCATCTCAACCGATTTTCTAGTGTTAACCTTACCTTAAGATGAAAAATTTTTGTATTCCCCCCCCCCCCCCCGGCGTTTTCCATTTCACCTTGGCTTTTCGTTCCTGATAACTATATTGACAATCATAGGTAAACTCCAAATCATGTTCAATATAGAATCTATTACAACAGTAAGCTTCTGCATCTCACTCTCAAGCAAATTAATCTTATGCTTTAGGTTCCCAACCTTAGATTTACTCCAAAGAGAGAGACTTGATAGCAACCTGGACAGTTTGTTGTGAACCTTAAAACTTGGAAATCCTAAAACATAGTCTCACCAACATGCAGAAATAATTTCCTCGCATTCTTTAAAATGCAGTCAAAAGTTTTCAAATCTGCTGAGCTTACGAGAAGGTGTCGTCTCAAAAGCAGCAGAAAAAAGATTGATCTGATTCATGACCCACTGGGAGTAAAAGGCATTCTGGTGGGATTCTCATGGACAAAAACGATTGTAGTTAATCTAATAATGATCGAGTGACATTATTTCTCCAGCCCAAACTAATGAAAAGTTATTTATAAATTTAAGAAAAGTTAATTGTAAATTGAAAATACTTTTTTAAAAAAGTTGCTGATTATTTTTTATTTTTTCACGAAACTTGAAAGAATTACTACGTTACTATGTGAGACACTCTTAAACAGATGAATTCCTGTCCGCAAAGAGGGCATGATTAGCTAAAAAATTTGCTTTTATGTGCATTTTTTTAAATTTTAAAAAATGTATATCTTAATTTGTTCTCCAATCACATTTTATAATAATAAAAATATTAATATTAAATATTAGAAATTTCTAAAAAATTCAAACTACTAAAAGATATGAGTGTGCGTGAATAAATATTTGTTGACTTTTTTCCGTTATCTAATTTCATGGAAACCCCATCAACCCAAACATATTGGCTTCTGGGTCTGTCACAGCTCGACATACTGTTACAATTGCGCGTGTACGTCACAGCTCGACATATTGGAATTGGAAGGGGCTTAGCCGAAAGTCCTAATCATTTTTTTACGTTTTTTTTTTCAAGCACAAGTTAAATCCTTTGCAACCGATAAAATACCAAAAGCAACAATTCAAGACTAGAGGTAACTTTGCAACCTGAAACATCTCTGCGGTTAACTCACCGAAACACCCCAAAATATGAACTCTCTCCAATAAATGAAGTCAGACGCTGAACCACTACTTCGAACACTAGAGGTATGTCATGTATCATGGCCAATAAAAGTCATGTGATTCTTGAATAACATGCGAAATTTTCACCGCCAAGTTATGGTCATTCAATACAAAAAGAATGGTGAACTCTGAAATTTCTTATCGCTATCCAGATGAATGGAGAAAAAGATGTCGGAGTACAAAAAGAATTACCTCCCATACCTATCTAGTCCTCCTACAAGATGTCTGAAGAATATTAAATGGTAAAGGGACCCTGGCCGGCTGGCCCCAAGTATTGTTTTCTCTTGTCTTTCGAAAGCCTAAATACAACAGGTCCTTGACAACCCACTGGGGTTTGTGAAGAATGCTCTTCATTTTTCTAATTTTCTCTCTTCAGCCTTAGAACGCACTGATTTGTTACTGTTCTTCACTGTAATCTTTTCTATTGACCACTACTGTATCTACTTTCATTTCATCAACAATCATATGTAAGTCATAAGATGAAGAACAAAAGGGAAGGGAGATACTCTACGACTAAACCTTTTCCTTTTGCTAGTTTAAGCATAGCTAACGGCCCCCAATTTATGGTTTAGAACCTCGTACCTCCTCTCGTTTCTGGCTTTAGATTGTATGAAGTAGGCCATTAGCCAAGTCTGACTCAAGCTTCCAAATCAGAGCTTCTCAAACTACAGAAAAAGCAAGTAATAAGTGCACTATGGCCCAGTAAATTATAATTCCCAGTCGCAAGGTCGGCTGTCTCATCAAAGTTCGATCACACGAAACCCTGCAAGAATATGGGAATCCAGATCGCATCATGCAATTCATCAAATTTAAAGAATCTTGATCAAAATAAAGCAGAAAGGGATGGGCGTGCCCACCACAAGCCATCAATCATGTCACTCAAAGGCCTTGTAAATCTTGGAACAATTCTTGAAGAAGTAAGTGACTTGAAACCATGGACTGTAGAAAGAAAGGAAACCAGAAAGAGAATTAAGTAAAAAAAAAAAAAAAACCAATATAAAGGACATTTAAGTTGACGAATCACCTAACGGTATTTGGTGTAGAATTACCTTTGTCGTCATCTTCATCATCTATCCTACCAGTACTGCCAGGGTCTCCATCTACAGCAATGGCAAAATGATCGTTATTGCCTTTGCGCAAACTACGAACCTGAGGTGTCACAGAAGTCACTGCTGCTGCCCACTTGTCAATCTGCGCATAGAAGCCAATAAACTTAATCCCTTAATGTCAAATCAAACAAAAACCCCCAACCAAATGAGTCATATTCATAATTGCATCAATGTCAATGAGGAAAACTACAAAATCTTTTCATTGCCATTCACATGCGTAAGCGATATTTTCCCCCTCAAACAGGAATAATTAACCATATCATATTTAATCAATTATGAAACGGCGCATAAGAGAAGGAAACGCCAAAAGGAATCTAAAACTCTACCTGAAAACTTATTATCAAACAGTTAAGGATACCTCAAGCATAAAATCCAATTTTTTCCAATCATATTTGATTATGGTCACCATGTGATCTGGATTCTGAATCTAAAGCAGTTAAAAAATTGGTAGTTTAAAGGTTTGACTATACAAACTAGTTATCATGTTAAGTTTGACGAACAAGTCTAGGATGAAACATCACCGGTGTCAATATTCCTTTAAAACTATCCACACAAGTGCAGAGGAGACAGTTACCACAGATTACCTATGGGAATGCTAATTATTGATCTCCAAATTCCTTTTCAATGCAAAACTAAAAGAACAACAAAAAATGATTGACTTACCACTGGTTCAACCTCCAAAATTCCTGCGGCTGAGCTTGTGCTAGGTCCCCTTCCAGACTCTTCCACATCTTCAAGCAAATTCAATTGTGATTCTTTTTCATGCAAAGACATCTCAAGAGCTTCTGCTTTACGTGTCAACTCATCCACCTTTCTCCTTTTTTCCTCTAGCAATGCACCCTTGCTTTCTGCATCCGCTCTCAAACCCTCCAATTCTGATAATATAGAAATGAGCTTCTTATGAAGCATTTCTTTATATTCACCAACAAGACTGTCACTTTTCACATCAGGATGCAAATCAAGCATCCCCTCTCGAGATACCATCATGTCAATCCACATCAAGAACTCAAGAATCTCATCTGAACTTCTCTTGTTCATTTGTGATGCAAGAAGAATGTCGTTGGTGCATCTTGTGACCTCTTGCCTTAAGAAAGAGATCTCAGCATCTCGTTCTTGTAATTGGGACTGCAACTTCTCAACCTCAGCAAGGAGACTTGCGGAAAGATGGTGAAGCTCGTCAAACTTGCTTATGGTGACGGAATGCTTTTTCATAAGTTTACCACGTGAGGCTTCAAGCTTCTCAATCTCCAGATTCTTCTGCTCACATAGATTTTCAAGTTCCTCACTCTTTTTCATCAACTCTTGCATTTGCATCTCTTCCTCATCAAGCGCGTGCATTAGTGCCTCTATTTCTGCAATAAACAGTAATAGAAACATTAAAAGTCTATCATGCAATTAAATTTTAAAAGCTTACTTATTAAAGGGGAAAAGAAAAAAGCAAGTAAATAGCAGACCTTGGTCTTTGGCAGAAACCAAATCAGTCAGAGATCCGATTTTCTCCTCTAACTCAGCTGCAGCCAACTGCGTCTCTTGCATCTTGTTCATTTTCTGCTCTAAAATCTTCCTTTCAGCCTCAACCTTTTCCACTTGTTTTTCCAAAATATTCTCTCGAATCCTAGAATCTTGAAGTTCTTGAGTGCAACTCTTTGTGGCAGATTCAGCATCCTTAATCTGATTTACAAGCTCCAAACAGATCCTCTCCCTTTGAACATCCTTCTCTTGGAGCTCTCTCTGCAAATTTGTTATGGCAGCCTTCATCTCCTTTTGGTTTGCATCTAGAAAGTCTGATTTTACAGTAGCAAATTCTTTTGCAGCCAATACCAATCTATCTGCTACAGTCTTAATATATTTTTCAGACATCAACTGAACCTGGCTGCTGAAAGGTTCTCCACCATCAATGAATGATGGTCCTTTCAAATTAGCTCCTAAACCTGAAGATGCTACCTTGTTTCCAACAAGTTCATCTTTTCCACGTTCAATTACAATAACTGAATTGGTACATGCTTCATAAAGGTAGCCAGTGTTCTCACATAAGGCGGCAAGTTCCCTGTCTTTTCTACTAATTTTGTTCTTCAAGGCTTCGCATGACTCTCTTTGGGAAGTCATTTCCCTTTGAATAGTCACCATTAGATTAGAAAGAGCTTTTTCTCGCTCCTGTGTTAAACTTAAGTGCCTGTTTAAGCTTTCCTTAAGAGAAGTGACATCCACTAAGAAGTCATGCAGCCGATGCCCAAGAAGATGACATATTTCAATTATGGTAGTATCATCAACACGATCAACTTTGTCAAAATTCAACCAAGAATCCACAGATATAGCTCTCTTCTGGAGAAGGATCACAGGTAAACGAAAAGAGAGAATTGATTATATGCCCGATCAATATAGGTAGAAGCAATTAATCTATTGAAGAAAAGAGATAAAATGTCACAAACCAGACACCACAGAGGAAACAAATCAAATAAGCAACCTCTTTTTTGTTTTTATTTATTTATTTATTGAAGAAAGGATGATTTATATTTTGGACCATAGAGAGTACTCATCAAAATTTCATCCTAAGCTAATAGTTACAAAACAAAATGCCTGCAGTGCACAGTTTGTTCCAGCTCAAAAGGTTCATATACTTAGAAGTAGCATGTTTAAATACCTCAGGATGCAATAGCAGACATAGGCAACGTCAAGTCAAGCATCCCCACCCCCTATGCATGGCATGTTCGATTTCTCATTCTTGTAAATTGTAATATACCACATGGAAGACATTTAACATAGAATAAAAATTAATGAGCATTCATACAATACTAATACCTTATTGTCAATTGACATGGGTAAATTGCCATCGCTAGCTCTGTTGACAGGTGAATCAACCACATTTGCAGCATTGTCGTCACTCATGCAGGACTTGAGAGCAGCCTCCATTTTTTGAGAAGACTCTGAGTCCATGAAAAGCATATTAGCCAATAACTCGCCAATTTCACCAAAGCTTGTGTGGAGTTGGTTCATCCTAGATATTAATGCCAAGAACTCGGAAAAATAATTGTTTCTTTCCTCTATGTGCAGAGCTGATAACTTTTCAAGAAGTGAAAGAACTTCCACTTTAGCAGCCTCAGCTGAATCCCTCTCCTTTCTGGTATCCGCAAGTTCAACAGCCACATTTGCAAGCTCCTCTTGGAAAGCATCATTCCTCTCTTGAACCTCGTTCAATTCAGCCAGGAGAAGCTCTGCTGCTCTTTTAGATTTCCTAGACTCATGTTGTAAAGAAGCCACAGAAGCATGCAGATCAGAGCATAACTGCCCAACCCATTCCAACTTCTTGACAGGATCACTTGCGTCGCTGTCACCACTAACCTCAATCTCACTTAACTTGTTCAAAATCATTTTCAGCATGTATTCTCGTTCTTGCAGATGATGTTCAGTATCTGCCAAATGATTCTTTAGAAGCAAGCTCTCAGATTCTAGAGCTTCTAACCTATCTGGGTAAGTTGACAAGTCCTTGAACTTCTGTGCATACTCTGCAAGAGTTTTTTCCTGATTGCTAATCTCAGATTTCCAGCGCACCATCTCACTATTCATCTCTTCAATTGTTTCTTTTAGACTATCTCGTTGTTGTATCAATGACTTCCCTTTCCTGACTGCAACATTTAACTTCTCTCTAATAGAAGCTGACCTCTGCTCCTCCTGATTTAAAAGCTCCCGCAACTCCTCAGTTTTCTTACTCAGGGCTTCAACTTCACCAGACAAAGATATTTGACACTCCAAATTTCTCTCTCTCTCCTCCTTCACATGCATCAATTCACGTAAGGCCTCCTCAAGATCTACTCTCAAACTGACTATAACCGGGTCTTCCTTGCTATGCATATCTATGTTCCTTTCTTCATGAAGAGTTCCATCATCATTTTGTGTGTCATGCCCATCAAGTGCATCCCCATAAGTAGGTTTTGCTGACAAAAGAGCTGCATAATTTTCTACAAGCATTTTCAGTAATACTTCCAAGGAATCAATATTTGGATTACTAGAAATCAGGTTTTCCTTTTCGGATTCCTGCAAAACATCACTGATTAAATCTTGCAATTTGCTGATCTTTCCCTCAATGATGAGAATTTGTTCCTCAACAGCACTTTTCTGCTCCAATCTCTCCTCCAAGCTAGTTATTTCATGATTTAACTTTTCATTATCAAGTTCAGCTTGCTTTGAATGCATTGATAGTTTCTTGCATTCATACATCAAAGTCTCCGCTTTTTCTGAAAGATGCCCTTTCTCGGAGGTAACAGCCCTAAGGTCTGCTTGAAGAGCAGATACTCTCCGTTGAGACTCTTCCAGATCAGCATTTAGCAACCCACAATAGCTGTCATATTTTTCAATCTTCATCTGAAGTGAATCTATATGATGATTAGCCTCAACAAGAGCTCTTCCTAACCACTCAATCCTACTGTCTGTCTCCATAGATTGCAAATGCGCAGGCATATCTATCATGTCCACAAGTTCTTCCCATCTCTGAATTAATCCGTTTCTTTCCATCAACGACTGCTCCAGCATTTCATTTTGTTCAGCTAACTCAAAATACTTACTCTTTAAGTCCTCAAATTTTTTTCTTAAATCATCCACAACATCAGATTGCAGCTGACCATCTTTCCAGGCATCCGTGACAACAAAACCAGTATCCGAATATGAACCTCCTCCTGCAGTGCTTCTTTGATCCCAATCATTTAAGGGCAATGTGTTATCAGCAGCTGACCTAGCCAACCAATCAATCTTTTCAATTATATCTAGAGAATGAAATTGCTCTTGCAGATCTAAATCTTCCAAAACCTCTTCTATTCTCTGAAGAACTGAGTCTTTAAGGAGAAATGACTCTCTCAAGGCATTAGCTGAATGACGAATATATGACAGTTCCGATTCCAGAGCCTCTGCACGCTCACCAGCCTCCGCATAGGTCTTAAGTTTTGTTTCAACCTCGTGGATTCTAACATCTTTCAACTGTAACTCCTGTGAGCATCTCTCCAATTCACTGGAAGTCTCAGCCAGGGACTGTTTGAGGCCATCTCGCTGTACAACCAGCCCTTTCCCCTTGGCAACAGCAATGCTAAGCTTCTCCCGAATAGAAGACACCCGCCGTTCTGACTCATCAAGTTCCATTGTTCTCTCATATAATTGAGAACAAGTAGCAATAAGAGCTTTCTCCGCATCACGTAAGCTTTCTTTGAGAATAAGGATTTCATTTTCATGCTCAAGATGTAAAGCATAAAAAAAATGGATCTTTGCTTGTAATTCAGTCAGTTCCAGCATCTTAGATTCATAGTCTTCCTTAGTTATGCGTGCCTGCCTGTCAGCCTCTTGAATTTTGTGAACAAGACCAGACACCAAAGATGTGAGGTGAAGGAGGGGTTGCCTATTTATTTTGGCATCAGTATCTTCTACATCCAGCACACCTTCAACATCTTCAATTAATGTACCGACAACACCTAAACCAACACACTTAACGCTCAATTCCTCCAATTCTTTTTCCCTGTGACTTAATTCTGACTTCATCACCTTACAAACAGACTCAAGTTCAAGCTTTTCCATCAGCATACCCTTAAGAGATCGCATCATGGCCTCATAGCTGGCATAGTTCAGTGGATCAGGCAATGCATCACTTGGTATATCAACCATCCTTTCATCTAACGGCCCAACATGGTTGAGAACAAGTTCCCCCAAGTCACTGTAAATCTTATGCAATATACCAACTGCTGAATTATTCTTCTCAAGCAGATCATCACATTTGGCACTCACTTCTCTGAAAGAGGTACGCACCATATCATGTTCTGTATAAGTAGCTTCAAGCTTCTTCTTAAGATCAACAATCAATTCAGTGGCTGCATTAACAGAAACTACAAGATGATGATTGATATCCAAACCATCAAGGGAGCCGACTGATGTGTTTATTGAGAAAGCTTCCCCAACTGATTCATCCAGTTTCCTAATTGCTTCAACAATCTCAGCAATAGTAGTATTCCAACCTCGCTCAAGAAACATTGCCCTATCTGTCACCTCCTTTTGCAAATTTTCAAGGTGAATACCAATAAAAGAAGCCATCTCATTTGAACTTTTTTGCAAATCATTTATTTCAGTGATCAAATCTCCAATTTTTGACTCGCAATTTCCAAGCTTTCCACAGAGTTCAACGTTTTTGGCTTTGAGAAGGACATCTTCTTGCTTTAAAGCTTCAAAGAGTTTTTCAAGATGGCATTTACCTTCTTGTATGTCTACCAAAAGTTGCGTGGAAACTTCATATTGAACAGTAAGTTCGATGTTGGATGCTTCCAAATTCAAGCAGCGCTGATTCAATGTTTCGAGGAGATCTTGGAGTTCTCTGCACCTGACTTCACCACTCTTCCTACCATCTTGCTCCTCCTTAAACAATGCACCAGCATTCTGAACATCCAACCTCCACATCGTAAGTGATGCTCTCAAGTCTCCAATTTTCCCTTTGGTGGACATAAATGGATCAGGTGGTATCTGACATTCATTGGAAACATTTTCCTCTACCTCAAGCTCATTATTTTGTGATTTTGATTCAAACGCCTTGATCAATTTTGAAACCCCAGCTGAGGAAAGTTTACCAGGAGACTTGCCAAGGGATACTGAATGAGAATGCAATTGATCAATTGCCTTTTCAAGTTTCTCCAAAATATTCTCCATCTCATCCAGACGCATATTCAAAGCAACAAAACCAAGAGAGTTATAAAATTCTTCATGTTCAAGTGGATTCAATGGTGGCTGCCCAGGATCCCCTTTTCCATCTCGCTCCAGATGGAAAGGCAAGGAATCATTTGTAAATTTCGTTTGATGGTTCTCACTTCTTTGCCTTGCTATCTGTGTTTGACTATGGAGCTCCTCAAATTCAGATAGCAATTGGCTGTATTTGTTGCCAATTTCTTCTGTGTTAGCCTTATGCACATCCAAAGTGCTTTTCAGAAAGAAGTTCTCCTTGGTGACTTGTTCAAGTTGCAGTCTGGCCTCTTTAAGTTCAAATTGGCACTTCATTTGTTTCCCAGTCTCTATAGATAATTGCTCTTGAAGAACAACAATTTGAGATGAAACGCTTAGATTCTCAAGAATAGCAGCTTGTTCATACTCTTCAAGCATTTTAATCTGAGCAACTGACAATGCAAGGCTCCCGTGCAAATTGGAATTTTCTACCTGCAGACTTGCCACCAAATCTTTACTTTCAACCAACTCCATCAATAGCCTATCAATTTCACGGGAGAGATGCTGAAGTTTGGCTTCAATCTTATTCTTCTCTTCAGTCACCAAGGACAATGCCCCATTTAGGTTTAAATTATCAGCTTTTAGTCCTTCCACTGAACTCTCAATATAAGCTAATTCTGTCGACAGTTTCTTACTTTCACAAAGATGATAATCATTTTCCACTGCAAGTTTCTTTTTCTCTTCAAGCATTGACGCAACCAATTCATTCATTTCCTTATTTTCTGCCTGTAAAGCTGAGACCAAACCTTTGCAGTCAGCCAGCTCTGTAGAAAAACCCAGAGCATCGTTTTGAGACATTTCATAACTATTCTGCAACTCAAGTACTCTAGCCTGAAGTTCTTCAATCTTACCCTTGGCAGAAACATATTGTTTTGCAGTCCATCATTCTTGCTGGTAGAAAGTGCTAATTCTGTTGACAGCTTCTGACTTTCACATAGATGAAACTCCTTTTCTTCCACAAGTTTCTTTTTCTCTTCAATCATTAATGCAACTGATTCATTCATGTCCTTGTTTTCTGCACGTAAAGCTATGATCAAGCCTCTACAGTCAGCCAGCTCTCTAGACAAATCAAGTGAATCTTTTTGAGACAATTCATAACAATTCTGCAACTCAAGTACTCTAGCAGATAGCACTTCAATCTCTACCTCAGCAGAAACATATTTGCTCTGCAAGTCTACATTCTTGTTGGCAATATCATGCAGTTCAACACGACAATTTGAAAGTTCTTCAGCAAGAAGTTGATTCTCCTTACGAACTTCACTACATGAAGCACGAAACTCAGATAGTTCATTAGTCAACTGATAACACTGGTTGTCAGACTCCAGTTGTTGCTCCAACTGTTCAGTCAATTGCAAATTGAATAAATCTTTCATAAAAACTGCAAGAAATAACTCTTCTTTGAGTTTCTTGAATTCTTCAAAAAACTATGATCAGGTAGAATTAAACTACTGAATATAGGATCTGCATTAGAGACTGTCCTACTTGAGTTAAGCAGAAAGTTATATTCTTCTTCACTAAGTCCCCTTATAAGTTCTGTCAGCTGCAAGAAATTGATTGAGCTCACATCACATATTGGAGAGACAATCGATGGTCTGGTCAAATTTGTTCCTTGATCTCCCATTGGCAATCTGTGGCTTTTATCCACGTATACAGACTGATCAGGAGAATATTGCTGGTCAAGCCTCTCATCTAGTCCCCTTTCCTCTTCACTAGAAACTACTTTCTTACTCACATCACTGGAAGGAAGAAGCATTCGCAGTCCAACACGAGAATTTTGCAGGTCAAGGCCCTCCAGAAGACTCCTCTCCTCTCCACTAAGAACCACTTCTTTCCTACTCTGATCATCACTGGACTGAAAAGGCACTAGTCTAAGAGGTGAAACTGGCGGTGCCTCCCCTTCCAGATTTCTCATGACATGTCCAGCAATTGCAATTTTATTGTCCTTCCCTTTAGCAGAAGCTGAACGCTTATTGGATGTGACATCCTCGAGAGATGAAGATACTTCAACTGCCTCGCCAATTTGGGCTGCTTCATGAGATGCCTCCTCTATTCTATTGTCGTCCAAAGCAAATCTTGAAACAGACTGTGCATTCTCACCAACCTCAGACAAAGTGAGATTCTTTTGGCTATCAATCTCCATATCACTGCTTTGACTAGATTGCTTCTTATCCAGACCATCAGCTTCCTGCATTGCCCCTACCCAGCAACAAATGGGAATATAATTATACATCAAATTATACATCCGTATACCCATCCTTCCCAGTTAATTCCCCCATATCAAAACAAAGTTAAAGCCTAAAATTAATGAGGTAAAAAAGAGAGGAGCACAACCTACATCTGTTACCTGATCTTCCATTACATTCGTCAACGATGTACTAGGAATATCTCATATACATGCAAAGACTCCTGCTTATCTTCACCCTCAATTTCAACACTAAAAGCCTTGTCCGCTGTAGAGGTTACTGGAGCAGGTACCGACATGATGTCAACAGTTGTGGGCATATGATCATCCATTGTTACACCTTTCACCATTTCAGTGCCAACATCTTGAGTACTTTCACCTCCATTTTTAACTGACTCGGATGTATTAGGAATATCCTCTGATAAAAGTAAGGATTCCTCTGCATCTCTGCACTCTCTTTCAACTCTAGAAGACTTTCCCGCTGCAGTGGTTACTGGAGCAGGTACAGGCAACGTGTCAACAGGACTTGGCATATGGTCAAGCGTTGTTCCATCTTCAGAAACAGGACCATGAAAAGTTCCCAGAGGCACGTCTTCCAACATGTCAATACCAACATCCTTGATGCTTTCCTCTTCATTTTGGACTAACATCGCAGAATCATGTTCATCCACTACCTGAGCCTGGAGTGCTAACTCAGTAGTAGTAGCCAGTTGCAATTGAACACCTGTGTCATTATCAGTTGCTGATGATGAATTAACAGATGGAGCACTGAAGTCAAGAGTGAACGACTCCGCCAAAGACTCTGATTCTGAAACCTCTTTGATACAGAAATTGGAATCTGCATTACTTTCAACGTTACCATCGGTAACCTGAGATGATGTTGTTGACATAGGGCCACCAGGAGCTTCTTCAGCGTCAGGCTCATGTTTCCCAGCTTTAACAGATTTTTTTGAAGATTTTCCGTGACCACTTCCCCCTTTACTGTCCTTCTTCTGACGAAATTGCTGAAACTGAAGGAAAAAATAACAATAAAAATTCAAATTATAGGACAGCGAATGTTCACCTCTATTCTTTACATCTGCAGTCAAGGAATCATGGGAAAGAGGAGAAAATATATACTTATACTTTCATATCCCATGAAAATAATGTTTAAGCACGAACAGCTGAATGAAGTTCATCATCATCATTATCATTATTATTTTTTTTCAAGAGTAATAATTTGGTAATCCATACAAAACTCGAATGCTATGAGCCTATGACATTCACGGAATAAAAGTTCAAGCTATTAATTAAAATGATCATTGACGAGGTTTTAAAGCTTCTGTAACCATTTAATCAATACTATTGGAAGTATCTTTTACCCCCCAAAAAAAAAAAAACTGAACCTATCAATTTGATATAAAATTTTTTTTTTTTCAAATTTTGCGCAGTTTACAGGCTGATTTTTTTAAAACAAGCAGATTGATTGATAACAAGCCCCAATTTTCAACTTTGGGCTAACTTCTAGAATTGAAAAATGTCCCTTCAAGTTAGGCCAATGACTTCTCTCCACTAAATGGACGCTCCACTGTAATAATATTATAGCAATTCAATTGAATTTGATAATTTTTGAAAGTATAAATTAATTAGCATCCTTCAATTTTGATTTAAAGGTTCAAAAGTACAGAAAATACATTGTAATGAAAAACAAGATTTCTAAATTAGCATCACCCTTCAGAATAAAGTTCTTTTGTCCAATTCAACTATAGATCCCACTTAAGAACCTTTCATTTGTCAAGTGGCAGGCCCCCATTAGCCGGCAACTAAATATGAGTGGTTAAATCATGAAAATAAGGGCTGCATGGCAATGAGATGCCTAGCCCTAGGGCCTGGATCCCTAACCTCCCCAATAGGAACCCTGAACACATTTTGACAATCATGAAATGAACTCCTATCAAATTTTGCGACACAGATCAGTTCAATTGTGACAGAACCTTCCAATCCTGCATTTTCCAATGATTCGAAAGCCAAATGGAACTTTTGAGGGTTAGAAGTCAGAGCTCAGCTCATAGAATAGTTGGGGGGTGGCATACTACTTGACAATTGACAATTGAAAGAGCGCAAGTTCCATATTTAACAGGATACTGAACCAAAAGGATCTATGTCCTCAAGCGTCATAGTTCAAGGGGCATGTTGCGCCATTTTCAAGGGTTAAGAAAGAGAGTTGGCAAATGACCCGAAGTTAAAGAATGATAGTTGCGTTTCTCCTATCAATAAATCGAATGCTTCTATCAAGCTTGAGTTAAGCTCTAATATAATATTCAGCAGAGCAGATATGTTAGTCAAATTGGTTAGATGAAATGCAGAAAAATATTACACGGGAAATAGAGTTAGAGTGTCATTTAAACAGATATCCATATGATTGTAAATAAGCCATAGTTAAATTTAAATATATACTGGTTCTTTTGAATGAAAATTTTCATGTTCTTAGAGGATAATTGAAAATACTTGAAAGTAAATAAGCAGTGGATAGACCTTTTTTCTTCCCGCAGCGAGTAGATCGGTACGGCCCTTGCTCTTGTCCATCCGAATCCGATCCACCCCGTTGTTTCCCCCCACCGTTACTGAGACAATCACCTCAGCTGAGTCCCTGTCACCATTGTTATACTCCTCTTAGGCTGCACCATGAAAAATAACTGAGATTTATTACCACTGACATAATAATCAAAATCAAGAACACCCCCGCTAGTTGACAACCAGGGGAAATACATTGCGAAATTCACGATTCCACACAAAGTGAATATTTTAAAAAAAAAAAGAAAAGAAAAGAAAAGAGCGGCCAATATTTCAGATGCATAGGCGGCCAATATTTTCAATTCCCTATGGTATTTGAGCATTTTCCACTCGACCAAACAGAACAGTGCCTGCTGATTTGAAATTCTTGAGAACGAGAATCCAGGAAAAGAGCGGGAATTTCCGACCGTCGTATTGAGTTTTCTCAAAGACTGGATCAAACAAGAGAAGCGAAAAACCAATTTAAAAAAAAAAATTAATAACAAGGTGGGAATGCACGGAAGAGAGGAGTACCTTGACTGGAAGCTAGGCTATGGAACGACGGCTTAGGAGATGACATCCGAAATGCTAAAAGCGATGCTGCAGTTTCCAATAGGATTCAGAACTTCCTGTGATGGGAAGAGGCGTTTCTGAGATCTAACTCCAGCGTTATTTTCTCCGCTGGGAAATTGCGGTATGAAGGAACATCAAACGTAAATTCCATGAATCTAATAATTCTGATATTTAAAAAAAAAAAGGAAAAGGAAAATGTAAAGGAAAAGGAAGATAAAACAAAAAATGAATACGGTTTGTACGTTAGGTTCTGTTTGCGCGAGTCCTGTTTTCTTTCGCCCGGTGCTTTATTTCAAGCTTTTAAAGTTTCATCAACGTGCGCCAAAATGAAATGGATCTTGCATCCTCGATCCTTCTATTCAAAATATCGATCAACGTTTCATATTATTAGAAAAAAAATTCTTTATTAGTGAAATGCTCTTATTACTAATGATATACTCCTTCCATTTTTATTTATAAAATAAAATTATTACTTTTAATTTATTTTTTATATAAACAAAATCACATTTTTAATAAACATTTGTTACAAATTTTTTTAAATTATCTTTCATAATTTTATCATTCACAATCAAAAGAAATAATTAATGAAGACTTAATTAACATGATTAATAAAAAATATTATAGTCTAAATTCTTTTTTATAATTAATATAGTTAATCAATTTTGTTAAACTATATAATATAATTTTTTTCTCCTAGAAATAAAAACAGAGGGAGTATTTGATCAATGATTGATATGGTGGAACCACCATGAGGAAGGAAAATAAGTGACAGCTTCGTGTATAAAAAACTTAAAATGACAAAATGAGAATAGCACCATTAATGCACAGTTCACTATATTATTCAATTTCAAGATATAAAATATTCTAAAACTGATTGATTGATGATGATGATAATCATGATGATAATTGATAAAAATGAGAGATTGAGAATCATAATAATGTGAGCGAGGCAAAGGCTAGATTGTTGCGACCACACCATCATCACCATATGATTGCCTCAATATTTTGTGATGGTAAGACCCAATTCATTATAAATTAAGCAGGCAAGTCAACTCAAGCTCTGAGAATTGAGAACTGAGAACTAAGCCCAATTTAAAAATGGAAACAATGACGATTGATTTTTTTTTTCTTTTGTTTTTATTTGACATTTGTTTTTTCAAATGCATTTGTGACAATTTAGACCTGTCACTTTTAAATTGGGCTTTAGAATTAGAAGCCCACCATTTAGTATGCTCTTCACATCTTATGTGACAGAACAATCAAAGCAACTCACAAGGCACCGAGTTATGGTCATCTTAAATATGAGATTTTAAGTATAGGAAAATGTAAAAAAAATATTTTTGAAAGAACTACCAATTGAACCTGATATTATCTGATGTAGAAAAATCATTCCTTGATCAAGATTATCAAGTCTATCAATACTTTAATATAACTCACTAATACATATATAAGATAATTCATATATTTTAATTTGGAAATATATGTACTGGTGTATTTTTGGGAAAAAAATGAAAATATATTTTTATATATTCATATGTTAGCATTAGTGTATAATCTTTTAAGAAGAATTTTCAATTATTTTAAGAAATATGAGTAGAGATAAAATATAAGATTTACTCTTTTCTATGAGATGATTCAAAGCAAAGTTTATGTGAGTTGCTTAAATTGACCTAGATGGTAAATGTAATGTAAGATGTAGGTAAATGATCAACTGCATTTAAATCAATCTTTTGTTAGGAGGATAACTTTAAAAAAAATCACCATATTTATATTGTCATAGATAAAATGCATATCATGTTAGCATTATAGATGTAGAATTCAGGATGAGTTGTAATCAACGACATTAACCTTGAGAGCTATTCTATCATGCTCGTAGAACGTAGTGGCTCTCCATTATTAAATAAACCATTCTAAAAAACAAACATGGTACAAAATAATATAAATAATAAAGGGGGAAGGATGAAACTCAAGAAGCAGATCATGAAGAGAGAGCTACTTGAAAACTTGGAGGTTTTGCATTGGGCTCGTGCATACACGTCTATTTATAAGACACGGATCAGACAATATCATTGGCAAGCACGAACATCGTTAAGTCATCAGTTTAATACACATGATTTACTATTAACACAAATGCTTTAGATTGTTGGAACTTTCAAATAAGCTCTTACACGATGTTCGTGGTTGAACAACAAATACCAGGTGTGTCAGAGACGTTGAGTCTCAATAGATAACGAAAAGGGTCCTGAGTTCCTTTATCACAATTTACTCAGATGTAAAAAGATAAAAGGCTTTGACAGAATAAGTGTGTAATTTGATTGAAATGTAAAAATTACAGACTAAAACTAAGAATTGAAAAAGGGTTAATGAATGTAAAATATGCGAGTCTTGATCGAGTGTTGGTTGGATGTCCCTGTTTTTCTTCTTTCTATTTATAGTGTCTGATAGCAAAAGCCTTTTCTTTGAGACTTAGCACGTTCTATCGAAGAATCAGGAATCCTACAAAACTTATAGCACGGTCTCTCCAATTTGATGAACAACCCGCTTCACCGAACTACTTGGACATAGATTTCAGCATTATTTAGGATCGTGTCTTCATGCTAACAGTCTAATATTTGAATCTGATGAGATTTCGGCATGTTTATTTGTTATAGACCTTATTAAGTTTCGGGGTTGGCCTCTTTTGTTTATATTGGGCATGACGTTTCAATTACTCAGCTTAACTAGTCTTGTGATCTATTTGAACAATGTTTCATATTTAGCCCAAACAATGCCCCCCACGTGCCAATCGCTAGTAACATAAGCCGCGTGGCACGTTTGAAAAAATCAGTGGCTTTTTGGTAAGTTTCTTGCTTCTCATGTTTAGCCCTTCTATTTTATTGAAAAATGCTCTAACTATGCTTCCTTTTTGTCCAGCACTTCGCCTTGGAGATTTCAAATCTCCAATAAAAGCGACACCGGGTATCTGACGATTTCTCCCAACCTGTTCGACGTTAACGCTCCCACACAACCGAATCCATGGCCATTGACCTCTCTTAGTAATCTGGTCTTAGCCCAAATGACCTCGCCCCTCCTCGAGTCATCCTATAAAAAGCTCAAGAATTGGCCCCAGTCCCTTCGTGCTTGGGTCAATTAGGTGAGGCGTTTGAAGTCAGATCATGCACCTCAGTGGAAGCATATGGGTCTATACGACCTGATTCAACTGTCTCTGATTGATGTTGACATCCTCGTGGACCTTCTAACGACCCTCCTCAGTTTCTAAGCATTGGGCTGCAATGCTTTTATCTTCGAGCTCAGCTCAATGTCCCTCATGCTATGAGATGTCTTCATGTTTTTGAGGCTGCCTATTATCGAGAAGGAGAACTTTTATGCAATTCCTGAGAAGCATGACTCCTACACCGCCCTTCCTATTGACTTAAAGAGCAAGATCAGGGCCATAGGTTCCTATACAAAGATTATGGAGCTATTCTCCAAGAAGCCAGCCTTTGAGCCCGTCATTATCATAGAGCACCTAATCTTCATCTAGATCCTACTAAGCTAATAGATCCTGGCCTCGGGGGAGGAAAGCTCGTGCAGCTGCATCTAAGGATAGCCCAGTCCCTACTTTGTGGTAATCAAAGAGCCCTAGGGACTATGTTTCTATGTCATCTCTATGACAGCATGAGGGAGTTGCTTAGTAAGAAGCCCTTCAACAACTTCAGTGGGCTCATTTGGTTTTTAAAGTTGTGGACGACGGCCTACTTGCCCAACCTTCGGCAAGAACCTTTCCCGGATGATTCCCATACCAACCACCCCTTCACTTATCTCTTAAGTGGTCGTTTGCTGGTGGAGTTGAAGAACTTCTTTGAGTTCTTCTGTCAATAAAGCTGGTCCTTGGGGAGGACCTTAAAAGCTTTCAACATCTCCAACCGCCACCTTCCTACTTGGTACAAGTATATGGTGGAGAAGAAGAACAAGCCTGCCAACCCTCTAAGGGACAAGGTCTTCCTTTCAAGCACCAGAAGATGTGACTGCCATACACTAGAATATACTTAGAGTCTTATCATCCTTAACTGGTGGCATGTCAGTTTGGACTGAGCCGGTGTATCCCTCGAGGCCTATCCCCCTAAATCAGTGTAGAGCTGCTTGACAGAGAGGCTATCAATTAAATAGTCATTCTACTTACCACCCAGAGACAATGCAAGGTGGAACTTGTAGATAAAGATGCTTGCCTCTACTTCAATAAATGGTGGCCCTAGCACTTTAGGCGCATAATAAAGAGCCATACCAGTAAGTATTTCTTTTACATCTATTTTAGTTTTATCCTTCTCATTTAGTTTCCTTAGACTAAACCCGCCTTGTTTAGTGTAGGCTATAATTAGATACAATCCCATGTGCTAGTAACCCTTTTGAAAGGCAACATTGATGCCCCTACCGCTTCCGAGACCCCGACAGCCCCTTCCGTGAGGATCGTGGTCCAGGGGATGGAGTAAGATGACGCTTCCTCCTAAATTTCTATTCCCTCAATCTCTAAAAAGTCCAGGGCCAAGAAGAGCTCCTCCAGTCATCCCGACCAAGGAGATATTCTAGACAAGAGGAAGCGAGCTCCATCTCTCTCTCCTGAGGCTAAGAGGAGAAAGAAGACGACGCCATCACTACTTGATCAACCTGCCTCTACCCTCTCTAGATCGACCCCATACCTTAAAAAAGAAGGCGCACACATAAGCGCCAATGGACGATGATCTTATCAGCAGACTCCAACGATGGCAAAGTGAGTCTAATTTACTAAAGGGAGAAAGAGACCTAACACTCCGATCTTTAAATGGTCCCTTTCCAAGCCGCCACCACTCCTGATCCTACACCCATGAACCCAATTAAAGTTACTCAGGAGATGGCCCAGGAGGTGGTAGAACGTGATGAAGGTCTAAGAGCTGCCCTATCTACTATAGCCCTAGGCGGTTCAAAAGATGTCGGGGCTGCCCTTGATCAAGGGGAAGCTACTGCTGCCGCTTTAGGTGACAAGCTAGAGCTTAAGGTCCGGGACCTTACGGCTATCGCGGGCCCCTAGATGGTCTCCCCACTCAGTTTGATCCTTCCCTCCTACTTGTCAAATATTTAAGGGGGTAGAAGCTCTGAGGGGTTGCAGACAAAGTCTGTGAGTGATGCTCTTACTACTCTGGTCTTTACTCAAGGTGGCTCAGCATAAGGTCAAGCTGGTTCTTCCACTTTGACGAACCGTGTAGAGAAAACTCTGCGCTCAGTGGTGGGGTCTGCCCGAACTCTCCCCTCTTCCATGAGCAAAGATAAAGCACTCAAAGATCCAGTTCAAGTGTAGTCTTATTTACTTTTTCCTTTTCATTCCTGCTAGTTTTGTCTTAGTCTTTTGCTAATGTTATTTTATCTTCTTCAGTTGGCTACACTAGAAGCGGTATCCACAGACGCCCTCTTTTCCCGCACCTACATCCCTGAAACGGACGTTATATTGGATGCTTGGAGGGTCGTCCAGTTCCAACTCAGCTACGATCCCTTCCTCATCCCTGAACAAAATTTTGAGAAAATGATCCAAGCTCTTGAGGCTGTGGTAAAGGCGGTCTCCATGTCTGAATTAGAGCTCATACGAGCTCAAGTCTCGATATATCATGGCATTGTCAGCCAATGCCGTAAAGAACTCCCACTCCTGTCTAAATATTTGAAGAACAACTGGGCAGTGAGGGATGAATATTTGGCCACCAAGACCCGAACGACTGCTATTACTGATCGGGTCCAGGAGATTGCCCCCTACATTAATAATCTTCGGGTATTATAGGTTAAGGTGGATAAACTTGAGGTGCCAGCTCGCCGCAGCTAAAGAAGAGTTAGCAAAGGCTGAAGTTAAGGAAGGTCCAACAGAACCCAAGCTGGAGGTTGCTACTAAGGTGAGACGCGGATCGTTTTAAATGCTAAGCTTCAGGCTATGCTTGAGTTTGAAACGGTCCTCGCACGTCACCAGACCCTTTCTGTCAATATAGACGCAGCTTTGTTAATGTGACAACTCATGTGCAGCCTTTGTAAATAGTGTACTTATATATAAATGCACTCATTTTTTTATTTGTTTATTCTTTATTCCTTGTAACACGATTCAATCATGATAATAAAGAATAAACATTTTTTCTCACTGTGCGAGTTTTATATGCCCGAAGGCCATTCTAGGCCTCGGGTCCTTTATCGCTTTCCTATTATAACGACGGCTAATATTTCTTCAAATATTTGCCATTTATAGCCCGTCTGTGTGGAATTCCATCGACACTAGCTAACATGTACGTGTTCCCTTTAAGTACTTCATCTACCTTGAACAGTCCTTCTCAATTAGGTAAAAACTTACCAAGTGTCCGGTCTTTAGAACCAGGTGGTAACACCAATTTCCATACGATCTCGCCCGCTTGAAAAGATAGAAGGCTTTAGTAGAACAAGTGTGTAATTTGAGTGAAATGTAAAAATTACATACTAAAACTAAGAATTGAAAAGGGGCTAATGAATGTAAAATATACAAGTCTTGATCGAGTGTTGACTGAATTTCCCTGTTTTTCTTCTTTCTATTTATAGTGTCTGACAGCAAAAGCTTTTTCTTTGAGACTTAGCACGTTTTACTGAAGAATTAAGAATTCTGAGAAACTTACGGTACAGTCTCTCCATTTTGATGAACAGCCAGCTTTATCAAACTACTTAGACGTAGATTTTGACATTCGTATCTTCGTGCCAACGGTCTGATATTTGAAGCTGACGGGATTTCAACATATTTATTTGTTATGAACTTTATTAAGCTTCGAGGTCGGCCTCTTTTATTTATATTAGACCTGACATTTCAATTATTCAGCCCAATTAGCCTCGTGACCTATTTAAATGATGTTTCATATTTAGCCCAAACACACACTAGTAATTAAGCATGGCAATCAAAATTAAAACAAATTTAAATGTTGGTAGGCATTTTAAAGAGATTATGTTTTATTTTTAGCAAAAATATTTTTCATGAAAAAAAGGCCAACATTGCATATATTTCATGCATAAGGAGGCCAAATTATCGATTTTCAACTAAGTTGGCTGGCATTAGCTGATTGTTATGCACAAAAGACCTCTTCTCTCATTGCCTATCTATTAGCCGACTTTCATATCTGGATACTCATACTCCTAGTGTAAAATGCCTAATTTACTCTGTACAATTAACCATAAAGCCGAACACTACTATAGTAACTAGAAATTAACTACCCTAATTGCTTATCATAGTAGAAAAACTTAATTACAATTAAGAAAAGCTAACCATAGTAAGAAAAAAAAACCAGAGTTAAAAGTCTATTATGATTAAAAGAAATTAACGTGTAAGTTTAATTGGACGAGAAAACTAAAATTTGACCTTGTCATGATAAAAAAGATTAATAGTATATGTTTCATATGAAAGAAAGTGTTAAACTTGAAATTAGTAAACTTCACAAATTAATTGGAACCCCAAAGAGTATAAGAGCATGCAGAAGCATGAAAATTCACTTTATAATTAAAAGCATTAAAATTAATATTTTAAAAAATATTTTTTCCAAGAGGAATCAAATTCCTAAACTTTGAAAGCCTTTCGCTCTTTTTTTTTTTATTGAAGCTAGTGCCTTTAAAATGGTAAACAAGAGTGACTACAACTACTTAATAAATAAAAAAAAGCTCTAAATTATATACATGCAAATCAAATCAATAAAAGCAAATGAATAATTGAAATCCAACAAACGTCTATGAAATACCACAATACCATGTCATGTGACATTCTGAATGCATGATCAATAATACTTTATTTTCTTCATATACTGCCAACCGAATTTGTGGAGAAAAAAATATTTTCATCAATTTTTTTTTTTTTTTTGCAAAATGAATTGTTCTAACATTATGCAAACCCTTTAGAACATGACTTTACAGAAAAGTATTCAAACATCTAGCTGAACAGCCAGCCATGAATTCGAAGTCGCTGGTAAAAGTTGACATGAGTATTGCTATTTGTCGGCTTCTGCATTTGAATCTCAAAGCTTTATATATGCCCACTAGAAAATTATTTTATTTGATTAATGATTATATAAGACTACGAGACAATAAAAGACTAAACTTGCTAGAAGTTCCAATGCCTATAAATCTATATTTTTTCCTAATGCAAGGCACACCATGTCTATCATTAGAATTAAAAGTTTAAAACAATAAATTATACACTCACAAACACTGGACGTGATCTGATTTATTTAGACAGTGGACAAAAGGGAGGTGAAATTTCAATTTATCATTAGTTGTTAACTGTTATGTAGCCTTGCATTTCATTGCAGTACAATATAATATAATGGGAACAACGCAACTATTAATTCTTATAATTTTAACGTGTTTTGGTAAAGATCTCTGTAATTTTTTTAGTTGTTTTGGATCCATTTAGTTTATTTTGTTCTCAACATTAATCTTCCTATTTTTTAATATGTCTAAAAAAACGATGAAATAGCACTAATAATATTAAATGTACGGTGACTAACATTATCAATAATTATATTAAGGTGAAATCATGTTTCAACATATTAAAACCTGAACATGAAATAAAACAAAGCAGACAATGTTACTATAATATGCAAATCATAATCCACTCAATATACATTAACAACATTAATGTCATCATCTTTTAAGCATGTTCAAAGGTGAAAGAACTAATGTTACAGAAGGAGTAAAATACAAGAATTTATACCAAAATATATTAAAACTATAAAATCTAATAGTTATGTTGTGCCTTATTAAAATAAAGTAGACTTTTGTAATCGGTTTCTAGTCTGGTTGGTGGGTTTTAATTAAATTTTAAATTTAAATATCACTGAACACGAAGGGTCACTCAAACAATTGACAGAAATTTTTTTCCCTTTTTTTTTTGGGAGTGGAGATTTAGAACAATGGAGGTACTTTTAAGTGACTGTTAGGCTTTGCGCTCAATAAGTGTTGACACTATAACCTTTTCATTAACACTTCAAAATTCATGCTTGACTGAAAATTTATTAGTGAAACGGTGAATTAAAGAGCAGTTTTGTAAGAATGCTTTGCCAAAATGTTTTTTCTTCCTCCAAATCCCACTTTCTTCCAATAACCTCGCCAAAAATTCACATGCTTTGTGTCAAATTCTTTGTCTGTTCTTGATATAAAATCTTCCTCCATTTCTTATGACATTGATAAGCATCGACGTGGCTAGATGCGAGGGATGTATTCACATCTCCAACTAATGAATTATTCATTTTGATTATAAAAAATAATGACAGAATAAAAAGAATAAGCAGGCAAGGGTATCTTTATTTTAGGAGCTAGTAATAACTTGCAAGAAATCCCAATGCCTATAAATCTATCTTTTTTTTTTTTCAATTGCACGGCGCATCATGTTCCTCGATTAAAATAGTAAGCACAATATTGTTAGGTCAATTACCTTGTATTATACATTATTCACATATACATGATGTGCTCTTATCCTGACAGCGGACAAGTGAGAAACGCAATTTGAATTACATTATTAATATTAATATTAATTGTTAATATTAATTGCTATTGCATTACATTATATAATAACAAGGCTACGTACCTTTTTAAAATATACAAGATAGACTTTTGTGATCGAGATTCTATTCTGGTGTGATTTGGGTTTTGAATATTACTAGTTCGAAAGGGTCCAATGAACAGCGCGGAGATTGAGATCGCTGTTTCTTTTAAAAAAATTAGGAACCAAGCTGTTTTAAATAAATGCTAGTGTTTGCCGTGATACGGTGATTAATTAATCTCGCAACTATGCTTTCTAGATGAGGAATCTTTGAATCAAGCATCGTAGCCATTATCTTTGTATCGTCAAGGGCTGAATAAAGTAGGCTAATGATAAGAGAAGAAAATGGCTAAATGAACAATATACTCCTTCCTTTTAATATTATATGGTTAAGAGTGATTTTTTCCTTAAAAAAACCCTCTTATATCTCAATTAGAAAATAAATTATAAAATTTCCTCCATGTGTATACTCGTTTGCTTGACTCAATATTTTTTTTTAAATCTCCATGTATATATTTGGTAGGCTGAAAGAAGGCTGAAAAATAAAAAATCTTAGTTAAACCGGCAAGTGTACATACAAAGAAATTTTTTATTTTAATGTTTAGCTGTGATTTGAGAGAGGATTTTAAAAAAAAAAAATCTAACTGAGCATCATCCAATTGGATGTCATGCATACACACACGTGAGACCGGCAGGACATGTTTCGTTAGGTTTATTAATATTTAAGGGGAAAATGATCTAAAATCAAGTTTTAGACATCAAGCGTTTTTAAGCAAATGTTTTGAGGGCATAATTATTCTTATTACTTGCTGACTGAATATCTAATGCAAATGCCAAGTGTAGTGTTGTGTACATTTTTGTCAAAAAAAAAAAAAGGCTAACAAGCATGTTAATGGCAGGACAAAAACATATTAGGAAAAATGATCCAAAATAAAGTTATGGACACTGCACACCCGGTGTGAATAATTGAAAGAAAAAACGACCTTTAACCTAATATTATAAAGTACTTTTTAAAGCGTATTGTTTAAAAATATGGAGCATATTTTGGTCTTTTAAAGTTCAATTAACAAGATGTTTTTCAAAAATATTTGTACTTAGATATGTAATTAATAAAGTCTTTTTAATTGAGACACCTCATTGAATAAAAGTAATTAATCATGAAAATGATATGAAAATTTAAGACAATTAACTTATTCAATAGAAATTTGATTTAACTGAAAGTACCTCATGTTTGTCCACCAACCAAATCACTGCTGCATATTTATCAAATCGATCAATATTATAAGATTAATGCACAAACCAATGTGTTTAGTTGGATTTTATACAAGGGTTCTTAAGTTACAGGATTTAATTACATAGCAAGTGTGTGAGCTCATACACATTAAAACACACACGCACGCACGCAGATACAAGGTTGAGAAAAGAAATCACAAATCACAGTCACAATATTAGCAAGTTATAGATCCAGGTTAAAGTCGGCAAAAAGAAACCAAGTTTAAAGAACAATCAACAATAAACCACCTGACTTACATTAAAATTCATATTCCTTGGCGCATCACGGTGTACGTTCAGAGAATGATAAAGGGTAAGGGGTGCATTCAAAGAATTGTGACTTACTGGTTCAATGAGCAACCATTTATAATTAGAACTAGTAATTAAAACCTTTAGAGTTAGGTTTGAAAAGACTAAAATTATCTTAAAACTCTTATTTTCAAAGCTTGATCCTCACTTTTAGAGTTGAATAGTCGGCCTTGCAGGCCTTGGCCCTAATATTATTTTTTAATTTAAAATCTTAATAAAAACATTTATAACTTTAAAAAAGATATTACGTATAAAATTAAGTTTACAAAATAAATTTAAGTAAATTCACAATGAATCTATAAAGTTTAAACATTCAAATTCAATATCGTAGCAATGTTATATAAATTATACAATTAATTATGAGTATAAACAATAGCCTTAACATTATTTGAAAGAAAAAAACTTTCAATATTTTATTAAAACATATGAACCAATATTAAAAAATAATTCACTAGCCACAGTAGGGATTAAAATATTAAGAATATCAATAGCCATCATTGAAAGAATTGGAAATTAATCTTAGTTGTTTCTTCACCAATTCAATATATAATTCTTTTAAATTATGAGACTTGGTATTGTTTCATCTAAATAATTCTTTAATTCAAACTTGTCCATAAAAAAAATCATACATGCTTATATAATTATCTTGATAATCCAACATTATAACTTATAAAGGATTAAAGAAATATCACTTAAATACTAATAAAATAAAACAAGATTAAAAATAACAAATTTAATTGACAAAATATTTAAAACATATACAAAAGGCATCATGAAAAGTTATTGTTGTCGTTGATAAGATACTTGAAGCATGACAAGAACTTGAAGTTTTTTTACTTATTTTTTTAAAAAATGATCTGATCTAGGAATTCATTTATACTCTCTAATTTAGTGACATAATCCTAGTTATTTTAAGCTAAAATTCATTTATACCATAAAGGGCACATAGAAAACATATCAACAAGCTTGATAATTAAAAAGTCAATCTTAAATAGATGGAGGGAGCTACAATACTTGTTTGCATCTAAATTGTAAATTTAGATGCCCATGCTCAACTCAATTTAATTAACTTTAAAATAATTAAAGAAAATATTTATAAAACCTTAGCCACTAAGTCAAGGTCATCCACACTCCCCCTATAATGAGTGGCCATGATAGAGAAAGTGCTTTCTAAATTTAAAAAAACTGACAATCATGAGACTTGAGTACCAAGTCACGATCATCTATAAATAGAGGAACCCTCTCTCAACAATCAGGATCAGCATCAACAACTTACCAGTCTCAGACTCCATATTTGCTACTTTATTTTATTTTTCATTTTATCATGCATTTTTAATCTTTATTTTTCCTCGTACGGCCGGCATAGCTCTCCACCTTTTTTTTTAATTAATATATCTCTACTTTCTTGCGTCTACATTAATTTTTTTTACTTTTCATTCTCACATTCGGGTGAACTATGATAAGGAAGCTTAAGTTTTTCACGTTTGAATAGAAGTCAAGTTCTTCCATCCTTTTGAGATCCTGCGTTTCTAATACGCCTCACAACACTAAGCCTTATTGTTTTTTACGAATAATACTAATCTAAAGAATAAATTTATTTAATTTTAAATATTTATAAAAAATAATTAATATTTGTCTTGAGTAAGAATTTTGCCTCCGCTATCTAATTTTTATGGGGCCTAATTGTCTAAACTTAAAACTCACCAAAATAATTAAACAATGCAAAGTCACATGCTTATTTGTTAAAATTACTCCCACAGTTTTATCACAAGTGTGTCAAACATATATCGGGTAAAAAAATCACATGTATAAAATGGTTCAAACAAGATTTTTTTTTTCATGAAGATTTAAAAAAATACTTTTGACAAATGATGACGAATCTAATGATTCTTGATTGGGTTCACATTGACGATGGCTCGATCAAGTTCAAATCGAAACTCATTCTAATTGGCAAATCTCTTAACTAGTAACACGTGGTATATTTTACAACAACTGATAGACGAAGATTTTCTTTTTACCTTTTTATTTTTCATTTTTTTTCCTGAACAGCTAGAGTCGAAGACTTTGAAGGAAGAAAACTGCTAGCTTGTGGAATAATAACATTGTTTTTTTTTTAATAAAAAGGTGAAATGATAAAATTAAATTCAATAAAAATTACAGTTCAGAAATCAGCAAAGAAAAAACAAAGAAGGAAGAAGAAAGAGGAATCCAGCAATGACTTTCATTGCTCCGAAACCAAATTGAAAGAGTGGAGCATGCGTCGAATATCGTGGAGAATAGCACACTTCCTGATGAAACTATGATAACAATAACTCTTCATTATGCATGAAATTCCTCAATCCTCCCAAACCTCAATCCTTCTGTGCCAGATTTCTCATGACACCAATTTATATGCCAAGGTGAAAGGCTATTATCAGCTGCTTTGCCTGTTCCTTTTTTGCCCCCCTTTAATTGATCTTACGGGACTAATTAACTGTGCTTTGAAAATTCTTAAGCCCTCGTTATAATTATGATTAAACTTTTCCTTGGAAAGATTAAATTCATTCTTCTCGAACACATTACACATGTTAGGGCTAAACAGAAGTCTTTCAGTCCTGTTCGACCAAATCTAATATGAGAAGGGTCGGTCTTGTTGAAAACTGGTCCTTCATGACTGAAAAGACTAGAATAATTTTTTGAGTTGGACTGGACACGACACTAGATATCTAGACTACTTGGTCCAGTCTGATCCTATTAAATTTATTTAATGTGATTATAATTAATGTACTAATTATTTATAATAATAAGTTAAGACTAATAATAATTTAATAAGTTTAGTCTCCCACACAATCGCATGCTCAGATTGATAATTTAATAATTTGGATCACTTGGACTGTAACTAAAATATTTTCTTTCTTGCTGTTGGAAATTATTATAGATTTAAAATGATTTTAAGTGTTTTATTATCTTAATTGAGTTTATTAGGTTTAAATATATTATTGCCTCTCATAAAGGAAAAGGAGGGGAAAAAGCTAAGTGTATTGGACTAATAGAGTCAGTTTCCTAATTTTATGAATCAAGTTTGATTCTGTTAATCTTCAAATTTTCATTGAACCAGATTAGATTACGAATTGTCTAACCCAATCTTTTTTATAACAGAGATTAGATTTTGAATTAAGCCAAAATCCAATCCTTTCTAGTCTTTTGTGAAGCCCAAACACATGTCATTATAGGAGGACAAAAGGACCATCAATATTTTATTAGCAAACTGATGGACATAGTTCGTCGAGAGCTGTAAGAAACTAAGGTTGACGAATAACTTTATTAATAACAAGTTGAGTTGCTGAGGTAATTAACATAGAGTGTGTTTGGATAACATCCCAACCTAGGTTGGGATGTTTCAAACCTTAGTTAAGATGTTAAAAGCTAAAAATTCTTATTTGGACTAAAAAAAATAGTAACTAAAGTTTGGATTTGAATGAGCATTTTTCATAAAGCTGACAATCCTAGCTTTTATATTGCTGTGTTGAGTAGGGTGGAAGATGTTAGGAAGCATTTCATGACTTCTCTCTCTTCATTATCTCCTAGCCAATCCTCCCCTTGCTCTGCTTAACCTTCGAACGGTCAAGGTTCATTGTAATATCTTCACCTTGTTCTCCTTTACTCCACTGGATCTAATTAGAGATCTCGCCGTCACCACTACCACTCGATAGCAAACGCATGTGTTGCTCATGTTATTTCTTACTTACCGTCATCCCTTCTTCTTGCATCAAGAGTGTCCTTGCTTTGAGAGTGTGGTCGTTGTCTTTGATTATGCTCCTAACCAATTTGCATTTCTCTGCCTTTAGTAGTCGTCATTTGCCTACAAGTTCACATATATGTATTAAGAGAAGTTTCAAAATCAAATAAGATTGTTGCTGACTTGTATTGTATGATTTAACAAGTTTCTAGAACCAGGTAGTTTGGGGAAGGGAGATGCAAGCATCCCTGAAAGTGATGCCAAAAGGGTTTGATTTTGAATGCTAAGTTTTCAACAGATGAGAAGAATGAGTTGTGTAGCTCTGCTTCTCACACTAGTCCATGAGAGTCATCATGTGCTGTAAGTAATAATATTTAGCTTTTGATGATAAACCATGATGGTTGTAAATTGAAATCGTGGTTTGATGAATGCTATTTATAGTTACTAATCTTCATTTCAACATTTTCTTAAGATGTTGTGTTTTGCTAGGCCTTTGCATTGGACTTCTTGAAGGCATGCATGACCAATTAGCCTTGAATCCATTGGCACGAGTTTTTGAAACTCTCATCCATTTATAATCATCTTTTTCTAGTTTTGCAAATGCTATGCTTTATGGCTGATGGTATGCTAGATTATTAAGCATAGAATATCTATGTTAATAGATTTATTTAGTATTTACTATTTAATTATAATTATGGTTGTTATAATTATATATTTGTATTTATTAACTATTAGTAATATAAAAAATAAAATTGATTAAATTAATCTTATCAAGTTTATTGAGTAAATTTTTATGATGCAAGTATTTGATGATGCCATATCAACTCTTTCGATGAATTTTTCATGTCCAAGTATATTTTATTAAACTCATTATATTTATTATTTTAGATTTTCATAATTGAATATTTTAAATTTTATCATTTAATTATAACTTTTTAGACATTAACATTTTTTCTTATTAATTGTGATTTTAAGTTTACTATTTTTTTACTTATTAATTAGTCAAAAAAATTCATGTTTATTTTTGTAATTAAATATCTCAACTAACTTTTGAATCAAATCGTCCAAATAAATATCAATTTATCTAACTGACTTCTAAAAAAAGATGTCCAAATATAAATCACATTACTGACTTTTTTCCTAATTTCAGTTTATTAAAGTTGAATCCCAACCTCAGTTACATATTTTTTAATCCAAACACACCCATACACTCACGTGTGTGTGCTATGATTTTTATAGTTTTTTGACCAAATAATTATCTGTTTGTTCAACTAAGCTAATTGCTTAATTATTTGATACACTAAGCTCATTGTTGCCTGAAATTAGCAAATTGATTGATCACTACATCTACTAATTTAAGCAAATTATGAGACATGAGACTTTCATTAAGGCAAATTGTCACCGATAGGATTCGAACAATTAAAAGTTTAGATTTTTATTAAGAGAGTGCTTATATTTAATACATGACCATATTAGATTGCATAGTTACTACACGTCATATAAATTACTTGTGTTATTAAAAGAGGTTATATGAGTATCTCTGAAATAATATCTCAATAATGTTGAGGTATAAATCTCGCTGATAGCAAAAACTAAGAGAACTATGCTACTAAATGGAACTTGTTAATACTTACTTCTATAGTCTTATTTATAAGGTAAATAAAGAAAAAAAAATGAATCCTATTTATAGGACAATTGTCTATTCTTAATGTTCATATTTACATTTTTTTCCTTTATTAAATATCTTGAACAAAAAAACTACTAACGAGATTTAAGAATAGTTATTAGAGGTAAAGGTGAAAATTTGTTAAATTTGTTTAATTTTTTTTAATTTTGGTGAAACATGCTAAAAGTAACTTATAAATAGGATTGAAGAAAATACACTACAATTAGTTGAAATTATTGAATATTAGATTATTGTTATATTTAACATAAACACTTTTATGAATTATTTATTTTGGGTGGGCAAATTGATTTGCTATTCGCTTTGCTTCAAAAATATATATATAAGAAATTTTTTAATAAATTACCGGAGAAAAAATGACAATGATTATGATAGTCATACACAAAAATAATCATCAACAGGGGCATGCGCTTCCATATTTATCAATACCTCCTTTCGGCACAGTATAAATAAAGATGAATCATGGGAAGTTACAGTTTGTGATTAAATAATTAAATAATTTTATTTTTATCTTAAAAAATAAAATAATTAATTAATTGTATATTTTTCTATCATTATTATAATATTAATTATGATATTATTAAAAATAAAATTAAAAAATTAGTGTATTTTTATATAAATTTAACAAAATAAAATTTTTTATTAATATATAAAATTTAATTAAAAATATTTTATACATAAGGATGGGGAGAGTACACGAAATTTTTAATTAAAGGTTTCCACACTAATAACAAGCAATATTTATCGCATCCGCCTAATAATTAAAGTTCGGATTCCACGTGGCGGATCGGCATGGGCTCCTGTGCGTTGAGGTTCTCGAAATTACACAGGAGCTGGAGTCAACTCTTTCTATAAATAAGGGCCGTGGGATTTCTCGAATCGAATCCTACAGAGCAGAAAGCTTCCTCCGAGTCTCACCGGCTAGAGCCGGTGTTGATGGTGGGTCCATTAGTTAAAGCCGGAGAATAAATAAAAGATTAAAAAAGGGGGGGAAGCAGTCGGGTCAACAGCTTGAGATTAAAGAAACAGAGGACTCGTTCTCCATGTGATCCCCACTTTTGGTTTTGGTCAGCTTTCTTTTTGCATTTTTCCCCACTTTCTTTTATTCAATTATTTTCTCACAACGTTCCTCTTTTTTTAGCCTTCTCATTAATGCCGGTGTAATAACGCCAGTTTCATAAGGCTATAATCATTCATGATTATCAATAAATTATCGCAAAGACCTCGTCTAGTGTTTCACATAGTTGACCCTGCTCTATTCTTGCTTGGACATCAACCGGCTTTTCTACCCAAATACTCCCTCTGACCCTATTCAAAGAGTAAAAAGAAAATAATTTTTAAATTTTATTTATAAATTATGATATTAAATTTTTATCATAAATTTTTTTAATCTCAATTAAATATTAAAAAAATATATTATTAAAATATACATATTTAATAGGAGTAAAGTTAAAAACTTATTAAATTTTAATACAGAGTTAATAAATTTTAAAGTTTTTCTTAGTACTGATAAAATATGTTAGAAGTAACTTATAAATAGGATTAAAAAAGCACTATACTAAAAATCATTTAAACCAAGAATGAGTTTTTATTTGTAAAAAAACTCATTTAGATCAGGAATAATTTTACAGTCAAAAATTATTTTTTTAGTGAAAAGTGAAATCACAAGTTCACCTTTTTCTAGCAAATAAGACATAATATTTCCTATTCTATTTTCTTTCAGCCTACTCTATCAAGAGCTGAGTTACCTCGTCCACAAATTTCTTGAGGTAGTCCGAGTGAGTGACATGGTGGCTACTTATATACCTAACCACCAATTGAAAAAAAAATGTAGAGGAACAAGAAAGCATTAAAATTTTAGTTGATCTTATTATATGCTAGTCTCATCATTATCATTACCCCTTTTCACTTTTTTCAATCTTATTCAATTTGAGTTTCATTACATGCCACTCTCGTCATCATTCATTTTTAATTCACCCACTCCTACTCAACTTGGATTGTTCATATCTTTACTTGATAATTCTATACTTTTTTTACTTGAATATAACACTTTTACTTTTGAACGATCAAAATAGTGCAAGATCATTAAGTAAAGACATGAACAATCCAAATACTCCAATGTTCAATAAGATTGATCAAAATTTTGAGGCTTGTGTTTATCTATATTTTCATTTTCAATTGGTAATTAAGTAAATAAGTAGCCACCACATCGCTTGCCTGATCTATCTTTAAAAATTTGTGGATAAGGCAACTCAATTCATGACGGAGTAGGTTAGGAAAAAGTAAAATAAAGAATATTTTGTATTGTCAGTCAGAAAAAATTGAATTCATTAATTGAGTAAACAATTTCACTTTTCATTAAAAAAATTTGACTATAAAATTACTCTTGATTTGGACAAGTTATTTACAAATATAAAAATGTTCCCAATTTGAATGATTTTTGGTATAGTACCTCGATAAATACTTTCCATGGTGCAACGTTTAGATAATTATTTTACTATTTATAGTATACACGTAAAAAAGCAAACATCAACCTCTTAACTACAGTTAATGATATGGTTGCAAGTTAGGTTGGTAAAAAAAATAGCTTGTTTACATGTGAACCTATTTTGGCCTGCAACGTATAACCTAAACCCACAACAATCTAATTCACGGGTTGGCAAGTTAGTTACATTTTATTATTTTAATGCTCCTTGATAAGCAAACACTATATTTGATAGGTTCATACGTTAGACATTGAAGAATAGTAGCTTGGAGATTTCAGTGTTTACTTGATCTCCTACACATAGTATCATGCATAAGTTATAGGTGGTTAGGAATCTAATACTTTACAAAGTAGTTCAATTATACTTCGTCCTATTCTATCAAAACATTCTTTTTTTATGATTTAATATTTTATAAAATTACTATCATAATTTGTATTAAAATGTCTAAATAAATTTAAATTGTTAAAATTTGATCTGCTTAATTTAATTAAGAATGTAAACTATTATTGAAATATTCTATAAAGTGATTTTACTTTTCCAAATGCTCATCATAGTTTTAAATTATTCAAATAAAATGTCAACACTATAATTTTATTTGTATATTTTTATGTGAATTTATAGTAAAAATTTTACAAAACATTAAATCAGAGAGTGGTTAAAAATTTGGATCGCAAGATAATAAAAGAAGAAGAAAAAAAATTATTTATACATTCATTATTCAGCTATTATAAAGACGTGAAATTATCATCTTCAGTCACTAATAATAGTGTTGGAAGTGCATTAAGTTCTAGTATGCCCACGTGGTAGTCGTCATACCTAAACTTCTTATTACATTTGTTTGCGATAAAGTAGATATTTATTTTAAATTATGTTAATGTATTTTAAATTTAAGCAGTGTTTTTTTAAGGATTTAGATGGATTTTTATTCTTATTTGGATAATTAGGTCATGTTTGATACATTAGAATTGGGTCCAAGAGAAATGAAATTGGAATTGGAATCATGCTTTCAATTGTTTGGTATGCATGAATCTAATTCCTTATGGATTCTAATTCTATCAAAATACCTAAAATTCAATTCTATCTCTATCATGATGGAATTGCCACAATTTCATGAATTGTCATAAGTGCCCCATATACACACTCCATCATGATGGCTAAGTTTTTTTTTTTTTTATAAGGACATTTTGGTCTTTATCTATTTTAAATACATATATTTATTAATATTATATTCAGATTTCATCTTCATGCCAAACATACATTTATAACTTAATTCTATTCTGATTCCAATTTCGATTCCAATTCCAATTCCGATTTTGATTTCATCAAAAACTCTTCCATCATACCAAACGAGGCCTTAGTTGTTAAGGGGAAAATATGATTTTTTTACGGTTAAAAATTAATAAAAAGAGGTCAATTTATAATTTTAAAAATTAAAAAAATGTAAAAAAATATGTTTTACTGGTTGGTTAGCCAACCAACTCACAACATGTTAGGCTACGAGTTATACCAACCTGCACCATTAAGCTCATAACTTATGAGGTAGCCCATATCATCAATTCTACTTTTGACTATATTATTGAATGATGTAAATATAGATAAAATTGAACTAATATGAGTTCAATGCTGTAAACATAAAATTCATTTAACATAGAAAGATATTTATCCAAACACTAGCCTACCAAATATCCATGCATATTGGCTAACGCATAGTGTTACTTAGATTACCAACAATGCATTGTTACAAGACCTGCTCCTGAGTGTTATGAACTTAGATTTATTTACAAGGACATGGGTTAATCATCTTCTTGTTCTTTTTTTTTTTGGCAATAAACACGAAACATCATTGAAATCTTTAGGGTTTACAAAGACAAATCAACTTCAATGAACAAAACAAAAATAAGAGAAATAACACGACAAGAAGACCCTAAACTGAACATAAAAAGAAAAGAAACGATACAATGAGGATCATCCTAAAGTTTAGAACGAAACTATAAAACAAAAACGTCACTATTATTATGAAAACTTCAAAAGATTCAAAGTTGGATTAGAAAATAGGATGTGGTTCATAGAATCATCCTAACAATTTTATTTTTATGTGAACAATAATTGCCACCCATTTAGTGAAATTATTACTCTCATACATTATATTCTATGTAAAGAAAACCAAAACTACCAGCAATAACAATAAACTAGTTATTAGCATCACAAAAAAATACCCCTATCTTTGCGAGCTTCTGCCTTCATTAGTAATTGAAAAAAAAAAAAAAAACCAACCATATAAGTTTCTTGCCAGGAAAACAAAAATTATGAAAACCCCTAGAAACGCAACCACGAAAATTTTATATCAGGAATGTGGCGAGTATTCGGTTTTTAACTTTTTATAATTAATACTTACCAAATATAAATTTCTTATAGGCACGAACAGTTGACAAGAGGGAAATAAAAATATGTTGGCCAAAAATTTCCAAAACCATGTGCTGTAAAAAGATTTTTTTAAAAAAAAAATTAGGCGTACCTAATTTCTGTTCCCATGGATGTATGAAGAGCGCCGCTGCTAGATGAATTTGACCATTTTTGTATATGTGATCTAATCTTGAGATTTTAACTAATTATAAAATTCGCAATGTTCTTAATGCATATGAGCGAGCGAGGATTAGGATTTTGAGGACAGCTCTGCAAATCTTTGAATTTTAGATCCCGATTTAATAAAAAACGTCAAATAAAAACAAATATAAAGGGGGTTAAATTATTGAAATGAAGTCAACACGATGGATAACTCCTCCCTTATGAAACGCAGAGTCTGTTAAACACTCATTGTGCATGATTCAAATACACGCATTTCCCAATCCTGAAAGCCTTGACGCAAATAGTCTAATACAATGTCACTGTTCAACGTAAACGCTTGAAACTTCTAACACTATAATTCAAACGCTAGTATTTACTTATTTATTGACAAATTTGACACTTTTACCCAGTCTAACTTTCAAATTATTGTTTGCGTGGATGGATGCTTGAAAAATAAAATATATTTACCCATGAGAAAAAGACAAGCATAACCTTCATTTTAATATTTTCCTTCATTTCAAAAAAAGAAAAGAAAAAGAAAAGGACAAACATAACCTTCGCATTCTAACTTTAAGAAAGAAACGATCGAAATATTAAAATTCAAGTCTTGCTAAAGAAAAAGATATTAAAATCACAAAACTCTAGAAAAGTATAACTATTACTCTAAAAAGAAAAAGTCCAACTCGAGTCTGGCTCCAGTTTGATTTTCAACAGTCAACAGTAAAAGAGAACGCACATTTTTTATCACCCTGTTCTCACCTTACCACATCACAATCCCCACACCGTTTCCAACACATCTCATCCGTCAGATCAGAAAACCCCATTTCGTATTCTCTCCCCTCTACCCGGTCGTCCGGTTACCTCTCGACCCTTATATCTCCCCCTTGGCCACAACGACCTCATTCTTTCTTTCTTCTAACCTATCTCTGCAATTCCCATGGCGATTTGAGTTTCGATCGCTGATTTCACTCATCTCTCTTCCCTCTATTCCCCTTGCGAAGCACAGAAATGGCGGTGGAGCTGATGGGGTTTCCGAAAATGGACGAGCAGACGGCAATTCAGGAGGCTGCATCGGAGGGATTGAAGGGCATGGAGAATCTAATCCGTCTTCTCAACCACAAGCCCAATCTCGTAGACTGCTCTGATCTCACCGATGTTACTGTTTCTAAGTTCAAGAAACTCATTTCTCTTCTAAATCGCACCGGCCATGCCCGGTTCAGAAGAGCACCGATTCTCTCCTCTTCCAGCTCGTGTCCCCTTTCTACTCCAAAGTTGCCGACGCCATCATCCACTGCGCCCTCGTCGGCCAACATTTCCACACCGCAAATTCCGAATCTATCACCGGCGCAGTTCGCCTCTCCGGCGCCTATCGTAAATCCAGTAACCGTGCATCAGGCTCCGATCAACAACAGCACTGCTCCATCCGGTTTCGTTCCGGCTCAGTCACAGTCTCTGACTCTCGATTTCACAAAACCTAATATATTGAGCTCCAACACGAAGTCTCTAGAGCTCGAGTTCTCTAAGGAAACCTTCAGCGTGTCTTCAAACTCATCGTTCATGTCGTCGGCCATCACCGGCGACGGTAGCGTATCGAACGGCAAACAAGGATCGTCGATCTTCCTTACACCGGCGGCACCAACGGTCTCAGGCAGCGGGAGGCCACCCCTCTCGACCGTACCGACGAAGAAGAGATGCCACGACCACCGCGAGCACTCCGATGACCTCTCCGGCTCCAGCAAGTGCCACTGCGCAAAGAGAAGGTACACCACGAAATCACCCTCTAACCTCTTTAAAATGTAAAGCGAGTCGACTCGGCAAAGCGGTCTCGTAGTCAACGATTCCGGTGGTGGTGCAGTTGAGGCACAACCAGCCACAGACGCACCACGCGCGTGATGGCGACAAATTATAGTACCGCTTTTGTCCCCGAGCGAATTTTTAGAAATTTTGTCTGAAAACATCGAGAAGTTCAAGCTTACCCCGAAATGAATATCGCTCCTGTCTTTATCTGGTCACTTGTTTTGACTGTTGACCTTGCAAATATTATTGCACCGGCACGCGTTATCAATATCGGCCCTTTACGACAGTTGTGTTTTTCAATTTCCTTCAGGAAGAATCGGACGAAGAAGGTGGTGAGAGTGCCGGCGATTAGTTCGAAGATTGCCGATATTCCGCCGGACGAGTACTCGTGGAGGAAGTACGGTCAGAAGCCGATCAAGGGGTCGCCATATCCAAGGTGAGCAAATCGAGTCCGTTGAGCGGGGTGTCAAGTGTTGTTAATGGGGTGTTTTTTTATGTTGTCTAAGGTTGATTTGGACTGTTGAAACAGGGGTTACTATAAGTGCAGCACGGTGAGAGGGTGTCCGGCGAGGAAGCACGTGGAGAGGGCCCCAGATGATCCGGCGATGCTGATCGTAACCTACGAGGGGGAGCACCGTCACGCGTTGCAGGCCGCGATGCAGGATAACGGAGCCGGGGGTGTTGGGTTAGTCTTCCAGTCAACGTGAGAATGGTGGAATTGGGGAAAAGGAGGAAGAAGAAAAAGAAAAAAGAAAAATGAAGGGATGTTTTGGTTGTGATATTTTTGTAATATGAAGGGAGTTGCCGGGGTTGAATTGTAAATCTGGTCTTGGATGGAAAGGATCATATAATATTACAATTACAATTTCCCACACCCAACTGAGGAGATTTTTGTTATTATTAAAAAAAAAAAAGGTAAGTGAGAGAGAGCGACTTTTATATTTATGATTGTTGACTGAGGATCCAATGAGATGGTCAAAGGAGTGGAGGAAGGCCAATGAAATGCTTTGAAATTGGTTGCCCCGGGGATCCAAAGGTGGGAGCATCCCTTAAAATATATGCCACTTGGCAGAGCCTTCTGCCACCACGTCTCTTCTTGATTCATTTCCCTGGGGGAGTTGGCTCTCAGCCCTCAGCCACCCATATATAATAAGTCTTTATTTTTAATTAGATTTTGAGTTTTTTTGCTCAAAAAAAAAAGGGAACATTAGATTTTGAGTTTTGACCCTACAGTTCCATGATATTTCCTGGGAAAGCAACCAGTGTATCCATTTAGATGCTCCATTTTCATAGCAATATCATTCTGAGTCAGCCAATCAGGCATGCTTTCTCCAAGCAAGAGGCTTGTAAATCATTTATAGCTATAGCAACATTTACCTGTATCTATTTAAACTATGGCAATAGAGAGAATGTAACTATACAAGTGCTTCCTTGGAATATGAAGAGGTGTTTATGGAGGACCAGAGCAAAGGCCTGAAGCAAGCAGAGTTTTTGGCGGGAAAGTTCACCAAACTATACGTGATGTCAATGCACAGTTGGTGTGAAAGGAAGATGTAAATGTCAATGCATGATCTTCTTGATGATTCCATTTCATCCATAAAGTTCTGAATTTTTTTCTTTCACAAATAGCATTCCAGAATATATTCAAGTTCCAAATTTCCAATACGAAAACTTTCAGACTCGTGGCAAAATTATTATTCAGTTGGGATAGAGCTAATTTTAGAACCTGTTTGATAAGACAAATGATTTTTAAAAATAAGTTGGGCAAGTTCATAGAATCATAATATTGTTTTTATTTAATATATATAATATTAAAATACCAAAATGCCCCTATTCCAAAAATAAACCCAGACTTGTAAAACTATCCTCCACCATTGGTGACCCCAATCCCCAATGGAAAAAAACAAACCCAAATCAACGTCCACCTTCATCATTGGAAACCACCATCAGACCCCAACGTCGTTGGACCTCTCAAGGTTGAATGTAAGGCATGGGTTCATCTTCATTTTACATTTTACACCACAAAAAAACCAAAAAAAAAATCAAATCTACATTTGCGCTTCAAAAATGGTTCCGACGGCCTTCACCGTTGATGGTTTCGGTGAGCTCAGTTTCGTGTTCGCTGGACAAAAAATGGTTCCGGCCACCTTCACCCCAAATGAAACAATCACAATTTCTGCTCGCATCATCAAACTCATGAGCCATGCTCAAGTGAAGTGATTTCTTTGATACTAGAACTTATTCAAACTTATCATTTGTTTCCAATGCCAATCGTTGAAAAGCCAAGGCCAACCAAGAAACAAAATAATTGTTCCTTTTCTTTTGAATGGAGGGAAGGAAAAGAAGATAAGATGAAAGGAGGGATGATTGTGAGTATCTTTAAAGAACTCAACAGAAGGTGTCACTGTCCCACATCCCTCGTTACAAACCTAGCTGAGTAAGTATTGAGGAATAAAGCTTTGAAAAAAAAGGCCAACTATTATATATGCGGTGAAGGCAAACCACATGGTCACAATCATGTATAAATCAACATACATGTTGTCGTTGTCATCACACCATCTCCTCAACCCATCTCCAATGCATGACATGCATAAATAATAATCACAATGCATGCAAACAAGTTCTAGAGGAAATATAATATCTGGCATAATCATAGCAATAAGTTACAAGCATGGTTGACTAGATTAAAATAATTCATTAAATTTCATAATCACATCCTTTACAGTTTCTCAACAATTTGTCATATAATCTATATACATGTATCATAACTAGATAAAACATACATGAGCATATTTGTATAAGTTATCACAATAAATATAGTTGGTACACATGGAAAAACCTCAAGTTATTTGTTTTCTTTGAGCTTACGAGAAATTACACAATAAGAATCCAAGCAATGAAAGTATTAGGGAGAGCCTAGTCTTAAAAAATTTAAAATCATCCTTTAAATATCTGACTATAGCATATGTTTTAAAATTATAGCCTTTGCTTGGAACGCTCGTACTGACACTTCTTCATGCCCCTGCTGCCCAAAACTGTCTTCAATGTGTTATGCATGCATGTATTAGGGTAGATTAAATTGAAATGAGAGTAGGCTTTGGGCCCACACCCAAAATAATTTCCATCTTTGTTTATTTTTTTTAATATATATTACATCATAGACAAATATTTTTACATAGTCGAGTATGCATATGTGTTATTTATTTATTATCTATTCATTCACACTCTCTCTTTTATATCTTATTGTTATTGTTGTTGTTGTAATATCTTTTCAACTGAAATTAAATCTTTATTATTTGTTTTACTTTGATAAATTCTCCTTTTAGAATTATTTTATTTATTTTCTACCCTAATCATCAATAAATGCTCAATAATTTGCTATACTCGTAATTTTATTTCCATACCTCAAAATTATCTATAATTATTTTATTATTTATATATTAAAATTTAGGATATTATAGAATTCGTTCAGGCCAGGAACAATTTTGTAATAAAAAATTATTTGTTATTTAATGAAAAGTGAAATTATTCCCTAGGTGAATGATTTTAACTTTTTTATTGACATCACATTCTATTCGTTGTTAACCCAAAGAATCTTTGCTTTTCCTTTTTGCTTTGCTTTTCCTGCGTGATTTATTCAAGCATGGGATAGATAGTCATTTATTAATATTAATGCTCCTCTAACACTTGATGAGTTTGATAGAACATTTGAATACATACAATGATATTGGAGATATACTTGACAATGGATCTAGCATGTTAGTAGTGACATTAGGAATGCGGTAAGTTTTTTACCTTTTTTCCCTAATACCATCTTTTTTCTTTTTAAAAAAACTGCTATAATCTAATGTCTTATTATTTATTTTAGACTAATGTAGCAAAAGAATTATACAGGCTAACAATTAATCCTCATTTAGAACACTCTCATTGCATTGATTATCAATATGGGGTTGCTCAAGACCAATGCAACACCTTACTTGCAATGAGAGGACAACAATTTAATAAGGACCTTTAGTTTGCTCCACCAAGAGTTGAGTTGCCTGGTCCAAATATTTCTCGAAATAGACCTAGCAAGCGATGTGGTAGCTACTTGTCTACCCATGTAACACACCAAATTTTTTTTTAAATAATTTAACTCAACCATAGTTGGGTTACAGCCACCCAACACATTTTTATATCAATAATTTCAATATAAAATATTTTATAATTGGCTTTAACTTACACACTATAACATTTCAGATAAATTTTTACCTCCCACATGCCATTAGGCTAAATCACATTTGTCCATCCTTATACTCCCAACAAGTAAACTAAGCAATTTAGTCAATTTTCAACACAAGCCAGTTATTTGACCTTATAATCATGCCATTTTAATCAATTCAAAGTAAACCATAAATTAAAATTACAGTCATCCAAATTGTATCAAAAATAAAAATAGTTTGAAAGGCATGATTACATTTATATATTCATATAATTGACAATAAACAAAAAGCCCTAATATTGGCAATATAACACATTATAAATCATAAATCAAATACCCAAAAGAGACAATGGATCTATACCACTAAGCCTCTGGGACTCCTCCACGTGTCACTCGTGGCTCTCCTCCTGAAAATTGTTAACCACATAATGAGACTCAAAAGTCCCAGTAACCAAAGCCAATTTATGATAGTGTATACAAACAGTTAAGTGTGTGCTTACTAAGTGAGAATTAAAAATAATATAACTCCAATAAATATAAGAAATATTACAATACACACATATAACCATCCTTATATCCCTCCATTAACCTCGAGCCGTAGCCCTCACTTGATGCTAAATTACCCGGCCAAAGGTAGATTAGCCCGACCCTTACAAGCCACCTATTGAGCTCCAATAGGGGCGTACCACGTGGCACATAAATACAACAACAATAGCAAGTCTCCCAACACCTCCCACAATAATTAAACAAATTCATAATAATATTGTAAAATTATACAATATTACAAAATTCATAATTTTCTCAATAATCACCCAATTAACGTGAAGTAACACTAATCACAAATTAAAAGCATGGTTACCTTGTGGCTTTTTTAATAAATTATTCCTTAAAATTTCTCTCTCACCACAATCTTCACCAGTAATACAATCTACAAATAACATATTATTTATAAATATTAGTTTCAATTTTTGAAACTAATAAAATAATTCTAATAATAGAATTAAAAATGTAACATAATTTATAATCTCAATCTTAATACAAATCTAGAGTTAACACTATTAAGTAAAATTTTTAACTCCTCTTTTAATTATCAATAAACATTAATAATCTAAAAATCAGCTTCTAAACTAATTTCTATTATCAAAATTTTCTTTTTATTTCATAAATTCGTACCTAAAATATTCCAAAAATTAAAAATTGAGTTTCTAACTTAGAATCATAATCCTATAGCCATAATAATTCATTTCTCATCCCAAATAATCATCTAAACCTCAATAAATCAACATATATTTTTAGATCTAGTTTAGAATTTGATCTATAAGCCACAAATTCAAAGATCATCAATAAATTTATACTCTAGAACATTTATTATACTACTGATAACCTCAAAAATCATATTTATTTAACATAAATTCATCCCTCTTCCAGATCTTAAATTTTCTACCACTACAAACTCAGAAACCAAAGAAGAAAGATGACTAAGAAAAAAATTTTAGAACACTTACTTAATCTTGAAAAGCTTAAAATCACACCCTAAATATCCTATTAAAAACTCTTACCTTAAAATCCAGCACCAACGAAACTAGACGCTCTCTCTGCCTCAGCTTGCGCACAGGGAAGAATGAAGAAACGAAGAAGTGAAGAAAGAAGGAAGGAGGTGGGTTTTTATAAAAATTTAGTGGGTCCCACATTTTTTTTTATTTCTTCTTTCCTCTCTCTTCTTCTTCTTTTTTTTTAATATTTTATACGAATGATTGTTGTGCGGCGGCCGAAAGCAAATTTTGTTCTTCTTCTTCTTCCCCCCCTTTTTTAATACCTTTTCCCTTTTTTATTATAATAATAATTTAATAATATTTTTTATTATTTTTTTAATTAATTTTTTTTAAATTTTAATTTAGAATTATATCCTAAGTTAGATTTAATAATCATCTCCTACTAATTTGCTTACCTCTAAATATTTTTTTTAAATTTCTATTAACCCAAATTAACTATTAAAATTTATATTGGAATGTTACAACCCAACTGCTAATTGAAGATGAAAATGTAAGGGAAAAAGAGCTTTAAAGTTTCAGTCAATCTCATTACATTCCAATCTCATCGTTATCATCACCCCATTTCACCTCTCCCAATCTTACTCAATTCGATTCTCATTACATGCTATCCTCATCATCATTTCTTTTTAACTCATTCACTCCTACTCAATGCAACCCTTCTCATTACCTGTGGTGGTCTTGAACAATCCTATTTCGATAATCAATGTAATGAGATCATTTTGAATGAGAATTAATCGTCAGGCTATATAACTTTCATACTATGTTAGTCTAAAATAAAAAAACAAGACATTAGACTATAATAATTTTTTATAAAGAAAAAAATGGTGCTAATGAAAGAAGATGAAAAAATTATCGCATACCCAGTGTCACTATTAATACTTTGGATTTATCATTGGATATGTCTCCAATATCATTGTATGTACTTGAATGTTTCATCAAACTCATTGAGTGCCAGAGGAGCATTAACAATAATAAGCGGTCATCTATTTCATGCTTAAATGGATAATGTACAAAAGGCAAAGTAAGAAGAGAAAGCTAAGATTCTAATAGTTGATAGTGAATAAAATGTCATACTAATAAAAACGTTGAAATCGTTTACCTAGTGAATGATTTCACTTTTCACTTAATAAAAAAATAATTTTTGACTATATAATTATTCTTGGCTTAAACGAATTCTTCGTAACTGCAAACTCATTTTGATTTGAACAATTTTTAATATAGTATTTAAGTAAATATTTTTCAAGGTGTAGCATTTTGATAATTTTCTTAGTGTCTATAGTATGTTGATAAAAAAGCCTACCATCAATGTCACCTACAAAACTGGTTGCGATAGAAAGAAAATGAGACTCCGAATTATGAAGCGGCTTGACAAAGCTTGGATAGACATGAGTCATGATGTTGAATAATCTCCAAAGTTAGAAACGTGTCTTCTGCGCAATTTAAGCCTCAAACTTGGACTTTGGGACAGAGTGTTAACTTCGATTTGGAGTTTCACTAATCACTCCGTTTTCCATCGGCCAACAAAAGTTCAAACGTAGTTCCAATTTTTTTGGCCCAAGAAAAGCAGTCCAATTCAATCGTTACGCATGTTTTACTAAGATTTATTATCTTATTAAGGTTGTTATTTTAAAATATAAACACATGACATTTTAATTGTAAAATGTGATGATAATGTACTCTGATTTTATAAAACGACTCTTAACGTTTTCATAAAAAAATTCCGATAATAAATATACAGTGATAAGTGAATCTAATCCTTTTTGTGCAAAGGTCAACTTCAAGTAGAAATAAAAATCGAAGGGAGACTCTAGGACGACAGACCTCCACCCTCTGATGTGTGCTACAGAGCCATTCGGCCCAATGGGCCTGTCATTTTTTTTTCTTCCTCCTCATTCGTGTCATTTTTTTAATTTTTTCTAAAATTCTTATGTACTTTTCTGACATTAATAATTTTAAATTAAATAATTAAATTTTTTTTAATTTAAAATAAAAAATAACAGGTTCATATGAAAAGTTATAATTCTTTGTTTAATTTTTACGATTCACAAAATAAAAGTTGTGATAGTTTAAAAAAGATTGTAACTAGTTATCTTCAAAACTTGAACTTCAATAATAAAAAAAAAATATTTCACGTAGGAAGTTCTATTTTATCATTCAATCTTTTCAATTCACATAATTAAAATTATAATTTTTTAAATAAAAATTATGATTAGAATTGGTTATTTTCAGAACTTATTTATCAATTATAAAAAAAATTATTTGAGTAGTTGTAATTTTTTGTTTAACTTTTGGGAAGAATAAAAGTTATAATTGCTTAAATAAAAGCTATGATCAGAAAAATGGAACCAAACTCATTTTTTTAAATGAGGAATAATTTAATTATTTAATATAAAATTATTAATTTTAAAAAGATAACCAGAGATTTAAAAGAATTGTGGCAGTTTAAGAGACATGATTATTATTTATTTCATTTGGTAGGATTTTGTTATTATTTTCCCTGACTTAAACTGTAAATAACCATACGTTACTTTCCCCATCCCCTATGATAGGTCTCAATTTAAAATAAAAATGGATGATGCCTTTATATTAATTTTTTGATGATATACCTTAATTTATTCCAACAACTAATGCACCTGGTTAGAGGTGTTTTTTTTTTTTAATAACCTATAGGTATCATCTTATGAAAGATAATCATGTTTAAAATATTGTCATGCACTAAATATGAGTGCTTTTTTAATAAAATTTTAAATTTTAATTCGTTATATCTTGAGAGGCTTACATCTTTTTTTAAACACAATCTTTATTAATAATACAAGACTTGATGAGAGTTGAGAAAATGAATGAAGTTTGTAAGTCATGTTTGTTTGGCCCATTAGAAATGCAGATTGAGCTTCTAGAATGAGATTTGTAATTGCAAAATAGGCTAATTAGTTGTCGGGGGGAAAAAAAGGCTGACTGGGGCACGTGATGAATGAGGCATTTTTATAACTGCAGATTAATATGTTAGCATGGTTATAAAATTTAATGTATATTATAAAAGTTATCATGAGTAAAATAAAATATCTTGTTAGGGAAAAAAACGTGTTGCTGAATTATTTTGTTATCAGCAAGGGTGTATCACTCTATTAACAGATTTTTAGAAAAAAAAACTTACATATTTAAATTTATATATTTAATATATTTATTTCCAATTAAATCAATATATGTAAATTTTTTATAAATTATTTTTTATAATAAATTTTTGTTAACTTATGTACTTAATCTTGTATATTTAATACATCTATATCAAGTTAAATCATGACAACTGTGTTTTAATATATTAGTAAAACTAATAAAAAATTTATTAGATAATAAATGAATAATATATTGTTATGAAAATAAGAAGAATAAAAGAGTTTGAGACGAAAGAAATGAAGATCAAGAGAGAGAGTTGGAGAGTAAAGGAGGAGTGGTTATTATTTAGGTTATAACATATGTGTATGCATCTTGCCTATTTATTGGACTCCAACAGTGAAGACAAACCCCGATAATTACAAGCACACAAATAAGATAATTAAACAATATAATTGTATAATTGAAGGTTATATAAAATACATATTACAAACCTTTCAAGCAGGAGGGCATGGGTATAATGTCATTCAATATGGACGGAATGTGAAGGATTGGGTGCTATGAACATCCATGCTAATTATAATATTTACAACACTTTCTCTTGAATGTTCATAAATGAATATTTTACTTCGTTAAAATCTTAGTAGGAATAATTTGATGGGACAAAAATTTAGCATTTTTTTTAAATACCTGATCTTTTTTTTTTTTGGGTTTCATAATCACTTTAGCATTTACTTTCAATAAAATTAGTACATATTTCCTTAGATGACTTATAACTATGTTGCAATCATTGCTCATAATTTTAATAACAATGGCAAGATATCATGATCTTAATGTAATGACAGAACATTGATGCCTTTAATTATCAATTTGAGTATTGACCACGTGTGATGTGATTATAACAAAATATGTACTCTAATTAATTTATAGGACTATGTTTTTCAATAATATGTTTTTATATGCTATTAGTCTTCAGGATGATAGCAAAAAATATTTCCAATGATATCAAAACTTTTCGGCGCCATGTAATGTTTGGATTTTTAGCCTTAAGGGCCATAGATCATAGCAACAACTTTTTTTATAGTATTTATTGGAACTACAAGAAGATCTTTTATAAGGGTGATTATCAAAAGTACAAGACTTACAGCAATCTAATCACAAGATCAAGAGTATTATGGTAGTCGACCATTCAATAAAATGAACTTAAAATATTAATATATATCAAATTGATTATCACAAATATATAAAAATAAAATTTGAAAACTTTTAAATGATAAAATAAAAAAAATATAAGAACGGCACAAAATAAGGTAAATTCATTGTGTGAACTAATCTGATAAGGTCTTGTGTGCTGATAACATGTTATGAAAATGAAAGAATGTAAAAAAAAATTGATAAAAAAGGAATGAAAAACACAAGAAGGGATTGAAGAGTAAAGGAGAAGTGATTCTTGTTCATTTAGGTTACAATAAACGTATGTACGTCACCTTCACACAAGCATATATTGAAGACAAATCCCAACAGTTATAACCACATAAAAAAAAAAAGTTAAATAGTCAACTTCAATAAAAAATAAAAAACTTTTATTTAGATATAAGCTAAATGGTCAATATTTAAAAAGTTTGATAAATTGATCATTTTTATATTAATTATAAAAATGTTACTGGTATTTTTTGTTTTTGGCTGACAACTTTTTAAATATTTGTGTTTTTGATCGATGACTTTATAAATATTTTTATCTCTTTATTAGTCAACGTCAGTAAAGACTGACATGTGATATATATAGCTAGTATTTAAAGGTTAAAGTTAATGGTATTAAGTTAAAGTTCACAGTTTGATTACTTTCACACTTAGTCATGTAATGTTATGAGTATTTTTACTCTTTTTCTCACTTTAGAAAACTAAATGCCCCACTTTATGGATATTTTTACCTTTTTATCCTTTTTTATAATTTGATTGAATAAAGATATATTAGGTATACAAAATTAAATACATACCACCTCCGTTAAAAAATATAAGGTATTTTTTAAGGAGTTGAATGTTAAAAAATATAAAATATTTTTAGTCTTTCGAATTATAGTTATTGTTTTTTTTTAAAGTGTCCCTATTGATAGTAGCTTTATATTTATTATAAGGTGATTAATAGAAGTAAATATAAAAATATAAAATTAATTTAAAAATAAATAATTATTTTATAAAAAAATAAAATTTAATTAAAAATATTTTATATATTTAAACGAAGAAAGTAAATATTTTCTTAAAGTTTTATCTGGTTCAATGACTATTTGTGATGCACTTTGCCGCGGGCCCAGTCCAGAGAATTGATTCGACTCTCTTCGTGTACTGTACTAGCGTGAAAATTCATGCGTCACAAAAAGCTAATTTACACTTGGATTCCACTCATTTTTCCTTTCTAGATTCCATCTCCAATTTTTTATGGGGGATAGAAATCAAAGTGCCTTTGAGGTAAATAGTGGACTCCAATTTATGTAAGTGTTTGTATTGATGGCCTTTTGTTTTTGGGAAAAAGGTTTTTCTAGTCCATCCTCGTTTTGTTTGCTGAGAATTTGAGATTAAGAGGTTGTCTCCCTCCAAACATGGAAGGCACCATGTTTTATATATTTAAATAATAAAAAAAATCTTGATATACAGTTTGTAAATACCAACTTGTACGTTTTTTTTTGGGAGCGGAAGGCATATTTTAAGTCGGGTAAGTTTTAAAATTCAATTCGTTTAAACTTTTGCTTGTAAAGAATTTATTGGTGAGCAAAACATTTCTTAACATAACGATAAAATTTGTTCAAATTTAAGATGATGACAGTTTATTTTTTCAAAAAAAATCAAAATTTTTAACGTTACTTTAAAAAGGAATTTACATTTCATTTAAAATATGTAGGTACCTGAGTCATCGTTAACAAAAATATTAAACACTTTGATTTCATGAAGAATATTACTGGAAAAACATAACTATTAATTCTTATAATTTTATCATATTTTATCATTAATTTTTATATTTTTTTAATGTTTTAAGTCTTTATAATTTTTTTCATATATAACATCAATTTCTCTATTTTTAAATATGTATAGAGAGGTAATGATGCAACAAAAAAGGTGTTTAGTTGAGAGATTTAACGTATAAAGTAAAAGGCTTCACGTATAGTAAATGAAAATCATTTTTCAACATCGACAAGCGTTGTTGTCAAATGTTCAAAACAGTCTTATTTAAAAAGTAATCTCATTTTTTTTATTTATTATTTATTTAAATTATTAACTCATTGTGTTTTAAACATGTCAGCATTTTTATTAATATTTACATATCAAATGGTTTAACACTATTATTATGCCATATCATCATTCATATTAATATATTTAAAAATAAAGTAACTAATGTTGTAAAAAAAAACTAAAAGAACACCGAACGTTCAAACAAAATATAGAAATCAATAATAAAAAATTATAAAATTATAAAGATTAATAGTTATGTCTTCCAATAATATATATATATATATATATTTTAAAAAAAAGGAGTGAAACGAAGGAGAAAGTGATGATAGAACAGTGAACAGTAAGGGAAGTCCCTTCGCCTCGCTGTCAAGCAATTGGCATGCCCTTGGCCAAAAATGAAATTAAAACATATTCTCTCCTGTTCTCTCTCTGTAATTTAAAAATATTCATAATAATACTTTATAAATTTATAAACTTTTAAAAATATTTATATATACTTAATCATGATATTATAATAATATTATTTTAATGCTCTTTTTACTTAAAATTATTATTAATAAATTTTTATTTTTAAAATTATTTTATATTTTGAGATAAAAAATATTTTCAAGTTACCGTATTATTTCAAACGCATAGTACCTTTTAATACAGCATTTTAAAGTCCTTTCTTCTCGTTCTCCTTTCCCATTTACTCACAGTTCTTAGGGTTTCTCACTCCTCATTCTCTCTGACTGGAAATCAGATTCAGAATCCAAGCCCTTTCCTCTTTTCTTCCTCATAGTAGCACCTCATTCCCTCATTCAAATTCAACTTGCCGGCTCGACTCCTTCTGCCCCCCTCAGTCAATACCGTTTTTCTTCTTTTTCATGTGAGTTTTCCCTCATTCTTCTCTCCGCCTATTTTTGCTCGATATCGCTTCTTCGTCTGTTTGTTTTTCCTCTTTTTTTTTTTTATTCAAGCCCTGGATTGTTGTGGGCCCATTGCAAGTTTCGTCCCCCCCCCCGGGGTGTTTGCTTTAAGTCTTTGATTTGGTGCGAGCTTGGTGGAGTTGGTGATGCAAAACTCGTACTGCAGCAATCCCGGTTGATTTCAACCCCATTTTCGATTATTCCGATGTGACTTGATGAAAATTACTCGTTGATAAATAAAAGGGAAGAAGAAACCTGTTTTTATTGCTTGACAAGTCTTCGGCTCCCCTTCACCTGAACTGGGGTTACAATTCTAAGAAACATTTTTTTTTCCCTGGATTGGGCTGGGTACGAGTTTTTAAATCTGAATGGCTGATTCAGTGCATGCTAGCAGCGATAGTAAAATTCAGAATTTGATTTCCGCCAAGAAGTCATTGAAGCTTAGCCTAGAGAAGTCAAAGTCCCTAGGGTTAGCTTTAGAGAAGGCTGGCCCTAGATTGGAGGAGATTAGCCAAAGATTGCCTTCTCTTCAATCTGCAGTTCGCCCCATTCGTGCTGACAAGGACGCTCTTGTTGCTGTTGGCGGACATATTAATCGTGCAGTTGGCCCTGCAGCTGCTGTGCTCAAGGTTTTTGATGCCGTTCACGGCCTTGAAAAGTCGCTCCTATCTGAACCGCGTAATGATCTCCCGGGTTATTTGTCAGTGTTGAAGCGCCTCGAAGAGGCACTGAGGTTCTTGGCTGATAACTGTGGATTGGCAATTCAATGGTTGGAGGATATAGTGGAGTACTTGGAAGATAATACTGTTGCTGATGAAGGGTATCTGTCAAATTTGAAGAAGTCGCTACAAAATCTTCGCGAATTGCAAAAGGATGAGGAAAAGGCTCGGCTGGATGGCGGGCTTTTAGAGGCAGCATTGGAAAAACTGGAAAATGAATTCCGCCAGCTATTGACTGAAAACAGTGTTCCACTTCCAATGTCACCATCACCTACGCTTGATGATCAGGCATGCATTGCTCCCTCACCTTTACCAGTATCTATCATTCACAAGTTGCAAGTGATTCTTGGCAGACTGATTGCTAACAATAGACTTGAGAAGTGCATATCAATTTATGTTGAAGTCCGTAGTTCAAACGTTAGAGCAAGCTTGCAGGCTCTCAATCTGGATTACCTTGAGATCTCAATATCTGAATTCAATGATGTGCAGAGCATTGAGGGATATATAGCCCAATGGGGAAAGCATCTAGAGTTTGCAGTGAAGCATTGTTTGAAGCTGAGTATAAACTTTGTAATGATGTGTTTGAGAGGATTGGGTTGGATGTGTGGATGGGCTGCTTTTCAAGGATAGCTGCACAGGCTGGTATACTTGCATTTCTTCAATTTGGGAAAACTGTTACGGAGAGTAAGAAAGATCCCATCAAGCTTTTAAAACTGTTGGACATATTTGCATCTCTGAACAAATTGAGATTGGATTTCAACCGCCTTTTTGGCGGAGCAGCATGTGTTGAAATCCAGAACTTGACTAGGGATCTAATCAAGAGAGTGATTGATGGGGCAGCCGAGATTTTCTGGGAACTTCTGGTCCAGGTAGAGTTACAGAGACAGAATCCCCCTCCTCTTGATGGCAATGTCCCGAGATTGGTGAGTTTCATTACTGATTATTGCAACAAACTTCTAGGGGATGACTATAAGCCAATATTAACCCAAGTTCTTGTCATACACCGGAGTTGGAAGCGCCAGAGCTTTCAAGAGAGACTTCTTGTGCATGAGGTTTTAAACATAATAAAAGCTGTGGAATCGAATTTGGAGACATGGATCAAGGCTTATGATGATCCTAGGCTATCGAACTTCTTTGCTATGAACAGTCACTGGCATCTGTACAAGCACTTGAAAGGAACAAAGCTTGGGGATCTCTTGGGGGATTCTTCGTTGAAAGAACATGAACAGTACAAGGACTATTACTCCACAATTTTCTTGAGGGATAGCTGGGGAAAGCTTCCTGGTCATTTGAGCAGGGAAGGGCTGATTCTGTTCTCAGGAGGGCGTGCTACTGCTCGTGATCTGGTCAAAAAAAGGTTGAAAAAGTTCAATGAAGTTTTTGATGAGATGTATACGAAGCAGTCAAGCTGGGTTATGCCAGAACGAGAGCTAAGAGATAAAACAACCCAGCTTATAGTGCAAGCCGTGGTTCCTGTTTACCGGAGTTACATGCAGAATTATGGTCCCTTGGTTGAGCAAGATCCCAGCTCCTCAAAATATGCAAAATACAGTGTGCAAAAGCTGGAGGAAATGCTTTCATCTCTTTATCAGCCAAAACCTGTGAGACACGCCAGTTTGAAAGGTCGGCAATTTAGTGAGAAATTTGGCAACAGAATGGTGGATCTTCGTCGAACGGCCTCTGCAGTTGTGTAATCGCCTGGTCATAACTTTCAAAAGGTGAAAGAGCATTTATAAATTCCTCTCCTCATAGAATGGCTGGCTGCTGTATATAATATTCCTCTGAGCCCTGCAATGCATCGTTTTGCCCTCCCTTTCTCAGATTCTGAGAAGGAAGCTTCTGAACAGTGCTGTTCAATTGCCTGATGCATTTACATGACCTTGGAACTTTGTTTTCCTTCTGAGAGTACCATAAGTTCTGATTAATAAATAGGGGCCTTTATCAGTCAGGTTCATATATGTTAACACCCAGCTAAAGTGATTTATTTGTCTTCAGCTTCTCCCTTTTAATTTTCTTTGTAGCGGCAGGATCAATGTAATATGCTAGATTTTTATTTATAATTTTTTTAATTTATTATCATACTTGGATTTAGAGGTTCTAGATTAGCAGTGTATTTTTCATCCGCCAGAGTCACCGGGGGAAAGTTGTGAACCAAAAAACAATTATGAGTTGTTTTGTATCTTGTGTTTTTTAATGGATGCCAATTCCGAAAATCAGAAGTATATTGGCAATGAATTACAGGGAGGTTGAGGCCAACTGGCAATGATGGTTAATTTTGTTCTATAATCAAAAGCAGTTGTGGCTTATCGTTCCTTTTCTCATCTTTTGTTTCATCTGCCTGACTTCCCTGCGTCGTCTTCATCAAAGCAGGCTTTTTCTTTTGGTCTATTTTCATGATCGGAAAGGCAACTTAGGGGGGGAGGGGTGGGGAAGGTAAGAGGATCATGTCTTGTCAATTTCAATTCAACCCAACCCAAATATAAATGCAATTCTGAGTCATGCTTAAATATCTGAAAAGATCAGCCACGAAAGATAGGAGTCTAACAATCCTTAAAGCAGAGAATCTTCGATTATTGATGTTCATTGTGCCCCGATGCCAAAGTGATCAATTAGTCAGAGCTAGATGCCCGAAGACCACGAGAGTTCAAGTTTTTTACTCGTTGTGAGCTTTTGTCCACTTCATTTTTCTCCCCATCCTCTTCTCTTCCCAAAATTTTGAACTGATCAGATGAAACTTTCAAGATTTATACTTGTTTGTTTCTTTAAAAAAATTGATATATTAACCGGCAGATATAGCTAGTCTTTTATAATGTGACAACTTAATGTTTAAATTTTCGTTAATGGGTAGTGATAACATTTAATATTTAACTGTATTTTAAACATGATAATTGCCTTTAATAAAAAAAAATAACTATGCACAAAAAAAAAAGCATATTAATAATACTTTTATACAATATAAAATCTAAATTGTTCAGGTCTATTTTGAATGATATGAATAGGAAGAGGAGTGGGGAGAGCAGAGAAATTAAAAGTATTTTTCACCCAGAAAAAAATAACAGCAGCAGCGACAATAACAAGAAGTTTCTTGCGGGAAGAGTAGAGCTGGAATGACGCAATGGCAAATAGGTTTGGCATTGAGATGGAGTCGCAATGATAGGAAGAGGTAGAGAAGGCGGTGGACTGGTGGTTGACACAGCATGGAGGATCCCCAAAAGTTCCATTAATCAATCCAATGTCTGCGTCAAAGTTAAGCCCCGCCCTTCATTGCTCCACTTTAGGCCTTTCATTGCGTCACTTTCTCATCATTCTTAACTTCCCTTTTCTCCTTGTTTGTTTTCTTGTGGGTTAAGTTGTTGAACAATACTCCTCCTCCTATTTACGAGATCAGCAATATTAATTATTGAATCTGGTTTTATTTATAAAATATTTCAATAGTTATTGCGTTTATCTTTTTCATTTTCTTCATATTAAATGTTAAAAATGTTATTGAATATTAAAACATTATGTTTATCTTATTAAAGTATGTAGAGTATACTTAATAGAAATAAAGTTAAAAATTTATTAAATTTTTAAATAGAATTCATGATTTAAATTTTTTCTAAGTTTTGATAAAAAATGATAAAAATAATTTATAAATAAGATAAGATGAAATATATTTAATGACAATGGTAATATTTAATCACACAATATTTAATGATTTTTTATTGAAATCGATTTCTCTCTCATGTATTGTCAAACTTACATCAAACTATTGCAGCGTCCTTACCTCTCCCAATTATTTTTTCCTCTTTCTAATTCTCCCAACCAGCACTTAGCTCATTATCCCAACTCCATTTCCTCTTCCCATCGTTTGGCTTCCAATAATTCATAAAAACGTATAATCAAAATATTTTGTATTGTATAATATAAAATACTTGGATTTAAAAATGTAATATTTTAATTATTGATATAAGATATGAAGAGTGTGTTACATAAAAACTATAACTGTTCAATATTATTTTTTGAAAAGGAAAATGAAAATCAATCTACTAATGTTATATTACAATTTTAGTAGTAATTATTATTTTTAATTTTTAAATTATCATTTTTTAAATTAAATTGTCTTGCATATCTAGCTAAGGAGAATTATCAAAGAGGAACAAAAAAACAACAGGTGAGGATGCTGCCAGTAATTTGGATTAGCCTAAATAAATCCCAAAAAAATTTAGGGCTGGACTTAGGAGTTTTAATTTTTTTTTTTACTTTAAACTTATTCAGGCTGTTTGAATAAACTCAGAGGAATTCAAGTCAAACTGATCCAAAATGAACTTGGTTCAAATATCTAAACTCTTTTTATTATTTCAATAAAATAAGTTAAAATTGACAACCTTCTTTTTTAAGGTAAAAATTGAAATTGATTAAAGAAAAAAAAACAAAATAAAATAGTATTTAACAAATTATGTACTCGGACCAGTCTAATGAGCTTAAGGTATTAGGGACATGCTTGGTTTTATAAAAAATTTTATATGTTGAAGTATTTTAAATTTGATATAAATAAACTGGCCCGATTTGAGACAGCCTGCCTGGAAGAAATTGATTTTAATGAAGCCAACTCCTAAGCTAACAACATAAGAGAAGAATTCAGTTCATGTGTATCACGTTCATAATTCAGTTCCGTGGAAGCCAAGTAGTAAATTCTTTCTACCACGTAGCATACTGGAAAATACTTTTTTTCCCCCTATAGCACGCAGGTCAAAAAGCCTATGTTCTACGTAAAAAAAAAAAAAAAAGTACGTGTGTGACACTGTTCTGATTGCACGGACAAATCACAACCACACCTTGCAGAGCAACAAAATTATCTGTAATACGGCGCAAGTGTTTTTTTTTTTAATTGTAAGGTCACGGAAAAATCGCACAAAAAAATAAAAGTTTACTCATATTTAAAATCATGAAATTTTTACATGCAGCGGCTCATAAAAAATTCTAATATTAAAAATATCATATAAAAATCGATGAGTTAAGAGATTAGTACATCGATTAGCTTCGAGATATAATCAAAGATGATTATTCAATCTCTTATAACAAGATCTCTGATCTTTTTAATAATATCATAATATACAGTGACTCTCAGAGTAGGTATGGCTAATGAGTAATAACGCCTCATCGAATCAGAATAAATATTAATTCTTGATAATTTTATATTCAGCAAAGTTTAAGTCCCTCAAATATTTTCATAAATTCAATTGTTATGTAAAGTAATTACTTTTATCATTTTTAATAATGTCTCACACTATAGTCATTAATATTGATAAAACTATTAATATTAAGTTAGTACATCTGAATTCAGGTGGGCTTCATCTTTTTTCATCTGTGAGGTGCTTTTGTTTAAGTGGTTAATCACAGGGCAAGTGTTTTGCCCATTCGGATTGAAGATTGACTGCTCTGCCTCCTTTTGCCACCTAATAATGCCAATCCCGTTTGCTCTGCACTGAAGCAACGTTTTATAGTCCCTCCATATTTTTTTATATATAAAATATTTTTAATCAAATTACATAAATTACTAAAAAATAATTAATTGATTAATTAAAAGTATAATAATATTTTAATTTTATTTTTAATTATTATAAATAAAAAATAAATATTTTCTTTAAAGTAAGTTAATGAAAATATTTATTTTTTTCTTTTTAATTTAATAAAGATATAATGATTCATTTATTAAAAAATATGCTGACAACATTTTACATTTAGGAATGAAAAAAATTTTAGAAGATATCTTATATATAGGATGGAGAGAGTAATTATTTATGCTTCCAGGGATTTAAAGAAAAAAATATTGAGGCTATCGTTTACGTAAAAAGTCTACATGTTGATGGTTTTTATTCAAAAACAGTTGTACGATTTTCTATTGCTACAGAATTAAATTACGCTAAAGGAAATTCACCATCCCTGATCATTTTGAAAGGGAAATCCTCGAGATCCACATTAAACTTGTTTATGGGCCAACAAGGAAGAGTAGATTGAATCTGCCCAGGATTCAAGCACAGTACATAGCTTTCAAACTGAATATTATATGCGTGTCATGTCTGTATATATATATATAGAGAGAGAGAGAGAGATTTGAACTTTAGCGTAAAAGCAAGAAAGGTTAGTGTTGAGAAGGAGGAAAATAAATAAATGAATAGAGAAAATTGGAGGTTGAAACAAGTTAAGAGGAGCAGGAGAAGAACAGAGGAATGTGGTTGGGGGAGTGAAGAGTAGTGAACATGATTGATGGCAGCCCACCCAGGATTGGAAAAACGTAAAAAGAGAGGCCATCCTCTTCATTCGTTCTTGTTTTTGTATTCATTCATTATTCCTTTCCTTTCCCTTTCTCTTGCTTTTCCACTCTCTCCAACTCTCACTTGTCTTTTGCTGTGTACTTTTTGTGTATGTGTGTGTACTGTGTGCACCTTCCCTTGATCTCTCAAATTATTCGCAATTTGGGTCGGCTTTTACTTCAACTCTCTGTTTCAAGTCTTTGTTTTTTTTCCCCTTGAATTGTAAAAATTAAATTATTTTAGTACAGGAAGGCTTCTGTGTTAGGAACTTGGCTAGGATTCAGTGCTTCGTGAAATTATTATTACAAAGTTAAAATTGGAATAAATAAATTTAAAATAAAATAAATTTGATCTAAACACAATTCAAAATTTAGGATTGTAATTGAAAAAATAAAAAATAATTTTATAAAATATTAAATTTTAACGATTCAAAAATTGATTCAAGCAGTGAAATAAGAAGTGGAGAGAAAAGAAATTCAAAAGAAAAAAAAAAGAAGCCAAGTTCATAAATTAGACCAATTGAGTCTAAAACCATATGAGCTAAGTCCACTCATTACCCGCTTTACTCAAATGTCAACGTCCTTTTCTTTTTGTTTTTTTTTTTTTAAATGTCTCTCCCTTGGTGTGTCGTTGCATTCACGCATCTTGATTCAGTGATTCTTCATTGATTCTCCTCACACAGCCCTTCATTTTTCGCGCTGTCTATTCTTATTCCATCACTCTCACATATAATAATATTTGTCTCCTCAAAATTTGGCTCTTCTATCACAATATTTTTGAAATAATATTTGCATTAAATATTGGTCTTGAAACTTGATTATACCAATACTCGATACATGGCTTTGGAAATTTTTTAGTCCATTCAGGATGATAACATGGTATGAAATCAGTTTTGAGTTTTTTTCATTAAAGCAAATATAATAATAAATCTAGATGTAATTTTTTTTAAAAAAAATAACTGATGGATCAGGATGAATGAATTGAATATAGTATACAGAGAAATAGTATGAAAATGATAATAGGAAGAGGAAATGAAGAGATATGCCATGGTGGGGATGAACCACTCATCAGATTTGACCCGAAATCTCTCTTTCTTTCAATCGCATGATGTCTCTCAGAATAATTCAGAGCATCTCATTTTAGTATTCTCCGTTTGGAATATCTGTCTCCCAATGAAGCAAAAGTCCACCCACACATGCATGACATTAAATTCATTTTATTGTGAAATAATAATTAAATGAAACCACTTCAAACTTATCTCCAGGTATTTATTGATTAATTTATTGATCCCCTGCTTTGCCAACTGGGAATTCTGAATTAAGTGGATCAGCTTTAGTTGAGTACTGTTCAACTCGGCTATCCGCATCCATCTGCTACGTCCACAAATACTTTTCGCCTCCATCCAAATTATAAAATATTTTTAAATAAAATTTTATTTATTAATAAATTTTATTAAATATATTTAATAATCTTATCTTTTTACAATAAAAATATAAATCTTTAAAATACTCATAATTTAAATATTAAAAAAAAAATAAAAATTAATTATAAAAGAGAAAGGATCATATTAAAATTATTATATTTAATAAAATCTTAATTTATTAAAAATATTTTATATTTTGGAATGAAATTTTTTTTAAAGTACTTTATAATTTAGGACAGATATAGTATAATTAATTGGCTTTATTAATTATCAAGACCACCCATCTGTACCAACGCTGTATTTAGTTTAATGTGCATGTCTTTTCTGCTTTAATTTTGTTTTAAGTTTTGTTGAAATGTTGATGTCAATGCTTAATGGTAATTACTATAAGCCTTATCCAGTTAACGTGCTAGCATCTAACCAGAAAGTTTTTTTTTTCCAGGACAGTACCTAACCAGAAAGTCAAATCACTTCGCCTTCCACAATAATTCGATGTTCTTTTATTTTAATCCGTCTAGTTTTAAATGTAACAAATAAATAACTAGTTCACCAAGATTTAAAAAAAGAAAAGCTGTCCTTCTTAGATTTGTTATGAATTAAAAAAAATGTTTTCTATAAACGCCCTTGATGTAATGTGTAAACTTCTACTTATATTTAGTGATTCCCAATCATTATTCTCGATTCAATTAGTCTGATCAAAATAATATAATTGCTGAACAATACATAAGTTTTCTATTTCCTATCATCTGCGTTACACAAGTTTTCTAAGATTTTCTTTTATATGTGCGTGTGTATATAAGAGGGATGTAATTTAAATAAACTAGTTATTTCCCATGCATTAAAAGATGTGAAGATGTGAACAATATTCAGGAAAAAAAAAAAAAGCGATGCGAAGTCTAAGTTATACGGTTCGAAAAAAAAAATCACAAAAATTCTGAAACTGAGAAAAAAAAAATTGTTCAGAGCTTGTAAATATTACATTTCTCTAAATTTTATACTCTATAATATTCACATTCATTAACTGATGAGTTACGTTCAAATATTATCAGTCTTGATTGCATATAATTCTTCAAGTGATTTTTTTTTGCATATACATAAATTCAAATCCAAGACCTTGAACTTGGATGGTCAAATTTTTTACTAAGATGATTGCTTGTTATCCATTACAAAGAACAACGGACTCGATTGTCACGTTCAAAAAATATCATGTGGGAGGATAAAGGGTGTTCAAAATTTTATTGTGAGAATTGCATGGTCCTTGGTGCTAGCTGGAAGAAGCAAGTGGGGTACTTAAGGGCACAGTCATAATGATACAATGTAATTTAAATCACACATGCTTACCACATTCGATGCTTCCTTCAGATTAAATTCAACGTCTTGTCTCCAGCAATTTTCCTTTAGATTCTGAATTGTATGGATTTTTTTTTTAAAATGATCAAAGAATGTAATTTATATCAAAATTGAAATTATGATATATGTTTTATCCGATTCAACGCTGGGCTTGTGGCCACATCATATCGGCGGATTTTAATTGGGATCCGAAAAGCTATTTGCTCATGTAATTAAGAGCTCAATCAGGTGTTGAACGAATTTCAGTTATTACGTTAATCGCTATTTATATTATCAATATTCAATGTAGGAGGATGTCAAAAAATCAATAGAAAATGACGATATTGATGTTTTTTTTTTAACCCAGTGATAAAATTATAAATTGAGTTGTGACAAAAAAGTATGAGCTGATGAGTTATCAAAATACGGCACGCAATACATAATAATTCGACTTAGAAAAACCATAAAAAACGTTTATATTTTTAATATTGAAGTTAAAATACATGAGAATATAGGAAAATTAGAATTGGTTACGTGTGGTAAATGCGCGTGCAGTGTGGCCCATCGACAAGTAAGACGTTACAAGTTGGAGGCGAGGAAAGAGGAGCTTCCGATTCCGGATAAGCCACACACAAACATGCGAGCATTGATCTTTTAGTTTCGTCTCTTGTGTTGTGACTTGTGTGATTTTAACCTAAAACAAACCTTTTTTTTTTAATCTTTAACATTACAAGGTAAAGTTAGAACAATTAACATATATTTTTTTTAAATTTTACTCACTGTTTACTTACCATGGTTTGCATTTTCAAGCAATAATTTATTATGATATTAATTGTAAATGAGAACAAAATTAAAAAAATTACCTATTATTTTTAAATAAATACAGAGTTAGTTAGCATGACAATAAACACAGTATCCTTTGCATGTTAGCTATAGCGGCTGGTGGTTAGTGTCATTGGAGTGAAATCATTTAAAAGTGTGGTTCAAACAGTGGAGCAACAGATCAGGTGAATGAATAGAGCGGACGAAAAGGAGTGTGAAAAATGCGAAGAGGATAAGGGTGAGTCAGAATAATAATTGATGAAAGGAAAGAGAAACAGTCTCAGAAGAGAAGGCAATTAATGGATAAAAGAGGATAAGGCAGATTAAAGAGGGTGGAGAGCGAGGAGGGGGCAGGTAGGAGTTTTAGTTACGAAACCTGCGGGTGGATCACAACATCAGCGGTTGTTTTTTTTTTTTAAAAAAAAAAAACCTCAAAATGTGATAACGCCAGAAAAGCGAAAGAAATAAGCAGCAATGGCCTGAAAGCAAAGAAACAAGTAATAAACAGACCGATAGAGAAAAGATCGGCCAATTTGGTTGTCATCATGCTCCACCGAGCTAGCCTCACCGCCGGAGTTTCTCAAATTCTCGGGATGCAGTGAACAAGAGGGAAGGTGATGCTGTTTTCACCCGTTGCCAGCATCAGCTGCCAAAGAAACAGCAATGCAGTTTTCTTCCCTTACAAGAAGAGAAAATTTGACAGGTGGTTTCCACCATGTTTGATGCACATGTTAATCTCCATTGACAGTTGTCACTGCTAAAACTTTTTTTTATCATTTCATATAATCAAAAATGTTATTTCTTTAATGATATAGTTCGAAAGTTCGAATTAATCTATGATATTGATTATTTTTTAAACATGCTATAGGAGTGATTGATGGTACTTGCATGCCATGTGTAATTAATGTTGTTGGTCAAATTAAATTTATTGAAAAAAAAAATATGCAATACATAATATTACACTTGTATGTGACTGTGATATGTGTTTTTTATTTTTGTCATTGAAGGATGGGAAGTTACAGCTCAGAGCATTTTTTATAATGTCATATCAATTATTCTAATGAATTTTTTACATCCATCTCCATGCATACTTCATGAACTCGTTGGTTATTATTGCATTGCTTCATTGTTAATCAAACTTACAATATTTTTTTATTTAATAGTTAAATATTATTTGATTGATTATGATTATCCAACACTAAATGAATATTTTGGTCCACACTATTATAAACATTGTTGCCTTCCAAATTTTGGGCGAGTTGTAAGATTTATAAACAATAGCAAAATCCTTAATTATTATCATTCAAGTTTGAGATGAATTGTAGAAAATGAGTTATGAAGTGTGAAAAAATATGTTTGTAATTATACAAAAAATGCCTAAATTTAGATATAAAACATAAATTAAAATTGTTTGTGCAACGATGGCATTACATAACTCTATCAAGAGAAATTCAATTACTAATGAGCAATTTATATGAGCCGAAAATGAAAGTATAAATGTCCACGAGCAAGATGCTAATAGGCACCCTTATCAAATCTGTTTGGATAGTTAAGGCAGACACATCATATTCGTGATATTATTATAGATCAACTTGTGGATTATATCAATTGAATATTTTAATACTTTATGAATTTATTTTAACTTTTCGTAATTGAATATTTAAAATTTTTAACCTATTGATTGTAATGTTAAATTTAATAGTCTTATCATTAGATATTTTAACTAGTTTTCGAATCAAATCATCTAAATAAATTTTAATTTATCTAATTATTTTTTTAAAAAAATATGTCCAAACATTAATCACGTCATATTTATTGACTTTTTTTTCTAATATCAATTTACTAATTTTAGTTGAAGTTATAATTTTTTTTAATATCTAAACAAATATTCTCTCTATTTAAAAATATAAGGTATTTTTAATCAAATTTTATCTTTTAATAAAGTAATTACTTACTTTCAACTAACTCTATCTTTTTATATTTATCCCTATTAAATACTATATAATAAATATAAAGTTATTATTAATAGGGGCACTTTTGAAAAAAGATAATGATTATATTTTGAAAGATTTAAAAATATCTTATATTTTTAAACACCTAATTTCTCAAAAAATACATTACAGTTTTAAAATACAATAATCATTGATTTTTAAGTCATCTATTCTTGATAATTATCCAGAACTCCAGCCACCGATCGACCACTGAAGACCTTCCGACTTGAGTTTTATTCTCCATGAGGGCCATAAGCTCGTTACATAAAAAATAATGCCAAGAGAGGATCTAAGGATTCGTTTGATTCTCTTTCCTCTCCAGACTCTTAAAACAGTTCTATGGAATAAGTTTTCAAAACGAGTGTTGGAAGCTAAAAAAAAAAAAAAAGCTTGTTTAAATTATTATTTTGAAAAACCTATCTAAATTGGTTAATAACATGTGAAAGAATAATTTATTTTATTAATATAACTATTATTAGTAAAAACATTATATTTTATGTGCCTGTTTGGTTTTTGCTTCCATTTTTTATTTTTCAAATCTGTCTTGCAAGGAATTTTATTAATATCTTCACTTAGGTGTTGATGGGTCCGGTGAATTATCAAGGAATTGCTATATGTTGGGGAGTCTTTCGAGACGCTTGAGGTAATTGAATCCTAGTTTTTCAAAATAAACTCAGATATATTTCCCTTATTGTAGTTGAACTATCTACATTATATTTGGGTCTTATACTTGCTAAGCAAAATCACATAAAAAAATCCAATGTCATTTTGGCTTACTGAAAGCTATCCATTGATAATAGATTGGTAAGGGATTGAACCATCCTTTGTGTTTATATATTATTAAGATACAAAAATTGATTTTCTCAATTAGTGAAGTGCAAATTTTTTATTACAACTAAAAAAATATAAAGGTAGCTGATTGCTTGATTTAAAATGCGCATTACATTAATGCTGAATTATGTATTTTGAATGAACCTATTGATGAATGCATAGCCTATTTGTGAGCTGATCAGCAGTGTATGAGTAACTAAGATTTGCACCTTCAGGCTTGTCTTTCAATTTTGAACCAAAAAAAAAAAAGTGCTTTGCAAGTAGTGTTTAAAATTGTTTTTCGAAACAAACTAAGATGAAGATATCTTTGATTGCATCAATTTAAAAATACTTTTAAAGTTAAAAAATAACTTAATAGTAATGATTGTAAGTAATTAATGATGATGATAAACGTGCCAAGACTACCATATTTTCAATAATAAAATTAGTGACATATTATAGTTGTTCTTTCAAAAAAAAAAATAAAAAAAAAAATAAACCAAACAGACTCTACATCTCTTTTCTTAAATTTTGTAAAAAAAAAAAAAAACAAAACGTCTAAAGCATGTATAGCTTTTAATTCTCTAAAACAATTTAACTTTTGTGCTTTTTAGAATGGATAATAAAAAACAAAATTTCAAAAAAAATTTTTTCAAAACAAAAAAACTATTATGAAAATAAGTAATCAATCCCACATTAAGATTTCTACATAATTTGACCATCTTGTGATTTGTTTCCCGTGACTCTGCCCATTAAAATCCAACATTAAGCAAAATAAAAAAAATTACTTACAAATTAATTAAAAAAATTGAATTTTAGTCCAGACCTGAGACGGTCTCAAAACTGAATAAATAAATAGTACAAACACATAAAAAGAGAATGAAAAATCAAAAATCACATTTGGTCTCAGTCTCGTTCCTGTCAAGCCGCGTTCTTATCTACGTACATTTCCTTCCTCTCTCTTGTTTCTCTTTCCTTCCCCTCCCTCCCTCTCGCACTTCATTTATTACTCCGTGTTTGTTCCTCTCTTATTTAAACCAAACGCCAGCCTCCCTGTGCCTCTCTCCCTTCATCTCTCTCTCCCTCTCTGCTCTCGTAAATGAACATGTTCACGCTCTCTCGCTCTTCACTCCTCCATTCATGACAACAAACCCCATCGCCTGGAAACCCAACCGACGGAGACGACGCACCGGCCAAGGCTAGTCCCACCCCTCTGCTTCTTTCCTTTTCCTTCTCTCACTCTCCTCTCATGGAGGTTTTGGTGGGTCCTACCTTCACCATCGACGTTTCCTCATCCTCCCCTCCTTCTCCGCCGTCTTACCCAAGAGACCACCTTCCCACCTCCGACCCCGACGACCATACCGTTCCTTCTTGCCTCTCGGCGTGCCCCGCCTCCTTGGACGCCGAGTCCTCCGAGAGCTCCTCGTCTATCGGAACCCCCGACGATAGCGACAACGATCTGTCCTTTAGCAAGGACGGCGACGCCCGTGAAGACGAGGAGGAGGTGCAGAGCAAGTTCCATGGCCTGGGATCTCTTGATGCGTTAGAAGACTCGCTTCCTATCAAGTTAGTACCCTCTTTTTCTCTCTGTCCTATTCTTCGCCGATTTGATTCGCGTTTTATGGAATCTGATGTGCCTTGTCTCAGATTCCGATGCTCTGGTTAACAAGGTTTTACTTGATCCTTTTAGTTTCTGGGTTTCAATTTCCAGATCCATCGTCTGAAAGAATATTATATCGGATTTTCATTTGGATTGGTTTCAGGAGGGGATTGTCCAGCCATTTCGATGGTAAATCGAAGTCATTCTCCGATTTATCTCAAATCACCAACGTCAAAGACTTGAAGAAACAGGAGAATCCCTTCAACAAGAGAAGGCGGCTTCTAATCGCGTCCAAGCTGTGCAGAAGATCGGGTTTCTACAGCTGGTCCAACCCAAAATCCATGCCTCTCCTGCCCGTGGAGGAAGATGAAGACGACGTCTACGAAGAAGAAAAAGCCAGAGAAGTTCCGTCCCCAGCGTCCTCGTCACCGCACGAAAACAAACACGAAAATCCGGTTCAGCTTCGACAGAGCAGAGTCCCGGAATCTTATGCCGCTAGGATGAGGCTCAGACTCGGAAGCATGAAGGCCAGGAGTTTCTCTCTAGCAGATCTGCAAGAACATGACGAAGAAAACGACGACGACGAAGGCTATGATTAATTTTAAACATTTCATCCTATAGCTTTCATTCTTGGTATTCTTTCTTTGTTGCTGGTGGTGGTGATGCGGATGATGATCATGTTGTTACTAAATAAAAATTACAGGATAAAAGTGTGAAATATATATATTAGAAATCTTATCTTGCTATGTGGGTTGAAAAAGTTTTAATTTATCTCAAAAGTATATTCTGTGCATACCCTCAGAGGTGCCTGTCAAAGTATAAAGGAGGACTGGCTATGGCGTTATTGTTGCCCATATTTATAATTGGAGTGTTGAGGTGGATGGATATGGATATGATATTCAAAGCTGAAGGAAGAAGAGAGAAGAAAGCGAATACAGATTTGAATTGTTAGATGGATTACTGGGCCAGTGGGATTGAGGGGTTAGGTTTGTGTGCATGTGTGGGCATCAAGATTTAGACAGAAGGAAGCATCGTCAGTATTCAAAAACGTATCTTCGGACAAATCTTATCTTATCTTTTAGGACCCTTGATATTTGTGAAAGGAGAAGACTTCATATTCATTTCTGTTTTCTAAATTTATTTTTACCTGCACCTAGTGGCCCTCTTGTCTCTACTCCCAGAAATCCAATCCAATCCAATTTGAAGGGTTCTTCGGTCCTTTTCTTTATTTTAATCAATGAACTATAAAATCCATCCCGGATTCTTTCAGTTACTGAACAATGCCATCGCCTTTACTGTATAACATGGGTCAACCTGACATTTCAAGGATGATGTTTCTTTCTTTTCTTTTTTTTTTAAATAAAAAATAAATAAATATAGTGTGTTCTTGTTCGGCCCTTTGTTGATCATTTTGGAGGTGGTCCTCACCATCAAGGCGGATATGTGTTTTTGTATCACACGCTGATTGCGATTCCAATCTTTTTATGTCTGGACTGTTGTGTGAATTTATTGTACTTCTTGATCAACCTTCCAGCTCAACTCAAAAGTTGTTGCGTCGTAAAGCCTAAATAGAAACAGAAGGCCTGAGTATAAGCATGGTTATTAATATCTTCAAGATTAATTTAAACCGTCCAAGCTAAAACTATACCCGTTGTTTTGGGTGCATTTTAGATTTTGTTAAGTCAGTACTTGTATTTGATTTGTTTCGATATTTTGATTTCATCGCTCAGTTGACCTGGTCAAAGCTATTATCATGATGCTAATGGCATTGGTATTATTTAAGACAGCATCAACGGTATCAATCCGATCAGATTAGAGCGTTGCTTGCATTGTGGATTCTCGTGAATGCAAGACCGTGTTGGGTGGCGGGTAGGGATCTGAAAAAGAAAAGGCAAATGGAATGCTTCACAAATTCCTGTTTGGTAGCTGCTAGTTGGGAAACCTAACATGACGCGTTTCACTCCTCATGCTCTATCCCAGAATTTAGCGTACGTATTTTGTTATAGCTCTTTCAAATAATAATAATAATAATAATAATCACATGCTAATATTGTTTTACAATAATACTTTTATTTAAATATAAGTCATACAAGTGATTCATCCGTACTAGTTTGGGCCTTTTTAAGTAATTTCAGCTCAAATTGGAGCGAAGCTCAGGAAGTTGAATACAAGGTCTAAAAAATAAATGAAAAAACAAAATGATGTTTTTGAGATTCCATTTCACTTGTAATATACGATGAAGACATGAACCTTTTAACAAGATGTAAATGTTAGCTTTTCTTTTAATGGTTGGAAGAATCATTTGCGTCTTTTAAAGGGTCTATGAGTCCGTGTAAGAGTTGTTGGGGAGTCTAGAAGATGTGGAAAATTCAATTCTTCTTATCCAAATGGAAAATGTGCGGAAGTTGGGAGTGAACAAGACGCAGAATTTTTATGTGAACAAGTGCGAGGTCGTCATTTATGTATTGAATTGACGAATAAGGCCCTGGTTTGAACTTCAAAACGACAAGTCTAACCTTGTCTTTCGAACCTGCGATGCGACTCCATTGACTATTCCTATACTCATCACGGCCAACACGTCCGCCACAATTGCTTGCCTTAATTCTCAAATTCAAATTTCCCAATCGTTTTTCCTCTTTTTTTTTTTTAATGTGGCAGACTCTTGGAATTTTCAACACGTGTATTTTCATTTTATTCGTGCACGATCATCACCTTTCGCATGCCATGCGTTGAAGAAAAATATGTCCAGAATCTGCAACCTAATGGTAAAATATAAAACTGGCGTTTGAATTAATTAATAATAGAATATATTAGGTGGTAAAGGTATACCAACAGAAGATTTAATTGCATCACCAGGAGGCGGAATTCTATGATATATATATTTTTTTTTGGTAGAAAGAATTCTATGATTTATTTGGGGTATATATAATTATCTCGATTTTTTTTTGATCCACCAAACAGAAAAGTTATGCTGGCCCATGTTTGCAGCTATCATGTTTTTTTTTTTTTTACTTGATGAGCTGGGCATGGGCTCCCGTTTGATGTCGCCCAAATTGTGTAGAGAGTATCACACGTGACAAAACAAACGGAAGTACGCGGGGAAAGAAGATTCTCGACACGGGATATAATAAAAGACAGCGTGAAGAACTTCTGGCAACTCAACAACGGCGCGAACATTTTGGCGAGAAAAGAATATTTCTAGAAAGTGAACACGGAAAGAATGATTCGAGAAAAGCTGAGATAAGGTAATGAAGGGCGAGAAAAAGGGCGGCTAAAGCCGACAAGCCTGTTTATATTTTCCCGTTTGTTTCAGGCTTTTAGCGACCTGCGAGGGTAATAAGTCGGTGTCGGACTATTTTGGGTGAGGTATGGAAGGTGCCATGAAGTGTGAAGAGCCGGGAAAAAGAGCCACATATCTGGCTAATGAGTGATGAGACAACAGTCAGATTTGGTGTTGGAAATTGGAATTCCGAGTGGAGTTAATTAGGGACGAAGTGGGATCAAAGGTACATATACAAAAATTTAGTCGTAAGGCGATGTTTCAATAACGGGAATAGAAGTAACGACGTTTACAGTCGATAATTGATTGATATAATTACAATAAAAAAAGAAGAAGAAGAAGAAGAAGAAGAAGAACGACAAAAAAAAAAAAAATTAAAAGGAAGATATTAGTATTAGTATTATAAGTGGTGGAATTACAGAGGGAGACAAAATTGAAGAAGGGAAAGAAAAATTAGAGAGGCATTGAAGTCTAAAGATCACTGGAGGATGAGGCGCCTGTTGCAGAAGGAGCAGTAGAAGCGGCGCTTGGTTTTGAAGTAGAAGGGCAGGAAGCAGAACCTCCACTGGGTCTCCACGTCCACCGCCTGAACCATGCCTCCGCAGTACGGGCACGCCCCCGGCGCCATCTGCCTCGACACCACTCGCTCGTCCTCGTCGCACACAAACACCAAACACATCTTTCCTCTTCCTTTCTTCCTTCCTCTTGATCGGATTTACACTTTTATATGTTTATAATTATACAGAAACACAGGTTGAGGGTCTCTTCTTTCTGGTCTGGATTCCGGAACAACATAGCTTTGTGTAGAAGCAGCAGCAGGGATGGCTTCATATATTCACAAAAAGGAAGCGCGTGCGCGGGCATCTAGACGTTTCCACGCGTCTCTCCTTTCCTTGACTGCCCCCCCTGACGTCATCTCTCCTCCTCCTGCCTATCCTTCCTTCTCTTATCTTTCTCCTGTTGAAGTCTGCCGTCGCGGCCACTCTCACGCGCCTTGCAGAATACGCTCCTATCCTCTTATGTCCTCACTTATTATGCTCTCACTACTCTCTCTATTTCCCCTACTCGTGTGTCCACTGGATTTTAATTTACCAGAGACGATGGGCTTCATTCGCAATTTTTTTTTAAAGCAAAAAGGTCTCAGTAGATCGATAACCACTCCTTATTATTCTTTGTTCAATTATTCACTCTCATCAAACAAACACACAAGAGTAGCGTCATGTCGTCATGTCATCAAATTCAATTCAACTGTGTGTGTGTGTATGTATATAAAATGTATTCCGTGGATACAAAGACGAAAGGAGGTAAACAGAGCGACGTGGTGGATTGGTTGAAGTTGAGCGTAGCAAAGGACAGAGCACGGGAAAAAAACCAAGTGCCTGTTCTAAACGAGAGCCGAACTACGTGGAGACACAATATTCCCACACATTACAACACCAGATCACTGTATTTCAGGTATGGTGCTGGCTCGGCTAATTCAGGCGTAGAGCACTTGACAGTGAGAAGGCGTTAACTCTGCAAAAGCTTCTGGTGCCTCCACCACCTCCCATTTCACCTTCACTGTCTCCTTCCCTTTCTCCCTGTCGTGTTCAACCTCCACCCTCCCGATCCCCACATTCAGCCTCGACGCCACCACGAAGATTCTCCCTTGCTCCCCCCTCACCGTCAACGGTCTCTCCAGCTTCTCCCTCGGGAACCTCTCCCCTCTCACGTGTTCCCACTTGTCCCTTTCCTCGTCGTACACCTTTACCGGACCGTCCCCGTACTCCGATATCGTTATCAGCCTCCCTCCCACCACCGCGCTCACCCCCGTCCACCCCTCCCTCATCCCCTGCCTCATCCCCTCCCAGGCGTCCCTCTCTCCGTCGTACGCCGCCCCTCTCGGCGGGAACATGAAAGGCCACGTCCACCCTTCCGTCACGTACAGCTTCCCTGCCATTACCGCCGAGTCGTACCTCCCCATGTTCGTCTCCGTCTTAGCACGCGACTCCCACGCGTCTCGTTCCGGATCGTAGATTTCCACTTCTCTGATTGAATTCATCGTGGGGGGCTCCGCCCCCCCGACGGCCACAATCTTGCCGTTGATCTCGGCGGCGGTGAAGTAGGATCGGGCGGTCTTCATGGGGGATAGTCGGGACCACTGGTTGGTGGATGTGCGGTAGACGAAGGTGGAGTCCATGGGGGTCTGCGTGTCGGAGCGCATGCCACCCATGACGAAGAGCTTGCCGTGACTCGGCAACGACGCGCATGCAAAGCTCATCGGGCATGAAGGTTTTGGAGCGGGCATGGGGGGCAGCACGAACCAGCGGCCCGAAGCGGGGTCGAGGGCCTGCCACTGCACCCTGGCCGTTGATTTGTGGGAGGCCAGCACGAAGAGGTAAGGCCTGGAGAGAGAGAGGGATTTCTTGGAGAGGAGGAAAGTGGAGTGGGTGATGACTCTGTTCCAAGAAGACGATATCGAACGCGCTAACGCCTGGTAGGGGTAAGGAACGTGAAGAAGACAAAGCTCCGCGACTTCATCGGGTAATCCGGGAATCAAAGCCTCCGAGTCCGAACCCTTACTGCTGGTTTCCTTCTCGGCGATCTCCATGTAGAATGCCCGTCAATTGACCGTGAAAATGCCAAGTACGTACGGGGAAGGAATGAAGATGAATGAGGAAGGAGACGGAAAAGCTGGATATATAGGCGACGTGTGGAATTCAGAGGAAGTGAGAGCGAGAGATCACGAAGGAGATTCGGGTAAGTGAGAAAAGCTGTGGCAGATGGGAATTGGTATTTAGTATAATATTTGCGTCGGCGCGTTTTGATGTGAAAGCAAGGCCGGGATATATAGGGGACGGCTTAGGGAAATCCAGCAGAATCATATGAAATTAAAAAGAAAACAGAGAGAGGCGCAGAGAAATCAAAAGATAGGAGATTTGCGGGGGAGTCTCAAATATGGGTTGGGGGAGAGCGGGAGAGAAAATTAAAGAAAATGAAAGTACGGTGGTGGGGAACAGGGAGAGTTAAGATGTTTTTAAGATTATTAGGGGGAGAAGATGGATCCAATCAGTTGGAGTTTGGGGGTGCCAGTGCGTGCACGCTGCAGTAGGTAAAGAGGGAGCGTGGAAGTCTCAAAGCTTATTATTAGAGGTGTCAATTAAGTTCGGTTCGATTTTAAAGGGCCGGCCTTTTAAGGATCAGGATTTAAACGGGCTGGTCCTTTTAAGCTCGATTATACATTAGGGCTTTATTTTTAGCAATCCAACCTTAATGTTCAGGACTTAGGGCCAACTCTCAGGGCTTGGCCCTAATTATTTTTTTATTTTTTAATTTAAAATTTTAAAAAATATATTTAAAATTCTCACAAAGTTATTACACATCACATTAAATATAAAAAAATAAAATAAAATCAATTCACACAACAAAAGTTTTAAGTCTAATAAAAAAAATTCAAAATTAACTTTGATATCAATTACACATTAGTAGCATCATCAGTTAAATCTTGATGATTTTCATCATCAATATCAATATGATTTGATCCTTCTCCTTGTGGATCCTCATGGATGGCAAATATGTTAAGCTTTTCATATCTTCCTTCTTCATCCTCATTATCTGCAATACATAATAATTCAAAATCATAATTTTAAAGTATTTAAAGAATGGAAAAATATTCTAAGTAAGTAAATAATAATAAGTTACCCTTCAACTCAAAACCATGCAACCAATTATGAGTACAAATGATAGCCTCAACATTATCTGGAAGAAGAAAACTCTGATATTTTGTCAAAACACATGAACCAATACTAAAAGCTGATTCACTAGCCACAGTAGTGATTGGAACACTAAGAATATCAGCAGTCATTCTTGAAAGAATTAGAAATCGATGTTGGTTGTTCCTCCACCAATTCAATACATCTAAATCTTTTCAATTATGAGGCTTAAGTATTGGTTCGTCCAGGTAATTCTCTAATTCAGACTTGTCCAAAGAAAAATCATCTATACTCGTATAAATATCTTGATAATCCTGCATTATAATTTCCAAATAATTAATAAAATATCACTTAAATACTAATAAAGTAAAACAATATTAATTGACAAAGTATTTAAAACTTACATCAAATGTATCATCAAAAGTGGTCGCTGATGATGTTGAAACACTTGCAGTGTGGGATGCACGATTTATTGTAACAGTTGAAGTTTTAGAACTTGATTCACCTCCAACACCGGTGGATAATGTCCCCACATTTGAATATTCATAAAAAATGAAATTTAACTTGCTCTTGATGTCAGCAACCTTCTTATGGCAAGTAATGGGGTCAATCTTTGAGTAAAAATATTGTATCATATTAAATTTCCATCGTGGATCAAAAATCACGCCAAGTACAAGGATGACATTATAATCAGTCCAATACTTGTCAAACTTCTCTTTCATTCTTGTGGCCATCTCTTGAATGACAAGATCAGCGTTCACCTTATTTGCATCAAGCAACATTTGAATTTTTGATATTTGCATAAAATACATATTTGAAGTGGGATATGATGAACTTGAAATCAACCTTGTAATCTTTTCAAATGGCCTCAAAAATGTGCACATTGCCTCTGCTCTATGCCACTCTTCATTTGTCAAGCCATGCTTGTAATTTAAATCACGTAAAGGCAATTGTAGAAAAGCACCACGATATTTAACTCCACTCTCAAGCATAGCATAAGTGGAGTTCCATTTAGTGGGAACATCTAACCGCAAGCCCATTGAGGTGTCTATCCCACCAACTTGTTCAACAATTTTTTTGAAAAAAATCAACCTTGCTTGTGATCCTTTTACATATTTAATGCTTTCCCTAATCTTATACAAAGCTGAGCTTGTGACTTTTAAGCCCTCTTGAACAATTAAGTTAAGGATATGGGCACAACACCTCACATGAAAAAATTCTCCATTACAAACCAAGCCATTTATCAAAGACAATCTCTATTTCAGTATGTCTTGCATATTATCATTAGCTGATGCATTATCTAGAGTGATTGTGAACACTTTCTTTTCAATTTGCCAATCTACCAAACACTCATACACCTTTTTAGACAACTCTACTTCGGAATGTGGAGGATCCATCTTACAAAATGAGAGAATTCTATTATTTAGTTTCCATTTTTCATCAACAAAGTGAGCTGTTAAACACAAATAGCCTTCAGAAGTCACAGAAGTCCAACAATCAGATGTCAAACAAATCCTACCAATACTTCTCTTAATCTTTTGTTTCAAATTATCCTTTTGATTGAGATAAAAATTCATAACATCTACCATAACTGTGTTTCTAGTAATAAGCTTAACATCAGGATTCAAAGTCATAATCAATTCCTTAATCCATGTATATTCAACAAATGAATAAGGCAGATCATGTACAATTGTGGCCATGGTAATTATTTCTCGAATACGCTTAGCATCAACTTTTTGAGACCTAAGGTTTCCATCTTTATCCATCAACATAACCCCAACATCATGAAATTTTTCTAAAACTTTACATGACTTAACATGACAACTTAGATGTGAAGTTCCATTAGCCCTACCTGAAGCAAATAATCCCTGACAACCATTACACTGTGCCTTTACCTTATCATTAACAATAACTCGAGTAAAATAGCTCCACACATCAGAAGTATAAGTTCTGCCCTTTTTAGCTTCAACTTGGGACTCCTCAATGTTTTGAGTTAGAGTAGCAGATACCTTTCTTTTTCCAGTACTAGGGGGAGGCAATAATTCTTTATCCTTAGATTGTGTTGCTGTTGATCTACTTCCACTACCTTTGGTGTCAACATTACTTCCAGAACCAATATCAATTGCCTTCCTCTTTTGTGAGGAAGACATACTGAACTGTAAAAAAAAAATTAATAAAATTCACAAAGCTTCCTTAATTTCAATGACTATGCAGAAAGATATATTTTATAGGTATAAGTCATTTTAACAGGGCAAGGCAACAAATAATAATACCATGTCTTAGGAATATTTTTAAAAAATAGATGTTCAGATTTTGGTTTTCCTATCATTTTGGCAAAAAGTTCATATTTTCCATACATAAACAGAATACTCAGATCAGATGAGGAATATACCGAGGACGAGAAAGCTCTGTTTTCTAAGCAGAGAGGAATATACCGAGGAGGATGAGGCTATATTTTCTGAGCAAATGAGGAATTTACCAAGGATGAGAAGGCTTTGTTTTTCGATCAGATAAGCATAGCAGATTGATGAGCTGAAGAGGCGAAGAATAGATGCTGAAACTCAAAGTAATCACGGTCGGACTGAGGCAAAGAAGATGGAGGATGACCGAACTGAGCTGAGGAAGATGAAGGACGATCAGACTGAGCACAAAAGAGAACCCAAAATCGGACTGGGTAGCTAAGTAGATGAAGCATGACCGGACTAAGCTGAGGCGACGGCGAAGATGAAAGGAGCTGACCGAGACGAGCTGACTGCCAAGCACGAAGATGAAAGAAGATGAGGCACGACTGCACGAATGAAGTTGAAAACTTGAAATGAATGAGACTAGGGTTCCTTGCTTAATGCTTACTCTGTTAATCATTCAGTCACATGCGTCTGGAGTGGATCTGGACCGAGAGGATCTAGACCGAGAGGCGAGAGGATCTGGATCGTGCGTGTAGTGTGCTAGAGACCTGGAGTGGATCTGGACATCTGGTCCCTGGAGCTCTGGACCGAGAGGCGAGACCAAGAACTGATGTTTTTTTTCAAAAAAAAAATACTAGGGCTTAAAAGGGCCTGCCCTGACCCTAAAGGGCCGGCCCTTTTATTTTCGGGCTTAAAAACCTTTTAAGCCCGATTTACTTTTTTAAAATTAAAATAGAAGTTTGACCTTTAATTTTTTCAAACCTAAAAAGGTCGGCCCTACAAGCTCGACCCTAATTGACTGCTCTATTTATTATACCAGCCATCGGTCCAAGATGAAGTGCTCTCCAGATTTTCATGTGGTTCTTCTTGGACCATTGTCTATTTAATTCTCCAATTAATGGCCTCCTCTTCGGTTTCTTCAATCATTTATGGATGACCACAAGCGTTGTTTTCTTGTAAAACAAAAACCACAAGTGTCATAATTTTCACTGCCTTCACAATCACAAACAGTGAGCATAACAGCCCCCCCTCAAGATTTGCGCGCCCCTCAATGATCTTGTTGAGTAGGTGATCGCGGCGCTCCCTTGCATCTGTTCCACTTCTTTCATTTTAAAAAACTTGACGTCCATTTCATTCACACACTCTTTCATGCCCGCAGTAGACGTGTGTCATTTGTCACCTGTCACTTCCAAACAACTTGACGTAACTTTCCAACGTTAAAAAAAACAAAAAAATACACAAGCCGCAGGATAAAAATTTGTTGTAGCGCAACCGAATCCATCCATGCATGACAATTCTAATTAGACGGCAGACGGTGTTTTATTTTTATTCCGTAAGAAAAGGCGCTTACTGCAAATGAATCTGGCTCCGTTCTTGATTGATCCCTTCTTGTCAAAGCCTGTGACCAGCACATATCACTGTCGGTTTAAAAGAAAATAAGAGGATGGGCCCACCACCGCAGTCCAGTCTTATTCATTGGGTAAGGCCCATTACGTAGCCCAGGGCGTAGGGCCTGATCTCATTTCTGCCACACAATTCTCCGCCATTTGATTCACTTCCACGGGTCTGAGAGTGAAATATCCACATTCATGGGGCATTTTATCCTGTCGGAGCTTCTCCCTGTTACGCTGTATTCCATGGTCGATGGGTAGCCACCTCCTTCTTTGTATCATTCGACTTCCTTGCCACCTCCAACAATGCTCGAAACTCACATTCTGTCCTACTTTGCTCCTACACAATCTAACTCAAAGCCACTTTCTTCCTTTCTTGTCACATTTTCTTCTGCTCCGACACGGCGTCGCTTGAAGACCACCGCCAATCCGCGTTTAAAGAACCTTAAGTGCTTCACTTCCCGAATCGTCCAACTCACACGCCGAAGGCAGCTTCAACAGGTTCTTTTCTCCCCTTCAATTGTCTTCTTCTATGTTGCTACTAGCTGCTGCTCTGCTTTGATTACGGGGGAAAATGAATCTTGTCTTTCTTCCGTTCGGTTTGGGCTATTTTCATCGGTGAATACGATTGGGGGGAACATTAACACTTGCGCTTGATGGTGTTCTTCCTCAGATATTCGAAGAGATTGAAATTGCCAAGAAACGTTTTGGGAAGCTGAACACCATTGTCATGAACGCGGTCGTGGAGGCCTGTGTTCACTGCGGTGATATTGATTCAGCTCTTAGGATATTTAATGAGATGACAAAACCGGGGAGCTGTGGCGTGGATACTGTCACGTATGCCACGCTTTTAAAGGTGTTGCAATCAATCGTTTCTTGCATTTTCCCTTTATGTGATGCATATAGTATAGCCATAACTAAGTAATCATCCGTTTAGAATATAGTCTCCTTCTTTCTACTAATGCACTTATCTTGGCTAAACGATTGTGTGTTCTTTCTGAGCATGGTTGGAACTTTTGTTTTTTTGTTTTTTTAATGTAATAAAGGGCTTAGGCGAGATGCGGAAAGTTGATGAAGCCTTTCAATTGCTTGAATCCGTGGATAAAGGTACTGCGCCTGGAAATCCGAAGTTGTCAGCATCGTTGATCTTTGGTCTGCTAAATGCCATAATTGATGCAGGTGAGTCAGAAGGTCTGCTCCACACTTATTTATCGCTCAACTGGTTTACTGTAATTGAGGACGGAAATTAGCTGAAGGATGAATCAGTCTACGGTGTCATGAGGCACTTTAAGCTTCAGACTGCTTTGTGCTAGTTGATAAGATGAATTCTGGCCCCTGTCAAATCCAAAAGCCTGTGTTGACTGATGATGCTTTACATGCAATGCTATAGTGCAGGAGATTTACGTCGTGCAAATGGCCTCCTCGCTCGTTATGGTTATCTACTTCGTGAAGGTGGCAATTTCTCAGTCTCAGTATACAACTTACTCATAAAGGTTTTGCTCTTTTATTTGATCTCTCAAGAAACAAAGTTTCCGTATGAATGGTGCTTTGCGTTAGTAACTAGTAGTGATTGCAAAGAGGTAAGACAAATCTTAACAATCTTTAACCTTGAAGAGTTTTTACTTTTTTGAATTCTAGGGGTATATCACCGCAGGTTTTCCTCAAGATGCTGTAAACTTGCACAATGAAATATTACGTCATGGAATGAAGCCTGACAGGCTCACCTACAACACTCTCATATTAGCATGCGTCAAGAGTCAAAACATGGATACTGCAATGCAATTTTTTGAAAACATGAAGGTAACTAGTATGCATTCAAGAGCTATCACTTATTTTCTGTAGAGTGAGATCTATGGAGGTTTCTGAAATTATAATTTTTGTTTTTATAGGGTGAAGCACAGAGATCTACCCAAAATGATGTTTTGCCAGATATCGTGACATACACAACACTGCTCAAGGTCTGTGCTATCACATTTTTCTGTTTTATGAGTCCATTGTTAATCTTCATGGTATAGATTAGTGAATTCCGAAAAATTTCAATTTTTTATTAAAAAAAGGATTGTATTGTGTTATTTATTGTTATTTCAGTAGTTTTATTAAAATAGATGTTTATACTCTGACAGCATGAACAATAATCTATTATATGCAACTTGCTTTTTGCCCAAGAAAAACAAAAAAGGCGTGGCCTCTTGTGTAGCTTCTATTTGTAGTTGAGAAATTATGACCAGGTTGCATCAGAAAGCAAGATTTATATTTTTGTCAGGCTTGGGGGTCAGGGTTCTCTTTTTTCTATCTCTTAGTCTTTTCTTTTAAATGCAGGGTTTTGGGCAGGCCAAAGATCTCTCGTCAGTCCTGAAAGCAGTGCTGGAAATGAAATCATGTCAGGAATTGTATATTGATCGAACAGCTTACACTGCAATAATTGATGCTTTATTAAACTGTGGCTCAATTAGGGGTATGCTGTTATTTTATTTGCTGTTCTGTTATTGAACAGAAATTGTGGGAACAGCATAAAAAAAAAAATGATGTGGAGTTATGGTCGTCAGAATAGATGATTTTGGTGGCTACCAATAGGAGAAATTCTGCCTCTAACAATACTAGTTGAAGACAAGAAATTACTAGCTACTAAACAAACTGCTAGTTGTTGCTGAAAAAGAAAAGAGCTAGTTGTTTATTTTGCATTATTGTAAGTCAAGTCAACATTACAATTATCAAACTGCTCCCGTAATCTTTAGTTGCTATTTATCTCAAAATAATAACTATAATAATGAGGATGCTACTGTTATGTCTTGATTAATATATGTTTGGCAGTCCGGCTTGCTGGTTGAATTTTAACTTGCTGTTCTTTTCACTGTGAAGTTTGTGTGGATATTGAGGAATTTTACTTTCTGGAAAGAAAACAATTAGTCTTTTTGCTTGTGGTCGGTCCTTTTATTTCACTCATCAGTTGATTATTTTGTATGTCGTTTCTCTTTTCCTTGTCGGACTATCTTTTGGGCATTCAGGTGCTCAATGCATCTTTGGAGAAATACTGAAGCTTGCTGGTTGGAATCCAGAGTTGAGGCCCAAGCCTCACCTTTATCTTTCCATGATGCGTGCTTTTGCTACTAGAGGAGATTACAGTGTTGTCAGAAACTTGCATAGGCGGCTTTTGCCAGATTCTGCGGGAACCATCTTGCCAGTTGCCCAAGAAGAAGCTGATCATCTTCTCATGGAAGCGGCACTGAATAGTGGTCAGGTGATCTTGATGAGTGGTTGTCAACTCTGAGGTTGAAGAGGCCCTTTGTTTTTCTTGGTTCTGTCTTTTACACCTGAACCATTGGCTATTTTACCAAGTCAAGGATTGACTGACTTTGATGTGTGTTTGCCAGGTTGATGTTGCCCTTGAAACTCTTATTAATATTGCTTCAAAGTGGAGGGGTATATCATGGACAAGTCGTGGAGGCCTGGTGTGTAATGCAAGTTTTATTGAACATGATTATCCTTGTTTCAAAAACTAGCCACTATTTGTGGAGGGTCTTCCATGCATGGCAAATGCAATTTCTTATCATGCTAAGCTGTTTGGGTAGATTTTTACTTGTATGGTGGTCTATTTTAAGAATGCGTGGGGAGTCTCCTTGGCACAGCTTTGGCTCTTAACCAGTGTTTGGTGGATCAACTTTTTGGCTTTGCCCTCCATAGTTTGCCTTGGCTAATTTTGTTCAAAATTTAATGTCAAATATCATGAAAAAGTAAAAAAATTTACTGAACTGATGCTTCATTGATGCTCTTCTTTTTATTTTTTTGGTGCCTCTCCATAGAAGTTGATGTTGTCAACCTTGTGCTCTTTAATCTAGGTGACTTTGCGCATTGAGGCCACATTGGGATTCTCAAAATCCATATTCAGTCCTTACCTACTTCCTAAGGTACCTACAGTATGTTTCTTAGCATCCTTTGAACTAGGTTGCATTGTGAGTCATTTTAAATGATGACTTTGAGTACTTGTTTGCACAAGTATGCAGAACTGAGTGTGATTACTAAAGTTCCTTGATGCCTATTAAAACTTGACACTTTTAAAGGTTTTCACACTTGAACGCAAATCAATTATAAATGTCTTATTTTTCAAATGTTTTGGCCTTTAACTGACAGTTCGATTAAAATTTTATTCTTAGAAACCTTTCTGGTTGCATGGTTGCACTTTCTGGCTTTAGGTTTCACCTGCTGAACCAGTTGAGAGATTCATGTTGCCATTTGAAGCAACTGGACCACTACAAGGCACCGTACAATTGAAGGAAGTGGTTATGCGTTTCTTTACCGACACAGTTATTCCAATAGTAGATGATTGGGGCAGCTGTATTGGGTTGGTGCACCATGAAGACTGCACTCAGGTACTCCTGTTTTAGCTTGGAACTTTGTTGTCAACTATTATAAGTCTTTGATGTCATTCAATTTTGCACTATGCATGAACATCTTATAAATATTGAAGCTGGTCCATTCATGCATGGACAAAGAAATGACATCTTTAAAATTTCATTTTATATTATACTATAACTTCTGGCCAAAGAAAAGAGAGAGAGGTTAAATGGCAATTTTGACTTTGAGGTATAGGCTTAAGGGCGATTTGAAATCTAAACCTGTATTTGGTAACATTTTAAACCCTAAACAGTTAAATTTGGAGTAATTTAGTCCCTATTGTTAAATTGAAATAAAAAGACGTTTTTTTTTTCCCCAAGTGATAGGACCTAGATAGGTGACATGGATTCTCTCTCCCCCCCCCTTTCTTTGGCTCTTTGCATTCCTAGGTGGCATGTTTCCTCCCTCCTCTGTCTCTCTCTCTCTCTACATACATGGAGAGTCCTCGAAGATCTTCAACTTTCATGCACCTGCCATCAACAGACGCGCACACACTGATTTACAAGCATACATGCACAATTCATTCAAACTCATTTTTCAATTAATCTTTCTCACGTTGAAGAATCCAACATTCAAAGATACCTTAGCTGCTACATTCTTTTGGCGATTTCTTTACTCAATTTGCAGTTGTTGCTGTTCTCTAGCTGAAATGAAGACGTATCACCCAAAAAGTTTGGTTAGGGCAAAAAGCACTATGTATATGCACACCCAAAAGGCACAATGTGACGTCATAACACAAATCAAAGGCAAAAAGTGTTGCTAATAGCGTGAGTTAAATTAATTAAATTCAAGATTTTAAAAGAATTTCACTTGAAAAAGCTTAAGCTTCTATAGAGTTGATGATGAAGCACCATAATTGTGGGGAGATGAGGACCATCACAAGTAGCTCACAAGCAACACTTCCAGAACTATGCCACACATGAACCATTAAAATGGGAAATTGATCGCTGTCTCGATGATTTGATCACAACACTGAGCACCATGATCTTAGCCACGTGGGAATGCAAAGAGTCAGAATCAGAGAGAGAGAGAGAGTCCATACCACCTCTCTGGGCCCCACCACTTGAAAAACGGATGTTTATTTCAATTTAACGATTTAGCCCCAAGTTTAATTGTTTAAAGCTCAAAATGTATTAAACACGAGTTTAGAATTCAAATCGTCCTTGAGCCTATAGTTCAGGGTCCAAATTGCCATATAACCCAACAAGTAAATTATACTATAACTAGTATGAAAATGATAACCAGTGATAACTATTTAATAGGTAATTTTATATTCCCACTTTCTTCAATTGTTGTATGGACAGACAGTATGTAGACAACATTACTATTGGTACTCGGTTATTTTATTCACAGGATGGCAATTTCTGCACCAGACCTTTATTTATTTGGTTATTCAATGAATTCATCGTGCAGTTGGACTCGAATGCTCCACTTTCAACAATGATGAGAAGCCCGCCTCCCACTGTTACAACTACGACGTCAGTTGGTCATGTTGTTGATATGATTTTGGACAAGGGCTACCCAATGGTTGTCATTGTAAAGTACACCAGTTCATATGGCACTGCATACAGCTCAAGGGCAGTTGGAGTTTTTACATCAGAACAATTGTATAGGCTTATCACACCTGCATTTGAGTCACTAGGGCCAAAACTTTCAATCTTTAGAAGATAATAGTGCTATACCATGCTTAGGTGTTTCAGGATGTTATGCACAGTTTTGCCCATCGGAACTAAATTGAGTGGCCACTATAAAAGTTTTCTTTTTAGAGAGTTGAAAGGGAAGGAGAAAGAAGGGTGGGGGGAGGAAGGGATAGAAAGTAGGCTTGCAAAAGCCATCAAAGTTGGATAATGTGATAAAATGGACTCTAGTGGATATTTGGGGTTTTGCCCTCCGATTCTGCTTCTGAAGCTCCCAAATATGAAAGCTACCTCTGCCTCCCTTTACTTTTTTTCTCTTCTTCCTGTTACCTAGTCTATCGTCCCTCTGCCAAAGCATGCTGTTGAGAATGAAAATTAATATACTGTTGATAAGCCACTTTTAACGTGACTCTCCTTTAAAGTTTTCTGCTTCATATGCTTACAAGAAATGCTTAAACTGATTATGGAGGATACTGGAGGGCGTGCTGCATTCTCGATACAGCATGGTGAAAAAGTATTGCTGCCCTCAAGGTGCCTAGGTCCAGAGATATATCCTTCTGTTTTTGCAGTTCAAAATTAACTAGATGCCTTGCAAACTCCCATGACACGAGTTTACCAATTTTTGGCAGATTTAGTGATGCCCTGTCGCATCATTTAGAAAGTTGTATATACTTTAACTTGTTAAGTGCTCTTGTCTTCTCCCTTTTGGTTTCAATTTGGTCCTTCAGTCATTATTTCGGATTAATTGCTTGGGACTAATTAAAGCAGATGATGGCAACAATGGGTAGTGGGGATATATCTCCTCCTTTTCAGATACATTTATTTTGTGAACTTAAAGTTCATTTTTAAAAACTAGGGAGGCAACTCGTGAAAAATCCACAATTTACATGCACGCACTCACTAACGCTACGTTTTCCTGATTCCAGATTCTCCTTTAAGTCTAGAAGCTAGGTCTTTGAGAATTTGGTGATTTCAGGAGTAAATGATACATCGAGTTAAAATTGCCTAATCTAGCGAGACCTTTGTAACACTATTACCTGAATGACTTCGCCTATGCACAACCATAGCTTTAGTCAATAACTTGCCCAGTTCCTCAACAAAGAAAATAGTTAGTGTCAAAATAAACAGGCATCGATTAGCTTTGTCCATTTACAGCTCAATAAAAGAGAGGTGATATTGGTTGATTTGTTTAAGTATATGATCATCTGTGGCAGATTATACAGAGAAATGTTATCACATATTGATGAAATGATTTACAAATTACAAAGTAGCTTGGAAAAATGATGAAGTTGACAACCTTGCTACTTTGGGTCTGGAGGGATATATGAGAACTTATGTAATAACTTCTTCATACTGAAAAATGAAATGATCACGAAATATGAATAAAGAATGCTTTGTTCTAAAAAAAATCATCATACTTCGTGATTATTTAATTTTCAAATATTACACATGAAATATGTAGCGTGCCTGTTTCATTTGGATTGATGGTCAATGACGGTCTGAAATGCCCCAGCCAATGCTCTTACCTTGTTCGTCCTCTTCTCCAATTTGCTTGCTGTTTCTTCTATCACGTCATTTGATACCTGAGTCGTCTCCTTCCCTTGCCCTCCTGCCCCTTGTTGCTTTGGTGGTGTTAATTCAGCCTTCTCCTCTTTCACTTCCGTCTCCACATCATCATCATCCTCTCCTTCTTTCAACTGAACTCCTTCTTCTGTTTCTCCTTCCGCTACTTCCTTCTCGTCCTTTGCCTTTTCCTCTTCGTTATTCTGGCTCTCTTTTTCTTCTGCAACCCCATTGTCGTTTTCCTCTTCCTTTTCTTCAACATCAACTTTTTGCTCTTCTGGTTCTGGATGATCAATGCTTTCGTCTGGGCCCTTCTTACCCTCATCCTCTTGATGTACATCTTCAGCTTTCTCCTCCGGTGGATCCTCCTTTTCAGTTTCCTCTGCCTCAACGGCCGCTTTTGTTTCCTCTGCCACACTAACTGCTGCTTCTTGTTGTTGCTGCTGTTCTTCGTCTTCTGATGCTGTAGGAATTACATTATTATTATCAGCTTGAATCTGAGGCTCGCCTGGTTTAGACTCCTCAACCACCCGATGTTGCTTATGCTCTTTCTTATGTTCATGCGCATTTCCAGTGTCAACAACTGGTGGATTAATCTGGTCAGTTGCATTTTCACTCTCTTCTTGCTCATTGTCATCTTTCATCACCACTTCTTCAATCTTTTCAATTGTAGCTTCTTTAACTTCCGCTTCAACAGTTTTTAATTCCTCTTTAGTTTCAGCATCATTCTTAGGAGCTTTGGTTGAGTTAGCAGCAGCAGAACCATCACGAGCTACCTTCTTAGGTGTGGGACTAGGGCTCTTACTACTCCTGCTTACACTCCTGGTGCTGGCGGACAGTTTCCCATCTTTGGCTGTTCTGGAGGTCTTGTCTGAACCGGATTTCGAAGGAATGGTGCCTCTGGATGAGAAAGACAGAGGTCGAAGCTGTGCTCCTGATCTCTCCCTAGGACCTGGAGACACAAGAGCTTTGTGTAGCCTTGAAGAGGACTGGCTATGTTTAGTCAAGTGTGAAGGTGAGGGAGGCTTGTCCAAAGATCTTCTTCTGTTTATAACAGTCCTCTGGGGAGAATCAATCTTACTGTTCTTCAAAGAGAGGGACTCATGGCGTGAGCTTATGGTAGGCCTGAGATAGTTTGGGATCTGTTTTTCTTTTTCTGATGATGGGGCAGGCTTATCACTTGTAGCGCATGGTTTTGTGGTCTTTTTTGTGCTTGTGCTTTGAGAGTTTGAGGAGATGATCTTCTCCTTCCCAACTGCACTATTCTCTTTTGGTCTTGCCGTTGCCATATATCTTCGTTTCTGCTATTACTTTTCTTCAGAACAACCTGCTCGCACCACGTTCTCAGAAAAATTAAAGGCTAGGAACTGCAGTGTTATTATTCCCAGTGCTGGAGTTTTACTAAAACATTTATGTAAAACCTTGTTTTAGTAACCAAGCGTTTGATTTTGTTCAAATTCTATCCCTTTAAAAATAAGAAAATAATTGTATATAGTCTTTTGGGGAGCAAATATTTCATGCAATTGTAGCCCAACCTAATTGTAGTAGCAGCAAAAATTAGGGGCACAAATTGATAGAGGTTATCTTTGGACTAACGTAGGGAATCTCTTTTATTTTCTTTCTTTCTTGTTTCTTTTTGAGCAAATCTTTTCTTTTCTTTTCTTTGTTCCCTTTCCCTTTGGGGTTAAAAGATGGAGGGTCAAATTCGCACGAGTTTGCCCGGATTGCAGATTGTGATACATGAATATAAAACGTGAGAAATCTAAATGAAAGGTCTATAAATGATGAATTTAAAAAAGATCCTACATGTAAAACCTAAAAATGCAAGCAAAGTGGATTTATGGGACACTTGAAGGCCCAAATTTAGATGTTCAAAGCATCTGGCTGTTCACAGAATAATGAATAAGAGGACCTTGCAAAAGAGAAAAAGAAAACTTACCGCAAAAGAAAAGGCCTTGATGTAAGCTAAAAGATTCTAATCATCGCATGAGTACTAGCGAGAACCTAAAGTAATGATAGTGATAATATTAATAATAATGCCCCTCTATGATTTTAGGTTTTTTTTTATCCAAAGGTGTAAAGAAGTCACAATGATTGTCTTTCACAACTTTGTATAATTGTATATATGAGACAGAACAAAAGAAAAACATCTTGAAAAGAAAGGAAGAGCAAAACTATAGAGAAGCAAGACAGTGAAAGTTGAGATAACATACCTGATGAAAGAAAGTTCATGGAAGAGCGAACTTGTGGGAACGAGGAAATGAATTTGCTTTGAATTATGAGAGGACAATATATGATGAAGAACAAGAACAAAGAAGAGAAACAAGAAAAGGAAAACCCAAAAACAAAAGAAAAAAAACAAAACAAAGAAAAAAGAAAAAGAGAGAATGGTTGGAAGAGAGGAAACAGAAGAAGGGGTTAGTGAAGGGGTTAATAATTCGATGAGAGAAGCGCAAATTACGCACAACTCACAGATTATTGAAGGCCTTGAAAGTTGAAACTGAAGCCCCTTCATCATCAGTTTAATCCAGCACCACTCGATGAAAATCCGACACATATGGGATGGGATTGTTGACTCTTTCTATTTGTAAATTTGTCAAAAAAAAAAAAATCGTATATTTTTCGTTGGAATCAACGTATGTGAGTCTGTGTGGTGACAAAAATGTGACCAAGATCCAAGAGCTTAACATCGAAGCCGCCGAGTGTGGTCTTGCAAACACACAATTTTCGTTGTTTCTTGTTCCCCTTTTCGCTCGTTGTCGTATCTCATGCGAAAGGTCGCTCTAGCTTTTATTATTAGTATTTATCATCATTTCAACAATAAGTAAGAACCCGGAAAAAAATTTTGTATTAAAAAATTGCATTTATTACAAAGTTGGACGGAGACGAGTGGTAGTAAATTCTTTTTCAATCATGGATCTCCCAAAAATAACGCGCCTTCCTAACTTCACCATCTCACAAGTTGGCTGTTTAACTTGAGTATTTTCGTTATAATCAACATGTCACTCAATTTTTTATTATAATCGAGTAGGTTCGAGTAGAAGGGAAGTAAAAAATAAAAATAAAAAAAGCATGGAACAAAAAGCAAACCAAGTACCGAGTTGGATAATTTATGAATGAGAAAACACTTTCAAATCTCACACAAAAAACCTAAATATCGAAATTATAAAGTTATTTTGAAGCTTCGTATTTTTATTGAGATTACCAGTTATTGTTGAATAATTATTAATGGAATTGTTCAGTTGACAATTAAATAATAATAATAATTATTATTATTAATTATCCAACAGTCATTGATAACTCCAGTAATGAACATATAATTTTAAATTAATTTTTTTATTAAATGGGACTTCATTTAAATTCTTTGTATGGTATCTTATGGTGATTTTCCATTTATAAGCGCTAGTAGATGAGCATCTCTTCTTCGGAAGTCTATGTACTGTATAACATTCTTTATCACATCATTAAAAACGTATTCTATCTAATCAAATCATAATCAATATATATATATATATATAAACAAATCTTCTAGCTTCAATCTGATTAGTTAAAAAAAATTAACTTTCATTGATTAATAATTTTAAACTAACATTATTATTAATATAAAAATTTCACTTGATTCATTATTGAAATTTAATTTACTTTCTTATTTTTTATATATTTTCAATCTACTTTTACAAAAGCATTTAATGAGATTTAATTTATTTTCTTATTTTTTTTATATATTTTTAATTTAATTTCATGAGAGCATTAATTAAAGAGAATTCTCATTTTAAAAAAATTACTTTCATTGATTAATAGATTTTAGGCTAATGTTAATATGAAAATTTCTCTTAATTTATTAACCAAATTTAATTTATTTTCTTATTTTTCATATATTTTTAATCTGCTTTCACAAGAGCATTGATTCAAGAGCAGTCTTATTTTTTAAATTTATCTAATCGTTAACATTAATTCCATCCGACTAACATTTTTCATTCGTTGTACTTTCTTATACCTTTTCAATTTTCTTGATGAATGAGATTTAATTTATTTTTTTATTTTTCATGTATTTTTAATCTACTTTCATGAGAGCATTGATTCAAGAACAGTTTTATTTTTAAATTTTCTTGATCATTAGTATTAAGTCCATTTGACTATTTTTATGCATTCGTTGTACTTTCCGATGCCTTTTAATTTTTTTAATCAATGAGATTTAATTTCTTTTCTTATTTTTCATGTATTTTTTTTTATTCTTTGTACTTAATATCAATCAACTCTTATTAACCATCATCCATAAACATTGTCTGTAAAAAGAAAAAAAGAAACAAAAATTAACTTTGATTTGGATCGTCAATTCTTATCTCATGATTTTGACCTTTCAGGATGTTTCACCATACATTTTGTACTGACAAAATAACATGACGACTATTTAAGTACTCTAAACAGGCAAAACTTGAGTGGTTGATGTATCTTTTTGGTAACCCTTTTGTTTTGCACATGAAAGAAGAAGAATAATAGGAACTAAAAAATATAAAAATATATAATACAATTAAAAAAAAAAAGAGGGATCCCTTTGTATTCGTTTTTATATCCAATTTATGAAAATATAATTTATTTCATGATTCATAAACTGATGCTTAATTTTTTTATGTAATTAAAAATGAGGGATTATTGAGAATTTTAATTTTTTTTAATATTCTCAAAGTATTATGAGAACATGTATTTTCTAAACAGATTTTTCACTATAAACTCTAAAAATAAAAACAAGATCTATACAAATAAAGTATTCAAAAAAATAATTGAATAAAAAAACTTTTACTAATTTAACCATCTCAAATATATCATATCAATACATTTGATGATATTTGTTTTAAATTTTTTAATTCTACTCCCGTGCGTTAGTTGTCATTAAAACAACGTATTCCAATTCTGATTAAATAAATTTTATTCCTTATCATATTGTTAATTAAAGATGGCGCATTTCGGAGTTCTCTGACAATAATTCACATCGATGGTCATAAATTGAGTGGATTTTTGCTTATTTCTTGAAACACGCCCCAAACCTTTTTATTTGCTCATGTGAGAATAAAATCTACATAGTCGGCAAACACAGTCTTCCTCTTTTTAATTAAAAAAAAACCTTACATATTTAAATTTATTTCTGTTTTCTTTTAATTTAAGTCAAATTAATTCGTTGACCTTTAATTTGCATAATATAACACGCACATTCATGTATGTAAACCAAAGCTGGTATGAGCAGAGGCGAAGGCAGCGAAGATTGTGCATTAATCTATTCACTAAAAAATAAGATATTACATCCAAGAGTGTGGCCCCCACTTTCCTTTCCCTAATCCATCGTCTCCTTTGATTTTTTTTTTTCATCATTATCTCTTACTCCACTTAACCAGCTTTTTTTTTTAAATAAACATAATCTTATTAGTAATTCGTGTCACAAAAGTTCGGTTTGTATTTGAATTCAAAAGGTATTTATAAAACTTATTACTAAGGTTTTCTTATCTAGAACAAGATTTGAACTCATGGTATTATATGTATAATGGATTAAATCAGAATCTATCTTCGCTAGCTCAGCTGACCAATTTTTTGTCAACATATATTATGTCTACTATTTTGTATAGTTGTAGAGAAAAGGCACTTAAAAAAAAAAAGATTGGCTCAGGTAAAGTAAGGAGAGAGAATAAAGTTCAAAACACAGGTGAATACAGTGGAAAACTTTTAAATAGATTAATTAAATATTTAAATGCAACAAAAGAGAGATGGACGTTGGGCTTATCCCTATGTTTAAAAATAAAAAGCTTTGCATCAGCAAAGGCAAGGAAATGGGTTTGGCAGTTGTCCACTTGGCTTCCATACTTTTCCACTTTTAAAATTTATTTATAAATTACCATAATTTATTATTGATTGACTTTCTCATCTCTCTCTCCAAAATTCAAATATTTTTTTACTTGACATGCTAATGATAAATTTGCCTATGCAAGAAGAACTCCTCAACTAAAAAAAGGGGGGGGGGCAAAGCTATTTCATATATATATATATATATATATGAAATAACATTACACCTCGCATTAATATTTATTTGTTTCTCTGTTAAGAGAGGATATCCAAATTCTTTCTCTAACCAAAGCATATAAAATGTTGGGTTGGTTATATGATATGTTGACCTGTAAAAATCTATTAGTAAAGATGCACAAATCAAAACAGTGAATGGAATATTATGTCAAGGTAATTATATGTGTTCCCGCGTCTTGTTAATTTACGTTACAACTTACATTTGTTGTCACTGTTGGTACGCGTAGATTGTCGTGTGGTGAAAATAACGTATAGGCTGATCTCGAATAGAGAGATGAACCATACAGAAAACTCGTGAAACATGTATGATGATCACGTCACCGTCACATTGAAATTTACCAATTGCCGATTATTAATTCGTCATTATTCGTGATGTTTTTTTCCCTTCTTTTTTTTTTAAAAATTTGTTTCACCAATTTATGATGCCTTTCTTGACTTGGCAGAACAAAATGCGTTTTCTTGTTTCTCAATAATATTAATCACACATGTTGAACAACTCTTCTCCATTTCACCTTTAAAAGTGGGCGCTATCAAGGAAAGTGGAGGTAGTTTCTTGTCTTGTTTTATTTGATTGTGAGTTTTTATTTAAAATAATTATATTCAAGACATAATTAAATATTAAAATAAATACTTCTTCTAATAAAAATTTGAATATTAAGTCATTATATTTTATCAACACAACAAACAAAGTATTTTAAAATTGAACTGGTTATTCAATCAATTAAAATATTAATTCAAGAGTTTGTTAGTGGTTAAAAATGTGCCAAATTCATTAAAACACTAATTTAATGATACATCGATTCAACTGACTCAAATTTTTATATTATGTGAAAAAAAATGCCATACTTAGAAAGTATATGCCAAATGAATATATTAGCTAAATGGCATAAAAAATGGTCTTGCAATTAAAAAAAAAAAAGGACAGCTATAAATAAAAAGGATCAATAGGCTATTGTAATTGTTGTTTCTCAATCAAAATCGAATTAATGTAATCAAGCATTGAAAGAATATTTTAGGCGAAGCGATCAACTTTTTCTTGTAGAGAATCCAAGTTTTTCTTATAAGCAAAAATGGTAATATGACCCAAACTATAAAGATGATCAGAACTATCGATAAACTTGTTGATTGAATAAAAAAATTGCTTTCAAGCATGTCAGCCCATAGGTATGAGGATCTTTATAACAAGTTTTTTAAATGAAGAATCAACTCAACTAGTTGCCATTGTATAGGATTTGAGCTTCAAAGGTGATAAGTCTACCACTTTTGAATTTTGTGATTTTATATTTTAATCGTCCATTTATTTCTAGAAATAAGCATAAATAAGATTAAACATTGAATGTTCACAATTTTTTTATTTTAAAAAATTGTTAATTTTAAAGGAAGGAAGTGGAGAAAAAATGGAAAAGGGTGGATTAGGCAGCGAAGAGCAGGTGGAGAATGGAGTGTGAGGTTGGGGAAAAAGCATATCGACGGACGGAAATGGGGTTTCCGTTTAGAGTTTGAATCCAACGGCCGACAATGGTTTGGTTCTTCCTTCAACGACCTTTTTCAACTACGACGCCTCTTCTACTATTTCTGTTTTTTTTCTTTTCGTTTCGATTCAGCGTCCCCAAGCACTTTTATATTCACCATACAAACTGTTCATTTGGATTGGACCACAGGATCTTCCACCCCCCCTCCTTCATGTTCTTGCTTCTCTCTCTAAAAAGCAGCGACTCATTCATTTCTTTCCCTCAAGCCTGCAGGATTCTAAACTCCCAAGTCTCAGAACTCTCTTTTCGCTTTCTCCCTCACACAAAGGTACCCACCATGCTCTGTTGATTTTCCATCTTGGTTCAATCCCCTTTAATCAATTTCTTCTTTTCAATCCACCAAATGATTGGTTAATTGGATATCGGTTCCCCGGGCCTCGTCTCTTTTATATCTAATATGTGTGTGTGTGTGTGTGTGTGTTCAGTGTTATTTTTTTTATACCAATTCGATTGACTCTGGCTTTGATTTTTTTTTTATTTAATTCCCCACTTTTATTGCTTGGGGATATGGAAGAGCTAGAATTCTGATGGGTTGATCCCCTTTTTATTAGTTTCTCTGGGTGAGTAGTTTCAGCTTATGGAAGCTCTGAAATCGCGGAGGAGGTCTTGTGTAGAGCTTGATTGTGTGGAGAAAAATTGAAGTGAAGCCTCCTTAAAAAACGCGGCGACCCTCTTATTTTGGATGAAATATGAGCATGTGGCTATCAGGAGTCCCCTTCCTTCTCCTTTATTCCACTTTGTTATTATATTATAGTAATAAGAAGCAACATCAAATAATATTAGCGTCCTCCTGCTCTATTATTTACATCTGATGATTCCATGAATGATGAACTCTCCAAATCTTCGTTATTCTTCTTTCTTATTGAGGAGTCTATGGCAGATTGCCTTCTTGAACTCGCTCATCTCATAGCTTTGTTCATGGGTGTTCCTGATTGGTATTGAATTGATCATAGTGTTTTTCACATTCATCACGTATTGGTTTATTCTCCCTTTATGTTCTTCTGGGCCTAAAGTTTATTCTGCCTGAATATACTGTCCTTGGGGAGTACTAAAATCTCAAGTAAATTATATCCACCTGGCATATGATGTAAACAATGATATTAAGGTGTATAAATTTAACATTAATTTGATGAAATCAATCCGCGTCGTCTTTCTGTAGAAGCTCTTTGGTAAGAGATTCCAACCTCGGAATATTTTGGATAATCGCTTGAGCTGCCATCGTGATTGAGTATATCTCTAGAATAATTAAAAAAGAAATAAATGGTTATATTACACGTAGAGTTGGGGATAGTTTCTGGGTTTACGTTGAAATATAAGAAATTAATTTGAAAACTGACAATGTTCATGGTTAGGGATGATGCTTACCATTGCTGCTGTTTCCATTTCCATCTTTATGAGTACACTGAAGTTTTGTCCTCTGCACTGATATGGTTGATTTCCGTACGAGCTTTTGAATTTTAATACTTCATGTCAATATTTTGCAGATTTAAATTGAATAAACAATAGATGGATGATTATTCTGGTAAACGAGCCGTAGATGGGGTGGTAGTACCTAAAAAGGGGATGGCTCATGTGCTTAGAGATAGTGCTAATGCTAGGGACCGTAATGGTCAGTTTTGCAGCCGACCTGGTTGCAGCAGCAGAGTGAATTCTTCTAAGGGTGCTCAAATTGGTTCATCTGAAAAAGGTAAATCTTCAAGGCCATCAATCCGACCTTCGAGTCGCAAGGAGGCAATTGGAAGTTCTTCTAGAGCATTACCAGGATCTTGCAACCTGGGAAAGTCCCTTACAGAGCCCCAGAAAACATTTTCTTCTCAGTCAGAGACTGTCCCATGTGAAACGAGTAGTTTACAGGATGGACCAGAAATTTCCGAGATCATCTCACCACCTGAAAAAATTCGCAGAGGGCCTCAAGCTGAAGTGGCAAGTTCAGAGTCCACTAATGTCGTATCAATGGAAGTAGGAAGCTCTAATGTAGCATCAAACACAACAAATAGGAGGAATCTTCGTCAAAAGCCTGGACTTAGTAGTCAAGAATTCAAAAGCTCTGGCTCAGCAACGCGCACTGGAGTCAGTAGGTATGGATTGAGGAACCTCAGATGCAATTCTATATCTGATGTCATCCCTTCAGGTTGTTCATCATCAGATTCAACCCCGCATAGGAGGAGAGATGTGATGAAAAAGAGAAATTGTGAAGGAGAAAGTAGTTCTGCTGCTAGAGGTAAGAAGATGAGTGGATCTTCATTGGAAGGACAAAGTTCTGGCTCCAGAAATGGTATATCTATATCTGATTCAAGAAGATCAAGAAACTTTCCTCCTCACAGGGATAACAGCAACGTTGCATTAGTTAGAACTAGGAGATCATTCAGTGGTCATGCTAGGGGAAGGCTTTCTAGCCAAGCAAATGAAAACCCTGCGCTACCCAATCAATCTCCTATCACTATATCATCTTTGCCTCATTCCAGTGACCTTAATGCTCCTGATTTATTACATCATACCTCGTTGGACACTCCCCTCAGAAGTCCAAGATCTTATAATAGACCAAGTAGTAGCAGTGAGCGGTTATTTGGTGTTTTGCCCTCATCTCCTTCAGAATATGGGATAACAAATTCTCTCATAAACCGGGACAGCTTTCGGCGCTACAACATGGATGGTATTGCAGAGGTAAATTTCCATGTGAAGTATGGGAATATATAATTTCTTTTTTTAAATCATGCTCTTAAATGAGAGCTTACAACAGGGACGCCAATTGATGAATGTGTATAGGTATTATTGGCCCTGGAGAGGATTGAACAAGATGAAGATCTTACGCATGAGGTAATTCTTCACATTGACTAGACTTAAATTAACCTGTTACTGACGCTTAACGTTGTGTCTTTGCAGCAAATTCTTTTACTGGAGACCAACTTGTTCCTTAATGGACTAAACTTCTATGATCAACATAGAGACATGCGATTGGATATTGATAACATGTCATACGAGGTTTGTTACTGAATCTACTTCCCTTTCGACCTCACCCCAAGGGGGGTGTTTTGTTGTTTATGCCTTATACCCCATGTGAATGAAAATATTCTTTGAACAGGCATGTGATGGCCCAAAATAAAAAAAAAACAAGAAGAATAAGAAGAAAGCTGGATTGAGGGATATAATTTAACTGTTAAGTGTTGTTCGTTGGTAGAATGATGCCCTCTTTTTATCCATAGAGAAGATTGAAATTTAGCCATGATTATGTGGGGGATGGCTCTGAGAAGCGATTCAAAATTTTAGTTTTCTTTTATTTTTGGCTATTTGCACCAATATTTTCCATGCAAATTACAGGAACTATTGGCTTTGGAAGAGAGGATGGGTTCTGTAAGCACAGCTCTAACGGAGGAAGCACTCTCAGAGTGCCTAAAGAGAGCTTTCTATGAACTTGCCCCTTCAGATGATGCAGCCGAGAGCTGCGTTGCGGATAGGGATGACACCAAATGCAGCATCTGCCAGGTACTTTCTCTTCACAGTCACTGAAGCCTTTTTCATGGGTTATACTCATCTTGCCTATTAGATATAAGTGGATGCCATTAAACACTCTCATACTTCAAAGGCTATGAACCAATGAATTACAGTTGATCAAAATCCTTATACTTGCCCCCCCCCCCCAAAAAAAAAAAAAAAAACAGAGAGATAATTTAGTTTTAATGTTAGGAGTTCCAGTGAGGAATAGGAACATATTTCATTTTTTTCAAATGTATGTATTTAATTTTGCAAAACTGATGTCCCGCTACCTTGGATTCGGCCAGCCAAATTGGAATATGCATCTTGACTTCATCTGATCCATTAAAAAACATGGATTTAACCGAGAGTCGAGTTGGAATCAATCTTAATAAAAGCAAGCCTCCAGCTTGTATGTAAATAAGGCTATGTTGGACTGCCTCATCATATTCACCATGGATTAATTGTAGAACAAGAAGTGAAGATGTATTTACTACTGAATTTGCAGGAGGAATATGTGGAAGCAGAGGAAGTGGGAAGTCTGCAATGCGAGCATAGATATCATGTGGGGTGCATACAGCAATGGCTGCGCCTGAAGAATTGGTGTCCTATTTGCAAAGCGTCTGCGGCACCATCACATTCATTTTCTTCAAGTTCAACGCCTTGAATGAATTCATTCCATTGTTTCATATTTCCTTCTCCTTTCTGTACAAAATGATTTTACTTCTTATCTCTTCTTTTTGGTCACGTCTTACGTGTAAATAGCCAATACCTTCTGTCCCCGTTATTCATCAAGTAATAAAACAAGCCTCCGGGCTTCAGACTCTGGAACTTCTTGTTAAGCTGTTGATGGATTCATTACTTTTAAAATTCACTTTCATTTTAGTTGCTTTAATTCTACGGTAATGTAATGGGTAAATCAGAGTCGTTTTTAGTTCTCTGCCTTCTCACGTATTGAGGAGTGAAACTGAAGACAATGTAGAATTAACCCTTACTGTCATTTTCCAAGATTGTCATTGTGGCCTGCAAGTTTTTTAAGGCGGTCCTCACTTATCTTTTTATTTATTTATTTATATATAAAAGACGTTTAATATCTTTCACCATTAGGAAGACTAGTTAAAATTAGTTTTCCTAATGTTAAATATGTTACGTATTTTCAATCTTTTTTTAAATTACTCTTTTTTCTAATAGAGTTTTTAAAATTAGTGTAGCCTTTTTTCTCCGCAAGAGTATTTAGGGAAAGGGGGCGACTAATGCTTTTAAAAACATGTAAAGTCTCTTGTAAAAAGAATTAAAAAATTAAAAAAATTCTTGTAAAAAGAAGACTGGTGGAGTATGATTTTGAAAAGTTAAATTGAGTGCTTCCCATTAACTTGACAGCTTGAAGAAACTCTCAAAAAGGAAAATTTTGACAGAAAATGAAATGTTGAAAAGAAAATGAAAAAGAAACGAAAAGAGATCTGACAGAAAATTCCAAGCTATCGGGAACAAATCCAAAAAGGAAGCCACGGTACCATTTTAAGCGAGGATTTCGTAAAAAATTAATATCAAATTAAGATATCGTGATTAAAATTCTTAAATTTAGTACTTTTTCAAAATTAATGTCAGATTAAAGTCTCTTCACACTTAAAATTCTCAAATTCAATACTTTTCTCTTATGTTTTAACACTAGAAATCCTTAAAAATTTTGATTTGACATTAATCTTATTAATAAGTCCTTAATTGTCGTTCTCTCCTTTTCTTTTGCAAGTTATGATAATTAATTTTAAAAATATTTATGTAACCACAAAACGGCGCATTCAAAATGAACGTAGTAAATTACATTAACATCTAACTAGAAATATATTCCTAACAAGCAAAATCCTATCATCATTTAGTATACCAAACATAAATAAATATAATATTTTGTACCATGTGAAAAATCCTAATGCCTCGTTACAACTCAATTCAGTGGACACTCATTCCCATACTTGCTTCAATAAAAGAATGAAGAGAATAGTCCTACTTGACTCAGCAATACCACCTTGCCGTGGGTCCAAGGAATTGTATTCATGTTGATGTAAAATGAGAAATAGGAAGAGGGGGAAGAGAGAAAAAAAGGAAAAGAAAGGTTAAAATTCTTATTTAATAATATTTAAAAGTTGAATATAAATAAAAACATAACTTTATTTATAAAACTCTAAAAATAATAAAATAATAATTTAAATTTAAATCTCAAATTCTAAATATAAATATAATCATAAAGATATTGATATATAAGATAACAATAAAATAAATAATAAATCTTGATCATAATAGATAAAATCATTATTCAAACATCTCTAACAGATAACCATAATATCCCAAATTAAACATTAATTATATTTCACCCCATATTATATCATTTTTCCCTTACTGAAAAACTCGACTCCTGACGAGTTAAAATTAAGGCACAAGTCCAAGAAGGAAAGGGAGGGATAAATTTTAGCAGAGTGCTCAAATCTAGAAACCCTTTCCAACAGGTAAGATATTGAAAAAGCAAACTCTAGTAAGAGCAAACAACTTGATATAGGCGAGCATTTGGAAATCTTTTCCAACAAGTTAGGTAGCAAAAGAACAAGCTCTAATAAGAGTGAGTAGTTTAACTATTCAGAATCTTTAGAAAACCTTTCTAATAAATAAGGTATTGCTAGATTTGACCATTAAACAATGAAGTGACTTTGGGAGATGTAGCTTGCAAATAAGGAATAACTGTAGCATGATGAGATTGATCTTTGCCAAGAACAATTTGAGAAAGAGCCACTTATACTAGTGTATAATGGACTGCTTGATCATTGTTTGGAGAATCTTCTATTGGTAAAGAAGAAGCTTTTATCACCGTTGGATCGCTTGATACTTGTTCTTCAATTCATCGACTATCTTCTTAATCTCATATATTGCTTTCTTAACTTTACTACAATCCCTTCTAAGCTTGTCAAAATAACAATTCTATATACTGAAAGTGATAAAATTTAACTATAATGTAGTCTATGTCCTCCTGAAAGTACTCATGTCAGTATTGGTCTTCATACTCATATCACTTATGATTAGCATACTCCGATTGAATATAGCAATGCTCATAATTATCACAATACATCTACTTGTGTGCCCATATTGTTACTCTTCATAACTATATTAATAACTTTCTCGCAAATAAGTACCTTTTAACGGATAAGCATATTATTATTGATATTTATTGCATATGTACTATTGAGTATAATCCTTTTATTATTGAGCATATTGTGATATATTTGTATATTCACATTGAAAATCTAAATTTGTGTGTACACTATAGCTTATATTAACAATTAAGCATCATAACAATTTTTTTTCTCTTTCTTTCTATACTTCTTTCTTTTTCCTTTTCCCTTTTTTTTATTTTTCTCTCTATTTTTTTAAAACAAAAACTCAAATAAATAAAAATAAAAAATTACTCAAAATGTCACAAACATATAAAAAAATTACAAATCTCCAAGATCTAATGACAAGCAAACTTGTAAAAGGTGATAAAAATACTCCAGTATCATCTAAAAGTGAGTTCATTATCCCTTGTTTGGACCTTAAATTTTAATAAAAAAGTTATACTTTTAAATGAAATTGACAATAAAAGTGTGATGAAAACTTAACTCTAGCACTAAATCGAGAAAGAAATAGAGGGGGAAGAGAGTGAAAGGAAGGTGGAAGATGAAACTCTTAAAAACGGTGAAGACAAGTTTTTCTCAAAACCATAAAAGTCAAAAAAGTCAGGGAAATCCCCTCATCCGCAGATTGGAGATCAAGGGTCTTTCCAGGAGGCTCGGGTGAGGGGTGTGATGAATAGAGATTTCCCACCAGCAGCTTCTCCGATCACTTTACTTCTTCGGGCGCCGGATCTTAAGGGGAAATGCCCAGATCCATATTCTATTATATAAGATACGGATTTCAGGTAGTGAGAGATCCGAGCTGGGCAGAGCAAGTCCTCACTTATTTAATAATATTTAAAAACTAAAAATAAATAAAAAACATAGCTCTATTTATAAAGTTATGAAAATAATAAAATAATAATTTAATTTCAAATTTCAAATCCTAAATTTAAATATAATCCTAAAGACACTGGATAACAATAAAATAAATAATAAATCCTAATTTTAATGGATAAAACTCTTATTCAAATATTCCAAATATCTTAAATTAAACTTTAATTATATTTTATCTCAAATTACACCACGTGCCCTGTCTAAGATATCAACGGTCTATTTTATATACATGCCATTCACTCTCTTGAAATAAATGGAATAGACAGCTGAAATCTTGTGCAACACAAGATTGAAACCTTTAAACTACATGAAAACTGATCTAAAAAGAAACATCTGATCAACGTGATCATGATATGATTCCATTAACATCTGACGCGGCCAGCCAAACATTCTTTGTGCTGCAGCTTCCTTGCCCATGGAGATTCTGGAAATAACTAAGAAACTGTATATAACAAACCCTTGTTGGACAAGTCACTTATGTACCACATTAAATGTCAATAAGCGATTATATTAGCCCCTGATCTCAACAAATTTATTCTCAGATGGATACTTGAATTCATTTATAGGATACAAGTATACGCACACAAACACCATCTAACCCAAGGTCTTCACTTTGTTTTTTTAACTACCTACTAACTCACCATATGCTCTCACCTCGCGTTGCTGTTACTCTTCACCAAGGCAATCGCCATGCCAACAGCCAACCTGAAAAAGCCTCAAAACAATAGCCCAAACTGCAGACTATTTGTTGGAACTAAAGGTTTAATAGAAATAAAATTCAATCTGTACCTAAAGAATGAGAATTTCATACAATTTAGATAAGACCAAAGGGGGGAGAATCTCCAATAAGTAGAAAATGAAATATTCATATCATCATAAAAGAGTTTTACAAAGATTATATAGCATGCAACTGCAATCCTACAGTTAAGTGACAGCAAAATAAACTAATCTCCTAATTAATTGACCACTCAGCATATTAGGATAGGAATCTTAAACTGCAACTATGTAAAGTAGACAAGCAGAGGATAGAAGTTATTCAACATGTATAACTTCCTTATCAACAGAATCCATCTTTGGATTTGGGCTTGTGCGCTTTTGCGCCTTTTATATACTAAGAAGGGCCTGCTATCACTATTCAATATTCTATGATTGAATAGCGAGGTGAAAAAGAACTCGGTAAGTCGAACAGAGCAACCAGAGTGGAGCTCTCTCACTGCAGACCATTAGCAGTGAATCTGGAAATTCAGGTACAGATGAATTCATCTTTTATCACACTTGGAAAATTAAGAAAACCATAATCTTGCACCAAATTAGAGCAGAGACATGATTTCTCCTTGTAAATAAGTTCGATTGAATCATTCATGATTCAAAAAGGGACTTAAGATTCTAAATATAATAAGCAGCCCTAACATATTAAGAAATATTATCCATTTCCCACTTCTATTTGAGGTTTCTCCATGTTGCTACAGATATGCATAATCAAAAAATTCACAACAATGGGATCGAGGAGAAAGCAAGGAAAGCATTATCAGATCCTTGTTCTTCTTTGTTTCTTCCCCACCTCTGAATCTAATCACTTTTAACTTCTTATGATTCTGGCAGTGCAATGAATTACTAAGGACCTACATGGCAATCAATATGAGCCCAAGTGGCAATCATCTGCTGCTGAACAGGGTGATTTTTCAACTTTGCCAGCATTCCCCAATCATCTATTCAGATATCCATATATTCAAAATAAGCACCAAATAAGTGAGCAATCAAATTGCATATTACCTGCTTCAGCCACGGGCCTTGTCAGCTGAACTGCTTTAGCAGTTATCTGCTTGGATGTGAGTTCTGCGAATAGCAGTTTCTGTCCATCTTTTGTTAATAACCATGAACTTTGGGTCGATGCCTGTCAACAACCGGGGGTAATATGTGGACGCAAGCATCTAGTTGCATATTTCTGAAACTTCAGAAAGAGAATTGCCAGAACTGATGTCCATGCAATGGTTTATGAAAGAGTTATAATAAGTAATTTTCTCCAGTCTTCACTGCATTAATGTGATTTTCTCTGAAACAATCTATATTCTATATGTAATATAAAATCTATATAAAGCATCAGTGTAATAGTACGACTTGCCTCTGAGTCCGCATAATGCACAGCCCCACAGTCCAGTTATTATAAGAATACCATCAGAAGCCATACCCCCCCCTGGGGGGGGGCACCAAGAAATGAATATTGGAAATCATGTCAAGCATAACAAACAAACTTTAACTTCAATATTTTAGATAACAGAAATGGATTTATTCAAGACATTAATATACATTAATGAGGAATTTACAACACTGATTTGAACCAAACAAAGAGGTGGGTGATTCTTGGCCATGGATAAAAAGAAAAAACCCTACAAAAGCCAAGGAAGGACAATAAAAGCCAAATTACTCAGCAACAAATCATGTGGAATGTGAAATTTCAACAAACAAGAAAACCTCAATTGCATGGTCATTAGCATGCTCCTCTTAATGCAGAACTAATGAGCATCCACAATGTTCCTGAATGCATCGGATATAGCAGCTCTTAACATCATAATTCCGTTCACCAAGCTGGATAACAGTGAAGCTTCTCTTTTTCCTATAGAAGAAGAAGATCAAGTACTATTCTTAATTACTCTGGTAAAACAAAATAATCACAATTGAAATATGAAATTAGTCACTCATTCCGTAATACGTACTTCAGTGCAGGAGAACACTGTTAAAATTGAACATCAACAATTATAATTCATGCAAGAATAAAAAAATATCAGTTAAAAATTCACCACCAGCAAATATTACTTGATACAAGAGAAGGCAACTAGAAAAAGATTTAATGCTATTTGATGATGACAAAAACCTAAAGCATTTGTGCTGCCACAGTTTAGTGATGAATACAATTTTCTGACTTCCAGCTGATTTGATGTGAATCATTTTGAATCTTCATCTCATACAAGTATAACAAGTTTAATTCAAAGCCTTTTGCATGGCACAGCTAAAAACATAAAAAGATTTTATCTCTGTATGGTTGCAAATCTGCACACTTTTTACAAGTCTATAAAATTATCTCTACCCTATGTAGTGTTAGTTGCTAACATTTGTTGGGAGTCATGACCATAGCAGAATATCAAGGCAAATGCTAAAATTGCATTTACAAATTCAAAGCAGACATGGAAATCCTGTCTAAAAGAATATCACAACCAGTTGCATAATGATGAGTTTGCAGAGACTCCCAGCAACAAATAAAAAATGTTAACGCTCAACATGTTTAATAAGATTATAGAATTCAACAGGAATGAAACTTTTTTCAGGCCTCTAATGCATTCATAAACAATATACAACAAGGTCATTTGCGCATAAATTCCATAACTATAACTAAATTTCCATAATTACTGACTAGTTAACCAGATTATCAGCACTATTTTTCGAAGTATCACTGCACTTTCCATACATTAACCCCAGCATGGTTTAGATATGTCAAGGTAAATAAATAGCCACTCAATAGGGGAAAAAATAAATTAAATATAAATGCATCTTGTCCCTTGAAATTGTCTTGTTGGTTTTCACAGACTTTAGGCTTACTTTGCTTGTAATTCCAGAAGTTTCCCAAAATGTACTTAATCCTGATTACACATAATTACCACATCCCAATCTGCAGCTACAATTTCAATACATTACCTTTGCCAAAAAAATTCATGTCATTACTCATAAGTAGAGTTTTAGATGACAGCATCAATACAGTTCATAATTTTAATGACGACATTGAGGAAATCAACATGATATTGACTTTGTCTAATCTAAATCTAATGAAACCCCAAATGGACATGTCCAAATCTAAACTTACAAAAACTAACTTTGCATGCTAATTTAATGTTGTGTCAGTGTGTTAATATCTTAGCATTGAATAAAAAAATATTTATTGTCATCAACATGATTTGCATTTAAAGCAAGACATAGGGTTGTACATCTGCTTCCCCCGACATCTGCAAGTGAATACTCAAAGACAAAACACTACTTCAAGTATCAGCAAAATCAAGCATCATGTGGTTAAAAGAAAGCATCAAAGACGATTTCAATAGATGTTAATTTGTTATTGATATTCAATTGCAATCAATCTTCTGATTCTAAAATACATGCAGAGCGATCCTGTAACTCTTGTACATGTGATTGTACCTTGTCCCAGCAACACAACAGTATCTCTGCAAAACTTTCTTAGTTTTCCTTCTCATTGGCTGTAAAGTGGACAACAAGCTTGAAATCTCTACTGATCACAAATACAGCCAACTCCAATGCTAAAGATACAACAGAGAAACCAGTCCCCGGCATTTAATTTGATTGTACACGTGGCTGCAGTTAAATAGATGTTGATCTATCCAGGCCTGCAAATGGCAGGTACAAGACATTCTGCAGCTCAACTACCAGTGTATCACCCTGGAAGAGTTAGGTTTTATAATTTAGGGGGTCAAATGGTTCGTCTTGGCAATGAGAACTTATTGAGTGCACTGATGATTGCCAGCCACGGCCAAGCCAAAAGAACCAGAAAAATCAGACCAGCCTTTGCTTGGACAAGTCTTCATAAAAGAGCTATTCATCAAATCCATGCATAGAAATCTTCTCCAATAGCAATGGAAAATCTTCTCCAAGTTGCCTTGGATTCAGCTCCATCGCAGATCTTAAATCAAGCAGAGATACCGAGTGTGATAGTGGCATCATGTGTTCAGGAACAACTTCTGATGCTCCACCCACACTCTGTGCGTGTAAATGATTACTTGACCACATACCATTGATTACCTTGCCCTGAATCTGCTGTTTTTGAACAGAGAGCTTCCTCAGCTCATTAGTAGACCTAGCCCCCACTAAATTAACACAGGATGTGATCAATCGCTTCAGGTAAACATCCAACATACTATTCAACATATGGGCACATTCCATAGAGACACCCCCAAGACCCTGTACTGCAGCAATCTGCTCCATGCGCCTTCTCAAGGTATCAGTGTCAGACAACCTACCACTATCATAACAACTAACATAATCACCAGTACTGGCCACTGGTAAGGCTTTGCGGGCCCCACCCACACTTGCTGGGCAATATGGAATCCCTAGTGGAGCTAATAGGGGTCTCCTAGGTAAGTAGTTTGACTGCTCCACTTCTTCCCCATCTTCAATTAAAGCTTCAGCCATGCCTTTTCCATGTGTTAATGTTTTATTAGCAGGTTGCTGAACAGCATCTCCACTTTCATCTTCAGGTAACTCAGCAACAGCTTGAAGTTGTACTGGTCTTTGATAATCACATGGAGTGGGAGTCCTGTTCTCCATATCACCCTTACTACCACTGTCTTCTGTACCTAGTGATTGATGAGAAACAGAATCAACCTTCCCATTTGGTCCAAGAGGGCTTGGTCTATCTCTATGCTTCCTCTCACGTATTCCAGTCCTCATCTTACGTGGCGATACTGGTAAAACCCCATTTGACCAAATAGGTGCATTTTGATTGTGATTCTGTAAAGTGACGCCATTTGATTCATGCCCATCTTCTCTACCAGGAGATATGCTGGTAACATGTGATCCAAACCTTGGGGGGGCAGATGGTTGGATTGGCGGTGGGGTCTTGGCTTGGCATGCATTCCTCAGCATTGATCTGAAAAGGTGATTGTGCAACGGAACATTCTCCCTCCCAAGTATCCGACTGCAAAGATTGTCAAATTCAGGCTTGCTCAGTTTGTGGCTGATAAACCTTTCCATGTAGTAAAAGTAACGTTTAAACTTGTCAACTCCAACCTTCTTTATCATTTGTGCCTTTACTTCAGCCAAATCAATTCTTGAGCTCTGCCGGGGTTGCATTTCTCAACAAACAGATTCATACACCGCCAACAAAATCACAATATAACCCACCCACCTGTAAACCCAATTTGAGTCAGATTCCAGTTATTTATGTTTCCAAAGAAACCTCCAGTTCCCATCCCCCATATGATTTAAAACATATCAATTACACATAGCTCTGCATAACGGAATGGCCAGATGTATGATCGTCCTAACAACAGTAAATCAGGAGGAACTTCGAACTGGACCGAATAACTGTTTTCTCGAAATAATCCCAAAATTCGCCCGCAAAAACACCATACAATGCAAAATCAAATCTTGCACAGCCGGAACCAAAACCCTAGAGATGGGGCCGAGACGGAACTAGCTGAGTACAGGCCAGATATTCCGCAAATCAAACTTAATTAATTGAATTGTGCGGCAAATCAAAACCTTAAGTTTGAATCACCAAACCAGGGTTGGAAACACCTTGCTTCTCTCGAACATCACAAAACGGGCATTGAATCGCTGCAGCGATTTAAACCCTCATTGTTTCACGAAATTTAAAAGCTTTGAACTTCAAATTCCAAAATTTGAAGTTCAGGAAAGGAGATCAGTGAGCTGGAAAAAAAAATTGAGTTTAATAGGGAGCGAAACCAAAAACGAAAATTGCAAATTGCAACGAAACATAGGACATTGAAAAGCAAGGACTAAAGCTTGCAAGTGTGTGGCGGGAAAACAGGGGCTTATACATTGATCGAACTCTGACCTTGGAGTTGAAGAATTGCATGGAAATCGAAACTCACTCACTGGGTTCGAATCTTGGAAGCTTCGGCTTTGGCTCGCAGTGTATCTAAATGTTTTCCTTCACAAAATTTGATAATTTCCTTTTTTGGTGAAGGATTATTGGGTTGATGATTTGTATTGAGAGCTTGGCTTTGTGTAAGCACGATCGCTGCTGAAGGCTAATCCTAGTACTGTCCTTCTTTGTTTCTTCTTTTTGGTTTCTCTTTCGCACTCGTCGTTCTCGGCGTCCCTCTCCTGGTCTTCCCGTTCCGCTATTAAATTAAAAATTAATAATTAATTGGTGAAATTTTTATTAACATTATAGTTTATCTATTTTCCCCTAATTTACACGTTTTCTTTTCTTTTCTTTTTTTCTTTCTAATTCCCAGTCCTAATGGGTTTCTACTTATAGGTTGTCTTCGTCCTATATTTAGTGGGCGATCTTATTATTTGAAAGCTGTTTTGTTTTCTACAGTTTTTATATACATAAGCCGGAATTTATTTGGACGAGTGACAAGTTGTGGAAAGGAACGATCAGCGTGAACTAATTCATTCTTCCAAGAAAACCAATAATTTTAGAGTATGAATAATAAAACTTTTTACATCTAATTTTAGACAGAGAATGGACGTCAACATGGTTTAGGCTATGAGAAACCGGATCAACGATAGTTAAATGCAAGCATCTTTTTTAATGAATATTTAATATTAGTTTGTTATGTTAAAAATTATTAATTTCTTTTATTAGACCAACTCTCTTAGTTGTCAGTCATAATTTTATTAATATCAATGTCTTATTTTATCCAAAAAAAAAATCAACATCTTGTTTTTAAAAGATTTTAATTCTTTATTGAGCAGGTATTAAATTATATATTTCTATTGACTTGTTTTGAAATATTATTTTGGAAGAATGATAAAAACTACTTGCAAAATATCCAAATGATAAATAGGTCAGCAAAAAGTAATAATTAGTTTTCAATCCTTAGGGGCTTGCTTGGTAGTTTGACTTTTTGAAAAATAACATATTTGCTCTCCCTTAAATAGAAAATAACATCTTGTTTCTATTTCATCTTTAGTGGAGGAAGATGATGATGAGATCAAGTAGAAATTCCAACTAATGAAGCTTTTGTGATGGTTGGACTTAATGTTTTGGTGATAAATTCAACCAACAATTTATTGACCCTTTAATTTTTACCAGAACACTCAAACATTCTTCATTTTCAAAAGAGAGAAGCCCCCTAAAAAAAACAATGACTTTTCTTTCCTTGCAAGATCTTAATACTTCAAAAACTAGATCATGCAAAGTGACAAAGCTTGAGGCCCCACCAATTTGTGGGCTTCCATTTAAAGCGAGATCATCCAATTTATAGTAGATATAATTTATTCCAAAACATTTAGATTCTTTTCAATGAAATCATTTACAAAATAGTCAAAAAGAAAATGATAGAGCACACGTAGCTCCTTTATTAATTATACATTTCTTATTTCTCTTGCTCTCTTCACCCCATCTTATTTTTTAGACCAATTCGAAATGCTTGTATCAATCCAAACATCTTGTAAATGATTTCACATGAAGAAGCCCTGCAGCTTCTATTGTGAAATTAGGAATTACAAGGGTGGGGATCCTCTCGATTTCGTATCATCAATTCTCAACGCACCAATCCTGAATCATTATGTGCAAGAACTTGATTAGTAACATAGTAAGTGAAATTGCCATCAAGGAACCACATTTCGATACTCACATGATCGTAGGTGATATTGGTGGACAATACAACGGGGTCCTTCACCAAATCAAGTAAAATCAAACTTCAAAAGTGATTGGGAATGATGAGCTCGAGTTGTGACAACCATTATTCCTTCCCCAATTACATTAGATGAAGAACGGGTGAATGGCAATGGAGGGGACAAGTGGGAACAAGAGTTGAGAGAGGGGCAAATATATCATTTCTAAAAAACTAATATGACAAACAAGTCCTTGGGGATTGGAAAATAATTATTGCATTTCACAATATTTATTTATTATTTGGATATTTAAAAAGATTTTATTGTCATTTTCAATCCCTATTATTTTTCTCCTCATCTAGAAAATTATAATGTTATCTTCATAGTTCATATTAATTGTTTCTAGGTATGTTCTTTGCAAATGCACATGGTTTCCCAAGTTTTTGTTTCATAAATCCTCTCTTGACAATGACAAGTGATTTTTGTTGGGAGGGGGGTTGCCATGTAAACATTCATGATCTAAAGGTTATAACTAACACGAGATTGAAATTGTGTCAAAAACTGGCTTTGATGATGATATCTTAATATTATGTAACTACATACAATAACAAATCATGTTGTTTATGTGTCAAGAATAGTTCAATGCATTTTCAAATATGTACAATGCATGAAATTTAAAATTTAAAGTTTAAACTAGTTTATTTAAATAAATAAATAGTTAAATGTATAAGCATTACAAGTGTATGTGAAATTATGATGATTATGGTTGTTGTGCATAAAATGATCATGAAATATTGGTCACAAAAATGAATTCAATTAATTAAACAGAATATCTGGGCTAATGTAAAAATGTAAGCTTTATCACTTGGACTTTGTATAACATTGGGTCAACCATAGACACCTCCATGTATGAAGTTAAATTAGGTTAAGATCCGCATAAACCAACAAAAACAAAAACAGATAGAATGAAGGCAAAAGAGTGGTAAAGAAGGATATTTTTTTTCTTGAATGCAAGTTCACAAAGATTTTGTGAGAGAGAGATGCAAATAATTAGATCATGTCAGATTTCATGAGAGATATGCATTTTATAGGCGATGATTAAGAATAACAAGATTTGAATTTTATCAACAAGCTTGATGAGTAGGCATGTTAGCGTATCTATTAGCTTTTTTAGACATGTAATCAAAGGTGATGGTCAAGTCCTTCATGGCAAAATCTCTTATTTTCTTGATAGTTTATGAAAGAATGTGATTATTGGAGAAATTATGTTGAAAGAGTGGAAAAGCTTTTATAGAACCAAAATGATATTGATTTTAGTGAAACACTCATTCCAACAAAGATGAAGCCTTCTTAAGATGTCCAAGAGTTCAGTCATAATGCTGGGTTGATAGTCATAATATTTTGAGAATCCCTTAATTCAATTTTCCTTACCATCTCATATGACATTACTACAAGTAATAACTCCATTATATCAAATGAAACTATCAATGTTCAAGTGAAGATTGTTTTTTATAGGAGACAGGACTTGAGTCAAAAAGTCACATCCTAATAATATTTCATTAAAATATTAACAATTTACTTTTTAATGATATAAATATCACGTAACAATTTGTTACATCCTTATATGTAACCTGTTATCTGATATCAAAAAAATACATGATATTATGCACAGTCATATTTTTTTATCATTTCCTATCACAACGCATGAATTTAATGAAGTAGAGATCCTTGTATCATGTAACCATGCTTTATATAGAGTCAAATTATTTACATTTTAACTAGTACAACCTATTTTTCACATGGTTGTATGTAACTTTACGTGCTTTTAAGTTTTAATGAAGCAACTTATCTAAAAAAATGTCATATTCTTTGAAAGACATGTCTCATGTATGGCATTACATGATTTCACCCTTTAAGAACTCTGAATTATTCTCAAGTCTTGAAGTATCATTTTTATCATAAAATATTTTGTCTGCTCATAATAGATTAGCCCAATAAAAAGATCATAATTTATTGGGCCTTTCAATAGAATCAAATAGAAGGTTCCAAAAATATCATATTCTATAAGCCTAAACTATATAACTGAATAAACCCTCTTTTGTTTATTATAGGTTGGGGATTCTTTCATCTCTTTTGAAATTTCTATCATACTTTTTTTTTGTAGAGAAATTTCTTATCAATGATAGTATAAGATTCATTTTGAATCATATTTAAGAACTTGATACCCACAACTCATTTTTTAAACAAAACTATTGAGAATTTAATTATCATTGATTAATTATTTTGAGATATAACTCTCATTTATTATAAAGTATTATAATTTCTATTTCTAATATTTTAAACACCTTGACGGGGAATTATTTATGATTTTTCAAACATTAAATGTTTAGTTGCGATGAGATTTCCGCCCAAAAGAAAAAACAAACCTTGATGGAATGATGAACACTTGTTTGTTATCCTTATCACTGCCATGCTAGTATTTTCTGTTAATTCAATTTATTTTTTAGGAAAATAAAAAATACATATGAAAATGTAAATGTCAATTAAATAAACAAAATATACTAATTATTATTTAGCCCGTGAGAACATGGTTGACATTTTTATTTCTGATGAAATTAAATATATAATTACTTTGTTTAGATTATGGGCCAAAATTTAATTTAAAACGACGGCCTTTTTTGGCAAATTTGTTTATTAATAAGCGTAACAAAAATGATAATTTTTAAAAATAAAATAGTTCATTTTTAAAGGAGGAGTAGTCATTTTCTAATTCATTTATGAATCACAAATTAGCATGAAAGAAATGATGATTTTCTATTTTTTTTAGAAAAACAAACAGTTTATTAAAAAAAAAGTTAGAAGCCCGTACACACACAGAGCCATAAAAAAACACAAATGGGCACAGCTGAAAGCAACAACATGAACAACATAATAAATAAAAAAAGGCCTCGAAGAATTGCTCCATGAAAAGAACAACCCACATGCAGAATCACGTAGCTGCTAAAATAAGGGAGATCCATGAGCATCATCTGCAGCCATCGCAGGAACAAATTTAAAGCACCATCTCCAAGAGAAAATGCACCAACGAGGTACTGAGAAGAGAACAAGTGGTTCTCAAATTGGCTGTGAAGCCAATCAACACCAATTAACTTTCGACTTCCCAAAGGAATCAACAGCTTCCCGAGGAGTGGCTTCAGATGAAAAGAACTCTGAGGGCCGTGAAGATGTAACCTAAAATCGAGAGAAACAACAGAGCAAGAGAGTAGCTTGAATCAAAGGAGAAGACTGTGACACTACCTATTTCACAGCCATTAAAAACTTACTTGATCATGGTGCTGCCAAGCAAGCTTTTTTGGCAGACAAGCTCGCAAAACCCATATCAGAACCTAAGTCTGAGGTATCTCAAAGGTAGGTGTTGTCCCTCTGGTCAGCTGAGCGTCTTCTAGGGTTACTAGTGGTGCCTGTGTCCGTTGCTGAAGGTAAGGAACCAGGTACTTCAAACCTGTTGGAGGCAAGACTGTTAAAAGCAAGAGAGTCTGAAACTGCGACTCCACCATTGTCGTTGAAACCTAACCATGAGTGTTACATTTTCCAAGGAAAGTGAAAAAACTTCATCCATGCAGGAGTAGCGTTGACCTGAGTCACCGAATCTGAATGTGAATAATAACCCTAGCGTAAGAGAATAAGCTGAAACGTCCTCACAAAAGTAACCCACAAAGTGAGATTGAGGCAAACAGTCGTAGTAACGGCACCAGAAAGTACGGGGACAATTAAATGCAAAGAGAAGCCTGTGATTCTGCTTAAGTCTCTTCTCAAAATGTATTGTCTAATTAGGGGACAATTAAGGTGTGGCAAGACCATGATCGGACAACGAAGTATATGCATGCGAAGTGACACGTTGCATGTGTGATGAATCAAATTGATCAGAATATGATGACTCTTGCGAATGATTAGCAGAAATAAGCTTTGAAGAAGTCATCATACCAACAGTGCCCCTTGCCATTAACTCGGTCTGGCCCAAACAAATGACCTTTATTGACTCAAAATGACCCGAGAAAGTGACCCGGATATCATTTCGGCCCAGTAGAGAAGACATCATGCAAGACGGTGCACCGAGAGCAAACTCCACTGATATTCTCGAAGAAAGAAACTCGGAAAGGATGACCATCATGGGAAAAAAATCATCGAACAAGGAGGAAGGGTAGAAAGACAAGAGATTGAAACTTTAAAATGGAGACCGACATTAGAGAAAAGACAAGATTCATCCAAAGAAATAAGAACTGCTTTTGTTGCCTATGAAAGAAGCAACTGACTCGGAATAATAACTAAGGGGAAGACCAAAGACACGACACCAAACTGAGAAAGAAGGAAAGGGGTTAGAGAAGAAGAAAGATTCATCCTAAGGAAACACAGCAAGAGAAAAGCCTTGTAGTAACCAAACACCTTTATCTAAAACAAAACTAAGATCAAAAGCAGCACCAAAATGGAAGACATAAAAGGGGCCAGAATCCTTGGACAACTTTAATTGAGCCATGAAGATGCCAGTAAACATTAAATAAGGCTTGAATCTTGGAAGTATATAACAAACAGGAATCTAAAAGCTTAAAGACAAGATAGTGACACCAACAGAAAGAAACATGAGAGGAACAATCCCTAGGGAGAAACATTTGAACAAAGAACCAAAAAAACACATAAGGAAAAGAAAAACAAGAAGAAGCAACTATGAAAGAGGACACCAAGAGAAAAAGAATGAGAAAAACCAAAGGAAAAACAGAGGAATCACCAGGAAGCAGCAATAACTGCCGTAAACCTTTAGAGGGAACTCTCCTTCCTCCCGCAACGTTCATTGGTTGAGACTCCCAATGATTTTCTATATTTTAATCGATGATACAACTAAAGTAATAATTTCTTATAATAATCATTGAGGGTAGATATGCGATTTTATAAAAAATTAAAATATCAAACAAATTCGATTAAATAATAATTATCATATTTTGTGATACTTAATTTACATATTTTCAAAGCACTTTATTATTATTCTCTTTTTTTTACAACTAAACTTTATTTCACTTTAAAAAGTTTTTTAATACTTTATTTCAACTCAACTTTATGCTTTATTTAGATGGAAATAAAATATGAGAGAAAAATACATAGGGACAAAACATGATAAAAAAATAGTTTTTTTTGTTTGGATAATAAAAGAAAAATGGAAAAAAATAAAAGTAGAGTGAAAAAAATAGAGTATGAAATCCCTCATATTTGCTCTTCAAAATTTCTCTCTAAAAAAGAAGAGATTTTTAGAGTACATTTTTATTATACTATCTAACTCCTCCTTCTTTCCTTGTATTTGTTTTTCCACTTCACTCAATAGACACTTTTCACAACTATTGTATTAGAGTATATTTAATTTAGGGAAGACAGGAGGAGGTCCCCTCCCATTGCTTGGTTTATGAAAATGGAGGGGAGCCCTCCTCTCCAAATCGTCCCCTTCAAAATTGATGGATGAAGAGGGAAGAGGTAAAATTTTATTATATTGAATTAATATACCTTTATTATAATATGATAATTTAAAAATGTTTTTTTTTTGCTATCATATATCTCTCTACTCAAGTTGTGCTCTTTTTCCTAACTTGCACGGTAATTTTTGTTCCCCTCCTTTTATTTTGTTTTTGATATTCTTCTTTTTTTTGGTGTGTTTTGTTATTTTTTTTATTTTATGTTAATAAACTTACTACTTGCCCATCCATTTAGTTTATAAGCTTTGAATAAATTATTGACAATATATATATAAATTATGAATAATTATATACTTATAATTATATATTAAAAATATTTATAATTATATTTTATTGGGATAAACAATGTTACTTTTACAAGGGTATAGTTTGTCTTAATATATTTATTTTGCCTCCCCCTCCTTCTTGGATCAAATGAGGTATCATCTTTTTCCACCATTAAAACTTTTTTCCTTCATTCCCTCCTCTCAAACTAAACCAAACCTTTAGAACACTGTCCTGTCAAATCATTCCCGCTATCGTTGAGTGCTTTCTTCGAGGTTGCCACAAACAGAGGTCACGAGTCTTGTTGAGGTTCATATGCTGCGCTCTTCAGCTTTAACTTGGATCCAGCTTCAGTCTTTGTCAGGACGCTCACGACATATGGAACTATTCCTTTTATTTTTATAAATATAAATAAATTATATTACACAATTTAAGATATTCAATTTATTCATAATAATTATATCTAAAAATAAAAAAAACTAAAATATTCTGTATTAATTAATATAAAAAGGGTGATTTAATAAATATACAATAAATACTTATTAAAATAAGTTATTTTATTTATAAAAAAATATGAGCTAAAAGTGATATTTTTTTAATAATAAAAAATGGAGGGGGTATTTATCCTTCTTTTCCTCAGTTACTTGTGTATTAACAGTCAAGCATTTTACTCGCAGCTTGTTTCCTTTATTTTTATTTAATATTTATTGACTATTTTAATTTTTTTTTAAAAAAAGAGATTCACATGCTGTACGAAAAGAATGACTGTACAACATTGAGGTTGATGCGTTTCGTTTCTATTTTTTAAACGTAAAATTAACATATTTTTATTAAATTATTCAATATAATAATATGAAAATATATTTTTAACCGAAGGGAAAGTGCAGAAAGAGATACAGTGGATGAATGTCCTGATATGATATATATTTGTTTTTTGGACAATTCTGATATGATACTGGCTGTAAAGAGTACAGATTGTACACGGAGTCGCGGGAGCAGCGGTTATATAACTGAGGATAGTTACTTAACTAACTATAGTTAGTTAAAAGAGACTACGTGATGTTTTTTTGGCCTGAATAAGAGACTACTGGATTACTCTATCATTAACAACTAATTATTATAATTGTTAGGTTGTTTATTCATTTTCTTTTATCTATTCAAATATAAAAAATGATAATATTTTCTTTACGGTTTTCTTTTTCCGCCCTCCTCATTGCCGTCACTGAAAATGCAGAGGGATGGAGGGCGACATTGAAGAATCCCTGAGAAAGAGACCCAAAAAATACCTCTTTTCCGGCGACTCATCTCGCAAGGTCCATCGTGTTTTTTCTTTTTGGCCAAAGCAAGGCCTATCTTGTTAAAGATTAACTCTTTTATTTTTATGCGTTGGCCCCGCATTGACGTTCTCACGTTTTACTATCATGCAATATTTGATTTATGAAATGCTTCTGCCGAAGTGAAAGATATTATGCGACGATAATTCCAATTCAATGAAATTGGTTATGGGATTGATTTACTGAAGGGGATTTCATCGCTTACTTGTGCGTACTGATAAAATGCAACTATCAGCACGAATTTGTCCAAATTAGCTGTATTGTTTGTTGATGTAAAGCTCAGAGTTTCCTCGGCAATTTAAACACAATGCTCGTGTAGGATGATGCTTGATGCAATAGTTGAAACTTCTGGATAATAACCGAAATAATTGAGAAAAGAAAAGGATGTTTGACTACATTTTCTCTCGGAGAACTTCTACCCATCTATTGCTTATGGAATTGTCATTTCATTGATTTTTTTTTTTTTTACTTATTTCTTCAGCTGGCGAAGGGAAACAAGCAAGTGCTTCAACTTCTTTATTCTAATTTTAGAGATTTTAGCTACCTAGCAAACTATGATGTCAGTTTTGGTTTTAGTGCTTGTGTTGCTTGTAATATTGCTTGGCCTCCTATGCAAATTCATAAACCCGCTCCCTCTTGCCTCTCTTATTTTATGTAGTTGCTTGAATCAATCGCTTGCCCTTTTCAGTCCTTTGACCATGCTTGTTTTCTCTTTAATTAATATTATTTTGCCCTCCATGAACTGATATTTCAAACATGTGGAATCATGCAGCAATTTGAACAACTTGCTGGGCGGCCTTACTCAATTATGGGAGAAGTAATAATGATCCACTTCCATAAGTGCTGATTTGGATGATTGTGTGAAAGGAATTTTTTTTATTTCTTTTGATTTCATACAAAGGTCCTTATTGTTGATGATATAGGCTTGTTTAATTGTGAATAAGAAAAATGTAGATAAAGCAGCTTGCCCTGCTCCATTCTCACAGTTTAATACTCATGAGTTTGATTTTAAAACGAAACGGATAAAAATTCTCTAGATGAATAGGTGAGTGCAACAACTCAATCCTGACACCCAACATCATCATAAAAGTAAAACCAATTATCAACATGTCAGCTTGTTAGTCATTTTTGAACAGAAGATGGTTTTTATATGGTTTTTGACTCCCATTGTTCTAATTCAAACCGAAAAGCAGAAAAGAAATGAAATGAAATGTATTAAGATGAAAAGGTTTAATTTTGCTTTTTGTGGATTTGCTTGATCTAGGGAACAGAACCTATGCACCTTACAGGTCTGGTTTAATTGATTGATTGAAACCTTGTGGTGATTTGGGAACCTTATGGATAAAATAAATAGGGGTTTATCTGAAAGTGGTAACATGGATCGTAGTTCCTTTTTTCTTTTAATTTTATTTGGCAAACGATCTTGATACTCCTTGTTGTTGTTGCGTGCTTGATACTACAGGATTCGGTATCTTGAATTTAATCAATAAAAGATGTTGAAATTTCCTTCCATTTACTTTATCTCCTTATTAGTATTTTCAAAATACTAATTGGGTTATGATATTTATCAGAATTTTATGCAAGATGGTGATATTCAATTGGAGACTACAAGAACTAGGTGTAAGTCTCTATTCTCCATCAGCACTGCTTTCTTTATCCAACAGACTCAGAAGATTTTTGTTGTTCCTTCCATGACAGTTGCGAGTTTGCTAAAAAGGCATGGAGACTTGACAGAACGTCTTTCTAGGTATAAAGTAGCCAAAGGTTTCATTTTTTTTAATTCAGTTTATGATATAAGAGTCATCATTGCACCTATCAGAACTGCTGATTTTTTTACATAGAGACAGAACTGTATGAGAGTTTCAGTTTTTGTTCCTTGAATTACTACAGCGTACATAATGTTGGGGACAGGTGTTGACAACAATGTTTTAACTTGTGGTAATGAATGTTGGGATTTAATGAGACAATAAGAGCATAAAGTTAAAGTAGCAAAGATGGGAATACTAAGATGAATGTGTGGGCATCCATGTATGGACAAAATCCGAAACGAGCACATACGGGAAAAGTGGGTGTTGTATCTGTTGAAGGAAAAATAATAAAAAATTGTTTGAGATAGTTTGGACATCTACGAAGAAGACCATGGAAGGTACCTATGAGGATAGTGGAACAGATAATTTTGAACCCTGTCAAGAAGGATAGAGGAAGGCCAAAGAGAACACTTTTGGAAGTTATTGATTGAAACCTCTTAATTGACAATATTTCTAAAAGCTTAATAAATGATAGAGTACAATAGCGTCGTATAATCCATATAGTCAACCCCAATTAGTGGGATAAAATTTGTTGTTGTTGTTGTTGATGCTTGGTGTGGCTATCTTGGGAAAAATGGTAATAACTGCCCTGATTCTCATGGTGCTGTTTTATCCAGAAGATTGAAGAGACAAAAATTGGAATTGGAACCATGGCATACCATCTCTAATAGAAGTTCTCCACTGACACTGTGTTGAATTGTAGATATTTGGAGTGGATGAGATTACCATATATAATTCACACCCTATTGTGAGAATATTTTTGTAATTACCAATAGAGTTATCCCATTTCACCTTGTTTAAAATTTCAATAACAAGAAAGATGAAAAGATTTACCCATACATTCCCCCCCTCAAAAAAAAAAAAAATCTTGACCAAAAACCAGAGATGATAATGATTCCTGAAACCAAATCTATCAATTTTTTTTATAACAACCTCATATACAAGTGAAAACAAAAAATCCATTGTCATATTGGGCTCCTTCACATTTCTGGGGAGCAGGTTGTTCTACTTTCTTTGCTGACCCCCATTTTTGTAGATTAGGCTCTTATGTTGAATTACTTAATAGAGGATGTCCCCATGGTGAAAAATTGGTTGCATCTACATTAAGAAATTAGGGCCTAGAGGAAGTTCAGTTAAGCTGATGGGAGCTGTTTGTTGTAACTGGACTGGTGATGACACGATAGTTTATGTAGAACAAGAACACCATCAGGGATCTCTTCTGTTCTTTTGTTTTCATTTTCTCTGCAAATGCATTTATGTGTTGTGAACATTTTTCTGCTGATTTTCTTCTCGTTTTCTTGATGAGTATCTAGTGCATTAGGCTTAATGTGTTTATTTCAGGTATAGCTCCAGAATGTTCATTGGTTGTTCATGCAGTAGTAATAGACACTTTTGGATGTGTGCTGCATTCACAGGGATTCTGACAAGACAATATTTGAGCATCTGCAGATAGATTTTGAAGTTGCACAGGCTTCCCAAACTGGAGGTAGCTTTAAGTCCAGTGTTGTTTAGATTCTTCTATAGTGGACAGTATCTAGTGCTGCCTGAATTCAACCCCCCCTTCTCTTTCTTGCATATTCTAGCTCAGCAGGAAGTGTGCGTATGTTTATTTATGTCATATTGATTATGATTTCAATGACAAACCAAATCCACGGTTCATAAGCATACTATAAGATTGTTGAAATTACACAATGCTAAATTTTGACGACCTTCAATCAGAGGAAATTTAATTCTGCCAGGATTGGTAAGAGGCAGATTATCCAGACAGGATAAGAAGCTTTATAGCTGTAATGAACAGCAGTCAGTTTGGTCATTGTCTCATTTTGATCCTTTAATTTTCTTCGGATTATTCCACCATGACATTTGAGTTCTGTCTATAGCCTCATTCTGTACTCCAAAGGTTTGTTGTCTCTATCATTAGTTGTCTTATTTATCTGATGAGATAAAATCATGTAACATCTAAAGCGCTCTCTAGTTTTGTTTTATTCACTTGTTTTGTGTGATCACTTTATGTTTCTTTACCAATGGCATGTTATTCTTCTGCTTTGAATATTCTTATTAGTATTGTTATTAATTATTAATTATTTATTTATTTTTAGCTGTAGAGGTATGTTTAGATGGAGAGCAGTGGAATGATGGTCTATTAGCTACATTGAGAGAACAAGTATGACCTGGTTGTTTTGTTGTAACCTTATTTTTCACTTGATTTGAGCTCAATATTGTCCATTGTTATTTGACTTGCACAGTTCACGTTGGACATGATAAAGCTTGACATTTAGGTATATGATGTTTCTGTCAGGTGCATATGGAGGCTGAAAGAAAGGCAATGCCAGGGAATACTAACATATCGCCATGCCCTCAGGAAAAAATCACTTATAAAATTGGAAACAAGGTGATCAATATATAAATGATGATGCTTGATTAGAACAATGTACCTTATAAATGACTAATAAGCTAATCTTATGTTAAGAGGAGAGAGTGATGCTTTGCTGGTAATTGAGATTTTAATTGCAATAAAATCTACAAAATAACCTAGAGAGATAAGCAGATGAGGAGGGCTAGAAGTTTAGTTGTTGACATGGATGGGGTTTAAAATCTTTGCTTACCATTCTCTATTATATAATTTTCCTTGTTTAGTGCAATAGCTGTGTTTGATGAAGGAGTCGTATTAGTTAATAGTTAAGATTTTCCCCAACGATTGGACTTTGTTCTCATTGATAGAATAGAAATAGGATTAGCTACAGCTTACAGATGTGGAAGCTTGTGTTTGATCAACTGTATGAACTCATCCACTAAACCCCCACGTTGGAAACACAAAAAAAAGGTGCTTTGATTTTCTGTTGTATAATTGTGGATGTTGAGCTGTGATACAACAGATGCTACCTTCTGCAGCTGCCTGCTCAAGGTTCAATAGATATAAAACTAAAATGATCGACGGCCTTCTGAAATTGACATTGATAAGATTGAGAAGAGTTGTCTTTGCGTAGATTGGATGCTAGTTTTCCCCCTGATATTGATATCGACAAATAATTATTTAGGAAATAGGAGTGCCAATTTCACCTTTTAACTCGGGGCAAATTGTTGGTATGTACTCATTCTCACTAATGATTTTATTTCTGTACTTATAATTAGTGTCAGAAGTACGTAATATCCTTTAGTTTTTGGAAACAGGTAATTTGCGGTTTGGAAGGAGCAAGGATATGTATACAATATCAGACATCTTTTGCTGGTAAATTTAAATTCTTGACTAACTTATTTACTCCACCTGGCAAGGGGCAAAACTGTCGTGTTATTTAAGTCATAATCTCCCTAACTCCCTTGTCCTTCCATCCCCTTGTATCTTTGTCATTTGCTGATGATATTATCTGTTCATTTGTTGCAGGAGAACCATGTGAAGTGTACCATTGTGTGCTGGAGAGCAAGTCATTTCTTGAAAAGATGACCGTCCTTGAACACACTATTCCATTTTTTCTGCCGTTGCGTGAAGCAGAAAAAGGGTTACTTTCATTGAATGCAATGGTAATGTCATTTTCATGCATCATCTTTGCTGGGTTTATTTTAAACTTTTTTGCTAAGTATTTTTCCTCATAATTTTCTTTCAGAAATTCATAGATCATGTTGGAGATCTTTTGCAGGCGTATGTGGATAGACGGGAACAGGTAGACTGTCCATGAATGTAGCTGTTCAGTTTGATATTTCTGAAACATTAGCATCTGGTCTGCATGATATTTCTATGTGATATGGAGCACAACTTACATTTTTCAGAATTGGAAATGCAAGTGGAAAGGAATGAATGACCTAAATATGAAAAGTTTTTTTTTTTAAAAAAAAAGGCATCAGAACTTGCTGACTTCTACTGATCTGCTTCCATTCAAGAGAAACAGATGTTGGTGTCTAGAAAATAAAAAAGAAACACACACGCACAGAATAATACATAAATATATTATATATATTGGAAGGAGAGAACCCAAATCCCATACAATCAGCCGGTCATGAATGCAAATCTACCTAATCAATAATGGTGTAAAAAAGAGAAACAAAATAAGGAAAAAGCTGAAACAAAAAGAGCCAAATAAAAATAGAAGATGGATCCATATTTTCTGGGATTCATTTGTGGAACCATGCACGAGATTTTTAATTGTGGGATGTCTAAATAACTGATATTAATGGTATATGATTGTCCTTTTTTTTTTTTTCCTTTTTCAACAAACCATGCAGGTACGACTCATAAAGGAACTTTATGGAAATCAAATTGGAGAGTTGTATCATAGCCTTCCTTACCACATGGTTGAATTCGTGCTGGATGATTTTGACTGGTCCGTATGTTGTCATGTCTGATGCTTTGCTCATCTCTCTTTCTTCAGATTCATGGTTATTATTTCTCTAACCAGTTTAACTCTTTGTCCAACTACTCATGGTTGAATGAGAATATGAAACAACAACAACAACAACAACAACAACAAGCTTTATCCTATTAGGTAAAATCGGCTACATAGGTTGTACGATGCCATCATATTCTATTATCAACCAAGCTTTTAGGAATATTGTTAGTTAAGAAAGTCTCATTCAACAACTTTCATAAGTGTTTTCTTTGATAAGTTTTTTACCTTTCTTTACAGGGCTTGAGATTATTCATTTCATTTTTCTCACCGGTGCCTCCCACGGTCTTTTTTGTATATGTGCAAACATCTCAAATGATTTTCTATCATTTTCACCTTAATAGATGCTACATTTACTTTTTCTTGTATGTACTCATTTTGGATTTTATTTTTTTGCAAATGCCTGCACATTCAGCTCAACATTCTCATATTTGCTATTTCAATTTTATGTTCTTGCTGTCCTTTTAAAACATAACATTCATTATCATATAACATAGTTTTATAACAATTGAATAAAACATTTCTTTAAATTTATTAGGTATCTTTGATCACAAGTTACTCCTTAAGCCTTTCTTCATTTAAACCACTTACCTTATATTTTATGTGCAACATACCTATTAATTTTTCCATCATATTGAATAATAACTCCCAAATATTAGAACTTTTCCACTTTAGGTATAATCTGATCTCTCAATCTCACTTTCAAATTACTTTGATTGACCTCTTATCAAAATATAATGCAAATATTTCCTTTTACTTTTACTCAGATGCAAACTCTTTGACTAAGGTCCTCCTTCATAAATCAAATTTGCAATTAGTCCCTTTTCTTGTTTCCACAATAAAAATTATATCATCCGTAATAAGCATGCATTTGGGTTTCCTCTTGAATATGCTCAATCAAAACATCTAGAATTAGGTCAAACAAATAAGGACTTAAAGATGATCACTAATATAATTCAATTTTTATAGAAAAGTCTCTTGTTTCACCGCTCGATGTCCTTATGCTAGTTGTTGCCCCTTCATACACATCTTGTATGGTTCTAATATAGGCAACCTGGATTCCTTTCTTTTCTGAGGCTTATTAGAATACTTCTCTCAGTACACGGATATAAGTTTTTTTCAAATCAATGAAACTCATGCAAATCTTTACATTTGCTTCGATACTTTTCCATTAATCGTGTAAACTGAGAAGTTGGACCCAAAAAAGAAGAAAACTGTGCTAAAGAATTTGTTTCTTTGTGCAGCAAGGTGACAGTCAGTCTTAGATACGCAGATCTCATTTCGGTACTTCCTACAAGGGTTAGTGTGTTAGGATGGCCGATGCACCAGTCCAAGAAAACTACGACTGATGCAGCACTCTTGGGCAGTTACCTTGCTCCGATCCGCCTGGCTTATGCAGAAGATGCCTTACGAACCATGAGTTTACCAGAAGGTGAAGAACATATTACTTTGATTAATTCTAAAACCTAAATTATTTGTGATTTTCGCCAACTAGTTCTTGGGCCTATAATCATGTCATAAAGGGATGGAAGTCATTCTAGTGTAATGAATTTGGATCCTAAATATTTAATCATGCATGTTTGTTATATTCCCTGAGTTCCTTAAAAGTCTTAAAAGGTGATTTTTGGAGGCAGCTTTTGTTGTACTGATATTCTGTGTTTGGTGCTCCCACATGTCAGCATATGCAGAGATTGTGTTAAATCTACCGCAAGCCCTTGAGCAGATGATTTAGCGAAGAGTTCCTTCCTAGAGCTTCCCAGGAATCTGGATTGGATCTGTACAAATCTGATAACTGGCTGAAATTACTCCAAATGGATGCATCTAATATCATTTGTTTGAGAGGGATGTGTAGTGTCATCCATTTTTCCCTTTGTATTTCACCTTATATTTGGCTTCATATTTGAAGGTCTCTTGACATGAGAAGGGGGGAATCACAAATTTGATGTGTGATTAGGCCACTCTCCATTACATATAAATATAGAAGCAGGGTTTCTTGCTCCCTTGCTCTCCCTCGTTACTGTATGTAAGGTGTGGAGTGCGTTTGGCTGGAGGTGGGGAGGCAATAGGATTGTGGAAATGGAAAGGGTGAGATTTTCCTGCGTCGAAGGAATGACATCCCCTTCCATCATTTTGAGAGAAGGTATTCCGTAAGAAAATTGATGGAATGACATCCCATTTCCGTGGGATCCTGGGCAAAATAGTCAATTGCCAATGGAAGGTGATCAATCCATTTTTGAAGAAAGAATATTTCTATGATCTTCCAATCAACATGTCTTGAAAACTGTTCCTAAGTAGTAATAATTTTTTAAAAAAATTGAAACTAAAATAAATATTTTAAGGGAAAGACTAATTTACCCAATTAAATTGTAATATCCAATTAAATCATGACAAATGGATCTTTAATGTGTTGATGAAATTAATAATAAGAATTTATTATAAAATAAATTTATACGAAATTTACATGATTGCCCTTGTTATTTGATTATATTTCCTGGTTTTTATTTTTTCATTTAATTAAACAAAAGTAAAACGATATTCTCAGTCTTTACAATAAACATGAACATAAGTTGTAATATCCCCTTATGCAACAAAGTTAATCCACATTTCTATATCGGTGTTTCCACAAAAATCACTCCTACATATAAACACGGTATAAATGGTTTTTGTGAATGTTCTTTGAATGTCAAAACAGAATCGGCAAAAATGTAATCATTCCACTGAGAAAATGAAATATTAGCCGAAGTAGATATGGTTTCATATAAAACCTGGCAGAAAAGAGATGTATAAAGATTATAGATATTGTGTTTTATTATGTTTAGATTTTTCCATGTGATGCGTTAGAAAAATGACAACATAAAAACATGACTTGAAATAAAAATTGAACCAAACAAACAAACAAAAAAAAGGACCAAACAAAAACCGGCCTCGGTGTTCTGCCATCAGCAGAATATTCGAGCGTTTGGTTGCGTTTTAATATTAATAAAATAGTATTCAATATTTTATTCAGCCCATTATTTATAAACATGTTCGTTTAAACTACGAGAATAATTTGCCCGCTGGAGAAACAGGGATTTGCCTCATTCAGACAAAAGAAAATAAATCGCTCCCTCTATCAACATTTTAAAATATAAAATATTTTGATATAAATAAAATTTTATTAATAATATTTTTTTAATATTAACTTTTTCACATATTATCTCTCATTAATGTTCGTTCATCAATAGAGGATTAAATGAAAGATATTATTAAAAATTTAAATTTTTGTTTTGAAAAAATAAAATTATAAACTGTGTTTAATTTTAGGAAAAATCTTAACAAGGAACCCCTAGAGAAACATATTCACAATTGAGGACTAATGAATTTTAATTTAATACTGCAGTCCGTAAGGTTCTAACTGTAAGTAATTTTGATTGTAAAAATACATAATTTCCCTTAGTGTTTGAGCTGACACCCACACCCATCTTTTTGAACCTCACCCCACTCGTCACCTCCTCAATCCCTTACGCCCAGTTCAATCACCATACTAGGAAATATCAAAGACCTCCTTTTATTGTTGTCCTCATTTCAGCAATGATAGACACTGGCGAAGATCCATTAGCCACCATCAATCATCCAAGTTCCCTCTATTAATTTCATATCACCTTGCTATTATTGTCTTTTGTTTTCTTCTCTTTTCCTCTTAAAATCTTATAATTATTATCATTTCTTGGATTTATTATCTTCAAAAGAAACTGATTTTTTTTAATGATTATGATCTTGCATCATTCTCTGCCTTCAAAATCCAAAAGAAAAGCGTGTTTGAAAAGACTATGCTAAATCATTAAAATATTTTTGTTGTTGATGAATATTTCTCATTTATGAATGAGGTTTTCTTAATTTTGGGCATGTCTTCTCTAGGAAGTAGCTTAATATGTTTTTTATATAGTTCATGACACTTTGATATATTCTCTACACAAGGCTGCAAGCACCCATCATTCCTCAAAGGAGTGAAGTTTGCTAGGAGATTTTTATTTGCTGGGTAAAAGTACCTTAGTATCTAATACCCATTACTGTTATAGATTGAAGATGGATGGATCCCTCTAAATTTCTCAATTTCCATTAAAAATGAAACTTTGTTGTTGAATATTGAAACTTTACTCTCTGTTTCTTCCCTCTCTGTGTAAATTTTATTGTCAAATGAGAATTTGATATGGTTAGTCTTTTGTTGTTAACACTGCTATGTGATTGATTTGGGATATTTTATTTTGTTGCTTGGCAGTAATTTAGTATGATTATTGGGAAGGAAAGTCTATAATTATTGAATTGTCTATTGTTAAAATAGTAATAATATATTGTTGAGATTAGAATTGTAATTATGAATTAAAAAAATAGTGTCAAATTTAGTTAAAATCTGAAACTATTGAACTTTCTAATGTTAGAATAATAATGATATATTATTGATATTAGAATTGTAATTTTGAATTCAAAATTAAGAGTAAAAATTAGTTTAAATGGTTGCAAGTTGATATGACAGGTGGCAAGCAATAGATAACAAATTTTTTTCACATCAATCTTTCTCCAACTGTCGTTGACTAGCCGACCTTCAGGAAGGCCACGGAGTAGGAGGATAAAATTAGATAGAATCACAATTTTAAAAATAAAGTTTATCATTGTTCTAGATATGATGAGGCTTTCACACTCACAAGAGTTGCAAGAATCCAAATTTAGACTGAAAAAGTAGGGAAACACGCAACAATATGATGTAAATAGATACAAAATTTGATGAGAGTATTTATTGCTACAATGACAAGTATTAGTATGAAATTAGGTGAAATTAATGTTGTGTATGTATTAGTTACTACAATACAATGGAAATATTTGTTAATTCATGAATAGTTTTTTGTTAAAATGGGAAAAGGGGTTGTTTTTCCCGAAAAGTGATTTGTTCTTCAAATTTCAACACTTGATTCTGTTAATGAAAATGATCATTTTTTGAACTTATTAATTAAGGAATTGATTGTTGTTAAAGGAAACAGTAACTTGTTATTTCCCTAGTGGTGACTTGTTCACCAGACTAAGATAGTTGCTACTCTCCTTCAAATGGTTAATGTTCTAGACTTTTTAATTAAGAAATTAATTGTTGTTAAAAGGAAATAATGACTTGTTATTTCCCAAATAATGACATGTTGACTAGACCAAAACACTGTTCATCAAATGGTTGATGTTATAGACTTGTTAGTTATGGAATTATTTATTGTTAAAATGGAATGAAATGTTGTTTTTCACGAATGATGTAACATCCTAATTTTTAGATAAAAATTTTTTTATGAAATTTAAGTTTTTTTTAAAAAAATGATGATAATAATAGGAATTTATATTATTTGAGGTTATTTGAAAATAATAATATGGTTAGGCATTTAATTATGAATTAAAAACTTAAGTTTAAAATTATATAAAAAATATTTTGTTAAGATATAATTTTAAGATTTAAAAAAAATTATTGTTAATGTGTGTGTGAGAGTTAAAAAAAAAAAGAAAAGAAAGTAAAAAAAAAAGGGAGGAGGTTTAGTCCCACATCGGTTAGATGTGGGAATGAAAGGCACCTCCTCATGTATAAAAAGAGAAGGTGCATTGTGGAGGAAGCATGAGGAAATTTTTATTATAATTTGTGAAAATTACAACTAAGGGCCTAAGATGTAATTTGTGAAAATTACAAGTAATGACCCAAAAGTTTGAATAATTAAATTCAAACTTATAATTTTTTTTAATATAATTTTGGGACCACAATCCCATTTTTATATTATTTTTCTCTCTTACTCTCACGTTGCTCAGCGTTTTCTCGCAAGGGGAGATTATTTTCTTTTTATTCAGGTATGTTCTAACTTTCCTGTTTAGATTGACATTTAAAAATTTATTTAATTATAAAATTAATTTTATAGTTATTTTCTAAATAATATTAGCTTTCTAGTGATATGATTATTTTGTAGGATAGAGTAAATATTCTGATTAGGATTTTTTTATAGGATAGTTAATCTGATGATATGATGGATTAAAAATATAGGTTAAAACTCTTAGGAATATTATAAATATTATAAAATATTTTCTTGAGGTTGAAACTCATGTTTAAGAATTTTTGAGTTAAAATCTAGATCTATATGGTTGAATTTATGTGGAATCTGAGATGTAGGGATAAACCTATGATTATTAAATATTTATTTAAGTATGAATAGGTATTTTTGAGGTTATAGAAAGGTGATTTGAGGCTTCAGGATAATTCTAAAATTTTTAATTTATTTTTGGATGAATTTTTAGAATATAGAAGGATGAAATTGTGATACTAGAAGTGAATTGAGGATAAAAAAATAGTTTATTAGGGTACGAGAATTTTAGAAAAGAATTTGGGAAGTTAAATGAGGCATAAATCTTAAATTAATGTTAATATGGATTATAAATCTAAGACTTTCTAACTCTTTAAATTAGAGTTATTTATTTTAATGTAAAATTAATATATAGTATTGTGAAATAATTATGTAGATTATATTGACAAAGATAGTGGTAAAAAAGGAGTTGTGAAGGGGAACTTGTTATTCAAGACACAAAGTAACCATTATTAATGTGTTGTGATGGGTGTGTTTGTGAATGGTTATGTGTTGTTTTATTGTTTGAAAAAATTATGAATTAATGAAAATAAATACTGTATATATATACTTGTTTGAGATTATTGCCAAGTGGATCAAAAATTTATTTTTGTTTATCACGATGAGATATTATTGTTCGGATATATTCCTATTTGGATATTTGAATGATGTATGACTTGTCAGGGTATTTTAATATATGGTGTTAATAAAAATTTCTGTTCGATTAATTATTACCACGTGGTAAGCCCTCATTAGACCTAATGAGTGGTGCGTCGCTTGGTTCAACTCACCTTTGGCCGGGTGATTTGGCGTCCGAGCATGGCGAAAGGAGGATATAAGGTGCAGTCATGCAAATTAAATACTTATTCGATTTGTTTGAAAGTATTGTTCGGTTAAATGTTTTGTGTACCCACTTAGCAATCGCATAATTAGTTACATCCGCATGCATCATTACATATTAATTTTTGGTTACTAGAACTTTTAAGTCTCATTCCCCGTGGTTAATATTTTTACAGGAGCGAGTCTGACCGAGAAAGCACCAGAGGTGTAACTATGGTGTATGAGACACCATCTTTTACGTTGCCTCTTATTTTAGATTATACAATGTATCTTGTGCCAACTTAGGACATATCTTCTTTGTGAAGCATGTAAACTCTAATCCTTTTTATTAAAAGTATTTATATGACCAAGAGGATTATGTCCGTCCCTCTTGATTTATGATCTGATTTGAATATCATGACATGAGTATTATGTCTGTCTCTCATGATTTTAATTGCCTTTTTGAATATTTTAAGACTTGTGTTATGCCTTGGATGTATCATGGTAGGAAAATTTTCTACCATGATAATGGTTTTAATAATTTACGAAAAATCGGTTTGTAAATTTGAGGGTGTTACAAATGATCACTTGTTCACCAAACAAAAACAGTTGTTGCTCTTCATGAACATTTTAATTTTGCACACTTGTTAATTAAGGAATTTATTCTTGTTAAAATAAAATGGAGTCTTGTTTTTCTCAAATGGTCATTTGTTTACCAAACAATAGCAATTGTTGATCTCCTATGAACATTTTAATCTTTTGCACTAGTTAATTAGAGTAATTATTCTTGTTACAATCAAATAGAGTCTTGCTTTTTTCAAATGTTCAATTGTTCACCAGACAATGACAGTTGTTGCTCCCTAGGAAAATTTTAATTTTTTACACTAGTTAATTAGGGAATTTATTCTTATTAACATCAAATGGAGTCTTGTTTTTTTTTCTTACAAATAGTCACTTGTTCATCATAGTAGAACGCTTGTTAATCTTCATAATTTTTTGCACTTGTCAATTAAAGAATTATTTGTGTTAAAATAGAATGAAGTTTTATTTTTTGTGAATAATCACTTGTTCACCAAACAAAAATAGTTGCTGCTCTCCATGACCATTTTAATTTTCTGCACTTATTAATTAAGGAATTTATTCTTGTTAAATTTGAATGGAGTCTTGTTTTACTCAAATGATTATTCACCAATGACAGTTGTTGCTCTTCATGAACATTTTAATTTTTTGCACTAATTAATTAAGTAATTTATTCTTGTTAAAATCGAATGGAGTCTTGTTTTTTCACAAATGATTGCTTGTTCATTATACCAAAACCCTTGTTAATCTCCATAATTTTCTCCACTTGTTAATTAAGAAATTATTTGTTGTTAAAATGAAATGAAGTTTTGTTTGTCACGAATAATCACTTATTCACTCGACAAAAATAGTTGTTGCCCTCCATAAACATTTTAATTTGTCACTACTAGTTAATTAGGGACTTTATTCTTGTTAAAATCAAATGGAGTCCTGTTTTTTTTCAAATTGTTACTTGTTTACGAGACAATGACAGTTGTTACACTCCATAAACATTTTAGTTTTTTGCACTAGTTAACTAAGAAATTTATTCTTGCTAAAATTAAATGAAGTCTTGTTTTTCACAAGTGGTCACTTATTTACCAAATCAAGACACTTATTGCTTTTCATGAACATTTTCATTTTCCGCACTTGTTAATTAGATAATTTAATCTTGTTAAAATCAAATGAAAGCTATATCCCTATCAATTGCTTATTACCAAGGCTCAAAATGCATAATCTTGTATTATATTATGTTTTAAAAGAGTCCAAATAAACAGAACAGAAAGTTCAAGCATAAGGATTGATGTGAACTTAACAAAAAAAGAAAAAAGTCAATCTATTGTTTAACGCAACACTTGTGGGGGGAGGAATCTTTTTTCATAGTTAATCAAAGATCAATGCTGAAGATTAAAGGTGGAGAAAGTATACAGGATATCTCCTGTTATTATAATTTTGTGCCATCGAGAAAAGAAAACATCTCAACAATAATATTGAAAAACAAAATGCAAAGTTAAAAACCACACAAATCACTTGGATTCACTTCGAACATATGAATAAAATCTAGAAGATAGGAACAAGAAAAGGGGAAACAGAAGAAAAGCAAAACAAAGCGATTTGATTCATACTCTCTTGGATGACCCAACAAGAAGTATGGAATTGAAGAGGTGAAGGGTAAGGTGAGGTTGAAGATGATGAGTGTGGGCGTCAAGAGTGAAAATGCGTATCTAGAAAGGACTAGTACTTTTTTTTTAATTTTAAACATTAAGGGAAAATATGTATTTTCACCATTAGAATTAATTTCACTTAGGACCCTAAGGAATGCAATGTTAAATCAAAATTCCTTGGTCCTCAACTGTAAATATGTTGCTCTAAGGTTCCTTGATAGTGATTTTCCCTTAATTCAGAACAGAGTCAGAGAGTATCTCCTAATTTTTCAAGCCGCACGTGCTGAACAAATGTCCAGCCAAGGTTAGATACATGCAGCCCCCCGGGGTTTTTAAATCATCCTGGATGACGATGAGTGTGGGTATGAAAATTTTAATAAATATGGCCAAGTAATATTTGTGAGTACCTGCATCATCTTGAACTTTGAAATGTGAAGATGATAATAAATACTGACAAAAGAAAAGAGATGTGAGTGAAACTATATTAATGACGTTATTGGGAGGCAAAATAGAAGAGTACCTCCGCCTTCCACTGGCATGGACGTCAAAGCAAGCATGCATTTTATAATTTGAACAAAAAGAGAAGTTACTAATCTAAAACACAGATTGACCAACCGAGACTATTTCGTGGCCATTGTATGTTTAGAAGCCTGTTGTGTGGCAAGGGCAGAAGAGGTTGTCCAGAGCTCCTCACACTGTATAATGCTGCTGAATGGTATCAATGTCAAGCCCCTTGAGCTTCACCACTGACTCCACATGACCCTTCAGAGTGTGTAGCTCCCTAAGCCTGTATAATCCATCCAATTAAACTCCATCACGTGACTGGACTTGTTTATGGAGAAGATTGAAGTTGTTTTGCATGTCTTGTTAATACAGCGGACTTACCTTGCAACCTCGGCACGACGCTTGGCTTGCTCGGCAATCTCTGAAAGCTCCCTATAGCTGCTCTTGTCATTGAAAAGGTTGCTTGTTTCCGGAGGCTGAAGACCATGCAGGGTTCTCTGTGCTGCAGCCCACTGGGCTTCCCTCTCTTCTTTCCCATAGTCCTTCTTCGTAGTGAAGGCAGTCTGTTGATGGTAAAACCAGAGTAGTGTTCATTTCTCTGGACTGAGTCAGCGTGTGCAATTACAGTGATGGGAGTGATAGCCAACTTACCTTGTTCTCCAAGAGATTATCCCAAGCCTTCCCACTCTGAACGTAGCGGATGGAGAATTTGAGGAGATCAAGAGGGACATAAGTCACCACACTGTAGAGCCAGATTACACCTGCCCAACCCCATCCCATTCCCTTTATCCGTGCAAAGCCCCAGTTAGCATAAACTGCTATGAGAGTCGCCACCTGTCAATTACCGAATAAGCCATGACTTTGTTAACAACAGCATTTGATAACCAGTTCGTTTGCATTGTGCTAGCTAATAATGACTTCTCCCAATCCCATACTGATCGCTAGAGACTAGAGTTAAGAATATTGCAGCTTCCCTGCCTTAATATAGTTTGGGTTTAAGTGCGTTTGCTTCAAAAAAATGAAAGGAACCCAACACGATCGGCTTTATAACGAGCTCATACTTACCAACTGAGCAATCATAAAAGCACTCAGTAGAAGAAGGCCGGGTCTTTCAACATAAGACCAGCTGCGGGACCTGGTGACAAAAATTAGGGCCTGGCTTATAATACTGACTTGAAGGTACAAGGCTGCCATCATTTCTTCTTTGCTGCCTCGTATAGACCTCACTCCGAACTTGTTCTGCAGCACAAGTTTTGGGTGCAGCTCTTAGAACTTTGTAATAACATTCTTTTATTGGGCTAACAAGTGTGAGTTAGAGAAACTTGTGATATCAATATTACCGGGAAAAAGTCGGTATCCTGCATGGCCCAGAAAAATACTACTGTCATTAGTGCTAAGTAACTACCAAGCACAATACCAGTGGCAAATATCTCCTTGAGTTTCCAGCTGTCAGGCTGCGGCGATGGCTTCACTCGATCCTTTGATATTGTCATGATTGTACCTACAAGAACGGTGATGCGAAAATCAGTTAGGGTTAATGACGCGGCGTGAGGATAGAGGAAGGTCAAATATATATTATCTCACCGTCATTTAGTATGGCAATAATCAGAACCATGAAGGGTGCAAAATCAAACTTCCAGATTAATGCGATAAACATGAAACCAAACTGCAAAAACAAAGAACAGATTGTATTAATTATATGACTTCTTTATAAAATACTTCAAAAAAAATTTCAGAGGGTCCACCAATTTTCTGCACTTACCACAATACGAATGGTGATTGACACAGCATAAATCTGCCAAATTAAGCAATGAAAATTTGAAGAGTTTAGATTTCAAAAAAATGTTAACATAGCATAAAAAACTGTTAAATTATGTATCAAGGGAACTAACAGTATAATTCTTCATCCTTTGGAAAATGGCCCTGCTCGTTAGCACGGCACTAATAATAACACTCAATCCAGGTTCAGTGAGAACAATGTCAGAAGCACTTCTAGCAGCATCAGTAGCATCTGCAACAGCAATTCCAATATCTGCCTTCTTTAGTGCTGGGGCATCATTGACACCATCTCCTGTCATTCCACAGATATGCTTCCTCTCTTGCAGCTTCTTAACGATTTCGTATTTATGTTCTGCATGTCAAACAACAATTTTTTGTGGTTAAAATGCAGGGAACTGGAAGGCAATTAGAAATGAACTAATTTTGTTGATTCAATTAGCAGTCTCCGTTGAGTCATATAAAGTGGAATCCATGAACATGTAAAAAATGTTAGAAATGGTCAAAGTTGAAAAACAAATTTGGAGGCTTTAGTAATAAATTGTTTTTCTTCAGCCTTCTAAGGGAATCGGTGATTGTTTACATATAGAAACAACCTACCTGGAAAAACTCCAGCAAATCCATCTGCCTTCTCAATCAACTCATCTACCGGAAGAGCTGAAATAGAAGCATCCTTGTCTTGGCCAAGTAATGAAGAAGATGGATACATGTTAGTTCCCATTCCAAGTCTTCGGCCAGTTTCTTTGGCAATGGCAAGCTGGTCCCCTAGAGAACAAGAGAGTTGCAACTAATTATTAAGCTATAGAATTTAAGAAAAGGTATATGCTATGCGAAGCTAATAGAACAAAAGACTCAGACTTTAAATCTTACCAGTAATCATCTTAACATTCACTCCAAGGTGAAGAGCTCTTCTGATGGTTTCAGCACTATCGTGCCTAGGAGGATCAAACAGAGGTAGCAAACCAACAAATTGCCATGGTCCACCAGAACTGTCTTTTGATTTCTCGGGTACTTCCTATATGATAGAACAAAGGAGTAGCAATAAGTGAAAAGTATTCAAGTAGAGAAGTAAAATAAATTAAAAAAATAACAATGATTTAGCTCTATAAACCTGTCTTGCAACACCTAGGGACCTGAGTCCACGCTCAGCAAACTTATCAATGACTGTATGAACCCTTTTCCTGACATCCTCCTTGCAGTTGCACAGGTTCAATATCTTAAACATGAGAAAGAAATTGATTAGTTCATCCATCATAAAATATCTTCGCATGGCAAAAGGGAAACCATAATTACCTGCTCAGGGGCACCTTTACTTGCTCGATGCCAATTTCCATCAGAGTCAATGTAGGTTAGAGCAGTTCTCTTGTCTACAGGGTTGAATGGGAGGAAATGGACCTCTCTAATACCAGCTCGTGCCTGTTCAACTTAGATGAATCAGAAAATTGACAGTAAAAGTGTTTACAAACTTTCTATTCAAAATAAGTTCCCCCCCCCCCCCGGGGGGATCGTTTCACTTTGTTCTTGTTTTCGAGATTTGTTGCCTGTTATACCTCCTTTGGATCAGCAAGCATTCCTACGATTGCAGCATCAATGGCGTCCTGATTCTCAGTCCTAGAAGCCCTTGCTGCTAGAAGGATAACATATTCCTTCTCTACACCCTTGGGAAACACCTCAATCAAGTTTCTATCGACACTAAGCTTATTTAGGGTCAGGGTTCCAGTTTTGTCACTGCAGAGGACATCCATCCCTGCCATTTCCTCAATAGCTGTCATTCGCTTTGTAATTGCACCTTGCTGAGAAAGTCTGTGAGAACCAATAGCCATAGTGACAGACAACACGGTAGGCATGGCAATGGGAATTCCTCCAATTAATAGAACTAATAGATTATCAATTCCATCTCTGTACTTCCGATGCTGTATTGGGTACATGACTACGATCTCGACAACGATTCCAAGTGCAATTGAGCAAATGCAGAAATTACCAATTGCTGTAAGGACTTTCTGAAAGTGCCCAACTTGGTTGGTGCTATCCACTAGATGAGCTGCTTTACCAAAAAAGGTGTGCACGCCAGTAGCAATGACAACTGCTTCTATCTCACCCTTTTTGACAGTTGATCCGGAAAATACTTCATCGGATGGATGCTTTGTCACAGGAAGAGACTCTCCAGTCAAGGCAGACTGATCAACGCTCAAGGCATCACCCTCAAGAAGACGGGCATCAGCAGGAATAATATCTCCTAACTTGATGCTGATTATGTCTCCTGGAACTAACATTGCAGCATCTTGTTCACTCCACCGACCATCTCTAAGAACCTATAATTTGTGGCCAGAGAAAATGAGCGAATGATAAGAAGATGGAGCCACAATCTTCAAATAATGCATGCATACATAAGTCTGAGGATAAGAGTATTTGACCTTGGTCTTGGGGGCTAAACCAGCCATCAGTGCCGCAGCAGCGTTGCCTGCATTATTTTCCTCGATAAAACTGATTGTGGAGTTAATCACCAGTAGACAAATGATACCTACGAAATCCTGCCAATCCGGAGGCCTTCCTCCACCATTTGCTAAAGCTATGGCCATTATGGCAGCTGCTTCCATAACCCAAGATAGGGGGTTCCACATAAAACCCAAGAACTTCAAAATTTTGCTTTCCTGTTGATGTAGGATGTAATCATTACATGCTTCCAATGAAGCGAACCAGATACCAGGAAATATAAACACGAGGAGCAAATGATGTGTTCAAGAAACATGCCTTTTTCTCTTCCAATTTGTTCGGCCCAAAAACTTGAAGCCGGTTGGCTCCCTCGTCTGATGTCAAACCTTCTCTGGAACATTTCAGTTGTTCAAACACTTCTTCAATTGGGATCCGTTCCTGCTCCAAATATGTTTGTTTTAGTTAATTATCGTATCTAATCAACAGGAAGAAACTCTGTTTTTCTCACTCCATATAAAGTTTTTTTAACTGATTCCATATATTAATAAAGTTGTCATTTAGTTGAAATTACATGAAATCACAATGATTTTTCAATTTTGCCCTTGATAAGATCACAATTAATATCAATGATCGAGATAGAAAAATCATACAATCTATTTCATTTTTCAAAACAAAAGTAAAATTGTCTAATTATTAAAAATATCATTGAAAAAACCAAAAAAAGCTTTTAAAAAATACCCTTAATACTTCTTCGGATAGAGGGAGTATTAGTTTTTGAAGCTCAACCAATTATCTTTTTTGTGAAAGAACCTCATTTAATTTATTAACTTCCCCTATCTACATGACCTTTGCTAATTACGAGAATGGATTAGGAAGTTATTCCTTCAGAAGATGTCCACACAGCGCGCAACATTTTCTAGAATGCTCGTAAACTTATTCGCCTTCATAGTCTATATATCATTGCTGCTGCAGAAAAAGTTGAAGAAATTGTCCCCATCCATTCCTCCACCACAAAAGTAAGTGGACATGCTTTTCCTTTGTGGTGTAACTGCTATTAAAAGATCGAAATTAATATGTTCAGATTTTTCTGTTTCTTGTATAAAGCCATTACTTATTTTAAATTTAAGATAAATTAATATTTTCGTGACAAAAACATTCCACAACTTTTTAGCAGCCAAAATTGCAGCTGGTTGGTGTTTATAACGTGAAAGTACCATTAATTTCAAAATATAAGATGTTTTAACTACAAAAATAAAACGATTTTATGATCTTACAATGTAATTTCCCTAAATAATAAGCCGTCCAGATGACTTGACGTCAGCTTAAACTCTGATCCTGAGACTAAACCGTTTCACCAATAACAAATTATTTAATTTAAACAATCTTTAATCATAGGGAAGAGGGTTCGGCTACCATAAGCGGGACTGAATTCAATTAAAGGGATCGGACCAGCAAAGGACAAGCACATAATAGTCGTGATCAGGGAGAATAAAAGGAAAAGTGTTCGAAATTAAGGAAACAAATTATAACACGGGAAAACGAAAGAATAATCATCGACACATTACTATTAATATTAATTATTATTATTATTATTAACATATTAACATAATATAATAATTATAATAAGCTATACAATTAACATTAAGGGACAAATATGGCTCATTTTGTCTGCAATGTTTAAAAAATATGAGAATTTTTTAAAATTTTTAACATACAAAAAAGGTGTCTTATAATATGACATCAACATTAAATAATGATGACGCCTTAGGAGGGAATATTTTCAAGTGCTAAACTAATTTCTTTTGTTAAAAAAATTAAGTAACCAAGCCACGATGTGCTAAATAAAATATTTTTTTGGTCATATAAAACATAAACGATGTACTATTAATTTGGAGATTTTTCGTTAGACAAGTGCAAATCTGAGCAATTCCCGTATTAAAAATTTTCCCTCAATCATCAGTGTCAGACAAGTGTCTTTGACTTAAAAAACACATAAAGGTAGGGAACTCAAGATTCTCTATTTTTTTTATAATAATATATTACACCTATACATATCAACATACCAATACCAAAATAGTATATTGAGAAATTTTACATATAGTGTAATAAACAGTGTGGCTTATTTGTTAAATTCTTTAAGGTGGGAAAAAAGTAACTCCGAAAAAGGCGGGGGCACACGCAGAAAGCGGTGAAATCCGAACTTTTTAATATTCACATGCGATCGGAGAGCGCAGGTATCTCGCACTCGCCCCAAAAAGAACACCTTACGGGAGCATTTCATCATTAATTCCCCGTCTTCTTATTGCGAAAACTGGAAAATCAAAAAGTGTAGAAGTATATTTTATAAAAATATAAATACGATAGTTGCCGATAAGCAAAGTTAGGTCCATGGGAAAAAAGAAAAAAACTATTGACAGGAAAAAAGTGTATGAAAAAATAATGGCAAACAGTTTCTTTATTTTTACTTTTATATTTTTATTATTTTTTGGTTGAAGCGAACCTGAAACCCAGAGAAAGTGGGTCCAGTTCGCTCTGGCACTGAGAGACGAGAGGACTGAAGCAGCAGTTGCAGAAAAGGGATTTCAGCTCACGCGGCGAGATGACATGGGAAGAAAGGCTATGTATGCCATTCGCCTCAGAAAACAACAAAAAATTCGCCGTACATATAATAGTAACAATTAACAACAACAAATCGTTTCCAAAGTTCCACACCAGATTAAACTTTAAAGCACGCATCAAGACCTAAAGGCAGAAGAAATTTCACAGGAGTGCTGAGCACGTTCAATGATTTCGAAAGTACCAGAAAAGGAAAATTCGAAACCATCAGGATGAAAATCAGGAGAATAATTTGCTAGAGAAGCAGATAATTCTGTGAGGAAGCAAAGAGAGATGGAAAAAGAGAATACCAGATCGACGTTCTCGTTTTTGATCTCCTCGAGGCTGATACCTCCCATGGTGGTGGGCAGAGGTGGTAGGAAAAAGTATGGATCAAAAGCGGAGAAGAAAGAAGACTAGAGTGTAGGGTGTAATGGTCAATCACAAGTTGGGGGAGAGAGAGAAGGGAAGTAAATGCAGGGAAGAAGAGGAAGGAGAAGAGGGAGAGGATTGATAGATAACGATAGAAGAGATGAGGGGAAATGAAATGGGAGGCCGATGGTGTCCCTCCCTTTGAAGAGTGGAGAAGTGTTTATATATCTCTGCTTGCCTCGTGAGAGTACTCAACTTCCGTGCCGTCCTTTCGGATTTATGGTGACGGGTCCCACTCACCAACACTTTTTACCCTCCCTCTCTTCCACGCGCCGCCTTCTCCCTTCGGTTTTTTTTTTTAACATTATATTCACATTTTTTTATTATTATAAAAAAATAATATGATACTTTTTTTATTACTAAATGACTAGGCTAATTCTGGAGTAAAATTACATCATTTCGTTTTATTATAAAAAAATAATATGATACTTTTTTTTATTACTCAATGACTACACTAATTTTAGAATAAAATTACACCATTTCGTTCGACCCATATGGGTCATAACATTTGACCAGAGGTTTATACCAAAAGTATCATATTGTTTTTTTTTTAATTTGTATACTATAACTTTTTGGTTAATTTATTAGTTAGTTATTAGTATCATATCATATTATTAATATAATTAAATATATTTTATAATCTCAATTTTAAAAATATAAACTTAAAAATATCATTCATTTAATATATATTTTATTTATAAAAAATATTAAATAATATAATAAAAAATATTTTAAAAATATTATTAATAAAATTTATTTTATTAAAATATTTATATTTAAAAAATTTAGAAAAATGTCTTACATAATTTAAAATTTCTCTTTTTATCTTTTTCCTCCTTTCTCCCCCTACTTTTATGAAATATATATACATATATATGCGTACGATATATTTTCGTCATAAATGAGACAGATATCACGGTGCACGGTGCCCAATTTAATGAGTGGCATTTACGAGGAAATTTTATTAATAGTTGACCGCAGGTATGGAAGTCATTTATTGTATATATAATTCACCAAATTCAATTCATGTGTTTATGAAAAAATAAAGTATTGAAAATTAATAAATTTATAATATAATTTATTTATGGTCGCTCACTATTCTTAAAAAAATATAATAGCTAATTGAAGGATTTGTTTTCTCAAATATAATATTTCAATTTTCTCTTCTTTTCCCACTTTATATTTGTCCAGAATTACTTTTATTAAATTCTCAATTTTAGACCAGATCATAACTTTTTACTTTTTTTTTTTTACTCCACGATCTCGAGATTTTTTTTTTAATTGAGCATGTTAAGGTGACATCAAAAGGGCTTAACAATTATTAATAGAAGTTGAGTTTCACGAAAGTGACTAATTATATATAATGTATAATGAACTGAAGATTAAATTTTTACTAAAAAAAAGTGCTTAAATTTAATATTGACCATATTTGAACATAATTAATTTCAGTTAAAAAGACATTTGTGCATAATAAAAAATTTATTAATTGGATCTTGTTATGCATCTATGAATAAAATATTAATTAACTTTTTACGGCTTTTTTCTAATATAAATATATATATATATATAAATTGATATCAATCTTAATATCATGATCACTGATATATAAAGTACGTGAAGATGTACTCACTCAATTTAAAAATGTAAGTATTTTTTAAGGGGTTTAGTGTTTGAAATTTAAGATATTTTTAGTATTATGATGTGTAATTAATGTGTTGTTTTTTTAAATATCTACAAGAAATAAATATATTTTATTTTATTTTAAAGTGAAATATCCTATAAATAAAATTAAATATGAAAAAGTTATGTTAATTTAAATACAATTAATGAAATTTAATTAAAATGTCTTGTACCTTTTTAAAGGAAAGAGTATATCACTTACAAATACAAGATTCATTCTGGTATATAAAATAAAATGTGATCGAATGCAAATTCAGCCCATTGCTTCTGGATAACCCAAAAAAAAAAGTTTTAAAATTAAAAATATAAATTAAATGTAATTTTCTGAAGATGTCAGCCGCAATTAGGGTGTGTTTGGCCGTGACTGGTACATTTCCTATAGCTGTGTTAAGTTACTCAATTTTTTAAAAGGTAAACATAATTTTTATCCTTGTATATATTACTTTTAATCCCTATATTTTTTTTTATATTTTAGGTTACTGTATTTTTATTTTTTATTATTTTAAATTCTTCTAAAATCCCTATACTCTGTTCATAGAAGAACAAAAAATAAGAAAAAATAAAAATATAAGGATCTAAAACATCCAAAAAATATAGTAATTAAAAGTAAAATATAAATAAAATACAGAAATTAAAAGTATGTTTACTCTTTTTTAAACTATGATTAGTAAAAAAGCACCCAAAAAAATACTGTTTAAACAACTAATATATGAAGTATGTGAAGATGTACTCACTCAATTTAAAAAAGCAAGTATTTTTTACGGGGTTTAGTGTTTGAAATTTAAGATATTTTTAGTATTATGATATGTAATTAATGTGTTTTTTAAAAAAATATTCACAATAAATAAATTTATTTTATTTTATTTTAAAGTAAAACACCCTATAAATAAAATTAAATATAAAAAATTTGTTAATTTAAATACAATTAATGAAATTTAATTAAAATATCTTGTATTTTTTAAAAGAAGGAGTATATCATTTACAAATACAAGATTCATTCTGATATATAAAATAAAATGTGATCGAATACAAATTCAGCACATTGCATCTGGATAACAAAACAAAACAAAAAAGAGTTTTAAAATTTAAAATATAAATTTTTTTGGACCAAAAAATTAAAAAATAAATTAAAAGTAATTTTTTGAAGATGTCAACCGCAATCAGGGTGTGTTTGGCCGTGACTGGTACATTTCCTATAGCAGAGTTAAGTTACTCAATTTTTCAAACAACGATTAGTAAAAAAGCCCAAAAAAAAAAAGGTTAATGTTTAAACAACTAACTGTTTATCACTATAGTCATTCATTTACTTTATCGTGTGTATTGATCTTATTTTTTATATGAAATTAACAGATAATAAAATACGACTGGATGTCTTTCTTTTTAAAAAAAAATTACTATCCAAACAAAAAAATTTAAATTTTAATCCAAACATATAATCTAAACGCCATCCTGTCACCTTAAATAATTCAAAAATCCTTGCTAAGTTATCACGAGGTTGCCAGCTTTGTTATATATATCATTTCAAGCTCCTCAAATAAAACAAGACAGAACAGTAAAAAACACACGTGAAATTCAATACTCCGTCCATTCTTATACAAGGTGCTTTTTAATCTGCCAATAAAAATTTATTATTTAATTAAAATTATATAAACTCATAATAATTTTTTAATTTTATCTTTCGTAATATCATAATTAATATCATGACGATGATAAATAAAGCACACACAATTAGTATCTCATTTATTTTTCAAGATAAGGATAAAAATATTAAATTACTTAAAAATATTATTATGACACTCCTATATTTGTAAATAAAATTAAAATTTTTAAAATATTTTATATATAAGTACGGTAAGAGTATTCCATTCAACTCAAATACCTATTGTTTTTACTTGAGAGTGGATCATGTCTTTAAGAAAACTTGAGGAGCTCGTCCTGAAAGCTTAGCTCGAAAGTAAATTAAAATAATAAAACCTGTAAAATGTTATCCCAAAAAACAAACAAGATTCAATTCACACACACATGCATATAATGGAGAAAGCAACCTCGTAGTTATGTAATCGAGAAAGAAATCAACAATACTGCAGAGTGTAATTTTTTTAATCGTTTTTTATATAATTATTTATTACAAGAATGCACATGTGAGCTGTGAGACGGGGCTACTCAGAGCCAAAGGTACAGGAAAATTTAATAAAAAAATTAAAATTTTTAAGAAAATAATAAATAAAAATAATGATTATAACATAGTTAAAATTGTAATAATATAAGTAGAGTGATCATAATTTTTTTTATTTAAAAATTTGTATTAGACAAGTTGATGTAATGTTTTATATAAACATGCTTTTCTATATCTCATCTCAACTGTCAAAGTATTGTATATTTAACAAGATTGTGAATCTAAATAATTTTTATTGAGTCCATATGATACAAAATATTAAAATAGAAAGTGCAAAATTGTAAAATTTACATAATTTATCCGTAACTCCCCCCCCCCCCCAAAATACTTGTACCCTCAGTGCATTTTGGCTCCTTGGTAGAGTAATGCCGTACAATCTCAAGCAAGGGAAAAAATACGCGCGCATGACATGCATCCGAAAACTTGTTATATTTAATTTGCAAAAATAAATATTTTTTTTTTTCATGTTTAAGATTGCACTTGATCAATCGAGAGGCACTTGGTACCATTTTTTGAGGGAGCCGAATCGATTCATGTCTCGAGTTTAAGTCAAAGTTATACAATGAATTAATTTTATTTTCTAATCTCATCCTTATTTGTTTAATTGTTATTATTCGAATTTCTAGGTAACAATTTATTTAGGTTATTAAATTGCAAAGAAGCTTTAAACTAAAAAGTTAGTACATTCTTTTTAATTTTAAGGATGTACTACTTCTATATCATAGTATAAGATATTAATAATTATTTTACAATTAAAAAATTATAAAATTTTAATCTCTTGAAAAATTTTACATACTTCCATTTACACCTGCATACAATTTCACATATAAGTGCCATGACAATGATAATTAAAAATTTAATACATATTTTTAAAAAATAATAATAAATAAAATAAGGGTGTAGTTGAAAAATAATTATAAAAATTTACATGATGTGTTATATTTTAAATCAAACAAAGCTTCTAGAAAAATTATATATACTGTGGTGCAATCAAACATAGTACTTTCATTAAAAAATTTAAGTCATTTATAATGGAATGTCACTCCTAATAAATTAGTTATTATTATTTTCAAACTAACATCATTTTTTTGTATTTGCCCTTATTTAATAATGGGATATTTTACTTAAAAATAAATATAAATTAATTTATTTATTAAGATTATTTTTTTAAAAATACATTAATTACAGATTAAAGTACTAAAAATGCCATAAATTTTTTGACAGAGGGAGTAACTGACAGAGAATGTTGATATGATGCTTCTTCTATTATAAAATACTTTTGGAGAGTATTGACATCTTAAAATATAAGACACTTTAATAAAAATAAAAGTTTTCTTCATTGTGTATTTTTAATATCACCCTCTAGCTATATTCTCTTTTTCTTTAATATTCTACCATAAAAATATTAAATCAAAAGCAAATTTAAATGCTAATATTTTTGTTTTGAAAAAAAATTAAAATTTATTTAGTAAACTTTATAGATATGCGTAATTTTATTCTAAAATACCAACTCTAGATCACAATATAAGCAATTTTTTAGAAGTATCAATTGATCCACAATATAAAATATTTAATAAATTTTATATTTTTATCATTTATATTTTTTATTTCTTTTCTACATGTCATTAATTAATGACATGCAAATACTTTTAGAAAAATAAAATTTCAATTAACATTGCTGTTAAAATGTAAATTAATTACACCTTCCTTTTTAAATATATAAAAAAATTTTAAAAAAATTGAATGATAAAAAATAGAAGATATTTTTAATATTTTAAGATATAAGTAATATTTTTTTAAAGTGTTCATATTAAATAATTATTTTATATTTATTTTAAGTGAAACACTCTATTAATAGAGATAAATATAAAAAATTAATATTAATTTAAAAATAAATAATTATTTTATTAAGAATGAAATTTATTTTAAAATATTTTAATTTTTAAATGAATGAGGTAAAAGTGACATATTTCATATTTTAAAGAGAGCGTCTTATAAATTGACCGGAGAACGTTTTCCTCCGCTAGCAATGAACGAGTCGCGACTTTGCCGACATATTTTACACGCGACTCGTGTAGGCGAAAGCCAAAAGTTTTGACTTTTGACCTCGGGGATGACAAGTAACTATCGGATAATCTCCCCATGGATTCTGAGACGTGAGTACGGTACTGGTGGGAGTACTATTTTATAGGGTTACGTGTCAAGTGATGGGAGAAGGTGTAGGGAAGAATGGTGCGACCCTAGAATGGATAGAGGTGTCAGTTAAGATCAATTTGACCCAAAGTCTAAACAAATTAACTCTAATAAATTTAATCATGCTTTAAATTTTTTTTAAAGGATCCTTTATTTTTTTACTTTTTTAATTTAAAATTTTAAAAAATATATTTATAATTCTAAAAAAATTATTATACATAAAATTAAATTTAAAAAAATAAATTTAAATTAATTTACATCATAATAAATAAAAAAATTTAAACATTCAAGTCTAATATTAAATAATAACATCAAAATTAATATTAAAAAAATTAAAATTTACTAATATTATTAGCTAAATTTTAATAAATAAATGAGATAAATGAGTCTAATATATTTATTTTTTTAATTATATATTTAATTTTTTATTTTTTATATTATAATTTTAAACAAAATTAAGAGGATCAATTCTTTTATTTTTAAATTTAAAAAGGTCTTTTTGAATTATTATTATTTTTTAAATAAAGATTCAGCTTTAATTATTTTTAAATTTAAAAAGCTCAGCTCGACAGGTTCAGTGATAATTAACAGTTTAAAGCGTAGGTACGTTATGTTGGGAAATGAGATGTCGGACGCCCTTCCCTCTGAATTTTTGATGAAGCCGTTGTCCCCACCAACAGGGTCCTCGACACACGCCACTGCCTGCCACCGTAGCTATCCGATTCATTTTTGGGAGAACCACGTTTTGGACTCTGGAAGAGAAAAAATTTGTTACTAGGCTCAGTACTATCTAAAATGTATTTGCTGGTTTGAGGATTTTAGATAAAAATATATTTTAGTAAAAAAAAAAAGATTCATTTGCCTTTCCAAAACCACCCAGCTTTTCAAAATTTTAAATATTTTAATCATATATATTACATTAATCTACCATAAAAAAAAAATAAAAATTATCTTTTAAAACAATAAAATCATGCGCCAATATAAACATAAATATTTAAAATTTTATACAGTAATAATAATATTTTTTTGTCATCAATGCCTCAACTATTTAAAAAATATAAAAAATTTATTATAAATAGTTATACAATATAATATTTTTTATTTAGTAATATTTTTTAGTTAAATGATATTTTAATTCTCATAAAAAATTACATAATTAACAATAGGAAATCTTGAAAAATAAAATTAAAAGTTAGAGGGGTTAATTTTAAACTTTTAAAAGTAAAAAAGTTATACATAATTGTCTTAAAATTTAAAAAATTTTATATATTTTAACTTAAAAATATACAAAAATTTATAATAAAACTCAAATAAAGTGTAAAAATTAAAAATAATATTTTTCCTCTCATCCACTCCGTCTTTCTCTCTCCTTTCCCCCTTCTCATATTATTTTTCTTCTCTCTCTTCCCTTTTCCAGAACACTAAAACCTCGTTCATTGAGTTTGCTCTTGATTTTGGCTTCAACCAAGGCTCCGCCCAAAAATGCCAGATTATAACATAATTTCTCACACTATTCACTAATTATCTCAAATTATGCAGCTTTTAAAAACGATATTAAATTATTTTAAACACGGTGCTTTTTTTAAAAAATATTTGTAATGTTATAATCAACGTCAGAATTGCAAATTTGAGATTTATTCATGTTTAATAAAATGAATAGGCTAATTTAAGCACCTTTAAATCTGGGGCCCATAGAGATATCAAAGCAAATTCATTCGCTGGATGTTTTCAAGCCAAGTCTGGAGGATGAGCAGTTCAGGCCAACATAAAAATGGAAGGCGCAACAATGTCTTCGGAAAGCTTCCAAAGCAATGCAGGAGATGATTTTAACCAATTTTTTAGCAACAAATTTATATTTTCCAACAGTACTGCGTATGTGTTGGTAAAAAAAAAAAAAACAGGACTGCGTATATAAGCAAATAAACGCATTTGTCTGGCCTCGCAATTTCATGCAAATAACTCAAATGCAAATAAAACTAGCACACACTTTAAGACAGGTTATAATTTTTTATAAGATTTTATTTCGTTCAATTAATTTTATAAAATATTTTTTTAGTTCTCCACCCTTAATGTTGTTATTTTCAAATTATTAATTCTCTGTGTCAGATATTTTTACTTTTAAAAATTAAATTTAATGACAATATTTAAGAATGTTTTTGTTAATATTTATAAGTTTGATATAAGATTTTTTTGCCAGCAAAACTAATGGTATTGAGGTTAAATGTTTGAAAATACATTTCATAAAATTAAATGATCAAAATAAAACATTATATAGAGATAGTGACGAATTTAAAAAAAAATAGTAATGGGGGCAATATTTACACCAAATATAAATATGTTTTTTTTTTTAAAATATAATTTTAAGTAATTATTAAAGTAATATATAAATAAATTATATAAAAATTTTAAAAATATATCTTAACTTCATTTACACCATAAATTTTTTAATTATAAATAAAAAATAAATAATATTTTTAAATATGTATGCTTGATAATTTTAAAAAGAACGTGGGGCGATTGACTTTTTATGGGAGCAATTGTAATTTTAAAGAGGAGGCAAGTGTAATTTAAACACAAAGTAAGTGTAATTTTTATAAATTTCATGGGGGCAATTGTCTTCTATTTCCTAATATGGATATGTCCCTTAGTAATGGAGTCAGGATCCTGGTTCAAGGAGATCAAGATTCTTAGCATGAGGAACTATTTTTTGTCCCTTTTAAATGTATTATTTCTCTTTCTTTCTTTATTATTCTTTATTTTTTAATTTAATTTTGCAAGCACAACAAGTCAGTAAAAGAGACATTCAATGAGTTTATTTTTAAATTTTGAATATTTATTTTTTATTGTTTTTTTGTATGACTAGTCTCTAACTAGTATTTGGGATGAGGATGACGTAGTTCTAGTTTAATCAAATTAGTTTTTTTTTTCTATTTTTTAAAGAATTAATAAATAATATTGATATTTAAATATAATGAAATTATAGACCACTGGACTTTGAGTTAAAAAGTTAAATTTTAGATGTAGGCTATAAAATATAAGATTGAAATATATTTAAAATTTAAAATATTAAAATAAGAGAGTGTAAAGTATAAGAAAAATGGATACAAATTACAAAATATCAAAACTTATACCCTATGCATGTTACTTTTCTTAAGTTGAGGGGGTGCATATGCCCCCCTTAACTACAAGTAGCTCTACCTATGCATTTAGTACTTAATTGTATCTCAAATATAATTACACTCATATTCAATCAAAATAATGATTAAAGTTTCAATTTAGCCCTTGAAGAAACCATTTATTGTTTGACATGGAACATAAACATATAAAATGCTATTCTAGTCCTTAATGTAAGATGAAGTTAATAAAATCTCTCAATTATTGAGAAATGTTAGCTATGACTTATAGCCCTCAATTTGTGAAAAAATATATAACTTTGTAATTTTATTCTTTTTGTAATTAGTGGCAATAATAAATTGTTTATAAATTCAAATAACAAACAATAAATAAATAAGAGGAAAATTGAAAAAAAACATTAATTATTCTATTCTCATCATATATTTAAGATTAAAAAAAACTCTTAAACGTCGCCTCATATTAAAGACAAGAGATATAATAGTAAATATTTTGTGTTTTTGTAAGGATAATTAATTTTTAAGGCATTATATATATGTATGTTGTGATTAATCTCGGAATGATTTTTACGATTAATGGGAAAATGCAAACACTAATACGTGGATGCAAACACAACGTGGTTTTGGGGGAAGTTAATGTTGTTGGCGGTTGGAATATCGTGTTCGTTGACTGTTCCTTCAAGTATATATCCATGAAATAATATTTTTATCTTACGTGTGTGGATTTTGAGGAAAGGTTGAATAAATAGTGCTGGTTAAAAAAAAAAAGCAATAATATTATTCAATTTAATTAATTATAATAAAACAAGTCATGGGTAGTTTGGGTGAAATCCTGCCATAGAAGCACAGGATTCTCAAGAAGATCGCGTCTCTGTTCTGAAGCAAGTAAATTAGATACTGTTTAATTGTTAAAAATGGTAAGAATAAAATAGATTAAAAAATGAAAATAAAATAATTAAAATACATTTTTCTTCATAATAAGTATGATAAAACTAAATATTATATATTATAAATATAAAAATCATCACACTCTAAAAAAATCTAATAAATCATAATTTTTAATCTCATAAATTAAATTACTTTTATTTTTCATGAATATGATTCACTTTTCCTCTTCTACATTATTTTATTTTTATCTTATTTTTTTCAATCAATTTCATTCAATTCTTTTCTATTTAATAACCAAGTGGTATCTCAATTAGTCTAATAGTGTAATGAGGCAGCTTAAGAAGGAAGTGGTGGGGGCCGTTACTTGTTTGGATTTTGCATTAGTTATCAGACATTGAATTTCACCAACTTTTGTTTTCCTTTTATTGCCAGGCGAGAAAGCACCTTAGCTGAACACTAAAATTGAAGTATATATAGATGCAATGGCACAAAAATTGCAAGCTAGGTGGTTTCTAAACGAGTCATAATTAGTTTTTAAATAGAAAATATTTTAAGTTTTTGTGGCAAAATAAAAAATAATTGCAAGAAAACTTTCTAAGGCTGGTGGAGGCTTTTTTTTTTTTGGGTGTGCTGTTGCTGGTTAAAGAGATTTTTCCAATGTTTGAATTAACGAAGATTTAAATTTGAACATGGATTTAGTCCAAGTCTTTCAATTGAATACACAAAAAATTATAAATTTAAATATGATTCAAAATCAAATTTATTTTTATTAGTTATTACAATTTATTTGTAATTTTAAATTTTTTTACACTATAATCATGTAAAATTTTTGTCACTTCAGTCATTTTATTTTTTTATATTTTTTACTATTAACACTTCTATGATTCTCATATTTTTTTGTAATATTTTATTGTTATTTCTTGTTGATTAAAAATATATATAAATTTATAATTCTCAATTTTATATCTTCATCTCAAATTTCAACTTATTTATTTTTTTTATTTAAATTTGTTTTAAACTATTAAATATAAAATTTTAAATACATAAACTTAAAATGTAAGATTTAAAGTTTAAAATTAAAATACAAAACTTATTAATCCAAAATAAATTTAATAATTTAGAGATTTATTAGTATTTCATAAACCAGGATACAAAATGAAAATTTGGACAAAGAATTGCGGAGACGGGAGAGAACTAAATTAAAAAATAATTTATTACATGACAATAGAAAGTGACAAGAGGGGGAAAGGGAAAAGTCAACGCGGTAGGCAGAGCAACAAAGTAGGGCCCACAGGGGCGAGGAATGCCACATCTTGCAAACTTTCTAAGAATCCAATCATAACCAAGTCGTGCCAGGCTCCCTTATATGAATGTAGGGGCAGCGGTTTGTTATGTCACTAAGGGTGTGTTTGGATTGAGGAGAAACGTTCGTTTTCAGCTTCAGCATTGATTTTTTGAACAAAATATCCAAACAGTAAAAAAATTGCAGAAATCGATTAAAAACACAAAATGTGCGTTTTTTCATAAGCTCTTCCCACCAGCTTTTCACAAAAAATTTGTCAAAAACGTTAGAGAAAATTATAAAAAAAGGCCCAAGAAAAATTACAAAAAAACACATAATTTAATAAAAATAAAATTAAACTCTCTTCTTTTCCCTTTTTTTTTCTTAATAAAATTTAAACTTTGTATATTCAAAAAATTAATATTTAATATTTAAAAATTAAATTATATAGTAATTTATATAGTTAAAAATTAATTTTAATTAAATTATCCAAACAACTTCAATTCTGTTAAAATTAATTTTAAAAAAACAGTATCCAAACAGATTGCGTTATAACATAATCAATTATGATTAAAATCTACTACTTAATTAATTATTTTCATAATCTATTATACCCAACTGAAATCCAAACGGACCCTAAGCCATGTTCATGTCAATTTTGATTAATATTAAATACAATTTCATTTATAAACATCATGTGAAATTTTAAACTTTTTTTATGTAACTTTTTTTATCAATATTTCAAAGCAATGTAATATGACTATAAATTTTAATTATTAGTTGATAAAAAATTTCATAAAAAAGACTTACAAAGTTTTGTCGCAAGATCAAAAAATTTTATTCATTCTTTTTCTATACTTTTTCATCAATTAGCAATTAAAATTAATATTTATTAACGGCAATGTTCATGTTATATCTTTTAAAATATTGTGTGGAAATATTTCATAAAAATGAGTTTAATATATCAGACACTTCCAAATTTATAACTTTGCTATAAATTTGATTCAACCCATTTTAATTTTGTCAGGAAAACTAATCAAATACATTGTTTCAAAAATATAATATAATATATATATATATATATATATATATATATTATTTTACTTTGGTGATAGAAAATTGTAAAATGACAAAGCCAAAGAAAGTAATTAACAATCTATATTTTTACATAGAGTGGTTAATAAAACAGATCGTCAATCTTTTTTTTTTTTTTTGCTTTCTTTAAGGAGAAGTTCTTAAATCACTAAAATTATCCAACACTAAAATAATTTTCTCCAACCCATCCACACAATATCTAGTCATCACACCATTCAATGAGTTACATTAGAGATGCACCGCGGAGAAATGTAAGTATATTGTTTTTTCCCCTGCAAAAGCAAAAATCGTAGTATATCTTTTTGATATTTTCATTATAAATCACGCGTTTATTATGTCATTATTAACATAAATGTAAAAATAAAATAAAATATATGATATTTATTACATAGTATTGATTACAACTCAATCATAATTATTTTAAATTTTTATCACAGAACCAAGAAAATATTTATTTCCATCTAACCAGTGATATTTTGTTTTTTTATTGTATTTTATTTTTGACTAAATCTTTATTATATTTTATATGCCGATAGAATATATATTACATCAAACTGCTCATCTTTTCTCCGTTGCCATCAAAATTTATTAATATTAAATTAAGGATTTTTTTTTTTGATGTTGTTCAGTGATAAATTATTTATTTAAATTTATTCTCTTGATCTAATACTGACTCTAATAATAAAACCAGAAAATGATTTGAGGACCACGGCACGGTATAAGTAATGGCTCGTAACGCAATTGCGTGATTTCCTTGCAATCTGCCCCCTCTTGGGAAGGAACAAGATGATGCGATGATGCAGAAATATTATTTTATTTTTATTTATTTATTTATTTTTAATACATTTCTTGAAAAAAAAACTTACATACTTAAACTTATATTTAACATGCTTAAATTTAATTAAATCAAGATTTGTGGATATTTAATAAATTATTTTTTATTATAAATTTCTGTCATTAATTAAATTAATATATTAAGATCTATGTTTTATGATTTAATTTGATATAATATATTAAATATATAAGGTTAAAAACATAAGACTTATCCTGAAATAACACTCCCAGTCGCATGAAACAGAAGCACTGACTGATCCACGTTTCCACGTACCAAGATTGCGTAGATTAAGGAATAGAAAAAATTCTTACGTGCTAAGAAAAAATGTTGCCAGATTACGGAGGGGAATTATTGAAGGTACTTGTTGACGTTTTAATGTGAACATTTCCTCGATATATTTGACTACCGCTTTTCTAAATTTCAAACCCGCAGAAAATGTTTTATGTTTTTAAATTATTAGGACGACCATTAAAAAGTCCAGTGGCACCAAGCATCTTTGTCTCTCATACCAGGACGCTGCTGTTGTTACTGTTGCAATTGGTCTTTGTAATCCATGTTACTCTGTTCCATCCATAATAATACAAGTTGTAACTAATTAATATGCATTTCTAAAAAAATTGACAAAATCTTGATGTTTTAAAAATTTGTACTTATTTTCAACCGTCTTCTTGCATATAATAAATATAACATTTAGTTTATTTAAAACACTCATTAATTATTCAATAAAGTAAGGATGTAGTTGAGAAAATATTCTCACTTGGTTCAAATATGTAAAGTATTTTTAATCGAATCTCACCGTTAATAAAGTAATTACTTGTCTTTAAATTAACCATATCTTTTTATATTTATCTCTATTTAACAGGGTATTTCACCCAAAAAAATATAAAATAATTTATTCAATGGGAATACTTTAAAAAAAATAATGATTACACTTTAAAAAATTAAAAATATATTACATTTTTTAATATTCAATTTTTAAAAAAATATCTTATATTTTTTAAGAGGAAATAATAACATCTACCTGATATCCTAATCCTATGCTTTGGACCAGGCAAAACTTCTAAAAAAACAACTTATATTATGGTTTAGAGGGAATAAAAAATAAAATCCACTCCCTTCTATCCTGTTTTCAAGTAACTTACATGTTCCATGGAGATTAGAGAAAATTTTAAAATTTATACCTACTAAATATATATACTTTCATTATATACTTTTTCACTCCAGCACTTAATGGAGCTGAAAGAAAAAAGTTATTGTGAAAAGTTAACAACACTGCCTTATAAATGCGGTTAAAAAAAAGTCTTCCATTCTTCGAAATAAGATTTGAAGAAGTGTCTTCTAATCTTTATAAATATTATAACTATTGGAGCATGTTTGGTTTCATTTTATATTAAAAACCATCTAAACCAGACATTTTAGTGTTTTATAAACTCATCCTCCACTATTCTTAATAAGTTATTATTAGAATTTAGAACTAAAATGTGCGAGAGGGGATGTACAATAATGCTTTTTACAGTTCAGATGCATTTAAATGTTTTATATTTAAAAAAATCTAAAAAGATTGAGGATTAACTATACCAAGTGATGCTGGCATCTCGCGTTGGTGACCTGTAAATCCCAATAATTAAAAATAATAATGATGTGGGTATTATATCTTTTTGACCCAATAAAGTGAGTGGGCAGAGAAAATTAGAGGGCATGCCGCATGAAGCTTAAGGCACAAAAGAGAGGCTGACATTAGAGATGCCATTCCAACAATCACTGCTCTTTGCATCTCCCGTTGAACGCCCTATAGTTCTCCTCTATGTACTCGCCCTCATGCTTGCCTTTTTTCTCTCTCCGTTTGCAAAAAATATAAGCCAATTCTTTTGAATCCATTAATTAGGACTGACTCATTCCTAAAAGATTAGCCCTTAAAAGCCTTATTTGGCACATATATATGAACTTTGAGGGATTAAGATTGGGATTGAGATTGGTGTTGGGGTCGAGACTTTAAAAATATATTTAGTATAAAGTAATATTTAGAGGGAATACTTACATTAGTTTTTTTTTAATTCATTAGAAATGAGCAAAATACCATAATGCCCCTTATTATTAATAAAAAAATAATCATGAAGATGAACAGTGCACAATTCAGGGGACGAGCTCTACACTTCGGATCTGGAGCTTCTCGACGATGGATGCAGCGGAGCTGGAGAAGAAGGCGGCGGATCTACTTTCATCTTCGACTTTGCGGCGGATCTGAAATTGCATCTTCGTCATCTTCATTGTAAATTCTGAAACTCAGATCTACTTTCATCTTCGACTTGAACCCAGATTTACTGCTTGTTAACTATTGCTTTTGTCCAAGTTATCGTGGGTAAGGGCGAAAGTCACCACCGACAATAGAGGAGGTCGTCCATGGTGAACGTGCTCGAGTTGTTAAGGAGAAGGGAGTCTAATATTTTTACTTTTTAGGAGGCTATTTTGGTGAGGAAAATTTCAATCCCAGGATTAATTTTAGTAGGACTGAACAATACCATGAGAGGCAGTGGGTTTCAGTATTCCCACTTAAGTGGGACTGAGCAATCCCAAATGCTGGTGAACCACTCATACCAAACATGTAAAAGGTGGGATTACTCTGACCCAATCCCAATCCCCATCTTTCAGTGCTGCATATCAAACGAGCCCAAAGAGTCTGAACCTAATCGAGCTATTTTTGATAAGCTAAATTGTATTTTAAGGCTTCATTTTGTGAAACTTGACTTTAGATTTTAGGGTTAAAGAGCTGGCCCTATAAGCCTTAGCTCTATTTTTAAAATATAATATATTTATAATCTTAAAAAAATATTACATATAAAATTAAGTTTAAGAAAATAAATTTAAGTCAATCTACATCACAACAAACATGCAAAACAAAACATTAAGTCTAATATCAAACAGTAACATCAAAATCAACGCTAATAAAAAAATAGACTTTACTAATATTATATGACCAAGTCTAGTGTTTTCATTTCTTTTAGTTAGATATTTAGTCTTTTAGTCTTTTATTTTTTATATTATTTTTTAAAAAATAAAAGGGTTTTAAAGGGTCGGTTCTTTTAAGCCTAAATTATTATTTTCTACTTTAAAATAACAGCCTAGCCTTAACTATTCTTGGGCTTAAAATTTTTTGTCCCAATTAACTCGACTCTAATTGACAATTATAGTTTCTTTGAGGTTACATGTGAAAAAATATAAGATGTTTTTAGATTTTCATAGGTAATTATTTTTTTAAAGTATTCTTAGTAAATAAATCACCCAACCTTTCACTTTTAAGTGGGACATTCTATTAAACAAGAAAAGATATAAAAAGATGCATCAGTTTAAAAATAGCTAACTTATTGGGGGTTAAAAATGCATTGTATTTTTTATTAGATGGATTAGTTTTTATTTTTCCAATCACATAATATTTAATATATATAGGCAAGAATCTATCTCTAATTCTCCAACTTTACAAAATGTTATAATTTGGTCTCATAATTTTATAAAACATTTTTTTAGTTATCTGACCTCAACTTCGTTAATTTTATTACTAAAAAATGGGAACATTAAAATTTTAAAGGCTAGCAAAGGATCCTCAAATGTTAAGATATTAAGTTTAATTTTTTAAATTATAATGATTGGCACAAAAATAATCACTTGTAAATTCTTTTTCAGCATTTTATACCAATGAAATTAATGGTATTAGAGTTAGAGAATAAAAAAAAAATTATTAAATCAAGGGATAAAACTGAAATCTTGTATTAAATTAGAAGATCAAATAATTATTTTGCCTATTATACGATCATAGAATAGGTCCAGACAATATTAGTTCCTCAATAAGATTTTCTTAATTTAGTTATAAGGCTAAAAGACAATATCTCACCTAAGAAGCATTACATCCTCGTTGATCTCTCTTTCAAACAGGCAAAGAAAGACGTTGAAGTCATGTTTAAAATATTTATAAAAGCATTAGCACAGTAATAAATATAGTTTAATCGTGTTGATTACATATCACTAGAGAACCTTGTCTAAAAATGTCTTGCTAGTCATCATGTTACGCGGGCCGTGAAGCACGTTGCAATACATAACCAATTCCTCTCACCCATCACCATCACTTAAAAAAAACAATAACCTTCACTCAACATCTTCAAGGTTTGGATCACTCTGTTAATCACCACGAAATCCTCTGTTTCTCAAACATGAAGCTGCAAACAAACTTAACTCATCACTAAAAACCCATTCATCTGCATTAATCATAACAAAAGGAAACCTAGTTATAGGATCGTGTTTGCTTTTTGGTCATCCACTGAAAGCCGTGATGGGATCAAAAGTTTGACACTGAAAGTTGGTTTTTTTGGTTCACGAGCATGACTGTTATATGTAGATACTGGTATGTGACCGGCTCATAAAATTAAAAAGAAAAAAAAGCCAAACACCAAAAGACAACAGAGAGAAGAAGAAGAAGTTCGTGAGAAGGACCAGTCACATGGATTTGGAAATGACATAACACTTAAGCGAAGAAAAAACATAAACCAAAGGAGAACAAAAAAAAACGGAGAGAGACCAAGTGTTGGGTTCTTAAAGGTGGCCTTAAAGCAGAATGGCTATTTTAGATTCCAAGAGATAGGGGTTGATTCATGAGACTCAAAATCTCTAGAAAAAGAAGATTCTTGTGGATGAGGTCTAGCTCCATGTGAGGTTGTCACAGGTGGTATCAGAGACAGGTATGCACACATTGCAGCAACAATAACAACAAGAACAGGTAGCCCCATTAACGAAAGAGAAGGCCAGAGCATGTTGCTCGTGAAAACGTCTCCTTTTGTTATGTTATGAGAATCTAATCTTAATGCCATTTTGGTGGGCAGATATTATAGTCATCACCCACATCATTTCATTCATTTCTATATGCATAGTATCACACCAGTACCTTCCAAAAGAAAATGTTTCTTTTCTCATGTGTATGAATAAATAAATGAAAGGAGGCACCAAAGCTAGTGAAAAAGTGGAAAAGGAGTTGGTAGAGGGCATGCTTGGGTTGGCTTTTTAGGTGATAGTGGGGGGATGATGAGGAAGAAAGAGGAAGAGTACGTCTGATATAGGCCTCTCCTGTTTGGGGACCGAAATGATTGTGATATGAAAATTTAGTACAGAGCAGAGTGACTTGGACAATTTTATTGCTTCTCTTGACTTGTTCTGTGCCGCTATAAGTGAACTCTGCAACTGCTCACTTTGACATTTTTAATTATTTCGAAATTATTATTGGATTCAGAAGCATGGCTCCGGTTCACTACACTCTCCAGCTCATTGAAAATTGCTTCTTTTTGTAAGAACCACCCATGGTGAGTTTGTGGGGTGGTGCTGGCAGAGATAGATACATGCGTATTCAATTTCACTTCGTCTGCTATTTATGGCGTTTCATTCTTTTTTTTTTTTTTTCCGTTTCGCGTCAAACTGTTTTCTCAGTCTCTTTTCTTACCCTCTTTTCCGTTTCTCTTCTTTCAAACCCCCCTGTTTTTTTGTAAGAGAGACTACCAAGATATCCCTTTCTTTTTTCTTGTTTTGAAATATGTTTTTATGGTTATATTAAGGCCAAAAAATACGTGGCATAAGTGGTGGAGAATTCATCTTGCTCTTCTCCACGCATGATTTTTCCGTTATAGAAATAAGATGGAGAATAGCTCATATTATGAAATGAATAAGGGCCGGGCAATATAAAAATGCAAAGGCTAAAATATACATTTAATGATTTAATTTTACACAACATTTCATCTTAGTTTCTTAATTTTATAAAGTGTTTTTTACTCCTTTAATTTCAATATTATTAGTTTTATTTCAACAAATTTTTTTATTAAACTTTTAAATATTAATAAAAATATTTTCAAATGTTGACATATTAAATTTAATTTTTTTAAAATAACAATAATTGACATAAAAAATAACACTTAAAATTAACGATGTCAGAGTTAAAAACTAAAAAATATTTTACAAAATTAAATGACAAATTAAATTTTTATTTAAAGTTAAAGGATTAAAAGTATTTTTTAGCCAACTGCAAAATAAAATAAAAAAGTACAGAATGAGAAAGTGGGCAAGGTAAAATTTAAACTTAGAAATATTAAAAAAAGGGTAATTAGAAGAGGATGAAAATAAAAAGAAAGAGAGTAGGCAAAGTTATTAGTTATGTGTTAGGAAGGGCGTAAGATGGATTTAGAAAAGTGGACGCAGATGACAATTGGCAAATAGAGGGAAATATATAGGGTTCATAACATAACGCTCAAAACAGTCATAACTCAATAAATTTAAATTGTTTTTACCAAAGAGAGTGTAAATGAAATATATAGGCATGTAGCAGCAGCACGTTCAACTTTCAGTGGCACAGGCATTTCGACCCCCCGGGACCATTGGTCCATTATCTATTAGAGAGGGCAGGACAAGCCGTCAAGCCAATAACTTGTTAGTAAATGAGGTCTGATTTATTCAATTTTTTGAGGTATCAATTGTGAACTCCCGGATAATTTAACAGGGAAACATAGACAAATATGTTGATATATATATATATATATATAATATATTCATTTTCTATCGAACTGAACGAGTTGTTTTTTTATTATTATTATAAAATCACTAAGGGAATATTTCTGAAAGCAGGTTGATTAAAAAATGTGGGAATACTTCTTACAATATATAATCAACTTATTTATAATAGTTTTCATGAGTTTTATTCAAAAAAATCCAGATAGACTGGATTTCTTTCCTTATTTTTTCTTTTTTGGGTAAAAATTGGATTATTTTCTAAAACAAAAGATGACGGTGACTGTGCAAGAGCTTGTGGTGGAGGGCATTTGTTTGTGGAAATTAATTTTTAATTCGGAAGAAAAAGGCCTTGACGCTCTTGATGGGCTGCTGCCGCAGCACCTTCTCAATGCGGCTAACTCAGCATTTGACTACGTTGAAGTGATTTTGACACGTGACACATGTTGTCCACACGTTATAAAAATCGAAATAAGTCACGCTCTCAATAACTTGGTAGTGTAAAATCTTATTTAATGTTAAATTGATATGACACATGACATGCAACTCAATATTAATCTAGAGCGGAAGCATATAATCTATTTCTCTTCAACAGAATGAAGTTATATTTGCATGCTAACAAAAAATAGGATTCGCTGGATCATAAACAACCATATAAACATGTTGCACCTAAGTTCCACGGCAACCAAAAAACGTCTGACATGTTTATCATAGGTACATTCATAACTAATTTGATCTAGTTTATGTCGAGAATTTTTTACAAATGTCTGGTAGGGTGTCAATCCCATGCGTCATCTGTTTCAAATAACAAACGCCACCAATACTTCCAATCCATTTAAAAGTAACGCCAGAAAAATATCAAAATCATTTGTATGTTAAACATCACATTAGACACATTTTTCGTTTCTGTTAGATGAATGAATGAGTTCATGATGTTGATAACTTAGTTTACCTACAGGCTTCCATGATTACCAACATGGATTGGACCAAAGAACAAAAGAATGAAGGCAGCTCATCCTGAGAAAGAAAAACAGGGATATACGTGGCTGGCACAACAATGCTTGCAAAATGAAACGCTAAATTTTCTGTCAGTTCGTCTATTGCCTATTAGCAGGCATAAACGTCATAATCAGCTTTCCATCATTGGTTCAGGGCCCCATGTTTCAGGTTGGGACTTGTTAGCCTAACGCACAGAGTCGAAAAGGATGTCCTTGATGACCTTTAAGGAAAAAGGGAGCGGGTCAAGACAATGCCTTCCACAAACCAGACTCAAATAAGACGTAAAATTTTGATCATAGAATTGGCCACGCGATCTGAAACAGAGTATGTATACCAGTGACATTAGACCATGTACTTGCTCCACTGTTATTTTTGCACTGTCGCGATTTACCTTAGCAAGTTGAGATTCTTCCTGTAAATCCATCGAGTCATCAACATCATCTAAATTGGGGAGGAAAAGGAGAGGAGAGGATGAAAAGGAGGAGGCTTTCAGCATAACAGTTTAACAGATACAGTCCAGTGTTAAGAATATACTTCTCTGAGTTGATACCAGTCATGGACTCATTGTGTACTTTGGACATACAGTAACTTTACTTTATATCTAAATGAGAGCTGAAGAAGAAAACGAATGTTAAGCACAACTCACCTCTCCCAAATCCAAGCTTTCATTAGGCTTATGTCTATCAAATTAAAGTCTGGCTTCTAAGACATGTAAAGTCCCTGATCATCACATTCTAGTTATATCTTGTAGTAACTGGTTTATCACATATCCCTTCCCTGGTAAATATTTTTTGATTTCTTTTCCACTATTTTTCACCTGAAATCCCTCCATCTACTGCCACAAGCAGGGAAAATGCGCAGCACTCCTTTTTGTTGTTTCTAAAAAATCATCCATTGAAGAAATCAGGGGATAAAAAAAAAAAAAAAGATCACAAAAATTAATGCATGACAATGCGAAGCAGTAATAAGGCTATGGGTGCAAGATTATATCTTAGTGTTAGCGCAGAAACGTGAAAGAATTGAAATCTTAGATCAAAACATCATATTTGGCTTTTTGATCCAACTCCTAGATCATACAACATGCTGAGGTAGAACACTCGTAACGGTTATAGAGATGACCAACATGCCAAATAGTCATCATCTCACAAAGTTAGAAGAAGAAAGGGCAACCACCAAAACCAATGGAAAAGAAAGCAATATCTTGATCATAGATTCTCACGGTTGGCCTTAGAAACAGGCTTGACATTGCGCTGGGCAATCTATAACTAATTTTTTCCTGCTTAGACAGTAGATAAACATTGAAGAGACTGAGTTAAAAAAAAAAAAGGATTGAGATCAATATCAGCTTAAACTATGTCTCTGATTTCAAACTAACAGTAATAAACACCTCAGGAACATCAAAATATAGCAATTTCTATATATGAAAGAAGACGGTGTAGATTTCCAAAGCAACAGTTACTCACTTCTTTCTTTCTAGGAGCAGGAGGTATCAGTGGTCCAAAGCGTGAATGCGACAACTGATTCTCAGCTTGTTCTATCTTTTCAGCTACAATAAGGAGGTTTTACTATTGAGATAATTATACTTCTAGTTATAATTTATAACAAAACCAAGAGAGATTGCAGTAATATGTAAGTCACGTAACAATACCTAGATCTGAGATTTGTCCTGCAACCCAATCTCCAGTACCCAATAAAGGAGAAGATGATAGTGTATTCACCCGGTATTTGTTCCATAGCAGATCCAAGAGGTGTGAGTCAAGAGATGACTTAAAGTAAGTGATATCCAATGCATAATACTGCAAAAAGCACAAAAACGGAGATCAAACAACCTGGGAATACGTGTTCTTGAAAGGAAAGGGCAAGAAGTAAGAATAACCCGTTTATAATGGACACCAAAATCTTCAATCTTGTTGAGCGGGATGGTTTGATACTCAAGAGATAGGTTCATCTGGAGGCTCAAGTCCTTCTGGGTATGTCCTGAACGCTCCAATCTCAACTTTCCCAGCAGAAACAGTCCTTGTAGGGTCAATAACAACAGCTATAAAGGGTTCCTGAAACTGCTGATTTAGCATTTGCGTATATACATCGATTCCCGAAAGCCAGCATCCATAACCAGGATGAGAATGATACCATCCCACAACATTCTCCAACCGGCCAGCCTACACCAGGAGATACTGTTAGCTAGCTTTAGAATCAGTCAAGCTTTGAAACGGTCTTGCAAGGAAGCCCAATTGAGTACATTACCCTTTGCGAGAAATCAAACCATGGGACAGAGAACCAATGCCCAATAATTCAATTATATAATTTAGCCCGGGGTACTCAAGGGCAATGTAATTTCATTAGAAATAAGGCTTGCGAAACATTATCTCTCTCTCTCTCTCTCTCTCTCTCTCTCTCTCTAGGGTTGAGGTGTTAAACGCAATGTAAACAAGAGCTCTCAAACTTTCACCTTGCAACACAAAAGAATAATTGCAACCAGGGTTTTCACATGATTCGAATAATCCTATAAGCGCATCCTTATAAAATCTAAACAAAGCCGAAGACATAAACAAGGACGGAAGTTAGAAAGAAGCAAACCAGTAAAAACTAAAAGCACAGACCTGCTTGTTTGTCTGAGAATAATCAACCATGTACTCATAGGCATCAACTTGGGCATTAACCCGAGTCTCGGTGCCTTCAACAGGTTAAAGCAAAGGCGTCCATGACGATGATGGCATCACCGTCGGTTTTGCCCTGCATGAGACCCATGACCTCAATGGTGCCGCCGGAGCGAGCGTGGACAACCATCTTGAGGAGAGCGACGGCGGAGATCTTAACACGCTTGAAGGAGTGAGGGTCATTGACCCAAGGCTTCTCACTCTGAAAGTCGTTCTGGGCGGTCTCATCGTAGTAGAAGATGGAATCGGAAGCTTGGTCGGTAGAAGTTGGAGTGTCCATAGGAATGATGTTGTTCTCGAGCCCCCATGTCTGCTGTGCTAGCGCACAAGACGAGGAGAGGGGCTCCATTCAAAATTCCGATTTTGGAGAAGAGGAACGAAACTACTTGATCTTATTCGGCGTCGCGGTATCCTGCCGCGACTGACAGAGTACTCGAATGTACGACAGAATATCCATTCGATAACAAAACATGAGGTAAAAAAAAAGAGGAAAGCTTTCGGACACTTATTTATTCCGCTCCCGAATATGTAAAAAACAATTAGGTGTTTAGGTTGATTTATAATTTACACTCATTTATAATTTATTTTTTACTGTTTATAATTGAGCTTTCAAAATTTGTAAAATTCTTACTGTTTACAACTTGTTCTCAACTGAACTTCTGCAATTTGCAACTAAGCCATGTGTTAACTAGGTAGAGACATTTTCGATCTTTTTTTTTTTTAACAAAAACCCTTGATTCTTCCATGCAATTTTAGAAATCAATGATCCTTTAAAATTATTAATTTTTCTCCATAGTCCTCACGCATTACTCTCTTAAAATCATTCATACAAATTTAAAACTTTATAGGAATCCTTATGGAATTGCAAAGGTCAAAAGTCTGTCTGTTGATTTAAAGCTTTGGAAAATGGTATATAATTGAACCATGACTTTATAGACATTGGCATGGTTTAATTTTTGAAACAGTGCGGTAGTGTAATTGAGTAGTTTTTTATAACAAGAGGACAGATATAAAGAAAAGATTGGATAATACTTTCTTTGATCTTATTTATAAATCAGTATTTTATCGAAATTAATGAAAACCTTGAACCGTATTAACTTTATCTTAAAATTTAATAAATTTTCACCTTTATTATTAATAAATGTTCTTAAATCTTACTACTAATATCTTTATTCAAAAGATTTAATAAGGATAAAATGTAAAGAGAAGAATTGAAAATTAACAAGTACCTTATAGATAACATTAAATTTTTTTTTCCTTTGCCTACCTTATAAATAAGATTAAAAAAGTATGATTTATTATTTTATATTTTCTACTGGCCTATATATTTTCTTTTCTATTATTTTTTTGAAAAATTAATCATTTAGATCGTATAGCTTTAACTCAGGTATAATTTAGTCTTTGAAATTTTAATTTAGTTGTAAATTAGTCTTTAAGTTTTGTCTCTTATAATTTTATTCTTAAAGTTTTAACCTCTTAAATATTGATCTCTATATTTTAAAAAATAAAATTATAAAAATTAAAAATATTTTAAACTTTATTACTAATTTCTTAAATTACTAAACCTTTTTAATATTTATAAATATTAAAATATTAAAATATTTTTAATTTACTAATTTTTAAAATATAGGGATCAATATTTAAGAGGTTAAAACTTTAAAGATTAAATTATAAGAAATAAAATTTAAAAAATAATTTATAATTAAATTAAAATTTTAAAAATTAAATTAAAATGAGTTAAAATTATAAAAATTAAATGATTAATTTTTTTTTTTTTTTTGTATTTTCTGTCATCCAAGATCCAACTCTCAATTTACTTAATTTACACGGAAAATCATGGATAGATCAGAGAAGGCACAGGGAAGTCACCAAACCCTAAACGGCGGGAAAAGTACAGCATTCTTGGCGGGAAACAATCTAATTCCAAACCCATTCTCAAATCTCTCGTATTTAACATTTTGTTGCCAGTCTCTAGTTATGCGTTTCTTTCTCTCACGATCTCTGGTCCATTCCCTTTTCTGGATTAACTGATGTTCTCCGGCAGCCAGCTCGACGCCACTGCCGCCTTCTCAGGCGGTGGATTCATGACAACCGAGTCTACCCAGCTCAACGATTCATCCCCATTACCGGCCAAAGTAAGTGATCTGTCTCTCTTTCCTATTTTTCATTCTTAAATGTCCGTTTTGTTGCAGAAAAGACCAAAATATGATCAAATTCGAGCTTGATTCTTGAACATCTTACTGTTATACTGGTTGCTTCGATGTTTATGGGGTTGCGAAATTATGGGGTACAGTTATTCGCCTCATTTTTTATCTATTGATTAACTGGGTTCATCGTTTTACTTGTTCTCCTTATCCTACGCACGGCCTTTTTGGGGAAAAGAGCCGGGACACGCAGGGTTTAGTTCCAGTAACAGTGAAGCAGATAAGCGAAGCGTCGCACTCTGGAGATGAAAAGTCGAATTTCCTAATCAACGGCGTGGATGTTACCAATGTGAGATTCATTCTCTACTTGTTCAAGAAATATACTACTTTTACGTCCAGATGGAGCCTCTGGCATATAAATTAAATAATTACTTCCGCTGATCTGGATGATCATTTAACGATATATCAAGATGATAGTTTTGAAATTTATAAGTTTTTATCCGTCGTAGCTTATACTTGGTATGGTTTCATTTACTTTTTGATTCAGGTAACCTTGGTTGGTATGGTGTTTGAGAAAGTTGACAGAAACACTGACGTTAGTTTTGTTCTGGATGATGGAACAGGGCGGATCACGTGTAGAAGATGGTACTATATGAATATCTAATGCTATAGCAATTTGTGACAAACGTGTTTTTGTCCTTGCTGTGAATATCTAAATCATTCATGACCTATTTTATTTATTTTACACTACTGTGTACAATGCTGTGATAATGCATTCTGAATGCCTTTCTGATTGTTTAACTAGGGTGAATGAGCCTTTTGACTCCAAGGAAATGGAAGAAATACGGTGAGATTATACTTTGTATGTGAATATAAGAGTCAGTGGTACCTCCTTGATTCTCACCTTTTCAAGATATTCAATGACAGAGATGGTATGTATGTTCGTGTATATGGGCATTTGAAAAGCTTTCAAGGTGTAAAACAGGTTGTTGCTTTCTCAATCAGGTATCTGTACTATTCCTGTTTTCTTAAAGTATATCAATTGAATCATGCTTGTTTGATCTCTTTCTACTCACAGTAGTAAAAATCAGTTTCCTGCCAAATGCAATTTTCTTTTTTGAGTCTTTGGTAAGTTACATAAATTCATAAAGTAGATCCTGGGTACAAAATACACCTCAGTCACGTTCACTGGCCAGTGTTTTATGGCTGGAAAAGTGATCTGATATGCATGATCAATGTCACACAGAACATCAGGTCTGTTCCCGCTGTAAGACCAATAAAGCTTTAGTATTTGGTGCTGCAGTATCCAACTTTTTGGGGGGTTTGACACAATATTGTTGAATGAGGGCATGGAATTGATTTTTCATGATTCCTTGAGCTTTTAGCTTTACTCAGTCCGTTCAGTCTGTGACAAGTCAAGGATCATGGCACATGGGTTGTGTGCCTTTTTGGGGGCACAGCTCCTAGTGTCTTAGGAGCCATGCATAAATAGGGTTAATGTGATAATATCTAGAAAAGAGGGCGGGGGGAATTTACCAAGCAGAGATGCTTGCCGTGCTTCCCTTGAATGGCAGGTCACAAATGACATGAAATGCCCTAAATCTGTTGCAGTGCATTGTCGGGTTTGGGAGTGATCAAGGAAGTTAGGGTGATTTATGAAGGACTGCATGTACTGTATACTGTTTTCATGGGTGTTTAAAATGGTTTGATCAGTGAATGCAAATAATGATTGGAAAGCCTCTTAAAGATATGATAGGTTGTTCTCTGCTGTCCTTCAAATGCTTAAGGCTGTAAATTTTTGCATTTGCATACTATCATAAATCTCCCATTAAGGAAAGAAATGTTGATTGTCTGACTAGACATAAATTTGTGATGTAAATAAACTCAGTTTTAAACTTCAACCATGCTCATTGGGGAGTCCTAAAATATACATTAGGACTTAGGAGGTTGCATGTGGAATGATTCTGTGATCTGTCTCCCTCCCCTTCTGACTTCTCTTTGATTTTTCTTTCTGAATTAATGTTCTCTATAAATGTTATGAAGTTAATATCGAGACTACTGCTCAGCATATTGGTTTAGAGATTTGCAGTTTGTCTGATAACTATGATCTTGTTCAGTTTCAATTTAATTGCAGTGGTAATTATTATTTGGTCCTACCCAATGTGTGGAGTTTGCTATCGACGTTAGATAGCATTTAGATCTTCAACTTCTGTTCTCAATAATATTCACTCATTGCATTGAAATTTGAAGATTGGTTACTTCTCTTGATGGGTTTACATTTGAACCACGTTAATATTGCTTGAAATTGAAAAGTAATCGTCTATATTAACCATTAATGTAATCATTCTTAGAGAAGATGTATAGTTTGCTGGATTGGTTGGATTGTCTTTCTTACTTTATACTTGTGCTACTTTCTCCAGGCCGGTGATGAGTTTTGATGAGATTTCTTTTCACTTTATCGATTGCATACATAATCATCTTCACTCAAAAGTAAAGGTAGATATTTTCCTACTTGCGTGCATCAAGTCCATTTTTGTCATTAGTTAACAGCATCAAACGAAATGCATTTCTTTGAATTTCTTTTTCCTAGGTTGAAGGAGTTACTCCTGCACGCCCTTCATCTTTAACCACATCTCATGTATCAAATGGACATCAGGCACCATCATCTAATCCAGTATGAGATTGATCTGTCAAAAGTTTTGGTTAAAATTCTTTTTGTGTATGATTGGATTGATTAATAATTTTCTATACCTCAGTTATATGCACAATATAGCGTGGATGGGCTCAAGGACTGTGATAAATTGGTCCTTGATTATCTGAATCAGCATTCAGACATGTGAGTTATACGATGAGAATTTTATGTTTTGTGCTTTTCTTCTCACCTCAGTTTTCATTAAACTTTTTTGAATTGTGAATACCACTATTAAAAAATTGAATCATTTTCGAAATTTCAGGTCTGATGAAAGGGGAATACATGTTGATGAGCTTTCTCGAGAACTTAAACTTCCATTGGACAAGATCATGTACTCTCCCTCTGTTTATCTGAAATATGAGTATTGCTATGCATGTGTCTGGTAAATTACAACTAACTTAACCGTTTGCGATGGTAGGTTGTCTCTGAAAACACTTGGCGACGATGGATTAGTATACTCCACCATTGACGACAATCATTACAAGCAAGCTTGATGTATTTAACCGCCTGGATACTATGACCTACATTATTGATTGTCTTTTTTCGTTGGGGTGAAGAGGAAGTAGATAAGTTTCTGGATGGATTAAATTAATGGAAGATTGAACTGAACGAGCTATGTTTGTTCATGGACTGTAATCTTTAGGGTTGCAGAAGATTTTAGCTTATTTCTCTTGGCTACTTTTGGTAGTATATAATGGCACAAGAATTGATTTCTTCAAGCATGATGGTTCCATGCAAAAAGATTCGTATTTGTTTTATTAATAATTAAAGATAAATTTCATGAATGTGAAGTTATGACTCTTCAAACAAAGTTGGGGATGGTTGCACAGATAAAAGTCAAATGGCCGCATTTTTTAAACAAGGTATCTATAATTTATGAGCTGTTGACTGAAATTTAATCCTTGGTTCCATGAGAAGAGAAATAGGAGGATAAGTTTTAATGAGTTTGATTTCTTTTAAAAAAAGGAGTGGCGAGCTTAAAAAATTTAGTTTATTTTCCTTGCATTTTTTTTCTTTTTTATTCTTTTATATGGATTTCCCTTGCTCTTTTTTATATGCTTTTATTAAAATTTGTAATCTCATTTATCCATTTTTTAAATTAATGTTATTAAAATTTTTCATGTCCTCCAAGAATCATCTGTATACCATATACTAGTAGTGTTATTACTTTTTAATCTACATACTAATAATCCTCGACGTCCAAAGTCCTTTTTTTTGGGGGGGGGGGGGGATCATCTGTCTGCTCCACAATTATCCATGTTTCCAGACATTATACAAAACGATCAAAGGATTTCCTGAGCCCAGCATTATGGCCCAAGCGAAGTTCATTTGGGCCCATATCCAAAGGGCTATTATGGCTCTGGCCCAATATCCGACACATGAGCTGGCTGGCCTCGGCATCGTCATAATGTAAGAACGTGAAGAAGAAATGTAAAGCCCAGGCTAAAATGTTCTTGTAGGGGTCACTTCCAGGTGAACCTTACAACGCTTGAATATGATCTACGTTGGTCCTTGTGGTGACGTGACCACCTCCACCCAACCCCCTCAATATCATATGTATATGCCATGTGTCCAATTAATTGGATTCACTCCTCACAAAGCAACATAATGACACCTCCATAGCATATCATACGTGCGTGATACAATAGACATGCATCTCTTATATTTTCATATTTGAATGTTAATAAAATATATTATATGTAGTTATTTTTAAATATTAACATTTTGTTAATGAAAATAAAAACTATGTATTTATAACATACAAACACGTTAATTTTTTTAATTAAATTGTCTTGAATTATTATACATATTGTTTATTTGTATAAGTAAATATTTAATACTTTTGTTACTCAACTTGCACACAATATCAATAAATAATAATTTAAATAGTTAAATGGAAAAAAGAGAATATTTTTGTCTCACCATTAAATATACAAAACATTGACCATTAAATTAAAGTTTGACCAAAGGTTAAATGGTATATTTGTTCAAAAACTTTTCTCCAAGAATGCTAAATATTCTAAACTTTTGTTTGAAGCTTATTTGCTCTAGAAGTTTTCTTCTTCATCATCCTCTTCTTCTTCCTCCTCCTCCTTCTCTACCAACAAGATCTTGCACTACCATGGATTAGAGTCCAAATGTGAAGTTGGAAAAAATGGGTGTTTGAGATTTGGCTCAGCACTTTTCCTCCTTAGAAATGACTACTCAAGCCCACAATGTCGCCGCTCTATCCATTAAAGGTAAACCTACCATTCTTAATCTCCTCTAGATTGCCTTTATCCTCCCTCAGCTTGCCACTTGCTCTAACATCCAAGCCATTGCTTTTGCCATCGCCACTATGGTCATGTTTGATGCCGTGAAGCCCTCAGAGGTATCTAAGTCAAGGCCGGAGTCCATTGAATCATTATAGTTGAGTGAGATAGTGGAATTATCAAATATAAAAGAAGAGAGCTTCCATATGGTTGAGTTCATATGGATGGACTCAATGGCTAGTTGATTATCTTCGAGTATAGGTATAGGTTCGAATGATTTTAAACTACCTATTATTATTCGGATGATTTCTTGCTTGCATTTGGACTCCAATCCATAGTAGTGTAGGAACTTGCTAGTAGAAAAGGAGGAGGAGGAAGAAGAAGAGAACGATGAAGAAGGAGGGAGGAAAAAGTTACTCTTTTTTTAATAACTTTTAGGGTAAATGAGCTCCAAATAAAAGTTTAAGATACCCAATGCTCCTGAAGAAAAAGTTTTAGGGCAAATACGCCATTTAACCCTTAGATAAATTTCAATTTAACAATCAATATTTTTTTATATTTAACGGTGGGAAAAAAATGCTTTCTTGTTAAAAAGTTTAGGGTAAAAATGTAATATCCCAGTTTTTAATTTCTTGACTAACTAAACTTAATTAGGATAATTGAATAAGTTATAGTGATATGTATTCAGGGAGCTCTAATAATAATATTCAATTGTATTTTAGCCTTAATTATGAGTCCGATATTAATACGAGCCACCCGGGCATCAAAAGGAGAAGAAAATGAAGGATTAATATTGTTGTGCCACACGTCGTGACATGGAAAGCATCCACCATGGTGCACAGACACTTCAAATAGGGAATAGAGACCTCTTTGTGCCATATGCTGTGATGCATTATGCGTTTATTGTAATGCATGATCATTTTTTATAATTTATCAAATGCGAAATTGAGACAAAAATGAAAAGGAGAGAAAGGAGAAAATGAAAAGGCATGCCAAGCTCTACTAGAGTTTATGTTTGGACGACATTGATAGTATTTAGGAAGCTATAAACACCTAAGAAAATTATTACACTCCTTAATCTCCTTATCTCTTTCATATTTATGAGTTTATGGTTAGGGTTTGATAGTGAAAGTTAATTTTTGATCCTTATAGATTATGGGTCTGAATCTATTAGCTCAAATAGAATTAATAAGAGTAGATTGGAGTATCTCATCTTAGATATAATAAATTTTAATGTCTTGGGTTGTTGGGCACCATAAATATCCAAAATTTACATTAATATAGATTGTTGAAAGAGTGTGATGCCATTAATGAGAGTTTGATAGCTCATTATTATTAATGGAGACTTAAGATAATTAATAAATCTAATAGATAGGCTCAAACTCATGTAAAGTGAGCATTGGGCAATTTAGAATTGGAGAAATGAGAGTTGAATGTTTGAGTGTGGCAATATTAATGGAGATTAACTTAATTATAGATTAAGCTCTAGGATACCTATTTGGCTTGGAAATTCAAGCTTGGAAGCTATTATATTGAGGGGTAAACCTTTGACCTCTTAAATGTTTGGAGTAACTGGGAGAACCCTATTTTGGATAGTTGTTTATTAATTGTAATATGAAGTGAATTGGGTATTAAACATGTAAATTTTGACTTGTGAACGAGTACATCATGCAACGAAACCTTACATTTATTTAAACACTTTGATATGTATTAACTATACTAAAGAGATTACAAAATAAGTTTCAAGTTGTAAAAGTGATATTCAAGATGAATTTCATGTTTTTAATGTGTTTGAATGAATAGTGGATAATGGTCTTAATAAAGATGAGTAATTGAGATTTAAAATGCTGTGTTTATGTGCTATAAGAGAAATGAAACTTGTTGCTCACTTGGGTAGCGCATGGCTGTGAGCCCCAATGTGATTATTGGGATAATGGATGAATGAAAATGTAAAAATAAGTGAGTATCGTATATGATATGATCAGTGGGCGGGAGTTTTCCTAGGGATTGGGAGTAGAAAAAATTTATATGGTATTTAGACTGCCCTCTGGTGCACAGGGGTATAGCCTTGTCTCATAATTTGTTAAGGAATTATCTCATAATTTGTTGAGGGACTAAAACCTAGCTTTCTCTACTAGTTCAATGAGGAAAATAGCTTAGGGTATGAGACACCCTAGAGATTTGAGAATAGGGGAAGCCGTGATCTGAGAGTGAGTCATGTGATCTTTGTCTAGGTCATACCTCACAATTGGTGAGCTTGGGTAATCTAGTCACACGAATGGAGCTCTATTCAATGATATAACCCATAGTTTCAGTGTGAGAAAATAAGGAGGTTATGAGATTGATTGATCATTACCTATGTAAACTTATGACGTGTCACATGTTTTTGAGTTATGTTAAGTCGTGTGTTGTGGCAAGTCATCATCACATGTGTGAGTGTCTTGTGATTACATACCTAGTTTGTGTGAGGTAAAAATGTGCTAATTAGGATTGATAAGTTATGATTTGTGTTAGAGCATATGTTAAGTACTTGATTTCATATGCATGTACTTGATTTACAATTGATGTATAGCTGTATGGGGTAGGTTTTACCTTGGTTACTGAGTGGCTAGACTCACCCTTCTTCTTTAACACTTTTTAGGTTCTAATTCTGGTATAGAGAGAGAAAAAGCTCAAGATACTAGAAATTAGTACATTCCTATTGTATGCCTCTAGTTTGGATCTATTTTGTATAATAGTATATGATTGTCAATTCTAAGATTGCATACCATTGCACTTGCACTATTTTGGTTGTTGCAAATGTTTGAATTGTATTTTGGGTCCTAAGTATTTGTGTAAGGTGATATATATATTTGTTGATAAGGCTAAAATACTAGTGCAAGTATAAAAATAATGATTTAAACATGTCTTGATTGGTTTGAATGCAATGCAATAATATTTGCCTCCCCCTTTTATTTTTTGTTAAATGGGGTTAAGGAGTGATTTTATACTATGCTGGTGCTTAAGTGCGTGTGACGTGTTGTACTGATAGTCTTAGATACAATGGACATGGTTCAGGTGTTACAAAAGACTTTTGGCACTTGTTGTGGGTTTTGGACACCTTTTTTATGTGAAAGTTGTGAAAAGTGGTCAAAATGTGTTTGGGTGTCTAACTTCTTGATATGAATTATTTTGAAAGTGAAACCTATGTCATTAGCTAGATTATGTAAAGAGCTTTTGTAAATATCTAAATCATGTCATTCAGACGTTGGACAGAGAATCAGGACGCGTTAAAAGTTTCCCAATTCTGTCATCAAATGACAGCAAAATTTACTGATATTTTTGTGCAACATGCCGTAATGCATGGCGCCTGAGCCATGGCACGTGGCACATAAAACAACACTCCACGGCGCAACGTGCACGAGTCGCAACGCATCGTTCTGTTTCATAGCAAAGGAGTTATTTTTCAATTGTTTTCATCCTTTTTCATTACTCTGAGATATCACATGCTTTCGTAACTTGTCTTTACTCTAATATAAGAGATTTTGATTGTTTTGAACTCATTTTGATTTTAAAAACTTGTGATCCCTTGAATTTGAATTAAAACTTAGTAATCACCTTTTTGTGTTAATCTGTTGATTTCCATGAGTTTTGTTGGTTAATTGTGATTAGTAGAGTGAGATTTTACAAAAAATGCTATAAAAAAGTTTAGAGTGCCAGGCACCCCTAGAGAAAAAGTTTGACAAATTTGCCATTTAAACCTCATTTAAATTTGTCAAACATTTAATTTTCAATGCATATATTGATTTTTTTTATTATCTATCATATTTTCTTTAAAATATCAATTTGTAAAAGACAAAACATACTTATAATATAAACATTTTTATGTGTTCCATATAACTTTTTTAAAAAAATAATATATTAGATATAAGGTGTCTTGTATTTTTTTTTCAATTTTCTTGAAATCCTTATGCAATTATACTTCTACATAAATTATCGTCTAATAATATATTTTAAATTTAAAAAATGATGATAATAAATATTTAAAATGATTATATATATATATACATATACACACATATATATTAGTCCCCACATTCAAAAGGCTGGTTTCATCCCTGAATATGACTCAGTCAAGTAGTGAAATAAAAAAGAGAAAATATTTAGTAGGTGATGTAATATTGAAGACTTGAATTTATTTTTTTTGGCTCACAATTCACATCCTTTGTGACTGAAATTAATTACAGTTAGCTTGTATGCAAAAAGCGTAGGATCTAAAAAGAAGGAATAAATAAAATAATACTCCCCTCCAATGTATAATATTGAGTATAAATGTATAATTAAAAAAACATTTGTAACACTTGAAAATGACAGGCCCTTCTAACAGTTTAGAACTTTATAAGCCCTATTTGATATGAAGGAATGAGGGATTGAGATTAGGTAATACCATATTTTTATGTTTGATAGGTGAAAATAAAAAAATTTAGTCCCAAGCCCAATCCAATTTAGGTGGGAATTAGAGATGTGCAAAACTAAATTAAAAATGAAAACTAAACCAAATCAAATTAAGTTTGATATATTCAACTCAATTTGTCCGGTTTGATTTGGATAGGAAGAAATCGTATAGATTGAACATACGAAGATAAATAATATTTATTTTGAAAAATATAATATATAGTTTTTGTACTTCATAAAAGTTATTTCATAGTTTTAAAATTACATTCAGATGAGAAAATAAGACACCCTAACCCAGCCCATTTGACGCATTTAATATTATCTCCAACTTACAGTCAGACTTCCAAATCCTAACCCTAATCATTTCCCATTTTCTCATTGCCGCACGCTCTAACTCAACCACTCCAAAGTCCAAACCCTTGCCTCTCCTCCGTTCGTCTCATCTCAATTCACATCTCCTTCCCGTCGCAATTTCTGCCTTTTGTCTCATCTCAACTGATCAATTCGCCTCTCCTTCTCCATTACCATTTCTGTTGTCTCATCTCAGCCAAGAGACACTCTGAAACGGTAACAAAATATTATACTTCCCTATGCTTCATCTCAGCTCATATTGTTCACAGTTGGTTGTTTCCATGCTTCATCTCAGTTGATTGTTTCCTTCTTAGTTGGTTCGTATTGTTCTCAATTCTTCATCTCAGCCAATTTCAGTCAGTATTGTTCTCAAATGGTAGCTATTCAATAACCAAAATATCTAACCGAACCGAACCATTAAACTTTGGTTTGGTTTTCATTCGGTTACTTCTAGTACTTTGGTTTTGTTTGGTCTAAAACATTGGTGTAGTTTGGTCTCTTGGTTTCTTCAAATTAGAACCAAACCAAACAATAAAAACAACGCTCACTTCTAATGAAAATACTCACTACCACCACCCTTGATGCTGCAAAAATAATCCAGGGCTGAAAATTTTTTTAAGACCAAACTAACCTTGATTTGTGCAACAATTCATCACTTTGATTAAGTTCAGTTCATCTTCTTTTTTGAAGGCGTTGAAAAATAAAATTCTATCACCATCAGTTCGTCACTTTTTTAGTGGACATGAATTGAATAGGCCAACTTTTTTTGAGCCTTTATCAAAGATTTGGCACTATCTATTTTTGAGCATGTCTAGAGGACTTTATCTATAAGTGAGGATTCAGATTAATCTGAAATTGACTACGTGAGTAATGAATCCAGCATATCTAGACACTTCACAATGATGGGTGCGAAAGTAAGAAAAAAAAAACTCCTCCTTCATACCGATCATTAATGTTCAATATAAACTACAAAAAAAAAAAAAAACGATATATACATACATCATTCACAAAAACTTGAAATGGTGGGATTGACTTTAGTACTCTGGAGCCTGATGGGCCGGCCACTCCATTTGAAACAAACTCATGACCTAGTAAATAAAGCCAACGTGTAAATCAAACCCACCTCTCTCTAATTTATTTGCTGAATTGTTGTTTTTCCTTGATCTAATTAATTACATGGGAGGAGGGATTTTATTTCCCTTAATTTTAGGACTGAGATCACTTGAAAGCCTTCAACTAAACCTGTCCATGTTCAAATTTGATCTAGATATTCAAATAATCGTATTAGAAGGAAAAGCAAGCAATAAGTATAAGTGGAGTACTGAAAACAGATGTATCTATATGTTATCCACGTAAATCACATCAGACAAATTAAACTACAGTGTCTTGGATCCCAACAGGGATCGAACTGGTCACAACTAAATCCATTACTACATTACACAACCAAAGTCTGAAATAACTTGCAAAGCATACTGCGAAAACACCTCATTTCTTCACCAGGAAGAAATATGCCACACAAACACATTCAACGGCCAGAGTTCTCCCATAGACCATCTAGCCAGAAAAAAACCACACACCCGCTTACATATCGGGAAAAAAAAAACAGTAAATACACACTAACTTACAAGTGAAAAAATGACCTGAATGATCAAAAGAACACGCACTACAATTAAACATACATAGATTAGAATCAATGATCAGAAAGACAACATTCATGTGCCAGACAGAGACGAAGATGCATATATATCAGCCATCTCTGACATGGAAGAGGCTGGGATTCTTGACGACGATGTCGTACATATAAACAGAGTTGAACTTGGAGTAGTCACGAGGGAGAGAGATGAGATCAATGGAAGAATGTTTGTGAAACTGGTACAAATCCGGGTCTCCACCGTTGTACCTTTCCCAACCTAATCCACACAATATTTGCTCCAGCCTGCCGTACGACCTCACCGCTTCCCCTGTGGGCAAGTACACCAGAACCTTCCTCCTCCCCCCGCCGTGCCTTCCATTCTCCGACGCCGACGGCCCCTCGGCCTGCGGGTTCTCCACCAGCCGAAACACACCGTTTTGATTGAACATCCAAACCCCTGCCATGTGTGAATATATAATGATGGATCTTGTCAAAAGTGTGTGTGTGTGTGTGTGTGTCTGCAACTGCAAGCACACAGAAGGAGATGGAACACGAAGGGGGGGGGGTATATATATAGGCGTCGGGGGAGGGTGAAGACAAATAAGAAGAAGAAGAAGAAAGGAAGGAAGGAAGGAAGGAAGGAAGGAAGGAAGGAAGTGAAAAGTAGGGTGATGATGGGGCGTGTTTGGGTGAGGGAGGGAATCTAGATATTGTGGGGCTTACAAGGTGTCCATGAGAGAGAACAGGGTGGTATGGCCCTTGGGGTCCCATGTAGGGCACGAGAAGAACAAGCCGAATTGCAACAATATTGATGCCTTCATCTTTGTACGAACTCTATCGAACTATAATATTTTGAGTGATGGACGGAGTACTATCACTGACTCTGTGTGGGCATTTGTGTACATTGAAAAAGTCAGCAGGAGAAAGGGGGAGAGCGCACGAGACGTCCACGTGAAGGAGAGTTGGGATGCGTTTGGTCGCTGAAAGCTGTGGCTGCCCGCTGGGCGCATGTTTGTGGGGGTGCTACGTGCTCATATCATTGGGAATAATAAATGGACACCTTAAAAATGGCCATTTTAATTTGTCCACTCATCTTCGCTTCCTTCTCTATTTTCAGTGGTTTTGAAACTGACCCTCCCTTTCCTAATTAAACTACTCGACTTGATTTATGTTTGATTTTTTCGGGGGCCTTATTTGATCATAAAATTCATTAATTAAACCCCAAAAATTTAAATACTTCTCCCATTAAAAATATAAGATGCTTTTTTAGTATCAAAAGATACAAGGTATTTTGGAGGTACAATTAACAAAGTTTACTTTAAAAAATGTCTTTAATTAGGGGTTTAATTAATAATTTTTTAACTGAAACACTTCACTAAATAAGAGTAAACATGTAAATATAGTGTAATTTTAAAAACAAATGGCTAAATCATCATTATATTTTTGATTTAATTAAAAATGCCATGTTGAACCTTTTTTTTTAACTCAAATTTCATATATATAATCCAAGCACTTTTTCAGCCATATCATGCCTCCTAGAGGTTAGTACCCTCTCAAATTCTGATAAGAAAACCTAAAATTCCTTTCACTTTATAAAATGTTTTTCCTCTACTAGCTAATTTGGGTATTGATAGTTTAGCATTGTATCACGATCAATTAATAAGTCAATAATTATGATTACTTGTAGAGCAATTGAATCTTATAGACGTCCAAATTAAACTGCGTAGTTATTTTTTATTTTTTAAAATAAAAAATCCTTAAAGTAAAATTGATCAAATAATTACCGTTGAGGAAAAAATTATTTTGTTTAAAATTATTATTATTACTACTAGGGTCATCGATAAAAATAAAATAAAATTATTATTATTATTATTAGGGAATATATCCTTTAATTTTTATATACTTGCAATTCTATTTATTTTGAGTCGAAATCGTGATTATTTTATTGTTAAATAAAAAAAATATTTAGTTATACTTTATCTTTTGATGCATTCTGCACACTATGTGAAGCAGGGTACGCATATATAATTTTAATAATCGTTTTGGGAACCCATGCATCAATTCAATATTTCTTTACACGGATGTATAAAGATCTAGTCATTCCAATAAATTTGTTGAAAATAAGAATCGGCAATCTTAGTTAACAGGCTATGAGGGAGACATCGTCTTTTCGAACCCTAAAGAAATGTTAATTGACTAGTTCTAATTTGATTAATACTACAGTCTTTTAATTAATTTTTAATTTTAATTTAATTTTATTAATCCGGAAAACGCCCGTGTGTGTGAAAGCCGGAAGGTCTTAGGGGCGCAGTTAGCCGTGGCTAGCTCTTTAAATATTTCATGTCATGATCGTGAGGTCCCACTTTCTAACACGTATGTTAGATGGAAAACGAGTACGTATCAAAGTTGGTTAATGATCTCTTAAGCTAGGAATACAGCCAGTTTGATGATTAATTAACTAAAGCAACAAATTAAACTTTGTTGTTTCTCTGTCCTGAGTTAGCTGACAATGACAATAATATAATTAGTGCTTCATTAATCAACCCTTCAGAATCACTACAGAACAAGCTAGTGGATCAGATTTAAATTAATATACATTCATTAAAGATCGTGAAAAATATATACTTAATTCTTTCGCATGTATGAATTATGATTGATTTTTGAACGTTTCAAAGGGTCTTCATCAACTTGTTTATTTATGGAAGTTCCATTGTCTGTAAAGTGAAGAATCTGGGCATGACAGTGACACTCGTCCATTGCACCCCTTGTAGCTTTTAAGTTGTTCCGTGTGATGATAATGTCTGTGATTTATAGTGTTTAGAAACGACTTTAACTTTTGTAGTTAGCGCATTTAATTAATAATTACACTATTCCTTTAGTAGCAGTGGGCAAAATTTATATCAAGCAATATTAATATTTTATAAATATAATTATAAATATTTATTAAATTAATAAAAATAATTTTTTTAAAATTAAATACATAAGAAATATTAAACAGTTAATTTATTTTAATTTTATAGCAAAAAATTTTATTGAAAATGATAGAATAAGTGGTAGCTATTAATATCAAACCCGGATACTCTTTTTTAATGCAAAAAATCATGCTCTTTTAGAATAGTTTTGTTCAATATAAACCATCAAAAATATTTTATTGGAAAGTGTTACCTTTGAGTATGAAAGAGTATAACTTAAAAATTAAAGAATCTGACCTTATTATATTTTAGAAAATAAATATTAATATTTTAATTGAGAAGTTGAAAAAATATATAATAATATTTTATTATATACTTATATTTATAATATGAACCAACATTCTTTTTAGTTTATATATATATATATATATATATATATATCTCCTGCAAAATCAGTAATAATCATATTAATTTCCTTGGTTAAATGAGTGAGAAAATGTTCAGGCAATAAAGAATGAAGGCTGAATTTTTTTGGGGGGGGGGGGGAATGATAATTTTGTGGAAGGGGCAAGTGAAATTTTCCGATATCGCAACTAAGGTCAGCTGCTCCCATTGTCTTAGACGTAGGCCGTCTCTATTTATTAGTTTTATTATTCCCTTTGATTGGTTAGTCAATGATTAACTCATAATTAGAAGATGATTGCGTTATCCAAAATCTGCCATCTTCACCACACAGCTGTCGAAACCTCATCTGCTTCGTTTAGATATTAAGTCACTTCAAAAATGATTGAGCCTCATGACATATGTCCCTCAAATTAAATGTCAAAGGACCACTTCGAAGGAGGGTCTCAATCATGATGAGCAACGTTATCGAAATAATAAATTTAAGCCGTTACTTAGGGCAACGGCCGAGCACACAAAAAATACTAGAATGCTCAAAAACGGGGAGATGCCCACATGGCATCACATGGGCTTCCACCATTGTCTGGTCCTTCACCCAACATGGAGGAACAAAAAGCCTTAATTGCATCACCTAGTCACTTTCCTTGTCAAATCTGTCACTAACTTATCACTCTCTGTAATTTCCTTTGTCCTTCAACGTTTGTTTGTGCGTGCGTGGGGTATCATGTAAATAATGCTCTCGCAACCTAGCATTTGACTAGTTAATCTGATCTGATATCGATTTGATTTCACCTATAATATAAAAGTTTGGCCTTGTGGGTTTATCTAGGGTTTGAACGTTTTGAAAGGTTGAGACCTTAATTTTGATGAGAAAATGTATATAAGTAGATTTAATGACATGGCATATTTAATTAACCCAAAACCTTATAGTAGTAAGCAGTGACAGATCTAGACCCTCATATTGGGGGGGGGGGATTCCAACTTACATGTAACATATGGTGAGCTATGTAAAATTAATTTTATCATTTTTTACAAAGAAAAATTAAACTACATACAAAGTAAATAAAAATTATGGGGGTTCGGGCAACCCCTTAGATCCGTCTGTCTCTGGTAATAAATTTATACGTTATTCAATTTTTATAATTATATACCATAATTTATATGACTTTCATTCAGCGTGAAGGTTTTTTACATCTTTTTACATCAAATAATAAAGTTAACTCACCCTTATGTTCCTAATAGCCCCTCGTCCCTCGATAATGTTTGTATATGATCTGTCTCCTCCATTACACTACTTTATTACTGTCTTTACTTCTGGTAATGAAATAGAGGGAGAATAATTTTTTTATTCATATTTATAAATCACGTCATTTATTTTTTATCATAATTTTTTTAACATTTATTAAATGTTAACGAGAGAAAGTATATTATTAAAATATATAAATTTAATAGGAATAAAATTAAAAATTTTTAAAATTTTTAGACAATTAATAAATTTTAAATTTTTTTTTAATTTTGATAAAATATATTGAAAATGATATATAATTAAAAATAAAAGAATTAATGATTGATTTGATTACCTAAACCTCATCGGATCACATAGATAAAGAAAATCCTAGGTTATCTAATCATTCACTGTTTATAGTAAAAGTTGGTGTGGGGTCTATCCATGTGATTTTGATGCAGTTGATATGCTAGCTAGAGTTGACTGATTCAGTTAAATAGTGGTCCTTACTTTACACTATTTGTTCTTCTTTACGCGTACAATGGGGACTCTGCAGCCCTAAGTGAATTCTATTGTCTGAAGAATTAATTCCAACTGGTACCACTAACTCTTTCTAATCAGTACAATTGAGCACTTATCCTGAAAATAATTTTCAACTTTGGATATAGAACCTTATTGACTGGTTTTGGATAGAGACATGCATACATTTATATAACTAGCTAGCAGGCATTTTTTAGGTTATTTATATCGAAGGGATGCATCATGCAGGCACGTGTGCACAACACCCTCGTGCACAGTTTTATTCTTGGCACGACGTTGACGTTTGGATTAGCTCATGTACGTGGTCCTTCAATTATATTCTCTCCTTGATAATCAAAGGTTTTTTCTTTTTTCTTGTAACCTTTCATTCCATCGTCTCCATATCTTAGCCATTATTGATCAATTAGTTAGGTTAGGTTTAGTTATTAAAAATAAATGTAATAAAATAAATTAAAAGAATAATATAAAAATAAATTAAATCATCATTTATCCTTATAATAAGTATGATAAAACTTATTAATATACATCATAAATGTAAGAACCATCATATTTTTTATAAATCTCATTAATCATAACTCTGTCCATGAACTAACTTATCCCCTCCTTTATATGAATTTGCTTCATTATTTATTTTTTATCATCTCATTTTTATTTTTATTTTTTCAATATATTCCTTTCTAATAGCCAAATGGAACCTTAATTTTTTTCTTTTTACCAGCATCAATTACTTAGTTTAACACACATGAAATTTTTGTTCCGATTAAATAACGATGAAAAAAACAATATAATTTGACTCATCACAAATTAATTTTAAAACAAAAGTTGACAAGTTGCTCGTGATGAACTTGCTAGCTAGTCTATAATTTGTCTAAGATGCTGCAGTTAATCAATTGGCTTGGAAAAATTTTCCCAAAGTTACATAATAGCAAGCAGCTTGATCAGACATGTAATTGTTGTATTAAATTAATTCTTCATTATTTTAAAATTTTGTTGCTAACCTAGCCTTTCTCACAGTAAGAAATAAAAACTTGCACATCCACTTATGCATGCAAAAATGTCGATATCAAGTTTGAACTCGAGATCTCTTTCAAGCAAGGGTGATGGTGCTGTTGTTGGGACAGCGCACAGCGCTTATTATTTTTCTAATTACATGAGGTTAAGTAGGATAAAACCCATAACCAATTCCTACTAAAAGTGATTGTCATGTTACTAGCTCAAAAAGTCATTGACATTGCAACAGTTACTTCAAGAACACATTAATTGACTCAATACGGTATAGGATAGATGAGGACAAATTCCCTAACTCTTCTTAAAGACCTCGTAAGATGGCTTGAGATTTCAATTCACAGCTTGTATAACAGCTGTTTAAATTTTGGAGGACAAATCCAGCTGAGCAAGATTATATTCTCGTTTCAATACTTTCAAAAAATCGATAAAGAAAAAAAAATTCCACAAGGCACCCCCACAAACTTTATAGAAAGACCCTTTTCGTGTTGATTTTTTTACCCAAGCAACCACTGTTTAAACAAGAATCTTGAAAATGTTTTATACTCATAATTATAATTGTAATTTAATTTATATACATAATAATTTCACTTATCAAAAACTAATTGTATTGAAAAATTGAGTTCGACAAGTTGCATGCACTAGTTTTAAGAGGAAGGTCGTCATGGTGATTTGCAATATGACGCAGTTAATTAGAAGGCAGATAAACTGCATCAATTAATATAATTGGCTAGCCGCGGTGATTGTTGTTTGGATATAAATTGCAACGCTAATTTTGAGAACCTTTAATTAATTGCTTTTTTGTGCAATCAACTTTTACTAATAGGACTCAATTTTGAGTTAGAAGATTTCTTAGGTGACGACTCTTCAACTGTTCTCAAGTCCTCGTAACATGGCCGGGATTTCGGTTCACAGCTTTTAACAAATGTTTGAATTTCGGAGGGCAAATCCAACTCAGCAAGATCAATATTATTCTAATTTCGATATTTTTAAAAAGATTGAAAAAAGAGAAACCAGCCCTTTCAACTTTAAGTTACTAACTAGCTAGGGGGGGGGGATTTTCTATGAAGAAAATATAATCTAATTATTCCACTCAGGCACCCCACCACTAACTTCATTAAAAAAAAAAAAAAACCTTTTCTTATTTTCCCCCAGCAATAGGCACTTGAGATGAGAATCTATATGCTTATCTGTTTCTACCCCCACCAACAGCCCAAAAGCTTGAAAACTACCTATCATTGGGGATGTCACATAATCTTCTTGTTCCGATTATATAGGATATGTGTGTGTATAACACACACAGCTCTTAGATATAAGATAGAGAGTATTAAATACTATAATTATAATTATAAGACACTTCAATAATTAGTGTGTTTGTCTTTATATTTTTTATCCTATTAAATGGTGAGAAGGTTATTAAATGTTAGAATGATTTATTTTTTAAAACATGTATATTTAATAGAAATAAAATTAAAAATTTGTTAATTTTTTATATAGAGTTGATGAAATTTAAAATTTTTATTAATTTTAGTTAAATATATTGAAAGTAATTTATAAATAAAAATAAATTAATATATATATTATTACAACAATATTCAATCAGCACGCCTTTGCATTAATTTGGCTTCTGGAAATTTCTATGGAATCTCAGCTCTCCAGTTGTAAACGTTAGTACTTGTCGATATATGTTGGCACTTATGGCACGCTCATATATTGTCAGTCTTTTTCTTTCTTTGGCATCAAATTTAGAACCCCATCAAACCTTATTATTTAACTTTTTAAGTGAACAAAAGTCCTAATTAATTCACGTGGGATAATGCTACTTTATGTAGTGCTTGGAAATGTTTTTCACTAAAGCGAATGTTAGTTTTTTAGGGCCTGTTTGGGTATATGACTTTTGATATTTAGAATATATTTTTGTAATTTGAGATGTAAGATGTTGTTTGAAAATTTTACGATTGGATAAAATGATTTTTTGAATATACATTGTGAAAGTTATTAGAAATGAATTTGAGAACTTATATTTTTGGAGCTTTTCAAACTGACTTTCTATTATTAAGTTTTTGAATTCATTATACTGCCCTTATTTTCTTACAATACTTATTATGTGCTCTATTTTATTAGAATTTGAATTTAGTACAATAGCCATAAGGCCAAATAGATTATATAGGGAGGCAATTTTATAAACCTCCTGTATATGAAAAAGAGAGAGAATAATGTTTTTAATCCTATTTATAAGGTATATCATTCAATATTAATGACTGTTGAACTATTTATTACATAATTTTTTTCAATATTAAACTTTATATTTTTTATTCTTATTATTTAACATATTAAATTTTATGTTATTTTAAATCTTTTTCACATTTTTAAACATTTTTAATATATTATATTTGCATAACAAAAATTATAAATTATAAATTATCATAAATTGATATCCTTTTTGTCATTATATATTCAAAAGTACATTTTAAAAGCACAAATTATCATTAACCCAAACAACTTTCAGTTTATTAGATTGACTTTTAAAAAAATATATCCAAACACAAATTTCATTATAATAACTAAATTTTTTCAAATAAACTTTCATCAAATAGACTTTTAATAAATTAAAAACCAAACACACAAGCTCTTTATGTTTATTACACGCACGTGCATGTTGATATAAAATGACAAGGGGAAGAGAGAGAAGAGAAAGAAGAAGAGAGAAAGAGAGGGAGGAGACTAAAAAATAGAAATTTTTATTATTCAATACTTAAAACCAAAGACAAATAAAAATTTTTAACTCTATTTATAGAGCCTTAAAATAATAAAATAATAATTCAAATTCAAATTTCAGATCTTAAATCCAAATATAATATTAAAGAGGCCAAAGTATATTTTTAGCCCTCTATCTTTATATAAAATTTTAATTTAGTCCTTTAATTTTTTAAATTATTTTTTAAGCCTTTAACCCTAACTTTATTAGCTTCAAATAATTATTTTTTTGTGAAAAATATTCTTATTTTTAAAAAATAAACTTGATATATCAACATTTGAGACTATTTTGTTAATATTTAAAAATTTAATGTAAAAATTGTTGAGATGAAACTAACAGTGCTAGAGTTAAAGGATTAAAAAAATATTTCATAAAGTTAAGAGATTAAAATGAAACATTGTATAAAGTTAAATGATTAAATGTATACTTTAATCTATTAAAAATACTGATATCTAAAATAATAATAATAATAACAATAATAAAATAAATAATCAAAATTGATTCTAATGGATAAACATTCTTATTTAATTATCCCTACCAGATAACCCTAATTAGTTAAATTAAACCTTAATTATACTTTATTTTATATTACACCATTTCTCCTTTGCTTGAAGAACTCAGCTTTGGACAAGTTAAAATTAAAGAACAAATCCAGAAAGGGAGTGGCAGGATAAATTTCAAGCATATTGGCAACTAATTAAGCATCATGATAAATTTTTTCTCTCTCTCTCTCTTTTCACTTCTTATTTTCTTTCCTTCTCTCTTTTTCCTTTCCTCTTCTTTTTGTTTTCTTCTTTTTTTTGGAATACAAAAAAATTAGATAAATGAAAGAATAAAAAATTACTCAAAATGTCGCAAATGTGTGAAGAAATTGTTAACCTTGAAAATCCAATAGTGAGCAAATTTTGATAAAAGCACTCTAATCAATAGCATTGAACAACGAGTTCATTGTGCCTTGTTTGAACCTTCGAATCTTAATGAACAAGTTGTACTTTTCAAGTGAGATTACTCAGAATACCGCAAATGTGTGAAGAAATTGCAAACCCTCAAGATCTAACGGCAAGCAAACTTGTGGAAGGTAATGAAAGCACTATAGTCAATAGTGTTAAATAATGAGTTTGTTGTGCCTTATTTGAATCTTCAAATCTTAATGAACATGTTGTACTTTCTAAGTGATATTAGCAATAAAAGTGTGATGGAAATAGAGTTGTGTATAGTGCTCGAATGCTCGTCTAGCCTAGCCCTACCCAAGGCATTTGAGCACTTCGAGCTGGGCTTTAGGCAAGGGACAAGCCCGGTCCATCATAAACATAATTGACAATTATTGATTATTAATACCTTTAAAAATTTTAATTTTGATTCTAATATTAGTTTCATGAAGAATATACTTAAATGATGATGATGATAGGTTTAGGTGGAGGAAATTATTAATAGGGTAAAGGTGTATTTTTATCCTTGAAATATTTTTCAATGCTCAACACCCTTAATTATTTGTTGGGGTAATTAAAACAGAGAATTTTTACCATTGCCATCAAATTTAAAACGTTGACTGTTAGAAATATTAATTGGAACTCTAACATTAACCATTAGGAGGTTTAATGGAAATAACAAAAATATTTTGTTTTAATTACTTAAAAGCAAAATTATTTCAATCAATAATTTAGGTTGTTAAATGCTTCTCGAAAAATAATTCAAAGGTAAAAATATACTTTTATCTTTGTTAATATCATAATCAAGTGACTGATTAAGCTTTTTGACCACGACTAGAATTTTACATGTTATTTTTATTTTTCATATCTTATCCCTCCTAAAATAAATATAGCGGCTAATTAAAATAAATAAAGAAATTAAGTTGCAACTTGGAAGGAAGCATCGGCCAACAATTAATATTTGTCTCAAGTACAAGGGCCGTGGGCCGTGTCATTTGGGACTACATTTAAATGTGAATCAAAAACTTAAAAAAAAAAAGAAAAGAAAAGAAAAATGATAATAAAATCTTTTTAAATTATCGAAATAATATATTAGTCGCACAAAATTGTATAATTATCCTGGAGTCTTGAGGGATGTTTTTGTTATTAAAAAATTATAAAAAAATATATTTTTGCCCCTTATTCATATTAAAAAATTCACAATTTTTGTTCATATATTAACAACTTTTGTTTTTAAAATTTATAACAATTTAATAGCTATTTGCAAGTGATGATCTACAGGTCATGATATGTATAAGGTGTTAAAAATTTATAATTTTTTATTTACAACTTTTGTTCCTACGTTAACAACTTTTATTTCTAAATTCGCAACAATTCAATAGTCATTCACAACTTCACATTTGCAGATATTGATATATATATCAGGGGTTGAAAATTCACAGCTTTTTATTCACAACTTTTTTATATTAATAATTTTATTTCTAAATTCAAAATAATTCAATAGTCATTTGCAACTCCACATATATAGATTCTAATATGCATCAAATGTTGAAAATTCTCAACTTTTCATTCATAACTTTTATTCTTATATTAATAACTTTTATCTCTAGATTCACAACAATACAATAAGAAATTATAATTTATTAGTATTCTCTATAACTTGATTAAATCAGCAAAAATGAATTACCACTTTAATTCAAAAAATAACAACTTTCACTATTTAAATGACAAGAAAACCTTAAAAAGTGACAACCATCTAAGATTTTTTTTGAAGGTGTTCTTGTCAGTTACATGATTTATAACTTATATTAAAATACCCTACAACCCTCTTGACAAAAATATATGAAGGGTTGAATCTTTCACTGTCATCCCAACATGTCAACCATTTCTCACGTCAACCTGAAATAATAAAATAACCATTCATCAACATGTCTATTTTTCAAACATCACAATTATATATCTGTTGTGTTTTATCCAACAATAACTATTCTTTTTGTATTCACAACTTTGTATTGATAATTCACAATTTTGATTTATGCATTTACAATACAATTGAAGATGATATATCATTTATCATTTATTTATAAATAAGCATCCATACTCATGTACAGTAAAAAAAATGAAGACCTCAATCATGAAAAAAAATGAAGATCTCAATCATTTATTTACATTAACCCACATTAACTTCAATTATCACATATAGGAGGAGAAATTTTCAAAGAGAAGAAGAAACTTACCCACATATAGCACAACTAACAGAGGAACTCACATACAAGAACTCAAAAAGAAATAAGACAGACAAGAAGGAGAAGGAGAAGGAGACCAAGAAGGAGAAAAAGACAAACCAGAAGAAGAGCACAAAGAAGAAAAGAGGAGGAGAACAAGAAGATGAAGCAGAGGCAAGAAAGCACAATAATGACTTTGCATTTAGGCTTGAAATTTTTATTTTATTTGAGAGTAATTTGGTCATTTCTTTTAATTCTCTAATGACATAAAAATCTCATGGAACTCCAGGAGAATTTTGCTATTTTGTGAGACCAATCTGTCATTTATATAATTTAAATAAATTTTTCTGTCATTTTTTTTAAAGAAATGGTGAACAAAAATTAGCACTCTTTTTTTATTTTTTTCTCGTGGGCCAAAGAAAATTAGTGATCGAATGAGCATAGGTTCACCATTTTCATTGTTTATGCCATCGACTGATTATCATAAGAAGGATTTTCCATATAATCACATACAGTCTCTAATTCTCTCTAAATAACACAGTAGTATCTCATGATGTTTATGTTTAGTAGAGCATTTGTTCTACAATTTCATGAACAGTCCATCGCACTAAGTAATAATCACATGCATGATGCAGTATGCTGTATTTCATGATGGTATTGTTTCATATATATATATATATATATATATAATATAATATAATATAATATAATATTGGCCAAATACATAAGGATTTGTTGCTTAAGTTATAGTACCCCTAAAAGTTTGAGTGACAATCGCATGATTGTTTAATTCAATATTTAAAGCAGATTATAAATTATACTTAATTCAAGCTGTCTCGTTTTCGAAATGTTCAAATAATTGCTGGAAACTGTTCTTCAATTTTTTTTGGGTGTGTGTACGTGTGTATTGGTTTTCTTTCTGAAAATTTTCCTCCTTTAATTTTCATAATTTTAAAAGAATAAAAACTCTAGATGAGATTTTAGTTCAATAATCTTCATAACCTACAATCATTAGGATAATTATACATAGGGAAGTCTTTGAGAAATGGCAACAAAAAAGTTGTATGGAAAAAACTCTATATAATCCTGTACTTTTGTATTATTATTTATATTCATAATAATTATGTTTTTTATATATGAACAAATTATGTTCAAATATTTATAAGTGATTGTTTGTATATAAATAATAATATGTCCATAATTAACCAATATTTATGAAAATGCTTAAAAAATAAATTTATAATATATATATATATATATATATTATTTAGTATAATATTAATAATCTGTTAATGTTAAACGAACAATGTGTTAAAAAAATTGAAAAAGTTAGGTTTAAAAAATTAACAACTTTTTTACATATGAACAAGTTATGTTTAAATATTTATAGATTGTTTAAATATAAATAATAATATGTCCATAACTAATAGCAAATTACATAAATGCTTGAAAACAACTTATAATTAATTTACATACATACACATTATATTTTACTATGTACAACTAAAGATGTTTAATTAGTATCAGTGGCAACATTCTTTTTCAACACCCAAGGAGTTGAGGACCAAAAATTGAAATTATATTTTACAATGATGAGGGTGAGTTTTTTTTTTATTTTAATACAAACCAATGGTATTTTAATAATTGAACCAAAAATTTTAATTGCAATTGAGGCTCTTACTTAGACTTGTAGAAAAGTGTCAGTATCTATTGGGTCTTATGTGTGATTAATTTTGTTATGAGGATCTTAATTGAAATTGTCCCTAAATAGAAAGGATAATACGGAAGAACATAATGGCACGATTTAGTCGATTTAATTCTTAAAGCTCATCACTCATCATCTCAAGTCACAAATTAAATATTTATTTCTATGAATTCGGTTTCAAGTGAATTAACCTAGTCCCATAAAAAGAAATTTCTAGGACCAAAACTGAAGAAACCCATCAATTAAAATATTAAAATTAAATTAGTGACAATGGATGTAATAATTACGCCCTTATCAACATGACAACATCTCGCTCTCCCGCATTTACCCAGCAATCTCGTGCTTCATTTTACACAGCGACCAAAAGGGCCCCAAGGCCCATAAGTCCGGCCCAAACTATGCCCATCTGGATCCGTGCAGAGCTGCTGGTAGCCGGAACTGGAGCGTCACTTGGAGTCAAGTCATCTGACAATGGTGCTTCAGCTTCTTCAGCGGATGGCGAGATCTCCGGCGCCGGCGAGCTCTCTGAAGATGGTGAGATCTCGGACGATGGTGATATCTGCTTCCTTGATGTAGCTGGAGCCTTTGCTGTTGCTGGTGCCTCTGATGGAGGTGGCGATGATCTCGATGGTGATGCTGCTGGAGCCTTTTCTTTTGGTGCCGATGATGGAGCCTGAGCTTTTGGTGCCGATGATGCAGCCGGCGATGATGCTGATTGTGACGATTGTCCATCAATGCCAGGAGCAATAATTGGTCTGACGACTTGGAGAATAGAAATCTTTGAAGGCTCAGTGGCGACGGTTTTGACGAGTTCCACGTCGATAGGGGCGCCGTTGACGGCGGATCCAAACGCAATCTCGCCCTCGCCAATTAGGCCGACCTTGATGAAGCCCATTTGGCTATTGGTGGGACCAGTGGTTTGGTAGAGAGTGGTCAATTGAGTCTGTTGGTTCTCGACCGCGGACATGAGCTTCATCTCGTCGAAGTAGTCGAGGACGACATGAGTGCTGAGGATAGCCTTGATAGTGGCCATTGGCTTGCCGGAGATGGCGGAAATGGCGGCGTTGTCCATGGCGAGGACGGTAATGGTTTGACGACTATTGATCTGATCAGCAAGCTTGGTTTCGGTGAGGTATTGATTGAAGGAACTAAGGTCAGGGTATTGTCCTAGCATCTTGGTGATGTCGAAGGCCTCAATGGCGGACGACAAAGCCAGAAGAGCGAGAGCTACGTAGAGAAGAGAAGAGTTTCTGGAATTCATCTTCTGACTTCTTCTTTTTTTATTTTTTATTTATTTTATGGTGTAAAAATATTGTGTTCTATTCCCTTCCCTTCCCTTCCCTTCCAATCTTGTGTGTTCTTTTGAATCCGAAACCAAGCCCAGAGAAAAAGAGGATTGGGGGGTTCATATTTAAGTAGGACGTGGACATTTTGGATTGACCAGAGATGTGGGATTTGGTGGGTTGAGAGTGAACATAGCTTTGCTCGTTGAGTTGAAGAAGAAAAAAGTTGGTTTTGGATGGTACAAAACTTTTGGATATTTTTGGGGGATTAATATTATGAATGATTCTGACGTGACCCTGTATATAGTTTCCCTATAATTAGCGCTTTGCTCAACATGCGTGTTTTGCTGCCATCTAGTAGATGTAAATACTATTGCTCCAATCCAATTAATCATGGTTATTAAGATTAAATATTTACTCATATTTCATGCCACTCTCTCCATCTTTTTTTTTTTTGGTTGGTTTTTTTGAGTATAGCTTCACTCCCGCGCATTTATTTGCATGCATGCACCGTTGTTTTAATTTTCTTTTTCCTCTTTTTTTTTTTGGCTTAGTATTGCAAGAAAAGTAGCTAGGTTGGGTTTAGCTTGTAAATTGTTCGACTAATTAGACTTGTTAAGGATCTTTTGCAAACACACGTGTTACTTATAATTGAGGGCAAAAAAGGTTGATTGGTCTTCAAATGCCAACGTTAAACATTTAAATTTGTCATTTTATCCATCCCGTTGAAGGGAGATAGGTAGTTCCACTTTTTAATTTGTGGGTTAAAAGGTGATTTTACTTTTAAATTATAAGTTTAGAAATGTAGAAGACTTTAAACTTATTTTTAATATAACATTTTTCTTCAGTTCTTAAAAATGATAAAATGTTATTTTTATTATTATCAAAAATTAACTTTTATTATTAGTTAATAAAAAAATTATAGAAAATGATATCAAAATTACAAAAGATGACTCAAAATTATAGGCAATGAAAAAAAAAATTATAGATAAGCCTTTGCTATAATTTTAGATTTTTTTATAATTTTTTAATTAATTAATAATCAAAATTAACATTTATTAATACTGGAAGTTATATTATACTATTTTTAAAAATTAAATGAGAACATTACATAAAAAATGGGTTTAGTATTTTGCACACTTCTAAATTTATAATTTAGAGGTCGATTTATCATATAAACCCTCGATTTATTTTCTTTTTCTTTAGAAACAGTACTTTAATCGTTTCAATCTCAATTGGTATTGTGCATGTTAGTATACGAAGGAGTAGAAATACAACAACATATATCTTCACTTAGCTAAGTGTAAATTTTGTTTGTTATTATAATTCAGAACATGATATATATTTACGCACCCGTAAATATAACCACGTTTGTCCTCACAGTGAATTTAACAAGGAAAAATATATATATATATATATATATATACACGCACGTATATATCTACCATGCGTACACACGTATATGGCATAAACTTCTACATGTAGCGTCAAATCAAACCTTGTAGAAAAAGGAAAGCCATAATTTGGTGGTTTTGTGAAAGTTGGCCACAAAGAATACAATCGAGTTTCTGGAATTAATTGAATTAGAAATGTAAAGTAGTTTATTTCTGGTATGGTGCATTTTTATGTGGATTTATTAATTGAACTAAACGGTGACTTCTTGTGCCTGAAGTCTCACATAAGATTGATAGGAGACATCCCAAATCATAATAAGTTATAGTTTTGGCTTCCATGGTCTGGATGCATGTTTAGAAAAATATAGGAATGAACCAAAACGTGATTCTTCCTTGTTCTAAGCTTAAGTAGAGGAATATTAATATTTCAATGCTTGTGGAAGTGAATCTCAAAATAAACTTGTTTACCACATACTGTTTCATTACTAATGCGTGCAGATAAGAGCTTCGCGAAAATATATATATATATATATATATATATCGCTCCCAGAGTGCAACAATATTTAGCAAATCATATGTTGCCCATAAATCTTCATGATCCTCACACTCGTTTTCTGGGAAATGAGAGACCATTCATCTACAATATCCATAACTTCTATTGTCTCCAAATTGCCTTAAACATTGTGTTTACCAGTTTCATCAACTCATCCATATCAATAAAATATACTTGACTATTTCATTACATTTCAGTGGGAAAGTAAATGCTAGTTAATCTAATATACCTTTATCGATTCCATGACGACTTTGATTTTAAAAATATCAGGTGCTATTATAAACTGATAATCTAATCAACCGTCACTGTTCAACAATATTAGTGGGTAGTAAGTATCAACTTGTAAATTTGAAGTGCCGAGATTCTCACTAAACGCCAATGAAGATTCTCCCTGAAGATCAAAACTTTTCCCTCTTTCAGTGAAGTGTATCAAAGATTAATTGTCAACTTCGAGGAAAACCTACAATGTTTGAGAATAAACCAACCATCCAAAGTTTATAAAAATCAGAACTGGAAAACATCCATCCATCACCGTCCACAAGCTTGTCAATTTTATCAATCCAAAGCTTAATCACCCTCTCTTTTCTCTCCCTACAAAAAATTCATTTCCTTTGGGTCTGGACTTCCCTACGACCCAACTTATAAATGATCCATATGTGCAAGAGCCAAGGTGAGGCAGGGCATGCATCACGTGACCAAATAATCAATGCCATATTTTACCTAAAGAAAATGCTCTTAGAATGTTGTGAAGTTAGAGAAAAGCTGCAACAATTTTTCCAGTGTTTCTGGGTAAAACTTCCTCGCGAATAGGTAACAAGGCCGTTGTAACCCATTCCATATGCACGGTGTAATCACTAATGATCTCTGCAAATCACGCCCAATTCCACCATCAACACCACCAATGTTGGTATTCATAAGTTAGTTTAAATTTATCAGCACGCTTGGTTTCACATAAAAATCAACAAAATTACATAAGAAACCATCAAAACCGCATTTTTAATGGTTTTCAACGTAAAACCAAATTATTGCAACAAAAAAAAATTCCCACTAGGTGGGGAAATCCAAACATGTATACCAAAAAAAAAAAAAAACTGCATGAGATTGTATATGATTTGATTTTATACCTGTGCATCACTTGTGTAATGTGGGCATTCTGTCACGGACTGCATTGAGTGAACCAAATCATGTCATATTAAGATTGTAAACAGGTGCTCATGCTAGGAGAGAAAGCTAGAATTCCAGATCTATAAACAATGATTCTCCCTAAAGTAAATTTCAGAATCCCACTCTCTTTGTCGATCATTTTTCCCACAATTGCCAGAAGCTCGGACATAGTCAAATAAGGATCGACAGGGTAATATTGAAGCGTATGATTCAGGTTTCTTTTAATGATTACACCAGAAGAACGCTGAGGTTTGCTTTCCCTCATCAAAACTGTGGAGTCCAATTAAAAGAAGAGAGAGTAAGGTGTATGTTACGTACTGATATTTTCATTAGTAGGTCATGGGTGATATCCGCGGGCGCAAATGATCTTGGATGCCATTTTCCCTCAGACCAATCAACAAACGTTACTGACCAATTTGCAATTCCACCAGGATCAATCATCTGAACATATACAATGTAAATCAGTAACGAGACTATATGAGAGAGGAGAATGCTTTATATGCTACAATGTATGCAAAAACAGCGAAGTTCTCTGCACTGACATGAAAGAACGTTTGAAGGTAATGCTCGTCAGCATAGCAGTTGCGTCCTCCCTCCATATTTGGCTGCAGAAGTTTAAAACATGAGTAGTGGGATGTTGGTAAGGGAAACTTCAGCTTTACAGATTTCTTCCTTCCAAATAACGAGTAAAGAAATGTTGTAAATAAGCAAAGTGAGGATATATATAAATTTATACATGCTTTTCTGGAGATACACAGAGAGAGAGAGAAAAACAATTATTAACCCATCTGTACAGAAGAGAATTGAATAAGGGAAGATGAGTTGCCATCTTCAGAAGCCAAAGAATATAAATTCCATGCAAAATTAATCTTCTATTATTCCATAAAACTTCAGGATGTTCCGCTCTTATAGCAGCATGCTTTCTAAAGTGTCTTGTTTCATGAAGCTAGAATTTTGTTTCCAAGGGAGAGTACAGAGAACAGGAGTACATGGAAATGAAACGGGTGCTTCAGAATTGGCCTAATCTTTTATTTCATCAAGTAATCAACAAAAATATATTTCATATCCACCCACAATGGTTCTCAACAGAGGTAATAGGATAACTAAAGATTGAATGAAATAATCAACTCAATCAGAAACCACAAAAGCTTCAAGCAAGCGATTCGTTAGTAACATAATACCCTGCAATAATGCTTAAATTTTGTGAAGTAGAGATTATCTGCCATCACTATTATTGCATGGCGCCGCTTCAAGGAGAACCACTGCATTACAAATCAAAATTAGCTAAAAAAGTGATCTCCAACATGTGTACATTTATGATAGAAGAACCATATTTTGATCCAAATCTTGATTTGTAATAAATTGTTCTGTGTACTTCCAATACGAAAAGAATGACCAAAGAAAAAATTAATTGAACCTAACAAGTAATACCAAAATCATGTAAAATGCATAAAGAAAAATGAAGCAAAATATATTGAAAGTTAAACGTGCATAAAAGATTTCTCCCATGCAGATAAACGTCTCATACTTGGAATGAAAATCGACATCTTAAACAACTGGGAGATAGTAAGGTTTCCCAGCCGCAAAAGCTAGGCATTATAGATAGTGAGTAACAGAACAATTTGTCAAATGATGAGAGCAAATGACAAGCCATTTCCCAATGTCAGCAATCTGTAGATTTTGTGATAAAATCTTGCAGCATAAAACTGGGGTGAATGGAAGGTAATTCAATAGTTGTTTTGGGCGGTATAGATTCCACGCTATAAACAGGCAAAGACCCGTTTCATAAATGAAGTCAACAAAATTCTCAAAGGCTCTATTATCTGGATATAACTACACGGAGCAAAGTATGAAGGGCGAACTGAGAGGAGAACAAATAGTAGAAATAGCCAATCAGGAGAACTTCTTTCAATACATAGCTGTCTGTGAAACTGCATACGAAAGATAGCGTTTACCAAAAGTACGCATAATATGAACTTGTAAAAAATTACTTCCACGTGGATACTAGAAGTTCAAATCAGGAAGCTATCAGCATCAACAGAATTATACCTGTGAACCCTTTCGGAAATCCCGTATCTCTACTTCAGGAAGCATGTGTTCAATATACCTGCCATTCCCATGAGGACCAGGGTCCACAAAGCTTTTTTTTTTTTTTCCGGGTAAAAGGAAAGAAAAATAGAGACAGGTTAGACTGGATTTCCACATAACAATTAAGTAGTCGAAACTTCTCATGATACGAGCTCGAGAAAATTTACATTGTCTTACCAGTCAAGAAAGCTGACATTTGTATACAACAAGTAGTTGTACACAAATTCAAAGTGACGCACGGGTATACAGCTGGAATAAAAATTTGGAGATAGAACTAAACAGAATGAATCCCTCAAACAAATCACGACTTAACAACAAGAAGAAATTAAAAAAAACAAAAATTAAAAAACCTTTCGGATAGCAGGACAAAATGTTGGTTATCAGGGTCTAAAAGTGCATTGGCCAAAAGTCTCTTTTCTGCTTCAACCATGGAAATTCTTCCCCAGGCTACCTGTAAAATTCTAGTATCAAGACATAGATCGCATTTGTATGACTTTCTGTAACATCATTCAAATTATGCTAAGCACTTGATAAAAATTATATACATTCTGTCATATCAACTGCCAGTCATCAACCTTGGTAATAATACTTTGATTTTTCTCAGAACAACTAACAGTTTGGATATTCAAATATTGTATTATGCCCCATACCGATTCACTGTGAACGTCTCGATCAACGAAATAACGGCTGACATGTGCTGGTTTTTCCTTTGACGCATGCACATAAACTGAGAATCTGCCTTCATGGCCCTGCATTTTAGAGGTATAAGTAGAATTCAAAACTATATCTATCAAAGAAGAGGAAGGGGAGAGAAATGGCCGTATAGAGGTGATTTGAGTTTGTAATATCTGGTTATGAATGAATCATGATTTTCACCCAAAAAAAAAAACTGTATCTATCACATCCAAAATTAAAATGAATTACAATTAGCAATTATGGGCAAATGTTACAGGCTTTAAAGTTAAAAAAAAAAAAAAAAAACAGTTGTCACACAAATATGTGATATGGTTACTAAAAGTAAATCTATCCTATCTATCACTGATTGAAGATGTCAGTTACATACCATAGCTTTCCACCCAACCCAAAACAAATACTTTTGCGGAGAAGAAAGATCATTATTAATGATTTCATATAAAAGAACTTGATTGATGTTCCTCCCATTCCTTTAATGTAAAAGGCAGACATGACAGGCGAGGAAAAGAGGGATGATGCAAAGAAAGAACTTTTTTTACAGATAAGCTGGCTAAACTTCTATTCTTTTAATTCTTTCCAAAAAAATAAGCCAGCAACAGAGAGGTGTCTAAATATGTGCAAGGACATCGCTATATATAAAGACTGTTTGCTAGATATAGAGGTTAAGGGGCAAAATCACTGGTATCAGACCTACAAGAAAAGTAGCCAATTGAATATGGTAACAAGACCTCGGAAGAAATATATTTCATAAATTTAAAGTGACTTGACAGAGTAGAGATGCACCAAAATAAATCCATCATAGCTTCAGGAAGTGCTTAACTCCATTCACATAGCAAGTTTGCTACATAACTGAAACAAGCTAACATGACTGAAATTTAAACCTATGAAGAGAAAATGCGGAACCTCTATCTGCTGGAAAATCCACAGATGCAGTTTATTTGATAAAACTACGAAGAAACTTGGGGGAATATAGCATTCATACTAATAGACCGAAGAATTGAAAAAATGGAATAATGATGCCATACTTGAAAGAATGCGTGCCAGAGCTTCTCAAAAGGCAATGTACCCGGAGTCAAGAACAAAAAAGCAATCTTAGGGTTCTTTGTATGGACAGGACGAGTCTTCAGAAGTTCCTTGACAACAACCTTAGATTCAGTCTCAGCATCAGTCAATTCCCGGGTAGCCACCCCTTCATATGCTCCACAAGCTTCAGAGTCAAATAAAAAGCATGATGCAGAACTTCTTGGTAGATAAAAATAAGCAACAGTCAGAAAAATGCTCGCTACAGAAACCAATAATATAGTCCATATGGGCCTCTTTATATTTGATCGCTTTCTTGTCCCAAACATGATCAGAAGATCACTTATGCGTTGTGGCCATGCAAGTGATTTCTTTGTTTAAGATACATCAGCAGCTTCTCCAGAAATCTCCCAATTTTTACACTCAATACAATTTGGCTGTCATGGTACATAAGACAGAGTAAATCAAATATTATCCAACTATCAGCACATTAAGAAGTGATAAACTCACATGCATAAAGCTTCAGGAACATGTTGGGACAATGAAAAATAAGAGGTACAATTGTAATCAGTAATTAATCATAGAACGTGCAATTCACAAAACCATCATTGAGATGTAAGCTTCCTAATGAACAAAGAACATGAGTTGATGCCCTTGCTGTCAAAATAAAATACAGCATTAAGTAGAACATCCTTTCGCTATGTGCTACAGCATGTAAAAGAGCTCATTGAATTCTTGATCGAGTTGACAATTTGACACCAAGAAGTACGAACCTCTCCCTCAAAAAGAAACTACTGAGCTAAAAGATCAATGCAGTCTAAATCATTATCACGATTCTTTACCCCGTTTTCCTGAACACAAATTGGGATTTTTGATATGCCCTCCATTCCATGTGTGAAATATGAATAGTAAATGCCAAACCGGTCATGAGCATTGAACAATGTTCAATCCGCAGTTCACATAAGTTATCGCATTTTTATTTCATGACATGAAGAACGTTTCAGACAATGATACGAAAGAGGAATGAATTCTCACAGAAACTGGTTTGCAGGTTGAGATAGCAACGTCTCAAATTATAACAACAGAGGCCAAAAGATCAAGTCCACGAACGAAACAGACAAACACGAAACATTAAATCACACATCAACGCACTGCTTTTCCAACGAATGAATCGCAACTAGTGAGAAGCAAAATTTAGACGACAATGACGTTCAGGGATGGTCTGAATACCTGTGATCTAATGCAGGGGATCCAAGAATCAAAATTTAAAAAGGAAAAAAAAAACAAATGATATGAATGTGATAGCAGTAGATGAAGATCCGAAAGGAATAAAATGAGAGATTAGGAAATGATGAAAGGAAAGGAGGGTTTCTCAGTTGTGTTAGAAAATGCAGCAAAGAGAGTATAGAGATTGGAGGAGTGGTGGCGAAGAAAGGAGGGGGTATGGTATGTTGGTTTGTTTGTTGCGTGACGCAGGGTTGTCAAAGGAATAGAAGATAGAGGAGAAATTTGTGGGCCTTTTGCCACGTCACGCGACAAAATGCTCCCAAATTATCTCATTCACGATTCTCGACGGTACGGCATTCTCTCTCTCTCAAAAAAATTCTGTCTTTTATTCATTTCTGGGACCGCGTCCTTCTAGGCTTATACGCTCCCTTTTTTTTAAGGAAAAAGTATGCATAGGTTTTGTAAAATAAATTTATTTAAAAATAAATTTTATGAATTTTACAGGTTCTTTAAAATTTATATATAATTTAAAATTAAAATGTAAAGATAATAATATTTTTATTAAATATATATTACATCAATTAAATAATTAATTTATAACTATTTCATCAGCGTTTACAATTATAATTTTAATTTTTTACAATTATAATTTTATATATCTAATAATCATATATTACTAACAAAATTAATATTAATTGTTTATAACTATTTTATCAATAACTTACAACTATAACTTTAATTTTTTATAATTGTAACTTCACATATTTAATATTAAATATAAAAAAAATTAGTTATAATTGCAAGTCAGGGACAAGTCATTGTAAATTATTTAACTAATTTAATGCATGTATATGTAATTGGGGCATTATTATCATTTTATTTTAATTTTAAATTATACTCAAATTTTAAAGGATTTAATTATAGTTTTTAAATTTTATGAGACTTATTTGTAAATAAATTTGTTAAGATTTATATGTATTTTTTTCTTTTTTTAATGCTTATTTTATTTGTAATTTTAATGAAATTTCAACGATATTTTTATATCTCACTTACAAATTCTGCCGCCGTCCTGCGTTCAGCTTGACCTCATTCACCCTAAAACGGTTTTATTTTGTGAGGAATTAAAAATTTACCACTTTTGAAAGACCATTATTATGGTGGTGTGAATATCATAATGGGATCGGATTTTCTTTCCTTTAATTTGTTGAAGAAAATGTCTGATTTCTACTTTACCATTTTTACTACCTTCTACGAGCATTGCTTATTTTAAAAAGTTTTAGTGTAATTTTATTTAAATTATTTTTTTGTGTGCATTTTGTATTGTACTGAAAAATATTTTTAAAATTTTAAAAAATTATATCTCAATTTAAACTAATGTTACATCTTTACTTAGACGTAACATTAACTATGGTTATGTTAATGTTAAAAAAAAAAAAACAGTAGTTATGTTACGTGCATTTATGCTTGGCCAGATTTTAACCATCCGACTAAATTGATGTGTGACAGAAGAATGTATTTTTCATTTTTTTTAATAGGAGTGTACATTTCAGAGAGGAAGTATAGAACAAAGAAAAATATCCGAAATTTGATTCGCTGTCTCTTTTTGTTTGGTTAATGATTCGTGACCTTTTATTTTAATTTATTTCACGTTGAAATTGATTAAGATGAAGATACGCCTGTTTTAAATTTCATGGCAAAAGGATTTAGGGAGAACAACAAATAAATTTCATTGAAATAGGTAAATAATGGGACAAAATTTATATACTTAATTTTATATATTTAATATATTTTTATTTAGTCAGATTAAGACATATAATTTTAATGTGTTAATAATATTAATAACAGGATTTTGTTGTAGAATAAATAATATATAAAAGATACATATGTATTAATTTAATTAGAAATAAGTAGATTAAATATACAAAACTAATTATATACTCCCTCTCTTAAAAAAATAAAAAGTATTTTTAACTGAATTTTACTATTCAATAAAGTAGTTATTTATCTTTAAACTAATACTATATTATTATATTAATTCTATTTAATAAGGTGTTTCACCCTGAAATAAATATAAAGTGATTTATTTAATAATTTTTTTAAAATAATGATTATATATTAAAAGATTAAAAATATCTCATATTTTATGACATTCAATCCTTAAAAAAATGGAAGATATTTTTTAATGAAAAGAGTAAGTTTTTCCCTAAATAATGACAGAATACAACAAAATATAATGATTATTTTAAAAATTTTAGAAACTTATCTGACATGAATTTTTATAAAATTATATCTCTACCCCTCTACAAAATATGCTATAGAGTTTAGACATTAATGATTATGTTTCCTATTGTTTTGTAAAGGGTTAGGAACACAATTTCCCCAACAAAAATTATCAAATAAGTTCTTGAGAATTTTAGAATAATTTTTTTTATTCATGATACTCTTTTATCAATTATTTATTTGGACGAGATTTATTTGTCTTTCTTTCAAAAAAGTCTCTTCCATTTTTCCTTTCATATCCCATCTTATCTTAACTTATTCACTTATAAAAACTTGTGGACAAATGGTTAGAATATAACAAAGGAATGTTTTGGAATAGGGGTTAGTATAATTAGTTTGCTGTATTTTAAACTAATTGCTTTTTCGCCAGCGTATTGTATCTAATTGTTAACACATAATTTAAACATAGTTAACAATAATTCATTAATAGACATCTTGTTTTATTAATATTCCACGGAAAATTAAAACAATACTTTTATTTCTTCATCCATGAGCTCATATATTTCACACTCCTTACCTCTTACTATTGTTTCGCTCCCATTTATTCTTATATGTTGATAACATAGTTAATTGACTGCCTATGATAGTCTAATTATGAAATATATTGTGTTTCTGAATAATAAATTATATGTTTACCAATGATAATTGATCGGCGACATGTAATTTGGCAGAGGAAGCTGTTGATTATCAGTAGACACGTTTCATTTAAACCATTATTGGAAAGAGTGACAGCTTACAATTCCTCATGCACCGCCAATTAGTATTGTTAATTAACATGATTTAACTTTTATTTTAATTTAAATTCAATTTATGCAAATTAGTTATCTATCTTATATATTCTTAACCATATAAGATGACAATTCTTTTGCCAAAAAATCATGATCAAGTTTAGTTGAAAGATTTTTTCTAGCTTAACCAAGGGATGGCTTATTATAAAGTTAGGGTGGTGGGATAGTTTTTTTTTTTTTTTGGGGGGGGAGGGGGGAAGCAGTATTTTGGACTAGAAAAATTAGTCAATAGGTTTATTAAATTTTTTTATAATTTATATTTAAATAAAAAATATTAAATTTAAATGATCCAAATTTTTCCTCAATTAAAAGAGGCACAGCGAATGCTTTTCTCAGAGAAAAAAAGCCAAGTCCGCTTTAAAAATTAAAATTTTACATGTATTTTATAAACTCATTCCCAAAAATACCTTTAGCCCTTTGATTGAACCCCTAAACATAAACTTATTCTCAGATAAATAAAAAAGTTTCTATGTCACAGTTATCCATTCTAAAAATCAATAACAAAATTGTGATACGATGAGAGGAAAACACTTGTCATTTAAAAAACATTATTGAAGAATCACACACACTCACACACACACAATGATTTTTTTCATGAGGCTATTTGACCATGTCAAATCATTAAACTCTAATCCTTAAGCACAATAATAACAACACTTAGATTACTCATTACTCCATCCGCCTCTATATGTAAAGTATCTAAGCTTGTTTCATCTTTAAATATGAGGAGCGGTAACGATATTTTTAAATAATTAAACAATTTTATTCTTATTTTAAAAAATTGAATAGATTATTAATTGTATGTTTTTACTACTATCATCGTTATATTAATTATAATATTATTGAAAGTAAAATTAAAAAATTATTGTGTTTTTTGTGAATTCAACTAAATAATAAATTTTTATTTGTATGCAGAATTCAATTAAAAATATTTATATATAAAAATAAAAAGAGTAATGCTAGCTCATATAAATCTAACTCATGCCCTCCTAAAACTCATTCTTGATGGAGAGCCATGAAAGTATAACCTTTACCACGATCGCCTATATGTGCTAAAAATCAGCAACAACCAACACTGGGATTACAATGACATTAAAACACTTCTCATTAATATCTCGTTGAAGGATGAGCCGCGAGGCTATCAGTCTACCAAGAAAATCACCCGAGGGAATAGAAAGACAAGGCGGGAGGTACAAGGGATGTTTGGATGTTTTTGTCTTTAAAAAAAACTGAGGTTTTAAGTTTATAATTGATCTTAAGATGTATTGATTATTAAGAGTAATTGAATATATTTTTATAAAACTATAATTTTACCATTCAAAATTGATTATCTCGAAAAAGTATCCAAACATGGACCTATTTATATATAAAAAAAAAGTTAAGGGTCATATTTACCTTTCAACTTTGTTCAAGAGGTTGTCGGGGATTCTAGGCTCAACTATATGTTAATTCTACCCTTTAATTTTAAAGATTTACTTATTTATCATCCTATCATTTTATCACCATTAGTTACTTGTTAGTAGGCTTCACATTACATTTTTTAATATATTTTATTATAAAATATTTGAGTTAAATGTGCTCACTGACCATTCGTATAAAAGTTGAGAGGTAAAAATAATAATTAAAAAATTGAACCAAATTGGAGATCAGTTAGACCATCGACTGATTTAAATTTTAGCTTGGTCAACATGAAAAAACTGTTTGAAGGGTTGAGCTGGGTTGGATTGCTTTGGATCAGTGATAGGACCAGAGATGAGATTCAATTTTAAAAAACTAAATTGTTCAAAAAATACCCTTTTTCTTCTTTTTTTTTCATTTTTTATCAATTTTTTTACAAAATGATCAATTTTTTAATCACTTGATGTTATGTTGCATCACGTGACTTGTTAACTCATAATAAAATTAAAATATTTAATTTTATTTTTAAGTTAAATTAAAAATTTTATATTTATTTATTATATTTAAATTATTATATACATGTATAATTTTTTAATTTAATTATTACGTCATCAGTTTGATCATTGATCCAACTGCAAATCATAAATTGTTGCTTTTTCGATTCAGTATCCGGTTCGGTTTTGAAAACGTTAGGTAAAAATGACCATTAACTTAATACAAAATATTAAAAAATAATAAGACCAACTGATAATTAACTAAATATTAAAAAATAATAAGACCAACTGATAATTAACTAACTTTAAGCATTTTGTAATATCAGGTTAATAAAGGAATAATGTTGAAAGAAAAAATTGAATTATTGTTGAGATTAAAATATTTAGTAATTTTTTTAATAAAATTGAGAAAAAAAAATCACCCTCAACCCTACATATTATATGCACGGGTGCGTGTGGTGCAATTAATTTAATTGGCTTTGAGACTGACAATGGCAATGTCTAGTTTTCATTCAAAGTGGCATGGAAGTTTCAGACAAATATTAACATATAGTTAACCTGCGCCATGGCAGGAGAGTAAACCAAAAGTCCAAATATATATTCGTATTTATGTACTGGCATTGCCAGAGCAGCTTGACAAAACATGAAATTTGAATTAAGTGATTATATTTAATATAAATATTAAATATTTATATCATTTAAATTATTAAAATTTATATTAATAATTTAAATAAATTTATTTATTTATTAATTTAAATTTAAACAATTCACATGATACATGCACTCAGAGAGAATCTACAATCACTGAATCCAATTCATAAGCATGCATGCATCGACATTTTTGTTGATCTGCCAAAGTAATACAACCAAAGAAAACAATACAATATAAAACAATATCTTGTTAAACAATAAGGAGCATTATTCAAAATATTAACTTAGTTAGTATTGAAAACTGATACAAAATTGATTGATTTTATTTAGTTAACCATAATAATAAATTTAATAATATTCCACAATCGATTATTTTTTAGCCAAAAAAAGGTGGACCCAAGTTTAAGGAAACGTGACTTAAAATGATTTTCTCGTTAACTTAATTTTTAATAACAAGGGACAATTAAGAGGGAATTTTAATTAAGGACCACAGTAAAGTTTTAATTTTAAGTGGGTTTAAAAATTTTAAATTTCATTTCACTTCATGGGAGAAAAGTTAAAAAAAGTTTCAACTATAAATAGATTAAAATATCCTTAATTTATTATGTAAAATTACTAGTTATTAATTTTTTTATTTCACTTATTAATTTATGAATGCGAGTTATAAATTACATGAGTTGACATGTTATAATTTTATAAGATTTTGATATTAGTTGTTCAATCATAAATAGCAACATTAGTTGTTACATTACTAATTTTATTTGTTAATTTTTTAACATCAGTTTTAAATTACTGACCGATCTTACAATTTATTAATATTAATTATAAATTACTCACAGCTATTATAATTATAACTGATGTTAGTAAATTAATAAGCAATGTTAAAAAATTAACAACTAATATTACTAATTATGTGACAAATGAATGTAATTTATAAGTGATATTGATAAAGTAATAAGTGTAATAAGAAAATTCACAACTAGTTATTCTATATAATAAGTGAAGGATATTTTAATTTTTTTACTGTCAAATTTTTTTTTCTTTTAAATTGAACTGAAATTTAAAATTTTTTTTGAAAAAAAATTAAGTATCTGCGAGGGTCCTCAACTGAAAATTTTCCAACAGTTAACATGTCTTAAAATCTTCCCGTACAGCCACGGCATTAGAGATAAGGCGACGAAGAATTGCCTACGTGGCAGCACCAAAACCCAATAGTTTACTTCCGGCAGGACCCAGACTGATTTTTCTGCATACGTGGCATCGCCAGCTCTATATAACCTTCATCATCTCGTTCCGTTGTGTGCCCCTTCACTCCTAGCCATGGCGGCTACTTCCCTCTCTTTACTACCTTATTCAGTCGGAGGCGTTGATCCTCCCAAACAGAAATTCTCATCCATCCATTTCTCCAATGCACCTTTTACTCTGTCTCCGTCATGCTCTCAGCAGAGTCGCCGCCCAAAAAGCTTGCGAGTCTCTGCTTCTATTTCAGTCCCTAACCCGCAAGTGCGAACCGGCCCCGATGATCTCGTGTCGTCCATTCTTTCAAAGGTAATTGAAGATTTCATGCTTTTTGCGGTATTACTCTGCTTTAGTTTTCAAATTATAACGAATTAGGGAATTAGAATTTGGTCCTCAGTACTCTGCGCTGTAAGCCAAAGTGCTTAAGATTTTTCCCCCGACCGAAAGGATGACTACTGGGTTAATTTATTATGTTTATTTGGCCCCATTGTTTTTCGGTACATCCCATTGATCTTTTTTCTTCAATATCTGGCGAAACTCTTTCTTTCTCTCTTGACTGAAATTGGTGGGTGATTTGTGAAGGTTGATTTATAAAACTAACGTAAGAGAGATGAATCAATGAAGGTCATACGAAGGATCCAATGCTTCTTGCTTCTGTAATCCTTTTATAACTTAGGAACCGCGTATTTGTATTAGAAACTTCGAGATCACATTAAAAGCATGGACTGAGTAGGTAGTGGTTGAAACATGTTTGATTAAATGTCAAGGCATTTTTATCCGAAGGACGAGAGGAATAACCGTGAACGCGTGTAACGTAATGAAAGGAGAAGGTTAGGAAAAGAAAAGCGAATTGTGTAATGAAAGGAAAACGTTGGGAAAAGAACAGTGAAGTATAAATTGCCTCTACTAGTACCATCATTGTCATTCAAAACCATCCACGTTATCTTCATGCTTAAAAAACACCTTTGCTTCACTTGATGGTATCAACGCTTACATTCCATGCTTACTGTTGAACACCTGAATTTGTGGTCATTAAAGAATGAAATGGATACATTATGAGAGTATATAGCTCAAATATTGATTTAGGTGACTATTCTGCATTTTGGTAGGCCTTAAAGCATATTTCCTTAGTACAGAGAACATTTGGATAAGGCCAAGAAGGCACTAGTAATTTCAAGTTTGGAACCTTCTGCAGGTTTACACGCTGTACTGCTGTAGTGGGATTTTGTCGAGTTCTCTCAAATAGGAAACTGAAATAGAAAATGTTTCCGAGTAAAATTTATACTGGGGTACCTCTAGTATGTGTTTAGTATTTCAAAAACCAATGCTACTTGCCCATAAATGATGAATTTTCTTTCTTAACGACTAGCAATCAATTTCTTCTTGCTTATGACTATCAATGGTTGATTATGATTTATTTTGAAAATTTTCAGCACCGTGATAGTTATATACTTGTGATGATAGAATACAATTGTGTCATGCAATTTATATAGCCGGCCCCACCTAATGGGATAAAACTTCTTGTTATTGTTGTTGCAGCATGATAGTTATATACTTGTATCCATGACATTCAATTTTTGGGTTTAAGCTCTTTTTTTTCCCCTTCAGATATGTGTATTATAGAAGCCAGTTGTAATTTTTGGTGTAGGTGATGCAAACAGACGGAGGGGTTTTTCTGAAAGACGAAGAACATAAAGAGGTCGCTGAAGTGGCTCAAGAATTGCAAAATTATTGTGTGAATGAGCCAGTGAAATGCCCTTTAATATTTGGAGGTAATTCCATGCGTTGAAGCCATCCTGAGATTGCATTGAAAGCCACTAAAAGCCGGACTCCATTTTTTTTTTTTTGGGGGGGGGATTTGACTTCATTTTAAATATACTGTTTTTTCTCATCTTTAAAAGCCTTTAATAATCTGTAGTTTTCTTTCTCCAAAAGTTCAATGATAAGAACTGTTCCACTTTGGAAACAAATCTGGTTTGGTGTGGAGGCTATTTTCTGTTTCAGCAAGTAGATCGAGTCTAAAGAAGATCGAATTTTCTGATAAAATTGAATTATCCAAGGAATATAGATTGCCTATGACTAAGAGAATGAAGGATTAGACTTAGACGCCTACGTGTGATTGTTGTAGACTGCAGGTTATGATAGATGGTCATATGAACATCAGTAGCTTGGACTTTATTCCTAGTTTCCTCCCAGTGTTCAACTATTTGATGGGGCAAGCCAACAAGCAAGTGTTCTTTCTATAATTAGCAGAAGTGACGACTGGGAAAGAGACCTAGCCAATAGGTAACAAACTGTTCAGGCCTTCCCATTGCTAGCTTAATAGGACAAAAGCCCTACACTATACCAGCCAGCCACACCAATTAACGTAAAGCGCACATCCCGTATTTATAATAACGATCACCAATGTAATTGGGTCGCTCAGCCCATTCCAATTTAGCTCAAATATATAACAGCACATTTTTTTTAATAAAATGCAAATACAATTAATGAGAGCCCACTAATAATAAGAGTCTTAGATAAATATGGAAGTAGGTCAATCACAATTTGTTTTTTTTTTCACATGTTTTTTTTTTTTTCAATAGACAAGGCAAAGTTTCTCTCAAAGTACTTCACCTGTTCCTTCAGAAATCAGATCACTCCTTACTTGCCTTTTGCTATTGTTATTGTTGATTTGTTTCAGAGTGGGATGTGGTGTACTGTTCAAGGCCAACATCACCTGGAGGTGGCTACAGAAGTGCACTGGGTCGCCTTTTCTTTAAGACAAAGGAGATGATTCAGGTTGTTGAAGCTCCTGATATTGTAAGAAACAAGATATGCTTTTCTCTTTTAGGCTTCCTGGACGGAGAGGTGTCTTTGAAGGGTAGGTGATCCTATGATTTCATTCTTTATAAAAGTTCAATGAGAAATCCGTATTTGATAGCAATATCATATTTCCAAAAGCTTTTGATACCAAAGACCAAACCAGAATTATCGGCTTATGTGAATTTTTTTGGCATTCTCTTTAGATACAGTTATCTGATCCAAACATGAGCAAATAAGATTTTATAATCACTTGAAAACTCCTCTTTCGTGGAAAGGGCATGAATGTTATGGTCATGGGTTTTGTTCACTATATCTAGCTTAGCAATCACGATACACTACATTATACAGTCCTGAATGAAATGGATAGCTTTTAGTTTAGAGTTTAATCCAATGTTCTTCGGTGGAAAACTTGTGTGATTGTCTCATTCATGTTTGGATCAAACAGGAAAACTAAAGGCTCTAGATGGCGAATGGATTCAAGTTGTATTTGAAGCACCTGAACTAAAGGTGGGATCACTGGAGCTCCAGTATGGCGGTCAAAGTGAGGTTAAACTCCGAATCACTTACATAGATGACAAGATCAGATTAGGGAAGGGTTCCAGAGGTTCTCTGTTTGTTTTTAAAAGAATATGAAGTTGGAATTCAATTAAAATACTTCCATGAGATATCTGATTAGCTTGTTGGATTTCATGTATGTCAAGAGAATACTTGTCTGTTAGTCGAGCTTTGTTTTGAATAAAACGGAAGAGTAAATACTACTACGAACCAATACAATAGAATCACCTTGCCACGACCCACGAGTCGAGTCTTTTTGTATGAAGTCGAAATCTAGTTCGAATAATACTTGTATGTTTTAAATTCACGTGATTCGTAGAGCTGAAAAAATGAGCTAGTCTGGCCCTATAGGGCCGGCCCTTGATGGGCTCGGACCTAAAAGGGCCAGCCCGTTTAAGTCCGAGTTTTTTTTGAGGGGATCAATCTTGAAGTCCAGTTCTAAGCATAATGGGCTTAGGGCATGCCCTATGAGCTTCGAGCCCTTTAGCCTTTTATTTTATTTTTTTTCTCAAATTAAAATTGGTTCAATTATGCCTTTATGACATAAGCTAAATAACAATAAGTAATAAACAATCAAATTAACCACAATAAACAAGTAGCAATAAGTTCAACAAGTAACAATATTCAAAGAAACAAAACATCTAAATGAGCTAGATGTTAGAAACACAATCTAAATAAAAATGATAGCATGTAATGAAGCCAAGATGAGCTGAATCTATCCAGTATCCACCAAAAACCATAGTCTCATGAAAATCTGTAAATAAATACATATCAATACTCAATAACTCAAACATTGGTAGCATTATCATTATCTTCTTCTTCTTCACTATTATTAAGCTTAACAAAATTCGATTGTGATCCACTTATAGCTAGCTCATTAGGGGTAAAAATATCAAGACTTTCTTCTTCTTCTTCACCTTCAATATCTACAAAAAAATAATAAACAAAAATACTCACACAATTATAATTATTATTTCTCATGTTGTTTGCAATTTGTATGGTAAAAAATAAAATAAATATAAATTAAAATTACCATTGTACACAAAATCATGTAACCAATTACGAACGCAAATAATAGCTTGAACATTAGTTGGAAGAATGAAACTACGATACTTTGTTAGGATGCGCAAACCAATGCTAAAAGTTGACTCACTAGCTACTGTAGTGATCGAAATGCTAAGAATATTAACCGCCATCCTTGAAAGAATTGGATATTGATGTTGATTACTTTTCCACCAGTTTAAGACATCCAATTCTCTCCAACTATCAGTCTTCATTATTGGTTCCTCTAAATAATTTTCAAGTTCAGACTTATCCAAGGAAGAATGGTCCATAGACCATAATTGCATAAATATCTTGATAATCCTGCATCATGTATTTATAACGGATAAAAAAAATATCAACAAATACTAGATTAATGAAAAAGGTGAAAGAATTTAAAAAGACAAGGAATTTAAAACTTACATCAAAGGCATCACCAAAAGAGGTTGATGTTGAAACACTTGAAGCCAAGGAAGAATGATTAGTAGTGACTGTTGAAGCTTTATACCTTTATCCACTTGCAGCCCTATCAACTCCAAGATTGGTAGATGTCCCCATACTTGAATATTCATTAAACATGAATATTAACTTACTCTTAATATTAGCAACCTTCTCATGGCAAGTGATAGGGTCACTCTTTGTATAGCAATATTGTATTATATTAAACTTTCATCTTAGATCAAAAACTACTGCAAGTGCAAGAATGACACTATACTCATTTCAATACCTGTCAAACTTTTGTTTCATTGTCCTAGCCATCTCTTGAATCACAGGATTAAGGCTCTTTGTATTTGCATCAAGCAACATGTCAATTTGGAAAATTTGCATAAAATAAGAGTTTGATGTAGGATATGATGACCCAGAAATTAACTTTGTAATCTTCTCAAATGGCCTCAAGAAGTTGCACATTGCATTTGCTCTAGCCAACTCATCATTTGTGAGACCAAACTTGTAATTTATATCATTGACAACCATGTGTGCAAAAGCATGACGATATTTAATTCCACTTTCAAGCATTGTGTAAGTGGAATTTCATTTAGTAGGCACATCTAGCCGCAAGCCCATTGAGGTGTCAATGCTACCAACTTGCTCAACACATTGTTTAAAAAGAATTGACCTTGCCTTTGATGCTTTCACAAATTTAATACTTTCTCTAATCTTATGCAAAGCAAAACTTGTAACTTTCAAACCCTCTTGAATTATCAAGTTTAGGATACGAGCACAACACCTCACATGAAAAAATTCTCTATTACTCACTAATTTGAAATCATCTTGCAAACTCAACTTCTCTTTTAACATGTCCTGCATATTATCATTTACAGATGCATTGTCTAAAGTAACGAAGAATATTCTGTTCTCAATCTTCCAATCAGTCAAACATTCATGCACTTTTCTAGCAAGCTCTATCCCAAAATGTGGAGGTTCCATTTTACAAAATGAAAGTATTTTACTACATAATTTCCACCTTTCATCCACAAAATGAGATGTCAAATAAATATACCCTTCAGAAGTCACAGAAGTCCAACTATCATATGTCAAACAAATTTTACTATTACTACTCTTCAACTTTTATTTCAAATTTTCTTTTTGTTGAAGGAAGAATTTCATAACATCAGCAATAATAGTTTTTCTAGTAAAGAGCCTAACACCGGGATTCAATGTCAAAAGTAGTTCTTTGATCCACTTGTATTCAACAAAGGAACAAGGAAGATCATGTGCAATTATGGCCATAGTTATAATCCTCCAAATTGGCATATTATTAATTTTTTGACACCTAATATTGCCTTCTTTATCCAATAACATCACTCCAATATCATGAAATTTGTCCAAAACTTTATAAGATCTAGCATGCCTATTTAAATGTGAATTATCATTAGCCCCACCGGATGCTAGTAAAGTTTGACAGCCATTATACCTTACTTTAGGTTTCTTAATAACCTTAATTCAAGTAAAATACTTCCAAACATTAGAGGTTAAAGTTCTAGCTTTTTTAGACTTAGATTCATCAGTCTCTTGAACAAAAGAACATGACTTACCTCTAAACCTTTTAGTTTTCAATTCATCATCCACCTGCACGTCCTCTGCCTCTTGAACTACACCAGCAGGTACTTTTCCTTTATCTTTTCCAACGACATTGACACTGCTAGCAGCTGAACTAGGGATCATACCACTCTTAACTAATGTTCCATCATCACACTTGGCTAAGTCATTGCTAGAGACATTAGTTGCCTTGCTCTTACTCTTGTGTGATTATGAGGTAGACATTATAAATTTCAAATACTGTCTGCCTATTGCATTGCATCAAAGTAAAAGGAATAAATTACTCATAAACTAAAGCTAGAACAGAACACCTAAATACCCAAGCAAAATAGGAGAAAGCTCAAACTTGTGCAAGCAACTGTGCGTGATTCAACAGATGAGGGAATAGAGAACACGATAACACAGAACACAGAACAAAGAACTCAGCACACAGAATAGAGAACTCAACACAGTACGGCTTTGTGAATTCATGAGAACAGAGAATACGCAAGCAAAAGAGAAGTCTTCGGCCTTGGTGATTGGTGAACTTGTGTTTGGACTGATGGCAGAAATACACTAGTGCATGACCTCGACGGTAATGGCAGGATGGTGGAAGATCGGTGCCATAGTAGGGGTTAGAACTACAACCTTTAAACGTTGATTCGAGCTGAGGAGGGAGATCGAACGACGGTGAGCTGTGCGAAAAACATAACGACTAGCAGCGTGGAACGTAGATCGGATGATGGTTGACAGCGAAGGCAGCTACAGTAGTGACGAGAGCGATAAGATTTAAAGATGAGAGCCTTACTTCACTTTTGTCTCTATAGCCTCAGCTAGTTAGCTCAACCAGAAAGATCAAAGACCGAAAGATGACTGCCATTGCGCACAAACTAACGAAAGTGAATAAGATTAGGTTTGGTTTTTTTTTAATTTCCTCCTTCTATCCTTTAGTAAATATGGGCTCCAACTTACTTAATTTTTGTCCAGCCCACTAGTCTTTCACTCATCATGCTCATGATAAAAAAAAATTACAAGGGTTTAAATGGGTTGGCCCTTGGCCCGTTAGGGCTAGCCCATTTAAATTAGGGCCTAAACAAGCCAACCCATTTGAGACTGTTTTCCATTTTGAGGTCCTAATTGTAAGCTCGGCTCTCCTATTATACCAGCTTAAACAGGTAGGCCTGACGGACTCGGCCAGTTTTTCCGACTCTAATGATCCGTATATAAAAAGGGAGGGGGTCTTTCCATTTCTTTTATTCTCATTTTCCCTTTGCTCTCCAATCATGATCATTTTTCCAATCTATGGTTAAAACAATTTCATTTACTAAAATGATATCAATGGTCATGATTGAAAAGTGGAGGTAAAAGAAGAGTAAAGAAATGGAGAGACCCCACAATAATATAAGAGTGGGAATAAACATTCCATTATTAATTTTGGTATTTATAATAGGAAGATATAATATAAAATAAAATCTATAAGAATAAAAAGTGATTTTAAAGCTTTTATTTTTAAAAAATATTAAACTAAAATAATATTTATAAAAAGTAGTCATTATAAAATTATTTATTACATTGCATTAAGAAAATAGATGAGCTGCGTTAGATTCGATGTTTTGTTTTACTTCATAAAACATTTAAAAAGAAAAGTATATATCTAATGAATAATCTACAGCATATGAGCACCTAATTTAATTAATATTTATATCTATCTAGAATAAAAATTTAGAGTTAAATAAATAAGAGAAGATCAGTTACCTTTTAATCTAGTGGCATGAAAGTTGTCTTGCAGGTGAAGTTGGATCATGTTTGAACTTCATGTCATCATGTGCTTGTTCCTCTGAAGTAAAATATCAAAATAAATAAAGGATAAATTAGTCCATTGATCAAAAAAATTTTGTACTTAAAAAATATAGATCAAATTTTTTAAAGTTTAAAAGTGTGGCTGTTCATATTGATATGTAAAGGGTTTATTATTGGCATATAATGGTATATCATTAACAAATATAATAAACTGATTATAATACAAAATATAATAAATGTTGGACTGTTTCCTTAATTTGGTCATATAACTTGAGCTATATCTATAAAAAGCTTAGAAATAAATGAATGAGAGATGAATGGTAAAAAGAATTTTGTAGCATAATTCCTATGCCCTCTAGCTTTACATACACAAAAAAAATGTGCCCTTTGCATAGAATGTTTAAGTCATTGAATTCTTAATAGCATTGATAAAAAATAATAGGGGCCTATTAGTCTTACAATTAATGGATCCCCTATTTCACATCTTTTTTTAGTTGATGAGTTGTTGGTTTTTCCAGAAAGGTCCTTTAAAGGAGCAAGGATTATCCAACAATATCTCTCTAATTTTTACAAGGCTTTAAGGCAAAAAGTTAACACTGTCAAATCTAAACTCTTCTGTTCTAAAAACGTCAATATCAATAAATCCATGTAGATTGGTGAAGAATTAGGAATTCTCCTAACTAAAAATCTTGGCAAATGTCTTGGGATCCTTATTATTAATAAAAGAGTCCCCAAGCTTACTTTTGCTCCCCTCTTGGATAAAATGAACTCATATATGTCAAATTGAAAAAGTCACTATCTTAACACTTTTAGGAAAGTTGTTCTTATAAAATATGTTCTTTCATCAATTCCAAACTATGTCATGCAGACTATACTGCCTCCTGATAATGTTCTAGCTGAATTGGAAACTTGCTTTTGCAATTTCCTCTAGGCAGGGGTGGAGACAAGGGAGACTAGCAGAAGCCATGACCCCCTTAATTTTTAATTTTTTTAGTAAAATATAGGAGTTATATATTTTTGGCAGCTAAGTTGGCACATTATAGAAGCCTTGAGACACTGAATAAAATTATCATTTCAACTCTACAGTAGTTTTTGACACGTGTATAGTTTAATTGTTACAGTAGCTTAGAGATATATTTATTATAGGATTTATTTATTTTCAACAAGATAATATTACAGTTGCTCTTAAAGAATTAACATTGTCACACCTGAAAATGCAACACGAATGGCACACGAGAGTGAAAGTTCTGGCCTTCAGAGCGAGAACCAGTTGAATGGGAATTGCCACTAAAATTTTGAGAAAAATCTTGAGAAATCATTTAAAGAAGATAAGAATAGTCTGCAAAATCAAAAAAGAGATTCGGGAGTCAATTAAGTATGGAAAAGATATTAGACACCCCACAACTTCCATTCATAAGAACGATTATGTAACACTTGCCCCGAGTGTTATCCAAAAATCACACAAGTCAAATAAACTAAGTGTGGTTAAGGAGTTAATCCTAAAACCAACTTAGGAAACAAACCATTTAAATCATTAAGCAAATATACAATAGAAAATTAAACATTTAAAGCCTTTAAAAAAAATTTTAGGTTCTACCTATAGCGCACGGAAGCAAGTTAGACAAAAGAAGGGTAAAAATATGCTGTCATGACAGCATTAAATTGCTGTCATGACAGCCCTCCCGGGTCACCTTCTGGGAGGCGCCGTTCCGCCTTCCGATCTTCGATCGAAGAAATTTTAAAGCTCACAAGTCACATTCAAAGGGTACTATAAGTGTACCAAATTTCAAAAAGATCCAACGGTCAGATTAAAAATTGGACATGTTACAAATTTAGTCAATTTTGCTGTCATGACAGCATGAAAAGCTGTCATGACAGCACTTCCGGACCAACTTCCGGAGTGCACCATTTCATCATCCAACCTCTGATCGGAGTGATTTCAAAGCCCACATGTCACTTTTTAAGAATACTATTAGCATACCAAATTTTGAAAAGATCCAACGGACGGATTGAATTTTGTGCAGGTTACAATATAACTATTGTAGCTGTCATGACAGCACCTCCAGACCAAATTTCGGAGTGCGTCGTTTCTCTGTCCGATATCCGATCGATGTGATTCCAAAGCCCACACGAAGCTTATAAAAGGTTTTACTTATGACCCAAATTTTAGAGAAATCCAACGGTCGGATTAAGATTTGGACACCCGGATGCAAAAGTGCAGCTTTTTGGTAAAAACCATTTTCAAAATTGTCCAAATCTCATCCTAATGGTCACAAACCTGTGGGAACACTTTGGACACGTCAAATAAGACTAAAAACACCTGATAGAACATTCAAATGATGGAAAAACCCCATATATCAAAATTTGACCACCCGGGTGCCATTTCCCAAAATGGGCCCTAAACCCCCAAAATGCACAAATCATTCAAGAGTGGTCACAAATCAATCCAAATACCATATATTTATATAAATACATATGCTAAATATTTTCACTTGTCTTAGAGCTCCTTGTGGGGCCCACGCACCCACTCTCTCTATCCAAGGTGTATGTTTGCCCATAGCACATCATTTACAATGCAACCACTTTGCATTTGCTTATAAAATCACATATATATCAAAATAAATATCTGCTTGTAATAGAAACTTGGTCTACTAAGTAAATCCATCAAAACCACACACCATAACCAAGTTTCCTAGCCACAAGTCTGCAAACAGACAAAAATTCATACACAAGCACACAATCCACACATATTCACACACACATACATAATCATATCTTACTGGCAAATACATTACAATATATTTGCTCAAAAGAAAGGGGTTGCAGTTCTTTACAAATCACAAGTAAACCCCTAGCTTTGCTCCTTTCCCCGTCCACCACTGGATCCTTCGCCTGGACCTAGAATATTGAAAAGAAAGGGGTGAGACAACCACAGTCTCAGTAACAGCAAAATTTACATTGATTATTACAAAGTAAGCCATAATTAAATAAACGAATAATAAATTCAACATAGTATATAATTTAGCCATTTAAAATGCATGAATGCATGACCTAGGCCGGTATGGCCTTTCATGACCAACAGAATGCCCCCTGGCACTCTTTAACTCGTAGGTAAACCTTATACCTACTTGTACCTCCACAGGCACAAAACATAATCTAAGGCATGATCTAATCCACCGAACCGCCTATGCCCCTTCGACGTGAATCCTGAGCAGTCAAAGCTAACTCCCTCCCAGAGCCAGCCCGACTTACTCTCCATATGAGGGCTACCTTGGCCTAGGCACTCAACCTCAAACTTCATATGTCGGATTCCCTCCCCCACTGAGAGGTGTCGAACACTCAATACACTAACCACTTTAGTGCACTGAGCCCACAATACGTAAGACAACACTGAGTACTGACAGTGTGCCATAGAATATCAAAAATCCACACCTTCTCATTGGTGAACTCCCACCGAGATCATGTCTTTTACTCTTGTCTACCTTTCCTGAGTATTGACCATTCAACACTCTAAAGTAGTATAATATTTATAAATCTTATTTCCATAAAAACATTGTTATTAAACAATTAGAAAACATATTTGCACTATAATCAAAGTAGTACCCCATAACCCCTTATAAAGCACATTTAATCTTTTAAAACATGTAATGCATGATAACTAGTAATATTTATTCAAAAATATCTAAAACAAAGTAATAAGAAATATAAATTCCTCTGTTACCTCAACCCTTTGGTACCAAAAGGGTTCCCCTTGTATAAAATAGGGCTCGGCTTGTTCCTTACTTCTCAATAAGTTCCACCAATAATTTTCTACAACATATAAGTGATCCACATCACTTATCATGACAAATAGCATTAATGAAGACTATAACTCATACCACACAACTTAGGTCAATGAGTCATAATCACCCTAATGGTCCATATATTAAACCAACCATTCACATAGTATCACTTAACCACCAAAACCATTTATTAGCCATCACTAGGCTAATTTTTAATTTATATAATTTTTTTAATCAATTAAAAACCTTTACTTAGTGCCACCAACTTTCACCATTAGCCCTTATAATGAAAACCAAACCTTAATTTAAATCTTATTGGGCTCAAATAGCAAAATTATAACTAAATCAATAGGCTTAAACCATTGAGAAGCAAAAACCCAATTTCTCAAGGTTTATTTTGTGCCCAAAACACCTCTTTTCATCCAATTATTCACTCAAAACATTAGATCACTATATAGAAACTCAAAACATGCTCCCTAGAATCCAAAGAAACAAAAGCTTACAAGAATAAAGCCTTTGGGATCAAAATCCAAAAATTTTCTCTTCCAAAAATTGAAGAAAATCAAGAGAAAGAGAAGAGGATTGAAGTAGGGAGTTTATCTATCGTGTAGCCGAGTTTGCAACGGTCGCAAAGACTCCTAGATCCAAGCCTAACTCCCTCCCTTTCTCTTCTCTTCTTCCTCTCTCCCTCTCATGCGTTTCCTTTCCTTTCCAATTCAGTTTCTGCGTTTCTGCATCAGTTTTGGTCTTTAAATTGCTGGTCAAAAAGTTTGGGGAAAATTACAAGAAAGGGCCCAACATTTTTTATTATTGCACAAAAGCCCGGGTCAACTTTGGTAATTTTTCCCATAGTTAAAAATCAAATAAAACCAAACTTTTGCTTAGTAAAATTCAAACTCTGGGCCTCTATCAAATTATTCTAAATTTTAATTTAATTATAGATATTTTATTTTATTTTTTATAAATCCGAGTCTTAAAATTTCGGGATGTTACAGATTATCTGAAGTTAATTGTGCTAAATTAATATAATTTTAAAGTTCTTTTAATTATCCCTTTCTCATTCACATGTATGGTATAAAAATAATAATAATTAAATGAAAAATAATTATTTATTTATAAGGGAGGACTTGATTCAGAATCAGACTCGGAGGCCTATATACCTTGCGATGGAGATCAACGTTCATGTAGTTTGGGATTAAAAGTTTGATGGTGAAAATATTTTTTGAAGAAAAATTAATTAAAAATAATTCACCATTTTGAAAATAAAATAATTTTTTAAAATTTTGATATGTATGGTTTAAATTGTAAAAAGTAATTTAATTTTAATTATTTTTAAAATTTTTGAAATTTTGAAATAAGAAAAAGGTAAAGGGTTTAAACTATTTTTTTATATTTTATTATTAAAAATTTAACCGCTATATCTGCAGAGCTTTATTGGCTCATACAATTATTCTAAATATATGCAGAGATTTTGAAATCTCACATAATAAAAGAGTTTAATAACTTAATTTATTTACTTATATTTTTAAGTATTAATAATATTATTATTTTTTAAGTATGTTCATACAAATATATTTTTTAAAAGACTTTTAATTATCATACCTATAAAGCTTTATTGATTTATATGACAATATGATTATCCTAAATATTTGTGGAGATTCAAAATCCTCACACAATAAAGAATTAAATAATATTTTAAGTATATTTTTAATTTAATTGATTTTGTATATAATTTATATATATTTCTTTAAAAACTTAATCATTATATTTGTAAAGTCTTATTGACTCATATGCTAATATAATTATCTTAAAAATCTATACATAGTCAAAAATTTTATATGGCCAAAAGATCTAATCAGAAAATGTGATTATAATTTAAATTTTTTAATTTAATTAGTTAATATTATTAAGAAAATGTTTATTATTTTATTTACAAAATTTATTTATTTATTTTCCATATATAAATTAATAATCACAACATCTGCAAGGACTTATTATCTTACATGATGAGGTGATTAATTTGAATATCTTCAAAGATTCTTTAAATCTCAAATGATACCTTTTAATTTTTAAATGATTTAAATCATGTTTAGGAAAAGATAATAACAAAATTGTTAGCGTAAGTGATGGGCCATTGGAACTGATGTTTAATATATAAAAGATTGATCATCACACCTATGAATATAATGTATTAAATCTTGGATTTTAACAAACAAAATATTGAAGGGGAGCATAAGTGATTTTGACAGTGAAGTGATTCATTTTGGACTTTGAACAATGCATTCTTATATCAACACACATCCATAATGCCCACAATAAAGTCAAGCCTATGATTCCATCCATAAACAAAACTGCAATTTTCATATGCTCATCCAGTGTTAGACATGAGCTTGATATAATTCCATGGGATATTCCAACTCATTTAGATGTAGATGTAAAACAAAAAAGTGTGCTGCAAGGACTAAGGACCTCATTTTACTTTCACACTATTATTCCAATAAACAAATGATTAGACTTCCCACACAAATCCAAATGAAGATGTGATAGTGATGTTTATTTCAAATAATTAAAGGCCAAACACCAATAATGAGAATGAAAAACAAAACACCACAGAAGCAAGATTTTTCTCCCTTATATATCCAACAATCTTAAGGAAATTTTAAATTTCTCACATCATTCTTTCCACACCACTATATATTCATTCTTTCCACACCACTATATATTCTTTTGTCTATCTTTGCTATAATCTATGAATAGGCTATAAACACAATATCCTCATTCAAGTAATCATCACACCCACGGTTAAAAGTTTTCAAGGACATTAATGGAGTTGTTATAAACATTTGAATCACATAACCATCATGAAACACATGCACAAACCAAAAATTCCTTGAACAAAACAAAGGTGTTCTTTTTTGTTAATCAAAAAGAGAACATGCTCGATGCTCCATATTCATGTATTTAGAAACAAATTAAAACTCTTATATAGAAGGGCTATATGCAATCTCATAATTAGGAACAAAAAGAACAAAAAATTGACTTTAAACTTATTACAGAGAGTAGATGTGGGTATCTTCGATCGGCTCTTCTTCCTTGAATATTTAGTCTATTCTTCGACTGTGTCATGCTCTGCTTCTGTGAGTGCCAAATCGCTCAACATCCTCTAGCTTTTAGTTGTTTTCCATTTTTATGTGCTTCAAACTCGAATCCCTCTCAATCTTTGGTTCCCTCTCCAGATATCCCCCTTTCGGTTCTCTCTCCTAAAAGCCCAGATTTCCTTTTCTCTTCCCCTCTCAAACTCTCAGTCTCTCTTTTTTCCCTCTGGATCCAGCTTTCATTCTTAGACTCTCGGTCCCCCTTTTCATACTCAGTCTTAGGCTTTATATAGAGAGTAGAAGGGAAGGACGATTACTCACCGCTACATGCTTTAGTCTCATATTACTGCTCTGTCTTTTGCCTATTCCTTTCCTTCTATTGTGTTTTCATCTCTGTCGTGTGTGCGCGTCTGTCGTGTTTGTGTTTGCCGTGTTCATGTACGTCTGCTCTTCTGCACCTCTGCTATTCTCTCTTTTGCTCTGTGTGTGGCCGAATCTGCTCTCTCTTTGCTCTCCTTCTACATATGCATCTGCTCTCTACTCTTTTCTCTCTTCTACGTATGCGGCTGCTCTCTGCTCATCGAAGAAGACCCTTTAGTGCTGTGGTGAAATGCTGTGCATTATACTTATCATTTTTTTTATGTTAATTAATTTCTAAAATTAGATTAAAGGATTTAAAAATCTAATTTTAGATTAAACAAAAATTTATTTTTTTTAAATGAAAAATAACAAGATTTAAGGAAAAAAATTTAAAAATAGTTGACTCACAAAAATTGATTCCTAATATTTTGAATGGTTGGGATAATTTGGGAGATATTTTTCAAAAATTTAAACAATATTTTTTTAAATTGATTTCAAAGATATATAAAATTTATTATTATTATTATTATTATTATTATTATTTTGAAAATATAATCATAAAAAGGATTAAATTTTTTTGTATTTTTATATTTTTTTAGTTATCTTAATGAACTAAAAGAAATAAAATCTCAGCAAACAAAAGATTATATAAGTTAAAATAAATTTAAATTCTATTAATTAAAGATTTTTTATTTTATCTATATTATTAAAATTTTATTTTTTGGTTGAATTTATTATTATTATTATATTTAAAAAATATTCGAATAAAATACAGTGCTCACAAACATCATTTGATTTTACTTTCATTTTAAATCTGATGATATAAATTATGAAAATTATTACTAACAAACTTTATAAAGCAATGCAACAAAAATCTCAAAATATATTGAAATGATTAAATAGTAAATTCAATCAATAGGTAATAGAGTTTTTTATATTGAACAAAAATTTATATAATAAGGATGCATTTAAATTATTTAATGCTTATGGAGAGGGTGAAATCTTTACCAATTTAATAATAATTTATATTGTAAAGGAAATTTTAAAATATTTTATCTTAAACATGATAATTAATTATTCTTATACTATAAAAAATGAATAAGAAAAACTAAAAAAATAGGACATGCACACATGCTCACATATCTATATATTTATTTTTTATTATATATATGTACAATTGAATATAAATATATAGGTTGAAATATTTATGTTATGTTAGTAATGTGTGTGTATGTGTGTGTTTAATTTTCTTTTGATTATCACATATGTTTTGTCATTTTGGCCCCCTAACGAAATTTTCTAGCTTCACCCCTGCTCTAGGGCTTAACTTACAGAACTAAAACTACATCTCATTACTTAGGATCATATCATTAAGGATAAAAGTTGTGGAAGTCTTAACTTTAAAAATCTAAAAAGTCAAAATAAGACCTACATTGTGAAGCTTTTCTTAGGTATCATTACTAAGCCGAACTACCTTTAGGTTCAAGTCTTGCACGACAAATATAAATGTAACAAACCAGCCATTCCCATGGTTTTATAAAACCAATTCTTATTCTTCCACGTGGACTAATTAATATTTGTAAAGTCTAAGATTAGCTTATAACTCACGTGGGTTGGAAGGTTTGAAAAGGGGATGAAATGTCCTTCTATCATGATAAATTGTCCCCCTTTCTTGAATCTCTTGTTAAATATGCCTCTTCTAAAGCAAATTCTTTTCTTTATGCTAGAGTTTCAAATTTTTGCTTTGTCACTGGCTGTTGGAAAGTAACTCAATTACATAGATGTTTTCACTAGGATATTATCAACCTTATCACACTTGTCTAACCTCCTAACCCCCTTGCAAATGAGATGTTTTTTATTAGAGGCCTTCTACTGATGGTAACTTTACAATTGAATCTGCTTGTAAGGCTATTGAGGGCCATAGAGACAACACCAGCTTTGATATTTGGTCCAAGATTTAGAAATGGCCTACTTATAAAAAATTAAATCTTATAGCTTGGGATTGCCTATAATCTAAGTTTAGCCACTCTAATGATGCCAACCCTTAATTTAGGACATCCCCTTTTGATTGTCACATTTTGGACTCATCTATCTATATTTTGAAAGATTGCAAGAAAGCTAGAGAGGTTTGGATGAAATTAGTGAAACAAACTAAATTTAATGCTTTCTTTTCTCTCCCATTGTAGGAATGGACACTTGAGAATGAAAATAGCAATTCAGGGAGTTCAAGCACAAGAAAATTCCATTGGCAAAGACTCTTTACCCACGTATGTTGGAACTTTTGGAAGGAAAGATATAAAAGCATCTATTATAAAGAAAGCTCTGCAAATAAACAAATTCCTTTTACAGTCATCTAAGATATTCTTATTGATCTCAACTTTTAATAAAGACTCACCTGCTTGTCTCCTCAAAGTAATAGATCAAAAATAAAATGCTACTCCTCAAAGCAGGATGGGTTAGACTTAACATTGATGGATTAGTAAACAACTATGGTGCAGTTGCCTGTGGTGGACTTATTTGAGATGACAAAGGTAATTTAATTACAGGCTTTTTGAAATACCTTTAATATAATTCTAGCACAACTGTTAAGTTAATGGGTATTCTTGAAGGTCTTATCACCCATTGAAATAAAAAGTCCAAAAAAGTCAACGTCTATTTTGACTCTATTGAAGCACTCATGCTCATTCATAACGGATCCTCTAATAATCACTCGCTCACTGAAACTATTAATAAAACCAAAGAACTTGCTATAAGAAACTAGACAGTTACCTTCAAACATATCTTTAGAGAGCTGATTGGCTGACTCACTACTGCTAATATGAAAGTTTAATGGCCTATTTGGTTCATGGAATCATTAGAAATGTAATGGAATGTAATAGCTAGGAATGTAATGTAATGTAATAGGGATTCCAAGAGCTTGTTTAGTATGTTATTTAAGAATATAGGAATCAAACTTAATATTTATATTTTATTAAATTGACATAAAAATAAAAAGACGCAACTACCCTCATAAAAAGATATAATTCCATCCTCTTCTTCAATCCTCACTGATCACCATGGTCAGTCTCCTCCCAACACGAGCCAAGCACCAAAAAAAAAATCCCTTGCCTTTTTATCCCATCGCAATGCAAACACCCTTCAAAACTAAAAGAGAACAAAATTGAAAAATCAATATATAAAATCAATTTTCAAACTAAAACTTTAATGCGTCGACAATGGGATCAATAGAGGCTGTATAGATCGAGGGAGGTAGCATCAACTAGATAATGGGGAGGAAGAAGATTGCACATGGTATCACATAAGAGGTCAAAGATGGCAGTGTAATAGTACTTTGTTTGAATTTTGAAGTGGCTGCCATTAATTTTTGGTGAGAACTTCGAATGGGTTGCCGCAAACTTAGATTCATAAGGAGAATGGAGAATAAAGAATGGTGAAGAAAAATAAGGTAGTATTTAGTAAAGATGTGGTGAGGAAGGAATGAGGAGGAAGATAAGGAAGACAGATTTGGATAGATGTCAATGGCTACGACAAAAGGTGGACGATTTTGGTGTTCGGTGATGAAAGTAAGGGAAGACAAAGGAAGGAAGGGGTACTATGGTAGAAGCTTGATTTTTGGTACCAAGAATGAGGATTACATAGGTGCCTTGATGTAATCCAGATTACAATGTTTTAAATTCTAATTACATGATGTAATCATATTTACATTACCTTGCACCAACCAAACAACATGAATGGTAGAAATGAATTAGGATTAAGTAATCCTGATTCATAAAACCGAACTAAACATCCTATAAATTTTTGATATCCCACCAATTGGTTATATATAGAGTCGGTAATTCAAGCCGAGCCTAAACCTGCCTGAAAAAATTAAAGGCTGTGCTTTGAAAAAGTATAATTTTTTTATGTTTGGGCCTATTCGGGTCAAGCCCGATCGGGTTCAAGCTGAGCTCGAATACTCGAATAAAAAAATTTATTTTTAAAAAATATATAAAATATAATAATAATTAATTAATTTTTTAAGTTTTAAGTGATTTTATGCTAAAATATCATATAGTTGAGTCCTATATATCATTTAAGTATAAAAAATATATATTATATAAAATAAAATAATTAATTTTAAAGTTAAAAAATTAATTTAAAATAAATTTTAAAATAAAATTTGGGTATTCGGGCTGCCCGAAATCCAAAAGAATTTAGGCTGAGTTTAATCATTCAGGTTTTTCAAGATATTGAGTCTATTCAGGTTGGACTTATTTGAGCCGAATAGACTCGACTCCTCTGAATTTTCAACTTCAGATATACCAGCTTTTTGTATGTTGATATCATCTAAGCTATCTTTCTTTAGGATTTTTCTACCGGGGGCTTGTATATGAGTGAGAGAGAGATCGTTGAAGCTCCCCGCGAGTCCTTCCCGCCACGTCCGTTGGGAATGGCAGTATCCCTGTGCGCTGTGACAAGCAGAACGAGTTCCAATCCTGTTCAAGGTTGTCTAATATCTTCACAGTCGGTTTAAATTCTGCTTCCCATCGTTGAATTTCCACTCTCTCGCTTTTTAGATCAATTACTAATGAATAAATTTTTCAGGGGAAAAATGCAAATACGCTGGTCAATCAGTGGTAATCATTTCCACCCGTTCCTCTTGTCTTGTAATTTCTCATGCTGTACATGTTCTTAAAATTCGATTGTTTAACCTCATACCTGCATGTTGAAGCTGTTCCCCGTACTAGCATTCCTCAATGCTTAGGGTTTAGTTATGTTCCTTTTGGACGGGGACCGGCTCGCGTGCATACCGTTTAGCTGGATAGATGAGATTTCCTTAGGAGGGTGTAGTAATCAAGCTCAAACTTCTCTCGTGTCAATTTTTCGTGTTTTGCAGAGAGCACTTCCTATACATATATTGTCGGTTGGGAAAAAGCGATCTCCTGCTGTACAACTCGTGGTTGACGAGTATGTTCAAAAGCTCAAGTACTATTGCGGTGTTGAGGATGTTTAAATATGATCAAATCCTAGAAATGCAGGGTTAGATTCTTGATTATTTACAATTTCACGTGCCATGCAGTTATTAATTGATTCAGGTTGCTGTTCTACCACTGTCAACAGTATTTGCAAATTTGGGGTATTGGGTATTTTAGGTTAGAGAGCAAATTGAAACAATATTTGACTAGGGCTTTGTTTGACTGAATTTTTAATGATTGCTCTGGTATTTCAGATCTGTGTAGGCAATAAAATTAGAGAGGAAGAGAGATGAACTTGAGAAGAAGAGTAACTGTGGTTCACATTTCGTTTAGGGTTCCTTTTCTTTTAGTATTTGGAAGGTTTGAATCCCAATCACTATGCAAACCTACCCCACCCCCTCATCATCCCATTCTTACCACTTTGAGTTATCCAGGTATCACCTTTAGGATTCTTAGGCATAATGAATGAGATGCATCATCACACATTTTCAGCAGTGAATGTTTATCAGTTCTAGCAATATTGGTTATTCTGCTGTCAGAAGGAAACAAAAAGTTGGAGCATCTCGGTAGAGGAAGCAATTTTTTTAATGATAAATGTATCCCTAATTCAAAATCATCAATTACTGGAATTACCTCATACTTTTTTTTTATCTATCCTCTTAACTAGATGCCTTTTTAAGCAATTTGATAGTAAAGGAGTAACCTTTTGAAATATTTTCCAAACAATAATATCAAAAAAATGCTCATCAAATAATTTTGTCTGACACGAATGGCATCTTTCTCATTGTTCTTTTAATGAGAATCCATTTTAAAAGAAATACTTCAAAATAAGCACTTAAGTAGATATTTGCAGCAATCCCAAATAGGCCCTAAGCTTGTACATAGGCATGATTAAATACTTGACTACTGTGTCTTAACAGAAAAATCATTAAATACCTCTGAGTGGAAAAGCAAATAGAGCCGGAAGTATGCATCTTTTTCAAGTAGTCTCAACTTGATCATAGATCATGAGTTCATGACTCATCCTGCCATATGATAATATTGGCATCTAAGTTTGGATTTCCCCTTCTTCTATTATAGTTTCAAAGCTCCCTGATTTATAATTTGCATAACAAGAACTGCACTCTTCATTCTCTGTTAAAGATTATGGGTCTTTAATGTTTGCATTGCAGTGACACGAGGGCTCAGGTTGATGATGAAGACAAAGCAGTGATGGACCTTATCAGATCTGATGACTGGGTATTGTCTCAAACATATGCAGTAACGCAGTATTTTAGCATCTTTTCTTGCACTTAATGTGTGCGCAAGAAAAACTGGCTATTTCAATCTGTACATTTTGTTCTCACGTGCATTCAATTATAGGTTGTGATGTTGGACGAGTATGGGCAAGACATAGGTTCTGAACAAATGGCTGAATTGGTGGCTGATGCTGGATATACGGTGAGGTTTACATCTCATTTATGATGTCTTTTTAAATGATCTCAACCATGTATGTGAATTCCTCATGCATGAAAAAATTTCCAATGAACATGCTCATTGCCGTTCTGCTGCAAGAGCATAAGTGGTCTATCATGTAAAATAGCCTGGACCTCATTTGGTCTTACTAAGGATCAAATGTCCAAGTATGTCAAACAGAAGAAAAACACCCATGTTTTCAGGATTTTCCCAGTGGCACTGCCCCTATCAACCTTTTATGTATTTTTTTCATGTTTATGAAAGTAAATTCAAACACATATGACTTGATTTTCATTTAACGTCCTTTAATCAATGTATGTCAAATATACTTTTAGTTTTAGTTTACTTGCATTAACAGCTTTTAATTGTAACTTGCATTTTAATAAGTTCCTGATTTAATCAAACTTTGTGTTGCTATTTGAAAAAAAAATTGTCTATCAAATTAGGACAAGATAAATTATTTTTCCCAGTCTTGAGAGCAAGAAAATTTCTTGTACTGTAATACCAAGTTATTTAAGCCATATTAAGTACTCCCTCCAGTCCCATTTATAAGGCACATTATAGAAGGTCTATTTGATCCTATTTTTAAGTCACGGTACAGCTTTTTAGGTAATATTTAAAAGGTATTTTCAAAATCACCCTTCATAAAAGAGAGAAAAATAACATATTATTTTTTGGATTTGTTATATAAGGAATATTTGGAATTCTACACACTTTTATTCCTTGTTTTTTTTTGCATTGGTATTAATGAGATTGGTAGTAATGACTTATAAAGAAGATCGGAGAAGTATTTCTTTCATGTTAAAATTATTGGCATTTGATGGAGACTTAGCAGTATGGGATATCAAATCTCACATTGAGTAGTATGGAATGCTCAATAGGGTATATAAGTGGGTTGGCCCTCCCACTTCAACAGCTAGCTTTTGAAGTAGGGTTGCTCATTCCACTTAGGTACCTATCAATTGGTATCAGAGCCTCGTTGTTGGTGGTTCCAGAAAAGGGCTACCCACAGAGAGTGTTTTAACCAGAAGGAGACTGAGTTAAGTGTTATGGAGTGTAGCCGTTGAGACGTTGACTTTTCATGGGTGGCCAATTGTTGGAGACTTAGTAATATGGAATATCAAGTCTTGCATTGAGTAGTTTGGAATGCTCAATAGGGTATATAAGTGGGTTGGCTCTTCCACTTTAACAGGTAGTTTTTGGAGTAGGGTTCTCCATTCCACTTAGATAGGTACCCATTAGACTTTTATAAATTAAAAACTATCAGTGATGAGCATCATGAGCATAAAAGTTGGACGATTCAAATTAAATTTGCACAACTTATATTTTAAGCTTTTAATTTGTAAACTTTTAAATGATAAATTTATTCCTCTTTTTTTTTTTACCATTAGAAGATTAGCTTTATTTTAAATTTTGCATATGTTAAAATAAAAAATAAAAATAAAATATATAAAAATAAAATAATTGATACACGCAGAACAGGAAGAATCAAAATAAAAATATCAAATTCGTATTTGATTTCACACAAGTATTGCAAACTAAATTGATCATTGAGCTGGTCAAAATAATTGTTTAAAGGTTAATGGTTTAATTAAGGTTAGATCAGTCGTAATAAAAATAATCAAATTTAATTAAAACATATAAAAATATTTTAATTTGACTATGAAAAATATTTAAATAAAAAAATATTAATCCTAAAAATATTGTATAAAAAATATATTTTGTAATAATATTTTAAATGTTAATATTTGAAATGCTTGTGACCAGTTATCATTAATATTGAAATTGAAAAGTCAAAAAGCAACGGGTCCCAATAAAAATAAAGAGGCATGCATTGGTAAATAAGAGGTTAGTAAATGCGTGTATCAGTAACGGCTATTTTTGAAAAAATAAAGTTTGAAATTTCGCATCCTTCTCTTTCTTCTCTAGGTGTCTAGTTTTGGTTTCTACTTTCATCTTTTTTTTGGAGAGGTATTTTAAAATAGCTCAATTCTTTTGTGGTCTTGCCTCTCAAGGGATCCTATTCTCTCGCTCTCTCTTTCTCAAGTGTCGTGTCTCCAACAAGAGTAGCCAAAAAAATTTATCCTCGCCTGCAAGCTATTGGAGACCCAAGCGACACTTTCGTCTTCCTCTACCTTGTCTTTCCTTTGTTTTTTTCCCATACATGTTGTTATTATCTCTTTCCTCTTTTTTTTCCTTCCTTCTTTTTCATCCCCTTTCTTGTATTCATCCATATTCTTCATTTCTTTCCTTTCTTTTGGTCGCTAGTTTATTTCCTAAATTTTTTTTTCAAAAAGCTTGGTGACTTGATCAACCCAATGGGTTAGCTGATTTTCTTTAGGTTAATCTAGAGTTGATTAGATTAAATTGGTTTGCTTTACACCCGCTTTACTTCAATGAGCAAATTGACCAAAGGATTAATTCACCAGTTTACTAATCTGACTGACCAATCTAATTTGAGTTTACATACCATGATTTCAAAAGATATTCTTCATATCTTTATTGACCCTTTTTATAAGGTCATGACTCAATATTTGAAGCACTTTTTATCATTAATTTTCCTAAATCCCCAATTACCTTTGCAATGCCCTAATTTACCTGTATTAACAATATCAAATTTGAACCATTTAATTTTTGATTGCACACGGTTTAAGGTCCTACAAATTAAATCGGTTATTAAATTTATCAAGACACTAGTTCAAGGGTTATTGACTAAAATCTTAGTTAAATTGTGATCAAATTAGTTATAAACAAAATATTTTATTAAACCCATTAAAAAACTAATCTAATAGTTTATTAGTTTAACTTAGCGGATTGACTTTCCATATTAATATACTATGCAATTGAAGCACTATAGATTATTAAAATATGGATGTCTCACCGAGTATTAATTTTTTTAAATATTAACTTCTCTTTGAACCTTTTAATTTTAATTTAGATAGTGAATATCTTTAATCAAAAGACCAAAAGGTCAGAAGACGACGCGAAGATGCAGAGGATCTTTAGCTTGTTTCATCCGAGTCATCTGAAAATGGGGCTACTCTCCACGAGACACTAGACAACATGGATTGGGCTGTCCGAAAAGTTTTCGGATCCCTGTTGTTGTTGGTCCAAAAAACATAACAGATAATAATGATGAGTGATGAGTAATGACTTGCTTTTGAAAAGTACAGGTCAACGACTCGAAATACACCTTTAATTTTCCCGCCACTGGCTAGCAATTAGCCACGTCACAACTAACCTCCTCTCCACGTGTCATCTATCCAATGCATTGACGTGTCTCTCCCTCCCTCCCGGCCAATCTCTGCTAAAGCAGAACGAACCCAAATTATGCGTTCCTACATGGCCGTTCTCTGCTTGACACTTCCCCTTGTAGCTCTCAAAGTGAGAAGTTCCATTGATCCATACAAGTGCGCTTCCATATTCCCAACCGCAACAAGAATTCTGCCCTCGAATCGCTTCCCAACCATGAATTTCTGCAGTAAATCTGCATGCGCATCAAGCACAACCTCTTTACCAACCTACCAGGTTCCAGAGCAAGACGCCAGCGACATGGACCGTATTGCCGACCAGACATTTCATAGGTACTCCTGGAACACCGAGAGGAGCTGCAGAGGGACAGCCATTGTTTGGTTTAGGAATGATCTTAGAATATTGGACAATGAGGCTCTGTACAACGCCTGGCTTGCATCTGAGTCTGTGTTGCCTGTCTATTGTATTGATCCTCGACTATTTGGGACCACCTACTATTTTGGATTTCCTAAATCTGGGGGTACATATGTAGTTTTTTTTAATGAGCTTCTTGCTAAATTTGCGGTCTTATGGATTGCACAAGTATTTAACATTTATTTGATGAGCTTGAACATCATCCCAAGGCCAAGATTTTTGTGCCTGATTCACATAGTTCCTCTAGGATGATGAGACGATACAATCTCCTTCGAGTTATATGTCTTAATTATTGTTTATATGGCAGCATTGCGAGCGCAATTTCTCATTGAATGCCTAGCTGACCTGAGGAAGAATTTGATGAAACGGGGACTTAATTTGTTCATTCAACATGGCAAACCTGAGGATATTCTTCCAGATCTTGCAAAAGCTTTTGGAGCTCATACAGTTGAGTGATTGAATTTAATGCCTACTTTATAAGTTGGATAAATCAATCATTTTTCATGCTATCAGTTGTTTCTGGCTATTGAAGCAATGAGGCTTGCTGTTGAATATGATGAAGTCAGGTGTATGCCCAGAAAGAAACTTGCAGCGAGGAGCTGAATGTTGAAAGATTGGTCGACAAGGGTCTGCAACAAGTTGTGATACCAGTACCACCATATTCCGAGAAATCCACAGTAGCTAAAACTTCAATCACCCCCAAGCTAAAATTTATTTGGGGCAGCACCTTGTATAATATTGATGACCTCCCTTTTGATGCCACTAGTTTACCGGATGTGTATACTCAATTTCGTAAGGTACATTAGTTGTTCGGCTGACACATGCGTGTTATATGTACCTAATCAAAATTAGCTTTACTACTTCTGCATGCTGAATTTGCAGACTGTTGAAGCCAAATGCACAGTACGTGCCTGCATAAAACTTCCGAAATCTCTTGGGCCACCTCCTCAAGTTGGGGACTGGGGAAGTCTACCTTCATTGGAGCAGCTGGGATTTTGCTCGCCAAATGTAGGTTTTGCAAAAGTACTTGCATAAATCCTTGAGGCATTGTGACTTTCAAGGAAATTAAATCTTTCGAACTCAAGATTGAAAAGAGAATGAATTTGATGTGTTCTCTATATTTCTTCTCTTGATAAGGTAAGCAAGGGAATGAAGTTTGTTGGGGGTGAAACTGCGGCACTGAGCAGAGTCTATGAATACTTCTGGAAGAAGGTTAGAAGATATTTCATGTTGGCAATGGAAATCTAATTTATTTTATGTTCCTATTGTTATATTTGCTTTTTGTATGAATCATGGGTTGGTTTAAAAAACAAAGTAAAACCAATGCATTGTCTTTTTGAACAAAATATTTGTGTTTGAGTTATTGCAGATGTAGATTCTGTTGCATGAGTCCATACATGAATGTCTATCTATTTTATTGGTCAATTTCAGCAATTGGAATTTGCACAAAATACAAAGATGTCTGTTTATTTTCATATGACACTAAAATCAGAAAAATGGTTAAGTTAATAATATTTTCATCACCTTGACGTCGGCTCCACTTCTATTAGACTACTAAATCCTGGAAATGGAGGGCAAGTGGCAAGTTGGAAACTTTGACATCATTTGAACTGTCATGTATTTCATTCTCAACATTACTCTTGTTCAGGATTTATTAAGGGGATATAAAGAGACCAGAAATGGGATGCTAGGGCCTGATTACTCAACTAAATTTTCTCCATGGCTTGCCTCCGGGAGCTTGTCTCCTCGTTTCATACATGAAGAGGTTGAAATTGTCAATCATCTTTCCTTTTGCGTTTCATTGTATTTGAAAAATATAATTGCCTTGACAAAATTCATAACACACCATTCATTATAGGTGAAGAGATATGAAGAAGAAAGGCAAGCAAATAGCTCTACTTATTGGTATTTCTCTATATCTTTCCCATCACTCATCAGCATTAACTTATTACCAGTTTCTTAATTATTCATAAAATATTAACCATTCTGTCAAATTGTATTAGAGAGTTTCCTGAACTGCATCAAACTAATGTAAAGAAGATATTTTTTTTCTTTTTATTCAGTAATAAAACATTCTTGGCATGTGCAGTTGGCATGTGTTTGATAAAAGGAATAGTAACAATGGCTTGTGAATTAATCGGGAAAGTAAAAGGGGGAAAAAGCTAGTTTTGTGACATGTTAACTCCTCTCATTTTGTTTTCTTTTCCTGCGTAACTCCTTTTCTCTTCAGGGTTTTGTTTGAACTGATATGGAGGGATTACTTCAGGTTCCTATCAATTAAATATGGGAATTCCCTTTTTCATGTAGGTAAGATTGAGGTTATGGTGTAAAATTTCTGCTGATTAATCACTAATTTTGCTCATCTCCCTAAGGTGAAATAGAATTGACTGGGATAATGTATTTCTGGAGACATTTCTCTTTATAATGTAAAATTTGTCACATATGTTCTAGGAGGCCCGAGGAAAGTGCTGCACAAATGGAGCCAAGACAAGAATTTGTTTGAGTCTTGGAGAGAAGGTCGTACGGGGTACAATTTAAGTTTTCAATACTGTGCATTTATCCTACTTTACCTAGCTAACCTTTGTCCTTTCCAAACTTATTATCTAGAATTGGTGGATACTAGAGGAGGCATTATAAAATCCTCATATTCTTCTAAATATAATGAATTGAAGAGAGAGAATATGAGAACGAAGTACCTTTCCTAACTTCAAAGAAAGCAATGTGGAAAGGGAAAACATTTATATGGTCTAATCCAATTGGTTCAACTTTTACTGTTATTGCATGATTATTAGATTTCAAAAAATTAAAGAGGTGAAAAGAAAAAAACTAAGGTGTCCAAAAATTTTCTTCACTTTGTTTTTAACTCTTAATACCTCCGAAGTTTATTTTCTTCCTTTTACTTCTCTGTTGACACAAGTATTCAACTATTTTTAACTGATATATTTTAACTGTTTATTTTCAACTATTTTTCTTCCTTTCATGTACTATAGTGAAGACCTTACGGTCTCCTCCCGGTGCTGATATATTTTTAACTGAATTCCTAGGTATCCTCTCATAGATGCTAACATGAAAGAATTATCGACCACTGGATTCATGTCAAACCGAGGACGACAGGTAAAGAATAAGTCTAACCATGATGTTTAACAATCTGAAAATCGTTAAGAATTTCTAGATATATTCTGAAGACTGTTGTTCTCTTTGTTCATTTAATTTATATATATATTATATTGTTATATCTTCATGACAACTTGCACGTGGCCTTATTCCTGAAATATGAATTTCATTACCTGTTTGACAGATTGTATGTTCATTTCTTGTTCGTGATATGGGCATAGATTGGCGCATGGGAGCAGAATGGTTTGAGACATGCCTTTTGGATTATGATCCATGTTCCAATTATGGAAACTGGACTTATGGATCAGGTAATTAATTAGATTCGTACAACTATGCTGATCAGTTAGTGCATGATTCAGATGCTTTCACAGTTTTCGTGATATGCATTGCCAGATGCAGTATTCTTTTTTCTTAGTTTTATGGCATGTGAAAAAGATAATCTTTTGCTCATTCTAAACTTTCCTGTTCAGGAGTTGGGAATGATCCCAGAGAAGACCGTTATTTCAGCATACCTAAACAAGTAAGTTCCTATGAGGAGTTGCACAAAATATGATGTTTTTCATTCCTTTGCGCGTGCCACTTGAGTCATACAGAAACGAGCTCGTGATCTATAAATGTGAAAGGTCTGGTACAGAGTCACATCGTATATAATTAATATGATTCATAACTATGACAGCCATTAAGTAGTTGGAACTTTAAATTTGAGAGTGATGCGATATCTGTTCATTTTCAGGCAATGACGTATGATCCAGAAGGTGAATATGTTGCGTACTGGTTGCCAGAGTTAAGAACTGTTCCAAGGGGTAAGAGGCATTTTCCTGGGAATTTATATATTAGGCAAATTGTACCCCTCAAGTTTGGGACTGCAGGAAGACACCATAAGGAGAACAAACCCCTCGGTGCAACAAGACCTAATCATAGAGGAAGAGAAGTTAGAAGTAACCGGAGACAACAACAACAACAACAAGTCCCACTAGGTGGGGTCGGCTACATGGATTGCAAGACGCCATTGTGCTCTATCATTTATTAACCGGAGACAAATAGGATAAAAAGATAGTTAAATTCTGGTCTAATGGTAATCCTATTTTACGTTACTTTGTTGTGTTGGAAACCATGTATCTTAGATGTATTGAAGTTGAACAGAAGTAATATTTTGATTTTTGAGAGTCCATTCAGTCTTGTTTTGGGAAGTTCGATCACTTAAACATGTCAACTATTATCCTCCTGCTGCATGTTAATATGTTTCCTTTCAAGCAATAATAATCTCCTACGTTTCTTTTCTCTGTGACTGATGAGACGGGGCTGTTTTGGATTGAATTGCCTTGGCTTTTCTCATCATATCTACTAAAATCAACAACTATAGACAACCATGTTTCGATGTTATCAATTGAGCGAGTAAAAGTCACAAAAGCTGGCAATGATGAAATTGGGGGAAAGGATTGCCGTTCGATGAACGTTTTTGTTGCAATGAAAGTAAAATATGAAAAAATAAATAAATTCAACAGCAAGAATGAAGATATAAATAAGAAAAGTTATGAGTTTAAGAACAATTAAAATAAGAAAAATATCAACATGAGGAATGTGTTTACAGACGCAAAAAAGTACAAGATCTTAATATCAGGGACAGAAACATTGTTTTTTTTTTTTTTTTGTTTTTGGGGGGGTGGGGTAAGCAAGGCTGCTGGCCCCATGATAAAAGCTTACTGTGTAAAAAGTATATATTTTTATTTATAACACATGTAAAAATTAATTTTGACTCCCCATATATTGATTTCTAGGTCCGTCCTTGGATCTTATTAATATATATGTGTGCGCGCGCGCATATATAATTTACAAATTTATATTACATTCTATAATTTTTTTACTTTACTATTTACAAATTATAAGTCATTTTGTAAAATTCATATATTCAATTTGTTAACTAATTTTAAATAAATTATTGTTTTAATTTATACGAAAGTAATTTGTAAATGCAAAAGCAACCGGATTACTAGGGTGTTCACGGGACGGGATTAGGACACCCCTGTCCTGTGTCCTGTCTCAAAAAAAAGATTTGGACTAAATTGTTATCCCGTATTCTGTTTCATTAGGAATTGAGATGGGACTGAGATGAGATTGGGACATCTCGCCATCTCGATAAATCGGACCATGTTAAAGAGAGATTTAGATAATAACATTCATTAAAATTTTAAATCATATAATTTATTAAGTTTAAAATCAAAACAACACAAGTATATAAATAACAAAAATTTAAAGACAATCATTGAATTACATTAATCACAACTACACATTATGATAGCAGTTATAAGTGATATCTAAGCTATAAGAATAACTAGAGCAAATAATTTGGGCTAAATCTGAACCCACTCGATAAATTTTAGAGTTGGGCTTAGAAAAAATATAGTTTTTTTATATTTGGGTTAGCCGTTAGGCCAACCTCAATCGGGTTTGGGCTAGGCCCGAATACTCGAATAATTTTTTTTTAAAAAATATATAATATATAATAAATATTAATTAATTATTTAAATTTTAGGTCAATTTATGCTAAAATACCACATATATTTGAGTCCTATATATTGTTTAAGTATTAAAAATATATATTTTATATTTTTTAGAAAATAAAATAATTAATTTTAAATTAAAAATTTAATTATAAATGATTTTAAAAATAAACTTTGAGTATTTGGGTCGCTCAAAGCCTGAAGAAATTCAGGCCATGCTTAGATATTTAGGCTTTTCAAGGAGTCAGCCTATTTGGATTTGAGTCTATTCGAGTCGGGTTTATTTGGGCCGAGCTCGAATAGACTTGGCTTGCCCGAATTTTCAGCTCTAAGAGCAACAACAACATGCAAGACAAGCATAACATTAAATCATTGTTCTTCTACTATAATTGAGATGTGTTAAGTTAATTATTTTTTTAAAAATAAAATAAGAAATGCGATATAAATAAACGTTAGTAAATAAATAGATATAAGAATAAATTATATTAATATAATTAATATATTATAAAAAAGATATTTCATGTTTACTCTATGTCATTAAAATTATCAATATAAAAAATTTTAATTTTATATAAGAATTGTAAGTATTAAAATTATAATTGATATAATTAATGTTAGTATAAATTATATTAATATTATTAATATATTTAATGTATATTTTTAAAATAATATATATAACATTTGAGATTGGACAGGACTGGATGAGACTTCTCAATGATAATCTCATATTTCATCCTGAACCCTTTTCTTATTTTATCTTATAAAATTTTATCTTGATTATTTTTAAATTAAGATGTGACCATTTTATTATGATTGATATGGTATTAGATCAATTACAAGCAAAGCACTCATGGGGTTACATCAATTACCACAAAGGGTCTCTGTTCCTACATGACAGTGAATTGGCGCGGGGCAAATGGACGGTGCTGGATTAGCCTTGGATTGAAGCAATTGGATATATCCATTTCATGGCGTACTTTCGGCTTTCGGAGTGCGTGTAGTTCAAAGGGCGTGTTTGTGGGTTTACGGCTTCACGTGTGAGGAGCACACCCTGAAAAGGGAAGCCCCAATTGTGAAGCCTTTTGCTCCGAACTCCTCCCATACAATTTTCATACATTCGCTCATCAACCTACGTTTCGTTTACCTTCCCCAACTTCTTTACCTTCCCATCTCTCTGCCTGGCATCGATCTGAAGGAAGAGATCGATCCAACCGTCTCGGATCGACTTTCTTCCTCGAGGGTTCTTCATTTCATTCTTTCTCAGGTTTTCCTTTTCGATCCGATACTTCCCTTCTTATTCTCCATCACCTTCTTTCGCAATTTTTTCTTTGATCCATATGTGCTATTGCTTTGGGTCCGGGATTTTTCTTAAATCTGTTAATCGTGTAATCGAGAAAGTGAGTTTTAATTAACATATATAAGGTTAGTTTACAGTTTATAATTATTTTTTTTAATTAACATATATACGTTTGAGCATGCTTTCTCAACCTATCCATGTCGTTTGGAGGGGGCGGGGATTGCTTTAATTACGCTGCTTTCTTGAAAGTCATATTTTTCTCTTTCAGAGCAGTAGGATGAAGGGGTGGAACTTGTAACAAAAAAATAAAATAAAAATGGTGTTGATAGGTTAATGTAGCGAAGTTTAACTTATTTATAATGTCTATCTTTTTCCTCATTCAGAATTAAATGTCTTCACTTGCAGCAGTCAGGTTTACATTCTGTTAATACCAAATGCTCGAAATGAAGAGACCACACCAGAATGTTTTATACTCTTCATGTTAGTGTAATTGCTAATCTATTATGACTTACACGGGTTTTAGGAAATAAAAGCAATGGCTGATGACAAAGGCGTTGGAGAAAGTGAAAGCAAACAGACAAGTCCTACTGCCACTGCGAATAGAAAGAAGCGCCAGGGATTTATTTCCCGAATTTGGAATGGAATATTTAGATTACATGGAGATGATTTTGAAAAGAGACTGCAATACATTTCTAAAGAAGAAGCTGCTGTTTTGAGTAGAATGAACAGGAGATCTCAATCTTGGAGGCAAAAAACTCGGCATCTTATTGTGTTTTCGGTTATATTAGAGGTGTGTTTTATTTTCTATTGAATTTTGATGTGTATTTATTTGACTATCTTCATTTCGTAGCAAAATCCACTTGTACTTCAGGTTTTGTAAGAAGTTTTTGTCCTTCATTTGCAATTGCGAATTTTAGAAGGATTGGTCTAAGCTTCTGCCTAAATAAAGCCACACTGGCTCATGCTTGTGCTTAAAACAGTTTCAATTTTCAACTTTCAGGTCATTGCTGTAGGTTATGCTATTATGACGACAAGATCAGTGGATATGAATTGGAAGATGAGGGCATTCCGGGTCTTGCCAATGTTTCTTTTGCCCGCCTTATCATCTGCTGCTTATTCAGCAGTTGTCAGCTTCGCAAGGATGTGTAAGTGTCTAGAAATTCACAATTAACGCAAAACTTTTACTTTCCACAAGAAATGTGTTTTTTTTTTTTTAAATTAAGCTTCTAGATATGACTCTTTACAATCAGAAATACTTCAAAATTCTTTGTAGAGTTTCTGCCATCTTTCTTGATTGGTCTTAAGTAGGATGGAAAAGTTTCAAGTAGTGAATTTTTCTGTCGCTATATATTTTGTTAGTGAAAGAGATGTACACCTTTTTATGAGCAAATTTCTCTATCGGTCAAATTGATACCCTTGATGTAGTCTAGCAAATTCTGATTTACTTTTAGACTTTTGTGATGCAAAACAAGCCTGATCATTGGTTCAAATAGATGTTAAGAGGAGCTCTTGACATTCATAAGGAATTTTAAAGTTATTGCTGTCTGCACAGATACCCTTGATGAAACTTCTTTGTAGAGAAAAAGCTAGAAGGGAAAGCATTGATATTAACAATTTGGATGGAGAAATTTGGTACTCTCGTTCTTCAGTTTAGCAAATGCTATGCTTCACAAATGTGATTATTCTAACATATAAGTCCATTTTAATGGTGCAATTTTAGACGGGGTTCTTGTGTTTAAATTTAGTATTTCAAATGTTTCCTTATTATTATTGTTATTTGTGATTGTGATTTTGTAGGGGATCGCAGGGACCAGAAAATTCTTGAAAGGCTTCGAGCTGAAAGGCAAGCAAAAATTGATGAACTTAAAGAGAAGACAAATTATTACACTACTCAACAGCTCATTCAGGTGATAGTTTGAAGCCTTTTTTTTTTTTTTTTTTGGTTGTTGCTATTGCTGTTGTTGTTATCACTTCTATTTAATGCTTTAGGAGCCAAAAATTTGAAGTGGCAAGACTCTGCTTATTGAGTTATTCAGACTAACACTAGACTTCAACGACAGTTTTTAATCTTAACTTTGAATGAAATTTATTCATGACCCTGTGGAAAGAGTCAATTACCCGATTTTGTGATACATGATATGATTATGCAGACTTTGTGAAATATATGTATGTGTGTGAAAGCATGATCATATTAGTCTGTCCTGGTATTTTTAATCCATAATAGACTTGTAGAGATTTAATGCGAAGGATTATTGCTTTGGGCAAGAAAAATTAAAGAAATTGTACCATATCAATTCTCAAAGTAAAATTGGCCTTATTTTATAATGAGGTAGGCTGAGGGCTTTACCTTAAGGTGCATTGCTCTCGGTGCTACTAATTTTAATTGCTTTGGTATTATTTTGTGATATACATAGCTTGTGATATATGCAGAGATATGATCCAGACCCAGCAGCAAAAGCAGCCGCAGCAACTGTTTTGGCATCTAAGTTGGGTGCAGATTCAGGCTTGAAAGTTTACGTTGGGGATGAATCAAGCCTTAGTGCTTCAACAGGGATGAGCAATGATGTTGATCTTGTACAAGCTAGTGGACTTCGAAATCGAAAACAAATGCAGTCTAGATATACTACTCCAGGGACAACTACACCAAAGCATCCTGATCAACAATTAGCTGGTACTGGGGAAACTGAAGAAGCTCCAACTTCTGAGCATAACCAGCTTGTAGTTGTTGAACACCACCAGCCTCAGAGTTCATCCACGAATGATGGAGGATGGATTGCTCGAATTGCAGCATTGCTTGTGGGTGAGGATCCAACGCAGTCATATGCACTTATATGTGGCAACTGCCATATGCATAATGGTGAGTGGAGTGGATTCGACATTTTTAGGCTCTATCCTCTAGTGACTTTTGCCAGGAAACAGGAATCAGAGATTAATGCCTGTGCGATTTCTTTGTGGTTATAAATGTTTATTACGAATGCAATGCCAAGAAGATGGTGGTCTCATCTGCTTACATATGTGCAGGTCTTGCTCGGAAGGAGGATTTCCCTTTCATCACTTACTATTGCCCGCACTGTCAAGCCTTGAACAAGCCTAGGAATTCAGATGAGGGTGTCTCTGCTTTAAATTCCCCAAAAATGGAGTTTCGAAAAGCAGACGTTGTTGAGGCAGTTAATAACACCTTGAATTCTGCTGGTGACAGCTTGGTCACCAAGAATAGTCCCGTTAATTCTTGTGCCGAGATTGAGGAAATATCTGAAAGGCCAGATTTGGGGGAGAAAGCTAGCTGAATGATGGCCTTATGTGGATTGACCTGTGTGGTGTTCTTTAACGGGACAGTGCTGAGATATTACTTTTAATTTTTATATTTTTGGTCATCAATTATACGTAGATTGTATGTGTTGCTTGTAACTTGCAATTTTGACATTTTGTTAAATAGTTGTGCAGCTGTTCTCTGGTATCTTCCGAGCTAAAATTTGGATTGTACGAAAAGAATTTCGGTTAACAAAGTTTATATTCTTTTGTTTGATTTGATGAGTTTAAACGCGTGCTGCATATCGAATCTTAACCCATAATTTTTTTTCACGAATATGAAGCAATTGAGATCAAAATTCTTACAGAAATTCTTTGTTTCTGTGCAAGATGTTGTGTTGATGTATTATAAAAGTAGTCGTATGCCCTCTTGGGGTTCCAATAATTTCTCCGGTCCAGGACCTCCTGGCCCTGCATTTTTTTTGGGTTTAATTTTGTTGGGTAATCTCATTGCCTAAGTTTTTTTATTTAAAAAAAATGATGATAAATAGAAGGATGACGACAACACCAATACACAAATATGAGAAAAATATTTAATAAATTCTTTCAAATGGGCTCCTAAACCACTACCCATTTCCTCAGTCAAGATTCGTGGTGTGGTGGTTTGTGAGGTGGAGCAAATTTATCCAAACGCAGTGTTGATGTCTCCAAATCCATAACCTATCAAAGTAAAGGTAAGACTTGTTAATGCTGTGTAATTAAGCGAAGAAATCTGGAGATTTGGTATTAATATGAATATGAATAAGTTCAGATTTCAGATTCGGTTCACATTATTTATTGGAATTCTTTGAATTCTCTCCAAATTTGAACACTGTAAATTGTCCTTAACTAATCTAAAGTAGACAAAATCCAGGTACTTGATATTATCTGAACAATCCTGAATGTTAATTTATGAGCAGTGTCAAGAGACAAAAACAAAAAACAAACAATTAAATTGCAAGAAAATATCATTTGATTGTTTTTAATTTGGCATGCATTGAAAAATTGTAATCAATTTAAACTTATTAATTATTGATTATTAATTAATATATATATATAGATTGTATATTTTGTCGGAGAGAAATTAATCGAATAATTTGTTTAAAAAGTTATTATTTATATGATAATTAATAATATTAAAAATAAAATCTCAATTTTTTGAGTGTGCGTGCCAAATGTGAGTTAAATGATTAAATATTAAATAATATAAATAAATATAGAAAAGTATGAAAAAAAAAATCCGTTAATTAGGTTGGTGTAAACTCTTATTCCATCTGATGAAATCTAATCTAAATCTAAATCAGAGGGGCACAAGAACTGTACATTTCTTTCTTGTTTGAAGCCAGAGCGCTCTGACTCCGACTTGACCCTTCATTGGCCCCGTCGTACTTTATCACATCCCAAACAAAAGTTCTCGTCCTTCTCGTCTCTCTCTCCGTCCCTCCCTCTCTTCCTGACGCTGGTCCTCTCCCTCCCTCTCTCTTTCCATTTGTTTTCTGGGACTTTTGTCCTTTGGCTTCTTCATCCGATAAAAAAACAAGGTAATGGTATATTATTGATCAACACTGAATCACAGTAATTGGGGGTGAAACTTAAGAATGTCATTTGATATTAGATGTTGATTTTCCTCAGAATCCAAGCAATAATTTATCCGACAGCTGAGAGCCTGAGACCCGCTTTTCTTTCTACCAGGTAACACTATAGCAAGAATATCCCTCCTTTTTATGCTTTTTCATGATTTTCTTGAATATATTTGCCCTATAAATTTTCTGCTGGATGATACATGTGTTCTACATCACTGGCTTCTTTTTCGGGTTGATTTGCTTAATATTTTGGCTGTTAGGAATTTCTAGGGTTCTCTTCATCTCTGAACAAAGTTATTTTGATACGAGTTTTTCTCCCTCTCTCTATAAGTGCCTGTTCTGCTGTGCACCAGTGAACAAGTTGCTAATGTAATGTGTTTGTTTAGTCGGATGATAGCCACTACTTCTTTATTTATATATTTATTTATTTTTTGTGCGGAGATGATGTGTAAATTATGGCTTCTTTGTTTATAGTTTATTGACTGAGAATATTATCCTTGCTTTTCTTCCTTATGTGCGCGTCCGTATTCTCAATGCAATTTGCAAATGTAGAACTGAGGTTGATTCTTGGAACTGAGGTTGATTCTCGAGTGTCCTGGAATACGATTTCGGGCGATACACATCTTTCCATTTGTCCTGGTGGTATCATCACCATTGCCTGAAATAAAAATAGATATGTCTTTGATAAGTTCGTCTGTGATGTTCATGTGATTTCGTCTTTATGCATAATTTTAAATTTTAAATCGATATGATGAAAATCGTATGTGGTTATTCATTATCCCTTCCCAAAAGTTTAGCTATCTCTAGTTTTGAAACGGGATTTCTTTGTATTCTAGTATGAGTAGGCCAACTACACGAAGTAAAAATAAAAGACAAAGACAAGTGGATGATGGTGCTAGCACTTCTGAAATATGGAGGTACTAAATGATTTATCTTTTATAATTTGTGGAATTAATTAAAATACGCTGTTCCTCCTTTTGCATGTTCATCATTTTTGGTTCTTCCTCCTACTTTTATAGGAAAATTCATGAAAAAGGTGCGGTAACTGATGATGATATAAATCAACTTTATATGATTTGGAAGCCGATATGTTCGAGCTGCCGTGTCAATACCAGAGACAACCCTAACTGCTTTTGTGCATTGGTTCCACCTCACAATGGAGCCCGAAAATCTGGCTTATGGCAGAAGATGTCAAGTATTGTAGACAATCTTGGTCCTGACCCAACCAAGGACCTTCGGGCATCTGCTAATTCACCTGCTGGTCTGACCAATCTTGGGGCCACATGCTATGCCAATAGCATACTGCAGTGCTTATACATGAATAAATGTTTCCGGGAAGGCATATTTTCTGTGGAACCAGATCTTTTGCAGCAGCAGCCAGTGTTAAATCAACTGGTGCGGCTTTTTGTGCAGTTGCACATTAGTAAAAGGGCTTTTGTGGATTCCTTTCCATTTGTGAAAACACTGGAGTTAGATAATGGAGTTCAGCAGGATAGCCATGAGTTTCTGACATTGCTTTTGTCTTTGCTCGAGCATTGTCTAACCCATTCTAAAGTTCCTAAAGCAAGAACTGTGGTTCAAGATCTTTTCCGGGGAAGTGTGTCTCATGTGACAACGTAAGAAATTGATTTTGAGCTACTTGTTTACCAATAAAGAATAATTTTGTTTTATGCTTTAATCTTTTGTAAGTACCATTTAGATGGCCTATGATAGACTCTGGATTTGTCAATAAGGTTATTCAATTATTGATTCTGACCCCATTCACCAACTAAACTCGTTAAATCTTCATCTTGAGAACAATGCCAATGCTCCTATGGTGCTAGCAGAGTGAAGTTGCTTTCTTTCAATGTTGGATCTCTCATGTCATGCATATCTGAGTTTGCTTTTTTGTCATGTTTCTCTAAGCACTGTTTGTTAGTAATATAGTTAATGGTCCTTGATTTTCCAAATTCTTTTTTAATAATTTAGTTGAAGTAACTCTGTTAATTTTATGTTCAGATGATCTCAAATAAATTTCTTATGTATGCTGCATCAATTTCAGATGAATCTGTTAGCTGTAGTAGCTGTGTTCACGACTATTTCATAATTTCTCGATTTGAACACTTTTTATGTAGCTGCTCACAATGTGGAAGGGACTCTGAAGCATCTTCTAAAATGGAAGACTTCTATGAGCTGGAGTTAAATGTTAAGGGATTTAAAAGTTTAGATGAGAGCCTGAATGATTATCTTGCTGTGGAGGAGCTTTGTGGAGATAATCAATATTTTTGTGCATCATGTAAAACAAGAGTTGATGCTACTCGTAGCATCAAGCTGCGCACATTACCTGATGTACTTAATTTTCAACTTAAACGTTGTGTGTTCCTTCCAGAGGTATTGTGGTTGGTTTTGTAATATTTTATCTTTGTGATGATTATTGAGTATTATACAATTAAGAAGCAAGTTTACTACATTGCCTTTTTTTTTTATTTGTGGAAGGAAATAATATATATTAGATAAAGAATGGTACCAAATTCTGCCTAAAGAATAATTACCCTTTAAACATTTTTTTAAAGAACTTCAGCAAAGTGTTAATGTCTTCTATCAAACTTTGCTGATGATTTTGCCCCGTTGTAACTACAAGAACTGAGTTGTGCCATGTAATCACTTTTGCTGTCAAGCCCTGTTTACTAGAGATCAACAAACTAGCTCAGTTCTAATAACTTTTGCCCTTTGGACCCAAACTTCATGTCAAATAATAACTCTCTCTACAGTATCTGTCACCAAATAAACCAATTATTTTGTTCTAAATGCTTCACAAGTGAGAGAGTAAAGCAACCTTGAATGGTCTTTATTGGGTGATGCCTGATGCAATTTGCAAATCTTTACGGTGCTTCATAGCTTTAATATGTATTCTTGACTCATTTTAACTTGGAAAATTATGGAATTCCTTCTTTTAGGGTAGTGGTCTTGTAAATGTGCGTTTTTTTGAAGATAGAAACTATGTTGCAGTAGTTAATTGTTTGGTTTAAGTGAGACAGTTTTTTTTTTTCTTGGGGTAAAATTGTTGTAATTTCTTAGTTTTATGCTATTGTGTAAAGTTTCTTTTCTGTATCACTCTTCTTCTCTTCTAATGAGTCCTTCACTTATCTTTTTATGTTGGCAGACTACAATGAGGAAGAAAATTACTTCCACATTTTCATTTCCAGCTAAGCTTGACATGCAGCCTAGATTGTCTGAGCCATCTCAGTCTGAATTGATATATGACTTGTCAGCTGTACTGATTCACAAGGGAACTACTGTTAATAGTGGCCATTATGTGGCTCACATCAAGGATGAGAATGCTGGGCAATGGTGGGAATTTGATGATGAGCATGTCACTAAATTAGGCTGCCATCCATTTGGTGATGGATCTTCAAATTCTACAGCAAAATCTGTAAGGACTGATCCCGTTCATTCTGATGCATCTGAAGCAAGGATAGCTGACAGTAATGGAAATGGTCTGGATGCCCCTCACCCACAATCTTCTCTTGTGGAGACATATTCATCTAGTGATGCATACATGCTGATGTACAATCTTAAGCATACCAAAAATGTAGTCAAAAGGGGGGATGTGGTCAGCAGTGCTGATTCTGTTGCTGCACGAGATAGTTTTCCTCTTTTATCTTATCTTTTTGATGAGATTCAGAACCTTAATGCTTCATATGTTGATGAGTGTGCGCAGTACAATCATAAGAAAGAGTTGGAACTGAATCGAATCACTGAAAGGAGACAAGAAGTTCGATCTGTTTTAGCTGAAGCTCCTGTTCAACCACTTGAGCAACCATTTTATTGGATTTCTAGTGACTGGCTTCGCCAGTGGGCTGACAACATTATTCCAAGGTTGGTGCAAACATTTTTATCTTATCATTGGTCATTAAGTAATACTGCAGTGCATTTTGTTCCTAATATAATGGCTGAATTTTTTCCTACTTCCCATAGATTGGGGCTTCTTAAGTCAAATTTTAGGCAGAGTCACTTGGCTTGATTTATAGTATACTTACCTTTATTTATTTATTTGCAGTACTCTTGACAATACATCCATTCAATGCTCGCATGGGAAAGTTCCTGTATCCAAGGTTACTTCAATGAAGCGATTGTCTGATAAAGCATGGGATAGACTGTTTTTGAAGGTACTTTATGTTAAATCATCAGTCATGTGCCTGGATAGCTGCTCTTCTTGTTAATGTGTCAATGATGATGTCTTTTTTGTTGGTTTTCCACTTTATCAGATGACTTTACAACATCTTATTCATTTTTTTGAATTATATGGATGTATACGCATGCTATGAATTTTCATTCTTTTCTTCATTCAACTTTGTAGCTCTTCTACTTATTGTTGTACATGTTACCTTTTGTGGTCTTATGTTGTTTCCTTTATATCATAATTATATCCATGATGAAGGATAATTGGAATTACTTGTGAAATAAATGGGAAAGTGCCTAGCTTGCCACAGGATATTTTGGATCCGTAAGGGACCATTCTTGTTGATCCATTTAAGCTGTGTTTGGTAATAATGTTCAGAATTGGATGAATCGAGGGTATATATTTCAGAGGCTATATAAGCAAATCTAGTGCCCCATCAGTGGGTATTAAAGTGGATGAAGGGTTGGACTTCCTTCATAAAGCAGTAAGTTTACCTAATATTTTGCTGGTGATGTCAGCAAGGAAACTTTCATTTGTGGGTCAAATTGAGAAACTATTTGAGAAGTTAATTACCTCTTGGAGGTAGCAGCTCTAAAGTGTCCATGTGAGGAGGCAAATGCAGTGCACTTTAAAGGAATGAGTTACAGAATACATACTCATAATATTGACAAGTGCATGTTTCTGCCGATCATTTTAGAAATTGATAATTATTTATGATTTATGTCTATTTCACTTGCTCTCTTCTCCATACATGCATTTCCTCACCCTTCCTGTTCCTTTGTTGCTGCTATCATTTTGCTATTTATACAACCATAACACATTTCCTTTTTGTGCTTGTAAAAGTCAGTATGGTGGGGGGCCAACACTGGGCCATAGTGATTGCTGTTGGGATTGTCTTATTGATGGAGCTCGCTCTGTGGTGTCAGCTGACACCTATAGGGACCGGAGAGAATCAATGAAACACCTTGCACGGGAAATTCTTGATGGAAACTGTCCAGATGGAAAGTATTACATATCTAGACCATGGTATGATTGCAATTTTTTTATTCATTTTCTGCATCCCACAGACAGGATGGGACTGGAATGTGAACAAGTCTTTTACTTCCTTCTTGTTATGGAGATACTACCTGTTTTGGCTATTTTGGTTATTAAAAAAATCGATGACCTATTTTTATGAGTCTACTTCCTAATGTTTTGCATGTTCATTGTGATATCAACACGGTTTTCAAACATTGGTGCTGAAATCTGTTCTCTCAATCTCTTCTCTAGTGCATAATGATGCCAATGGTTTTGCATTTTGTAGGCTGCAACAGTGGTGGAAAAGAAAAGTACTTGATGCTCCATCTGAAGCTGATGCTGGACCGACAGCATCAGTTAGTTGCCCACATGGGCAACTTTTACCTGAGCAAGCTGCTGGTGCTAAGCGGGTTCTTGTTCCTGAGAGCTTTTGGCACTTCATATATGAAGATGCTCTTTCTGTAAAACCTGATGATCCTTTGGGTTGCCCAACATTTCCTTCAGACACAATGCCCTGTTCCGAATGCAGCAATGAATTATCTGAAGTAGCATGCTTGGAGGACTCTTTAAGGTAAGTAAATTGTTATTAATATATAGTTGATCTGGACAAATTTTTAAAGTAGTTTGTATGCTTATGATTCAGATTAGTGAAGCAAGTGCAGCGTCAGAATCATGAAAAACTATTACTGGCTAAAAGTATGCCACTCTTGTTGCATTGCAAATATTTCCTAGTGCCTTCTTCATGGATTTCAAAATGGAGAAGTTACATGAGTTCATCTGTCAAGAATTCAGACAAACCTGAAACTTTAGATGGGATAATCAATTCCCTTATGTGTGAAAAGGTAAATTGCACCTTCACCTTGGTTCTCTGTCACGTTTTGCATCTTGTTCCATGGTATGAGCTTGATTTTCTTTACAAGAGGAATCCAACCCAACATGCGTTGGGACTTTAGTTTCAATGGCAAATTTTAACTGTTGGATTGACATGTTGGTTGATTCTACTCATTTATGACCTTTTTATTTGTTAGTTTGATCCTTAACAAATACCTTCAAATTCATCTTGACACGCTGTTTCGTTTTTGTTTATAATCAGCACTCCCGCCTTGTGGAAAAGCCCCCTGAACTGGTTTTCAGACGTGGTGCTATAGTCCAAAGAGAATCTTCTGTGAGTAAAAACAAACATTGTCCTGTAGCTGTGAGTTGTTTTTGGACGCACATGCAAGTAGTAGTGCCAATGTCATGTCATTTTGGAATGCAAATTACAAACTAAATTTTTATTTGATTAGATTGCAAGTTACCAATATTCAGCTGAGTCTGTCTCCATTCATTTCAAATATCATGAATTAGAGGTGGGAATTCGGGCAAGTTCGGCCTAAATATACCCAACTTCCTTAAAGGCCTGAATATCCAAATTTTATTTTTAAAATTATTTTTAATTAAATTTTGTACTTTAAAATTAATTATTTTATTTTATAAAAATATAAATATATATTTTTTGGATACATAAATGATGTATAGGACTCAAATATATGGTATTTTACTATAAAATAACTTAAAAACTTAAAGAATTAATTAATATTTATTATATTTTATAAATGTATATATTTTTTATTTGGGTATCTGGGCACTATCTTGAATAGGCCCGAACATAAAAAAAATCATCTTTTTCCTAAGCCTAGCCCTAAATTTTTTCAGGCAGTTCAGGCTAGCCTATCAGAGTTGGCCTGAATTACTAGCTGATAGGCATGGCAATGTGATAGCTATAATTGAAGTGTATTTTTCTGAATCATGTTAGTGGTATAACCTCAGTCTTACTTCCATCTATTTTGTGAATTTTAGGCAGGTGGTTTGACTATGATATCTGAGAATGATTGGAAATGCTTTTGTGAGGAATGGGGGGGTACTGAGACAAAAGGTATATCAGCAGCGATTGAGGATATCAGTGATTCAGAGAATATTTTGACTGGATTCAGCTCAGAGACACCAACATGTGAGGATCAGTTGAATGATAAAGTGCATAATGATAGCGGGACAAGACAGCTGGTGATTAAGACTTCTCCAGAGGTAATCCAATACTCTGCCTTATTTCACCTACCTTCACTTGCACCTTGTGTCTTTCTTTCTTTCTTTTTCCCCCTTGGAAGTGAAAATCCGGTAGGTACAAATATACTTATTTTTGGGATGGTCCAGCCTGATGTTCTATAATTTGTGTTTAGTCAAAAACGTATTCAAGCCTATGTTTTTCAATTGCACTTGAGAAGTGATGTCCTTGATTTTCCTACTTTTATTTATGGCCTCCGGTACAGCTCTCAACAGCATATTCATAGTGCAATAATCTTTGAAGGAAAATTTTGGTGTGGCAGTGCATGTTCCGGCATGAATGCAATCAATAGTCATATCTTTGGAAAGCTACATTGCGCACTGGGCATCTATCTTGGCTGACAAAATATTGCTGTCCTTCCTCCCATATTCTTCATTATACGCAATATATTTCTGGTCCTTGCATATTATTTTTGTAATTCTAAACTACACACGGGACTGTCTCCACCTTTCAATATGCAGATTTGTGAAAGTTGCATTGGAGAAAGAGAAAGCTGTGAGCTAATGCAGAAACTTAACTATAGCAATGAGAACATATCTGTGATTCTTGTAAGGGGAAAGGAAGTTCCTAGATCAATATTAGAGGCTTCAAAGGGCTCTGTTGAAGCAGATCGACGTGTCTCCAAGCGCTCCCGGAAATCTAAAAATGGTACTTCGATAAGTCTTAAAGTTTCTGCTTCAACATCGTTGTACCAGCTAAAAATGATGATATGGGAGGCCTTTGGGGTAAGTTTAGTAGAGAAAGTGAGATGATATGCAGTTTTCAATTATGTGGCATTTTAATTTGTGTCTAGTTGTGGTGAAACTTAGTTTAATTACCCATGGTGGAAATGGATTAGTAACAAGGCTAAGGGGTTTAGAAATACTCATATGATATAATATACAAAACTGGTATCTTGCCATCTGAACTTCATATATTCATTTTAGAATACTGATGCAGCTCAACTTTTGTGTTAGATTAAAGGATCATTTATACGAACTCTCCATTATTTTTAATTTACAACTTACGCTTACCAATTTTCTTAATTGAAATGGTTGCATAATTTGGCTGACTTGTTTTAGAGAGCTTCATAGGTCTCGAGATTCCCTGTAATGTTGACATGGCTTCATTATGTATTGACCTATAGTTATTACTTTATGTGTGATGCCATTGGTTATTTCTACCATTAAAGTATGAAAATTTCCGGTTTAAGTTACCTTCAGCATTAATCATAAATCCTGATGCAATTGGTGATTTCTACCATTAAAGTATGAAAGTTTTTCCGGTTTAAGTTACTTTCAGCATTGATCATAAATCCTATGATGAAGCACATTTTTATCACAAACGGCTATTTCATGCATTCCTGAGTAGTCTTACCAGCAATTGTCCTCCCAGGTTGTAAAGGAAAACCAGATATTACAGAAAGGTGACAGGACAATTGATAATGAGGATGAATGTGCTACACTCGCTGATGTAAACATATTTGCTGGAGATCAGATTATAGTGAGGGACTCTGAGATCCATGAAAACCGAGATATTGCTGGTAAGCTATTTGATGCCTGGTCATCTTTGCAACTGACATAGAAAGTAAAATGGAACTGTGCTTCCTCAAAATGCTTATTTATTATTTATACTAAATCGGGTCATAACAATCTTTTACAGATGAGATTTGTGATGATAAAATGGAAATGCAGCGGAGTGAGGGAGGGTTTCGCGGAACACTTCTGACAGCAGACGTTTCATCCCAGGTTGTTTGAGAAGCCATCTTTTTATGGATCAAAAAACAAAAGAGAAGCCATCTTTCTGTTTCAGTGGCTGATGTATCTCTGTAACATGCTTTTCTTGGTGTATATATTTAAGGAGGAATCTACTTGCTGAGGAAAGAATTAGTTTAGGACAATACGTACAGGTAAATCTACGTGCGCTGGCTTAAATTGGGCTACCGTGCTGGCCTTAACGCTAGTTGCCCTCGATGGCCTTGATAATGGCAAATTTTGGGTTGCTTCCTTGCTGGTTGTGATGTAGTAGAAGTTAATATCGAATGATAATGAGTGAAAATGAAAATTGGTGGGTCAAAACATCTGAAAGGAACTAGAAAATAAAGTAATAAAGTGTGAATATTAGTTAAAGGTTCAAGCTTTACTGAAATAAGGAAAACACGAGAAAACAATGAAAGGTGAAATGGAGAAAATTTGGAGCAGAGTGCATCGTAGTTCTTTGTTAATTATAATTGTTTTTTCTTTGCTTTAGAATATATATATATATATATATATAGATCTCCATCCAACAAGGATGAGAATATAATGGCAAATATATGATGGTCAATTTATAAGATATAGAAGGAACCGGGCTCTGCATGTGATGAAAATGTAGTATTTTGTTTTCTGAAAAAAAAAAAAAAATGGTCAACCATGACTGTAAAATTTAAGCAGACTTCTAATATTGCTATATATATATGTATAATAATGGTAATTGGTAAAATACTAAGTACAATGGGCTACGAGATTAAAAGAAAATCCAAAGCTGTCTCCTGTATTTCGAGTTAAATCTATTATCAAATGGTGTTTCATTTAATATGCTCGGATTAATATTAAATTTCGAAAGCAGGAAAATGTGAAGTATTTGGATATATTTTAAATAATATTTTTGGATATAAAATTGATATTAATATTAATACAATAAACCCATGATTCATATGAAAAGGCAGGGTGAATTCTAGGTTACAAAATGCGCAAATAAACATGACTAGTTATCATATAATTTTGCTCCGTGATATACACATATCAATGTTAGATGTGATCGTGTGATAATGTACAAAAGTTTCAAGTTAGTGATATGCAGTTGAAAACTCTGACCAATATATATATATATATATTGCATGCATGTATGTATGCGAGGAGCTTCATGATATGCAGATGTGTGATTCTAAGTCGCCAAGGATAATAAACCCGACGGGAACAACATAGGAAATCCTTATGTGGGAAGGGAATTTAATTCATTCATTTATCGGTCATTGTTGTTCATTTGGGAAACATGATCTGATCTTCCAGTCTCGCAGGATATCCTTATTTTGCGATGAAGTACTATACTGCTGTTTAAACCCACCCAAAAAAAAAAAAAATCTAAATCCAGCGTTTATGACTTCGCGAGTGGTGGGCGCCGCCGAACCACCGATCCCAACTACCATCCACCGAGCCATTAATCCTGCAAATATTCACACTCGTTGCAATCATCGCAATCTAACACCTCTCGAATCACACCACACAAAGCTGCGAATCTCAACAACATTATACACGGCTTACCATGGAAGCAGTGGATCGGAAATCGATTCAACGCTCGAAATCAATCTGCACATCAACAATGGATCGTTAAATCTTCAGATAATGAAACCCAGAGAGAAAAGCCTTGGATATGGCAACAACAACAAAAAAAAATTAAAAAAAAAAAAAAACTCTCTCGCTCCCTCCCCCGCTTACTCCTTGCAGACGCTGGACGATTCACCCATTGTTTTCAGTTGCTCCAGCTCATCCTGCATCCATCAGATCACACAACCAATCTTCTTCAGCTAACAAAGACTTGCTAAAAATGAAGAGCAAAATCAATCAAAAAAGGGCAGAGAGAGATGAGTTAACCTGAATTATATTGATTTCGTTATTGAGTTGGGAAATGGCAGCTTGCAATCTATGCTTCCCGATGAAGGTGGGCAGAGAGTCCGCTCCTCTGGGTTGAGAACCACGACTTCTCTTTCCAGTTGCACCGTCTTCTCTGTAATCATCTGTCACTCTTCCATTTTCTGCTCTCGAGGCTTCTGCAAGGGCTCAACTGTCCCATGATCCATGGCTTCTGATTGCTCAGCGATCAAAACTTGAATAAAGCTTACAAGCCCATCAAGCTACAAGCATCTCAGCAACATTAGCGAGTCAGAAAAAGAGGGAGGAACATGGCGAAAAGGGAGAGTGGACCAGAGGATATAATATAACGAATGATGGAGGCAAGAGGGAGAGGGTCCTGTGATGACAATGAGGCGTGAAGAGTGGGAATATAGGGAAGTAGTATATTGTTGGTATTGTGAAGAAAGATTCCGAGAGAGAGAGAGAGAGAAGAGGGTTAGGATTGGCTGGTCAAAAAGAAGAAAAATAGGCAGTGAGATGTGGACAGTGGACAGCAAGCAATTGCCCACCATAGCAACGACAAAGTCGCGGCAGGTCTAATCTCTAATCTGCTGAAGGTGAATCCCTGTTTTACCCCTAATTCGTTCTACTGTGGGAATTCAATCTGGCCTAAATTCATTATACTATGTAATGATAACAACAGTCAATTTAATCAAATAAGTGTTAAAATATTTTATTATATAAGGGTCACAAAATATCAAATCTCACATGGGTTATTTTAAATTTTGGAAAAGAAATATATTTTGAAATTTTTTAAATATTATGTTATAATTGAACAGTAAATTTAAATCATTCACCGTTACATTATCATCCTATTTGGGTCTTGAATCTCAGTCGTCTCTTTATTTAATTCTCCACGTATTGGACAATCAATGCACTTCTTAGAAAAGTCATATACTGCCATTTTAGTTTTCGTTTTCATTCCCTTGACTTTTAGTAATTTTGACGACTACTATTATATCTTTTTTTATTAAATGTCTTCGCTGGACAGATAGTTGTGAAATTTTATCGCTGTCGTCAGATGGGTAGGAATAGAAATTGAATTTAGCTTCGAATTTTTTTTTTTTCCTTCGCATTCAGATTTTATTTGCAGAAGTGTTTTAAACTGTTTTTTATTTGTGAATGTTAAATTTTAGTCAACGAATATAAAATTATTTCCCACAAGTTCAGAAATAAAAATGATATTGTCAATTCCGAGATTCTTTATAAGGATAGACTTTTACGGGGAAGAGAAAAAGAAAGCCAGGTTCCTCTTATTTTAATGTATTTTTGTTAAACGACATAAAACTTGCTTTGGTTGTCTCCCTCTCCTAATTACACTCTCATCTTTGTTATGGGATATTTTTTAATTATCTCACCAAAATTTAAAGAAAGTGATTAAATAATTATTTTTTTTTGAAAATTGAAAAAAAATAAGTTTGGTCATATTTAAATCCACACACTGAAAAAAGGATAATATTTTAAAAAAATTTGCATTTTGAATGGGGAATGCTTTATAATAAGGAAATAGGCTTTTCAAAACTTGTCATTTGAATTTGGGCTTTTATCAACAGGGTTATTATTAACCCCACAAAAAGTGCGATGATTCATGACAAAAGAAAGATATAGTTGAAGATCTGTATTTCTTTTATTAGCTTTAGATAAAAGTCTAGAATGTCTGCGCTAGAATTCTTTATTTTAAAATAACCAAAAAAAAAAACCAACAAACTTCAGATGATGATAATCAACATCCTTTTCGTATTATTTTATTTTTATCAATAGACATATCACAGCAAGAACATGTATCGATAAAATCTCGAATAGTATTCTCACGGCAATGAACAAATTAGGAGTAACAACACAAGCACTCAAGCAGCATTAACTCGCGTAAATTTTTTTTTTTTTAACAAAGAGGGTAAAACCCAAGTCACAAGAAATTAAACATCAACAACACAAAGGGACTGAAGTCCCATACAGTCATTAAAAACAAGATCCCTCAAGAAAAAGGGGGCCGAATCAAACAGAGAAAAACCAAAATTTTTTCCTAAGCTAGTGAATTTGCAACCATATTCATCTTTTAAAGAATAAAATTAATCTTCATGCACTAGTCACATTGGAGGATTTGCTTAATTTCCAACAGAACAAGACTTATGTTAAGCAAATTCGTAGACTCTCCATTTAGTAACTCCTTCAAGTTCTTGCAATCTGACTCAACAACAATTTTCTTGAAGCCCATGTCCCAGGCTAATTTAAGACTTCTAAACATAGCCCATTTTTCAGCCTCATAAGAGGAGCAAATATTGAGGGAAAAGGAGAAACCTATAATCTAAACTCGTGCATTGTCTTGTAAGACACCACCACATCCTACCTTACCCGAAATAGATGACATAGCACCATCTGCATTGAATTTGACCCAATCCTTTGAGGGTGGTCTCCAACATATATCCCCAAACTCATCATCATTATTAGCCATAAGAGATTCATCTTGTGTGACATAAGATTGCCAAGAGTTTAGCACAACATCTATGGGATTGTCATCTTTGAGGAAATCATGTTGAAAGATAGAAAGCTTGACCAAAATAAAACCTTGGGCGAATTGGGCTTTCTAAGGTTTTTAATCTTTTTTTGCGGTAAGTTTATTATAGCCGTTTGGGCTAGAGCCTTTAATTTCAAGCTCAATGGGTCATAATATTAATCCGGATCCATGTCGAGATCCATATCATAATTGCCATTTCCAGCTTGAACTGAAGTTAGAGTTGAGTAGCTAGAATGTCACAGAAATGGCAGCGTCTTCGAAGATAACAGTCACCGCTAAGCTCGTACTGCGTCTCCGAGATATTACTGCTCCTACCACCAATTGTTCTCATTCTCTCATTGTCCCCTCTAGCGTCACGCAGAGGTCCATTACTACTGCTATTACTTCCCAGAAGAAGAAGAAGAAGCAAAAATTAGCGGCGGCGGGTTTAGTGAAGGAAAAGAGGAGGACGCGTTCTGACAAGGAATTTGACAAGGAAGCGATTCTGCGATATGGAGACAACCCCTCTCATATTCCTGTGATGCTTGCTGAAGTACTGGACGTCTTCTCATCTACTTGTTGGCGACCTTTACACTCTTTCGTCGATTGCACGCTCGGGGCTGGTGGCCATTCCTCCGCTGTTAGTCATTTATTCTATTCTCACTTTCCCGCCGTTCAATGTTTGTTTGCTGTGAATTAATGTGCTAGTCATTGGAAATTTGATTATGTCCACACCGGTCATGCACGCCCTATTTGGGTGCTTACAATTTCTTCTCATCGAATGTGGTATTATGATTTTGTTGCTATCGTAGTTTGAGTTTCTGCCCTTCGAAGGGATTAGCTTTCTTAATTTTCTGTACTTATTGAAAACGACAGATAATTAATGCTCATCCAGAGTTGAAGTTTTTTGTTGGCATGGATGTCGACCCTGTGGCACATGAGAAGGCTCAAGCACGAATTAATTCCGCCTTGCATTCTGACTCATACTCTAGTAGTCCTGCTTCTGACCTGAAAGTATACAACTTCTTAAAAAATTTTCGTCATATCAAGTCTGCAGTAAGTAAAATTGGTGAGCAACACTTGGACATTGGAGTAGATGGCATTTTAATGGACTTGGGAATGTCATCCATGCAGGTTAATTTCCATACTTACCTCACTAGACTTCTTAGATGGATAAATATTGGATTAGCCGGTTGTTGTAGCAATGCCAAGTCTCTCTATTAGCAAAATCCACCACAAGTCTCTACTTATGCTGCTACATCACCTTCCTCTTCCTATTACTTTGTTGTTAAGAGTATGGCAGCGAGATTGTTAGCCGAGTATTTTGATCAGGACATGGTTTTATGAGTTGTTTTATACGTTTTCTTTTTAATATTGTTTTTGTTTCTGTTTTTCATTATAGGTTGACAATCCTCAGAGAGGATTCGGTGTGCTCAGTAATGGACCGCTTGACATGCGTATGGACCCTCAGGTATAATTATGAACAATTTTGGAGTTCAATGTAAAATCTTTACACTTGAGTCTTGGTTCGAGTGGTAACTTATTTTTTATAGAGTACATCTATACATGTAAATGGATGAATTAAAAATGCGGAAATGACATCTTGTTTGACATTGTCAGTTGCTTTTCTCTGTAGTCTCTTTTCTTAGCAGTTGTTATTATTAACGTATAAGTGAAACAGGCTTGTTTCTTGCCTATTCTTGTCATATTTTGGTTAAAATATTTCTCTATCAATTTAACTGATGATAGCTGATGCACTGTGCTTTACTATCGGAGTGCATGTCAGCCAAAGGTCAAGGTGTAAAGATGGAATAACTGTTAGATTTGGAGTAGTTACAAGTCATAAAAGCATTGCATTGGAGTAGAGCAAGAAGCGTGATCATATGATTAAAATGAAAAATTTATTGTACTGATTTGAACTTCAGGTGCCAGGTATCTAGTTAAGAGGATATTGAGTAGTGTGTGTGTGTGTGTGTGTTTTTTTTTTTAATATTTGAGAATCGAGAATAATTCAGATGGCCCAACATAATGCATATGCCCTTAATTGTGGATCTATCAGTTATCCACTTCTTCTCTGTCAAAATCCTCTTTGCTGGTCTTCTTGTTTTTTGTTTTCTTTTTGCCCCGCTAAAATGCTGCGGCATTGTTCATTCGTTCAGAGATTGCAAAGTTTGCTTGGGGAATTATATTTCGATTGCTGGGTTGCTGCGGTGTCATTCTTAATTTTTCTCTCCTATATGAACTGATGAACAGGCCTATGACAGGCGAGTCTTCAAGCTGAAGACATATTAAATTCTTGGCCATCTGCTGAAGTGGGCCGTATCCTGCGGGAATATGGGGAAGAAAGCAATTGGCGTACTCTGCAGAATAAGATTGTTGAAGCCCGATTACATGGCGGATTGCATTCCACTAGTGATTTGCTAGATCTAATTAAGCTTGTCTCTCCTCCAATGAAAGGTAGGTCCTTCTGCGATTCTATTCTTCCATTCGTGGAAGCATCAAGCATGTGATCGATTTTTTTTTTTTTTTTGGGGGAAATGCTTGTGTTTCATTGCTTAATTACTAGGTATGTATTATTATTGCCTGTTCTTGAGATGATGAAAGCAGTTTATTCAATTCACTGATGTGTTGAACTGTATTCAATTCACACAATGTTCAATTTCATTGCAATAGGGGGAAGGCAAGGTTGGATAAAGACAGCAACCCGGGTATTTCAAGCTCTGAGAATTGCTGTTAATGATGAACTGAACACCCTTAAAGATTCGCTAAATTCTTGCTTTGAATGCCTCGCTCCTGGAGGTAGGCTTGCAGTCATATCCTTCCACAGTCTGGAGGACAGAATTGTGAAGCAAACGTTTCTTGATATGATTAAAGAGAAGGCAAGTAATATAGACGAAGGGGAGAACTGCGATAATGATTTAACAGAGATGAGAGGTGGGGTTGAAGAGAAAGAAACATGGATAAAACATACAATACATGGATCAAATGGGATAATTTTGACGAAAAGGCCAATCACACCTTCAGGAGAGGAAGAAAAATTGAACCGCCGAAGTAGGAGTGCCAAGCTTAGGGTAATTCAGAAGCATTGAAGATGTCTGAATTCTATATATCATGTTTAGCGAGGAAGTTTTTCTCATACTCATGACAGTATTTCTATTGGAACCTCTCACTCTTGTAAATCAATACAATTTTTTTAAAAAAAAATCATAATCTATATTATAACTATGTAAACATTTCAAAACACAACCAAGTAAAGGTATTCAAAATCAATTCAAATTAATTATATCAAATTAAATTGAATCAAACAGATATAAAGTCATCAAAACTGATTATAAATAAGATTTGATTTTGTTTTTTTTTTTTTGGCTAAGTTGATTGGTTTGGTTAGTTTTTGTTTTTGTCTTCTTAAATTTGAATCAAACCAAATCAAGCCTTATTATATTTATTTTAAGGTAAAGGTGCAAATTTGGTCATATATTATTTTTTTTAGGAGCACCTGATAGTCTAAATTATTAGGTAGTGTGAAATAAATCATCAATTTTAAAAAATGGAGCATTGAGTAGCCCATTATTAATTTCACTTAACAAACATTTATGTGGGGCTGACAATGATACATATGACACTCTGCAAACACTATTCGTTTGCTTGTGTAAATGAGCAAATTTAGTTATGAATTATTTTTTAAGAAGCATTGGGTAGTTTTTATTATAAAACATGAACCATCCAACACTTTTTTATCAATTTTAGTCAAATATTGTTTATTTTTATATTTATGAGACTTATAATACATCAATTTTAACTCGAAAAGAAGAGGTTTGAAGAGTTATTATTTAAAGGCATTCACAAAGACGACACCAATAAAGTAGGAGAAATATTCATGGCTAAATTAAGTTAGAATCTAGCTTCTCCCATGTAAAGTAAAATCAAACTTTTATTTTATTAGCATTATCTTCATAAATATCTTTAGATAAAAACTCTTTGAACCTCTTCTTTTCAAGCTAACATTGAGAATGAAAATAAAAAAAATTGGAGAGATTAACTCACTATGAGCCTCATGGGTATAAAAATAAATAGTGTTTGGTTAAAATTGAGGGCAAGGTATTAGATAGTCTATTTTTTATAGTAAAAATTACTCAGTACTCTTTAAAAAATAATTCATACCTAAATTTACACATTTGCACATGCTGCCGATGGAGTGCCACATGTGTCATTGTGGACCTCACATAACATCCGTTAGGTGAAGTTAATAGCAAGGTATTAGATACTTTGTTTTTAAAAATTTATTATTTATTTTGCATCACTTGATAGTTTGGACTATCAAATACTCTTGAAAAAATAATTCATGACTAAATTTGCTACTTTATCCTTTATATAATTTTATCAATTTATTTAATTTTTTCTCTTTCCTACGTTTAGTTACTTGTAAATCAATACTAAAAATTATATTAGAATTAACTATATGTTGTCTATAATTGTTTTTTACAATTTTTTAATATGTATAATCAAATGTTTTAAAAATAATGTGTTAGTTTTTAATAGTTAACTGTGCCAATTAATTGTTAAAAATATTCTTGTCCTCTAGAAATTTTTTGATTGAAAATAGTAATTACTAGTTAAAAATTATTGGCAAATTGATTATAAAAAATATCTCACAAAAAATTTTAAACTCAAACCAAAACATTTAAAAGCCGAACCAAATCGATTAAAAAAAAAAAACCAAACAAGTCCTAATCTTTAGTGAACCAATTGGTGGCTCGGTTTAATTTTTTTGTCACAGTCAAACCCAATTAAACTTATGAACACCTTTACAATTAGGCTATTGAAAATTAGATGTTTCTCTTGTGAATCCCCCGCTGTAATAGTTTGTCTGGAAAGAAACAAGATAAGTTGGAATTCCATAAAATTGGAGACTTGCTGTTGAAAATTATAATTAAATATTCTTAAAATAATAAATTATGTTTTTACAAAATTATAAGTGGATCTTTTAAAGTTCATTTTTATACATGCAAGGTCTTCAAATAGAATTTGATGTTTCAAAATATAAAATATTTTGATAAAAACAAATTTTTATTAAATATATTTTAATATTATTTTTCTCAATTATTTTCTTAATTTAATATTTTTTATATATGGAGTATTAAATAAAAAATATTTTTAAAAGTTTATATTTTTATCTTCAAAGAATAAAGTTTTAAAATATATTTAATAAACATCATTAATATGTTGTGATTTTATTTAAAAATGTACTCTCTCTCATCCCTTTTATAAGTTTTTTTACTAATCTCACCAATCTAATAACAAAAAATAAAAGAAATAAAATTGTATAAAATTTTAAATATGTCTTTATATAAAAAAAATAAACAATGTTATGATACTTTTTTTATCTCATAAAAATAATTTTAAAAATGTTTTTTAAATACTATTTTAAAAACTACACTATAGCTTCTAAATAAAATCAAGCTAATTTTCTAGAATGTGCGCGCTAATGGAACGGGATGGAGTGTTATAGTTTTGGACCGAGGAGTACAAAGGATTTTAGTTGGGGGAACACAACGAGATAAAGGCCGCAGATGATGGCACCTGGCAGTTATTTCTTGTTTTGCCGTTACCTTTCGTTGATGAGGATGTGCTTCGTGTCCACAGACAGATGAACTGAGAGGGAGAATGGTAGGCCACGCTGCAACTTCATGGTGGCATTTCGGCAGCCTGAGATCAACTTTATCAGCTATTCACTGATCAACATATTTCGATCCTCGTTCTGAGTCTCTTCCGCCAGACAGTAATAGTGAGAATTTGTTATTCCTTATTATCAAAAACTTTTCTCATTGCTTCCGAGAAATGCGCTGTTTTCTTTTTCGCTTTTCCTTCATGATTTTCTATGTTTTGACATGATGTTGCGCTTCCAGCGATTGTAATCAAAATCATGATATATGCGAGGACGTTTGGTCGTGGACAAGGCTGGTTCACATCTTTATCCTCCTCATCCATCCCTACATTTAGCCCTCGGTACTTCACCTGTTTATACTGTGATAAGAGTAATAGCTAGGCGGTCATGGGGAAAACGATAAAAGTAACAGCTAAATATACCTATTTGGGATTTAGAATACCCCAACAGATTTCTTGCCGTTGCAATTCCTTCTTTATGAAAGCCAATGGAACGGCCATTTTCTTTTTTCTGTAGAATTGCAAGCCTGGATACTGTGACTTTTGGTGATACACGCTTCTTTATGTTCTGAATTTGACTTTCAGGAGGAAAATAGAGATCAAGGTGAGCGAAGTGACTTCCTCTGATTCAAATGCAAAGAAAGCAAATTTATATGCCGCAAAAAAGGAAAGAGTGAAGCTTCCAACGTATAGCGGTGGTCTGCAAGGGCCAGGGTACCACTTTAGTGACTTTATAAGGCACCCCAGTGGAATTGAAGCAATGTTGAACACAAGGGCCTTGGAATCTTGTGAATGTCTTGACGCTAACACTTACAGGTCTTCCACATCTTAAATTGTTCTATATTGGCTTCATCAATCCTTTTAGATAGGTTCAGAGGCTCCGCCATAGATAATGGATTTTACATCCATGTGTATGAAATTCATGTTTCATCTAAAGCATGGAGTTCGGCGCTCCAGTGGTTTAGACAGCAACTTTTTATTTTGGTGAATAATTCTTTGGACTGTCGTATGCGCCTTGTCTTTCTGCTGATTGCGTCTAAGATCAAGTGATTATTATACTTATTTTTGCAGGTGCGCTTTGCCTAAACTTCAACTTCTGAAATTTGAAGCTGTTCCTTTGCTGGATCTGCGGGTAACGCCAACAAATAAAGATTGTGTTGTGGAGATGCTATCTTGTAAGGTATAAATATAATAGGATGAATTTGCTTCATACAGGTTGTACTTTAGAGTGAAATGCATCTGGGCGATGTTGATTGGGGAAAAAATTATAAATAATACTCCCTCTCGTCCTAAATATAAAAGTTAGATAACTAATTTACAAAGATTAAGGAAATTAGTTAGGTTAATTATTTGTAAAAAATGTGTGTTGATTTCCTCAGAATACCCCTTCTAATCATATGCATTGGAAACCAGCCCTGTTAATGAAGTCCGTGCTTTAATATTTTTGCAGTCATCTTGGAAAAAAATTATAAATTTAAGAGATAAAATATATTGAGGTCTTATATTTAGGATAAAAAAGAGCTCCTCAACTAGCTCTTACATTTAGGACTGAGGGAAGTAATAATAACAATTAGACACTGATTTTGAGTGGGCATCCTTTTACAAATAGGAAGGCAGCTTCTTAACTGAAACTCGTGTGGTTTCAAGAAATCTTAGTTAGTTTTAAGAATAAAAAAGAACATTGATTGAACATGCGCCTGATGGATTTACATTTCAATTTGTTGGATACTTCGCTGTCTTACAGTTTGAGGGTTCAGAAGTTGTGGAGCGACAAAACGACCACTTCTCAGGTAAACACTAGATGGTTTTCTGAATGCAGAAGAGAGAAGTAGAAGAAAAATGATTTTACTTTGGACTATAAGCTTTGCAAAATCATTGAATCAAAATCACAACACGTTTATTTTCTAAAGATCCTTGCACAAACAACCAACTCCTTCTGCAACCTATTGATCTGTCTCCTCTAGCATAAGGAAAATTGCCATTGTCCAGCACCGTTTTCTGCTTATTTTATTTTTATCTCCATAGCTATGGCACTTATTTATGTTCCTACTCTGGATTTGCAGCATTCATGATAAATCACATGACATGGGGGGTGGATGATGCTGAATCATTTCTAGAAGTTGATGTTAAGTTGAATATCACTCTTGAGGTCGTCCTTATCCTGATGAAAGATATACTAGTGAAGTATTTTGTGTTCCATCGATATCCACTAATGTTCTTTTCCCTTTTTTTCTTACACATTACTGAGGAGTAGAAGAGAGAAAGTCGCGTATATGATTGTAAAATTTGATATCATAGGCCACAAGCTGCCTTAATTGGACAAAGCCGTTTTCAGGTCTGAAAATGTCATTGGTTGAGGAAACTAGTAATAGTTGGACAAGAGGAATTATTTTACTTTAAGAGATTGCTTTGTCTAGTGATGCTATCTGCCCCAAAAACTTAAGGCAGGCACACAAATTGAGTAAAAAAATGCACTTGATGGCTGATCCTTGCAAAAATTAGAAAAGTTAATCCTGTGCCATTGGTTGAAATTATCAGATTGATTGGGGGAAAATAAAATTCAAACAAGTTGTAGGTTCTCTCGAAACTTTCTATAGATTATGTGAGGAATGAGGATTGTGTCACCCCATGGAACAGAGAACCCAGAGACCTAGCTGATAATTTCAACCATTTTCTAAAGTTTCTAGGTGATTGATTTGTACAACCTGTGCGAGGTTGTACAAATCAATCACCTTCTAAAGTTGGCCTTTCCTTATCTTGGTTCTTTTTAGCAGCATATAGTTACATAATGTAATGAGCTAAATATTTTTTTTGTGAAACAATCAGTAGTTATTAATATATTTCTTCGTGTTAAACTGATCTCCCATTTGCTTCCTGCCTTCCTAACAACTTTTTACTGGCAGATTTACACGCGTCCATTTACCATGTTGCCTAAAGCAGCTGTTGAGCGTCCTGGAACTCTGTGAGTCAATAATGTCTTGGCTTTTGGTTTTGCACTCGGATATTCATCTCATGTGGCTCTCAGCTTAGATACTCTTGCGTAGCAGTGCATATAATTTTTTGTTGTAATACTACCGTTCCTTAGATTCATGTTTCTAGCGACAGCTCCTTTGTAAGTATTGTGATATATTTTCCTTAGAGTATGAGCTGTAACATGAAAGTAACTCCTTATACTTCCAAAAAATTGCATAATTGCTTTTTTGTTCATCTCCTTATGCCTCCAAACACTTGCATGTGCAGAATGATGCAAGCATTGGTGGACCAGCTCGTGCCATTGCTAATTCAGCAGCTGCTACAAGATTATGAAGAATGGGTTCAAGAGCAAATGAAAAATATCCCATAAATGAGGGTCCTGATCCCATGATAAACTGGTGAGCTTCATTTTCACCATCGTGAAGTTGATTCATTTTGTTTGGGTCTGTTCAATGACCAAGACCAGACATATTCCTCCATTTTGTTCTTCTTCAGGGCAAGTCACCACAGATCCACAATCACCAAAAGGTACAATTCTATCACTTGACTACAAAAACGTCACATTCGGCTTCGCCGTAGGTCCATCTCATTCACCTCCTGCTTTGATACTTGTTCCTCCTCATTGATCAACTCATTAGCCCAAAAAACAGAGAATATCACATTTATCAACCTGGATTGAATACCCAAGTAAAATTGAAATGTGCTTGTAACGCCAAAGAAAGAAATGTCCCTGAATGAATATGATTGTTGAATACACTTTATAAAATGTCTCCTCGGAACCAACGAGGTTGGTTTTGGCCAAAAAGAAAAAAGAACCAACGAGGTTGATCACCGATTTTTTTCAACACTTAAATCTGTATTTATCAGTAGCTGATTTCGATATTTTCTTCTCATACTTGGAATTGCCAAACAAAACCTACCGGAAACAAATGTAACACGTCCAAAGTCGGAGTGTCTTATTGCTGAATCAGCCAAGATAGTTTTGGATATTTAAGAAAGACATCCTTTTTTGGATATTTAGGAAAGGCATCCTTGAGTCAAGACATTAGACACTTGTATATATGATTTGGGCTCTGGTGAGATTAGCAATAGCTGTTTCCAATATGAGCCCACACATTTTCCGGGGCTAAGGGTCTGCAATGACGTCCAAGTCCTCCATGAAGAGTTGCCGGTAAATGGTCTAGTTGGTAATGATGTGATTCATAATCTTTGAATCAAATTCTATTCTCAATATGAGGATTGTGTTGGAGGGCAATTTGTAAATTCTTTTGTAGATGTTTATTAAGTCTAGAGACATGCCTGGTAAGCTCTCGAAATTTTACTTACCTAATTTTTTTATATATATAAAAAAAGGCCTACTTAAATAGTTGAAGCTTGGTTTGGTGATCGGTACTCTGGTTTGGTGAAATAAATAAAAAATAAGAGAATTTAAGTATAAAAAATAGATTTTGTTTAATGTAATAACTACTTTATTTTTTATTATTTTTATATTTTTCAAAAAGTTATCAGGTCGTTTTTCACCTTGACTTTATTTTCTTTTTATTTTTATATCCAACTTTCTATTATTCTAAACTAAAAGCAGTACTCATACTTGTCAAGTTTATTTTTTATCGAACAAATGTTATAGGAAGTAAAACATGTAAAAGATACGACAAAACTTCCAATTGCGGTCAAATCATTAATATCAACATTATTAATATACTTATAGATTTAAAGGAGCACCATGTCCAAAGCCTAAACGGTATGTTTTTTTTTTTTTTTTGGAATTCCAAATAGGTGCACAAGGATACAAGAAAGAAATAAAATTAAAAATAAGTGAAAAAAAGGTTATGTATACTTCAGATTATCTCTTTGATGGAAAAACAAATATATATATATATATATATATACCTACCTTGTAAATATCCGTTGCATAGCATAGTGACAAAGAATCACATCACAAAACGTGTTTTCTCCCCTTCCTTATTTTTTTTTATATCTATCCAATTCCATCTACATATATTTGCTAGATGCGAGAAATATAAATCAATAATTCTTTTTTTAACTTTGCTGCTTCTTTTTATAAAAAGTCAAATTTATTAAACAAGGAAACGATTAAAGTAATAAAAAGGCCCAAGCGGAATTTACTTTGCCTGGGCTGAATTTGGAAATCCTGGCCGGGCCCATATTGCCCTTGACCACAGGATTAAGACCCGTTTACCCAGAAGCTCTACGCTGAAACCGGCAGATCCGGAGTTGCTCCTACTTGTAGCCTAACACTCTTAACAGACACGGCAAATCGAAGTCAGTGGAAACCCTAACAGTAACCCTGCATTTCTGTGTTTTCGCCGCACCTCACTTCTCTGTGAGGGAGGTGATTCTTGAACTCGAGCTTCAGCATGTAACCTCAATTTGATTTCGTTTTTTGACGTTGCTCTTTTTATGTTGTCATTAATTAATGGCAACTGAAAACAGTTGGCGAAAATGACGCTCGAAGAGTGGTGTGTCTCGGAGTGAGTTCAATGATGTCAGATACACCTTCTTGATTTCAATGTCTCCTATTGGAGCTTCGATCTCGTTGTTGTTCCTTGTGTTCGTCTTTATATTTTCATACGCTTTCTCCTCTCTCTTTTTTTAATTTTTTTTTGGACCATTTTTTAACAGGAAATGGTAGTTTGATGAACATGAAAATTGTGATCTGTCGTACAATATGTTAGTCGTGCTTGGAAATGAGCGGAAGATTGTAGTGTTTAGTAATTTCACTAACTTGTAAATCGATGTGGATGCTATGTGTTACAGCAGGAGTTATGTTTGTATTTTTGAAGGTGGCCAATTAGCCATTCACACGGCAGCTTTGGAGTTGCCTTTCTGTGTGTGAATGGTCAGTAAGCTCACCTAGAACAAGTCTTGTTTGATTGACCATTACAGTGAAGCTGCTCCTCTGTGAGCCTGTAAGATTTCATTGATTGCGTCTGTCAAACTACATACCCCAAGTTCCTGAATCCTGACGCATGTAACAAGTTAGCACTTCCTAGTTTTGCCTGTCTTTGTTTGTTTTGTATCAATTAATGTGTAGCAGTGTTTGACAATGTGCTAGCAAAATTGCCGTTGTGATGGCTGTTTAACCGCATTAGACTGCAATTGTGGTCTGCAATGACTACAATTATGGGCAATTACCCACAATCAGGATACAGCTGTTACAAATCATGCTTGGTAGCTCGTTAGCTAGTCACATATTACCTCAACTTGTGTGATTGGCAGTTAAGCTACCTTGATTGACCAGTTGCTGCTTGCTGGCAACTAACGGTGAAGCAGAGATTGGGGATTCTTGCCCCTGCTACCACCAACTATATAGGCTGTACATTTTGTTTAAGACCAACTAATAGAAAAAAGTCATCATAATAAATTGGATACCAATGTTTAACAAGAAAATTTAAGAAGTCGAGCATTTTTCACATGACAATGTTATTGAAAATCTTGGTGAAAATTTTAGGTGAGAGGAGTATTTTTTTAGGATGAAGTGAGGAAAGATTATACATTCGTCCTGCCATATTTTAAAGAGTATGGGGATTATGTAGCCTGCCTGTAGTGCATTAGATGTTTTCTCTTCACTATTATGGTGGCCAATGAGCCAGTCTTGCAGCAGTGGCTAGGTGCTGCCATTATACATTGGTTAGTTAGATTACCTAAAGCAGTGGTTCGATGTTTCCATATACAGTCCAATGTTGCAACTTGTGAAATATGTTACTATGCCTGTTTTTACAGTACAAACACATGAACAGGGGTGAAGTAGCCGACTGGTTGCGGGAATTTATGCAGAAGGGATTGAAAGGAAAGCATTGAATTGCGTCGTAGTGGTATGAAAGCTTTCTTGTAAATAGAAAGTATTGGGTTTGATCGTGGCTTATAACTCAATGTCATTAGCATCTACCCCTCTAGGATATTGTTGATGATGCATGGTTTTTGTGCTGTAGAAATTAGAAGTTATCTATTCAACATGTCAATAGAAGCTCCAAAACTTATGTTGACTATTTAGCTAGGTTGTTTAACTTTTGTACCTTAAATTATCCCCCACCTTTCTCTCAGGAGGCTGTGGGTGATGAAAGAGATCAGCTAGGGATTTCTATTCACTCTTTTGCGATTTTACAGGAGCATAATTGTCTTTCGGGGTTCTGTATGGGGTTCTACTCACTGGCTGATCCAGTGGTTTGAGAATGACTTGGAACCCCGCGGGCCTGGTCAGCGATCAGCCATTTTTTCTTGTCTGGCCCTTGACTGGGACCCGGACTGTGAAAACTACGAAGCAGCTAAGCATACGTCTATTTGATTTGCGGGTCTGTATGTGCCTTTCGGGTAACAGACTACGGCTACAAGAGATACCTTTGCCCTTCGCGTTAACGGTATTGAGGAAGCAAGAGGAAAATAAACGAGGCCAAAGCAACTGGAGCAATAAAGTGGTTTTATGTGTGTTGTTCTTTGGGAAATGGAACTCACACTTTTGTCATTAAAAGCTGAAAATAAGCAGAAAAATTCAGAGAAATATTCGTGTGACCGTTGGTTAACTAACATTAAGCGTCGGAGGCTGTTGCAGTAACTAAGACGACGTTTAGTTGTAATAAATTAATCCATTGGAAAGCTGAACACAACCGACTGAATAACCACGTGAAAAATATCTACATGTACCCTAGTTCAGGAATAATAACACTGGACAAAGTAGCAGTAACAAAGAAGCAACCAATCTCTTGTTTATCTTTATTTGCAAACCTAAGGTAATGCCCTTATCCACTACATCTGCACCACGTAATCAGCTGAGGAGGCTTTGCCACCATCATTGCCATCATCGAAGAAATCCTCCCGGACATTGCCAGCTAACATCAGAGCAATCAACCAAAACAGAGATGAATCAAGTGATAAAAAGGCACCACCACCAAGAAGACCAGTCTTAGCTGTAGGGCAGTCGTAGTTGGGATTATGATGAACATTTTGTGACCAGTGAAGCTGTTCCGTTATCGTTGGCCATAACAGAAATGCTGCGGCTAATCCGGTTGTAAGTCTGAAATAATAATAATGATACGCCATGCGACAGAAGTTATTCAGCTGGTACCACATCAAGATAAGAGAGATGAAAATAAAACCGACCAAAAGAATGCTTAAACCAATAAGATGGTTAGCATACAATGATTTTAACTTTGTCAAAGGGGACGCGTGGTGGGAGGTGGGTATGTTTGATAGAAAGATATGCAAGTCAATATGTCTTTGAGCGGTATGTTACATCCCATGTCAGAGAAATTTGGAAAGAATTCTAGGTATATAAATGAATGCACTACACATCTCATTAAACTAACTTTTTAGGCCCTATGATAAAATGGCATCAAAGCCAAATCTAGATTTCGCCCACTTTGTAGGCCCTTTCAGTGGACTACCCGTGACAGGAGCCTCACAAATTGGATGAAAGAGCTATTGTATCTCGCTTTGAAAAGCCTTGGAGAAGGTCTTGAGCATATAAATGGTTGCACAGCCTATTGAATTAGCTTTTTTTTGGAGGGGGGGGGGGGGGAGTAAATGGCCACACGACAAATATCTCATATCACACCATTTTTAAATTCCTAAATTCCAATCAAATAATGACGGTGTCTTTTCTAGGACAACTTTCAATTGTCATATCAAACATGAATAATAATAACTATACCATGGTATGACGCATCAAAGAAGCATGTTGTCAAGTCATTACTTAAAAATCTTTCTAGTAATCGAAACAGCTACGTCATTTTGTACCAGAAAGACCCAGAATTCAATTCTCAAAATATGGTAGAACTATCAAATTCTCGAGATATCTTTTGTTTATATGATCAAGGAACAAGAATGAAATATTGTTATCGCATGATTCATTGACATGAAACGAAGATGATCTAAATAACGGCTTAATGAAGGATGAGAAAAGTCTACTTACAGTGCAATGTTGAAGAATACCATGAAACTACCGCTTCTGAACAAAACCCCTTGTGGAATAGATTGTCCTTTGTAGGGGTAAAACAGAGACAAATAGCCAACCACGGCAGAGGCAACAAGAAATGCTGCTGAGAGATATCCCAATAGAACAGTAGGATCAGATGGATACTGGCAAATAACACCACCCTTGGTAGTAATTGCGTTGCCGGCAGCAGGCTATAGCAACGAAAGAAGAATAGATCACCAATTTAGATTATAATTTAAATAAACATATTACGAACCCAGAAAACGTATGTTGGGGGGAGGGGGAACTGATATACTGATGCGTAGCATGTATATGTGAGAGTATGTATTGTTACCATAACACTGTCAGCCTAATTTGTTCAAGCAATAAAGACTAAAGAGAACGGGTTTCCAATAGATCTCACCCTTCACAATACATTGGTTATCGCTCATCGGAATACATACTTTGTATAGACAGAATATAGCAAGGGTTTAGAAAAGAGAATTATCAATGTGCATTGTATGTGACTGTTTAGTTTTACTTTCCAGCTAATTTGTCCAAGCAACAAAAAAGGGACTGCCTTCAAATAGATCACATCCTTAACTTACCACTTGAACTACAAATTTAATAATAGGCACGCTGGATGGAAGGTTCAGGATTATTTACAGATTAACACAGCCACCTTAAATTGTCCCACAGAACACCCCAGAAAATCCTTGTTTAATTAATCACCTTTTTGTTTTCTGCAATAACTCCCAATATGAAAGACAACACGCCAAAAGTTGTGACAATTGTAGCCATCTGTTTCACGCTAAGAGCCATAGTGCCCTGCAAGAGGAAGGGGAAAAAAAGTTTAGCAAACAACGAAATTGAAGGCCAATATAACATATTCAGGACCTCCTTTTTGGAAGCAACAAAGAGAATGCAAACCTAAAAGAAAATCCAAATCACAGAAACCATACTCTGAACTCTAAAGACTATAATCAGAAATCAGAAATAAGGGGGGGGGTGTGCCTGATAATTGAAGATCAGGATAGTTGAGGAACGAGGTGAAAGAGATAGAAGATAGAGTGAGATTGAAAGCCGAACCCTATAAGCGGATTCAGAATCTCACTCGAGAAAGGGTGTTCCTCTCGAGATACGGAAAGCGAAAGGGATGAGAAACAGTGGAGATTTAAATTCGCATACCTTAGTTTGGCCGGTAGCTGGCAACGAAACCGGAGATGCGGTTAGATGCCCAGTGGCCTCTGTACTTTCAAAACTGAATCTCTGGGTTGGCACAGAGCAGTCTTGTTGTATCTGTCAAGCTGTGCGCCGAATCTCCGAAAACCTATATTTATTGTTAGCCCAGGAGGAAATTAGGTTAATCATAATTAATAGTATGATGTAAATGTCTTACTGTGTTTGCAAAACAAGACGTCTTGCTAAATAATTAATAATTTGTTGGCAAAAGATAATAATTTTGTCCAAATTTATCTATTAAGTGTTCTATGTAACGATTAGAAAGGGAGGAGAAATGTGTTTGTTCCCCTATTATATTATCTCGGCCTGTTTGATTTTGTAAAATATCTTTATAAGATATGAGTATTATAAGAATGCATGTTTAATATGCTGGATAATGATATCATATTCTTAATACATATCTTATCAATATGTTAAAATAATCATTTTTATTTTTTGTATATATAAAAACTAGATTAATATATAATCATTTTGTTATGTTTTGAACTGAAAAGATAAAAAAGTTACAGAATTGAATATTTTTAAATATTTTATTATTTTAAATTATTACTATTGGCTCTTGAAAGAAAGTGCAATGCATTAAAAATATATATAGCAAGGCCAAGGGCATGCCTTGTTCACCAACATGATCCCGGATGCAGTCCTTTTTACCAGCCTCCTTTCATATTTCAGATATTTTAAATTATTGCTTGTCATTATTAATACTTTCAGATATTTATTTAATAACAGTAATAATAATAATGTTACAACTAAACATTTTCCCCCAAACATGACGCCAGGTCTTAAATCTTAAATTTATATATATAGTAAAGCGCGTTACGTACTGTTCACATGCTGTTGAATGAACAGTGCCTTTTTTTCTTTTTTTTTAAATTTAAACTTTGTATATTAATAATTCATGCGGAACCCATAACAAAAATTAAAAATGAGTATGGGATTCACAACAAAGATGCTTATAGGCATGAGACTCGTAAAAAAATGTATGAGATCTTTTTTTATTTTTTTATTTTTTTGTAAATAGGAGATTTATTATTTATTACTTATATTTTATATATGTATAAGATAATTAATTGTATATAACATATAAATTTAAATAATATATTATAAAATAAAATATTTTATTATTTAAATTGATCAATTTATCCATGTTTGCTTTTATATATCAAATTTTAATCAATTCACCCAGCTTGAAAAAATTAGTTAATCTTACATAATAATTATATCTAAAATTGAAAAGTTTGAATTAAGATATATTTGTCATTAACATTTTATTAAAAATATAAAAAACATCTCAAAGTCGTTTGGATCAACCTCAGTCAATTTGGTTCAACTGATTGGACCATGCTGTTTTGATCAATGGTGGCGATTGGATTATCTAGTCTAGTTTGATTTTTAAAACGCCGCATTATACTTCCTCAATTTAAAAATATGAGATATTTTTTGACTAGTTGGATGTTTAAAATGTAAGGTATTTTTATTCTTTTGAGATATAATCATTACATTTTTTTAAAAGTGCCCCGATTGATGAATAACTTTATATTTATTGTAAATGTTTAATATGAATAAATATAAAAAGATATAGTTAATTTGAAAGTATGTAACTACTTTATTGAGGGGTGAAATTCGGTTAAAAATACCTTACATTTTTAAACAAAAGAAGTACATTTTTGTTGCTTCATTTTTCAGGTCATTTATTTATTTTTGATTAGATTTTTGATGTTTAATTTTGAAACATGATTAAAAATAAAGCTGAACCAAAAAAAACTCTAATAACTTTGAATGTTTGTTTGTTTAAGATTAAGAAATAAATAATATTTAGATAGTTTAGAGATTTGATAAAAAGATATTTATTTTGTAGAGATTTTATAAAAAGTAAATATTATTTTATGTTAATTGCAATAATAAAAATAATTATTAATTAGTTATTTGTAAGTCTTATGATCTATCCTTTTATTTTTTTATAAAAATACTTCATTATTTAATTTTAAAAAAATTATGATATTTTTGCATATCCTGCATTTTCAAAAATATTCTTTCTCATCTATTGCATGAGATTATTTTTAAAAACTTCTTAAAATAGCTTTTTAAAATAATTAAAAAATTATTTTTTTAATTCTATTTATTTTCAAAAGTTTAAATAGATATAAAAATATCATGCAATAAAATTTTAAAAAAATAAGTTTTTTTTTTTAAAAAACAAGCCGAAATGAATAAGCCGTGCACGCACGTAGTTCTCGAAACTCAATAAATTGCCTTAAACATTCATATTCATGCCAATAACCTTTTTAATATACAACTAAATTTTTACCCTGTGCAATATACAGGATTTTTTTTTTTACTTGTATATAGATTAAGCAAAAACTTGTTTGAGATATTTTTAAGTATTTATAAATATTATTGTCAAACTCTTAAATTGGCTATATGAGTTTATCATTTTTGGTTCACAAAATCATATGAACTCACTTATAAATTCAAACTAAATAAAACTCAATTAAACTAACCAATTAACTCTCTTATTTTACTGTTTTTATGTCTTCAATTTATAAAATTATGTCAATTTATTCATAAATTAATTGAGTAATATATGTATATATTATGTAAAACTTGATTCATAGAAGCGGTAGAACCTGTTTAAATAAAAAATAAAACTAAAAATACAAAAAATAATATTAATAAAAAAGAAAATAAAAAATAAAAAAAATCAGTTGCCTTGTTTTAAAATTTCTATTTTAAATATAATAATATATAAATATAGATGAATTTAATTTTAATTATTTATATTTAAATTAAATTATAATCATATTTTATATTTTAATTATTTAATTATATACTTTGAAATGCTCTTTATTAATAGAGATAAACTCTTATAAATTTTTTATTTAAATTTACATCTCTATCATTAATTATTCACGAGTTTGACAACTTTTTTTATAAGCATCTTTTATCATTTGAAAAGTAAATATAAAATAAAAAATGAAAATTTTAAAATATTTTTTTGTGTACTAGTAATATGTTACCTTATGTAAATTCAATTTTAAATAAGAATTTATTCTATTTGAATTTTTTTTACCCAAATATGTTAAAGATATAAATAATACTTTATTTTTATTTTAAAATATGTTGCTCCTATAATAGATTTAAGAAGGCAACACCTACATCTATGCTCTTCCTTCAGTTGATGTGAGGGAAAATTTTAAAATTGTGTTAAAGAATAAATTTTGTGTTAAGTTCTACCTCAAAGTTAATTAAAGAATAAAAATTATTCTCTAACAAGTATTATTAGATTTGTCATTATTTGTTCTGTCTAAATTTCTAAGCAATAATTTCAATTTTAAAACGTGTTGCCCTCATGCATGCTAAAAATTATGAGTAGTTTTTTCATTTTAGCATATCATGCAAAATAAGATTAGTTTATCTTCTTTAACAGTTTTCTGGTCAATGCATCGTGAGAAAAATGAAACATGTATCATAATGAATCTCATATTATGGTTTATGTCATAATAGTATTTATAAATCATAATTATATCCAAAGGTAAAAAATAAATCTGAACAACGATTTTAAATTAAGTAGAACAACTAATACTACATTACTATTCAATAAATCATATATATGCTATGCCCATAAAAATGAAAACAATGACTAAGAGAAGTTTCTAATTAAGAAGTATGTGAAGAAAAATAAATTTATCAATCTTACAAAATTAAATTTAAAGTACATGATTGCAATATCGTTGTTAGAGTTTTGAAGATGTGATATATTTGTACTCCCTCAATATAAAATTATAAAATATTTTTAATTGAATCTTATTCATAATATAATAATTACATATTTTAAATTAATTTTATTTTTTATATTTATTTTAATTAAAAATTTATAATAAATATAAAAATTCATTCATCAATAGAGACGTTATAAAAAAAATAATAATTAAATTTTTAAAGATTTATATTTTAAAATATCTAATCCTTAAAAATTATTTAATTAATAATAAATTTGTTTGACTGCACATTTCAAAACAACTCGGCTTTAAGATCAAGTACACATCCCAGTGCAGTTACCCCACTGAGTTGGAGTAGGACTGAACAATAGCGGCTGAACGATCTGGACCCTGCGGACGCATTAAGGCTCAGCGACGTCACCGGCGGAAATGTATTGGGCTCGTCTCATTTCATGTGCAATTTCCATCGCTCGTTTCTCAATTTACTCATACTTTATTTTCCCCCTTAAAACCTCTGCGTTGATCTCTTCTAGCCTCTTCTTCTCATCCTCCCCTTTTCCTCCTACCCTGTGCTTCCAATTTTCAGTGGCCCATCTGTGCCTCTTCCCGGCTTTTATGAATTGGTTGCTAATGTCTAGATCGTTTGGAACTGTTGATCCCGTTTTTTCTTTTAACCCAGGTTTTTGTCTGTGTAGAATACCATTTAGGGGAGAAAAGACATTGTCTTGGTATTAGTAAAGATTACATCGATACATAAAGTCTCATTTTTACTATACGCGACTGAGTTTTTCAAATTGCGTTTGTGTTGTTGTTTTATATGTCTTGTCTGATGGCTTGGATTATTTTTCCGGTTTTAATATGAAAGCAGGAAGAAGGTAGGCCAACGAGAAAATGTTTTTCCATATAGTTCTGAAGCGGAATATGCAGTTGCATCCACGTTACTTTGGCCGTAACCTTTGCGATAATATCGTTGCCAAGCTCATGAAAGATGTGGAAGGAACTTGCAGGTAATTTTTAGACCCTTTCTGCCGCCCCACACCCAAAAAAAAAAAGAAAAGAAAAAGACAAAATTTAGGTTTCTCTTGTTCAGATAGTGCAGGTGAGAATATGGTTATGCTGAAAAGTAGAACACTGAATTGAATTTAGAATTTCCATTGCTTGGTAAATTTAATATGTATACTTACAAACTCTGTTTTCCACACTGTTGAGCCCCTTTTTTTTTTGGGTGATGTTAATGGCGGTTGTTAGCTTTCCAAGACACTTAAAATCTGCTAAACTCGTGGAGCCATGGTATTCAAAAACTTTGTTGTCTCTCTTTTGGTCTTGATTAAAGAAGACAAGTGAAAACGGAATACAATCAGGACACTAGGGAGATGGAACAGTAGCTGGTATTGTTATCCCCAGTAAAATCTAATTGAGTGGGTGTCAGAATTGAACTTCGCTTCAATGTTTTACGTCTAGTGACATGTATCTCATCTAAACGATCCTAACGTTTCTATAGTCAAAAGCATTTGAAAACAAACAATTTTCTTTATTGAAGCATATGTTTTTTAATGATTGATTGATTATAGTTTGAAGCTAAACGTGAGAAAAGTATTTATTTCTGTAAAATTCTAATCTGAAGATACGACTCTCTGAAATTTGACTTTTATGCATTGATCGGCATGGATTTGTAGTGGCAGTTACAGGAATAGAAAGTATTCGGAAAGGGCTAATTCGTGATGGGACAGGGTTTGTGACATTTCCTGTAAAGTACCAGTTTGTTGTATTCAGACCATTCAAGGGAGAAATTTTAGAAGCAGCTGTCACCATGGTGAACAAGGTAGATGTTCTTCCTCTGTTTACAGTAATTTAACATGGCGTTGCGTGCAGGTAATGGTTTATAACTGTTCATTGAGCGACTGCTGAGCTTTTGAACCTGTAGAGATGGGTTTTTTTTTTTTTTTTTTTTGCCGAAGCCGAACGTGTCCAAATTTTTGTTTCAAATCATGTAAGACTTGTGTGCTTTATATATAACCATCCATCAAGAAAGAGTCTGCCATCTTCATGTCACACTGCACTTCCTTCTTGATGTTAGAATTATGTGTGAGCATAATTATTTGTTCCATACGAGTTATTGGTAGGTAATATCAACGTTTGTTTTGTGAACGAGGTTTTGGTTGAATTAAAATGGACACTGAAAATGCTTCATTTTCAAAGCCATTTTATTTTTATTACTATTCTGTCTTTGCCTTTCTTTTCAGCTGATTCCAGATGATGTGGAGTTCCAGGCAGGAGACGTGCCAAATTATACTACTTCAGAGGGGTCAGTATTGGCCTGTTTGATTCAAAGAATCAGAAGGAATGAAATGTAATGTAATGTTAGGAAATGAAATGTAATGCAATGAAAATTACATGTGTTTGTTTGGTATGCTACATGAGAAGAGGTATTTTGATATAAAATGTGGTTGTAATGGAGATTACATAAGTTTATTGATGTAATCATCTTTATAATGTATGATGTAATTTCTTTTACATGATGTAATCTTTTTTATTTTGCCTAGTGCCAATCAAACAGGTAGAATTCTATGATGCATTAGGATTATAGGTAATTTTCTTACACTGTATCAAACCAACGGGCTATATATGTCATCCTCAACTTCTCGTTAGAATTTAAAAAAAAATAAAAAAAGGCAAATAAACTAGTTTTCTTTTCCTTTACTTGATATTGTGGTATGCTTGGTATTAATCACTTGGTCTCATGCAGGTTAAGATTCAGAAAGATGGTGAAGTGAGACTAAAGATCATTGGTACTCGAGTGGATGCTACTGAAATCGTCTACGCTTGTTGCATACTGTATTGTCTCTTTGTGATAGATGTTAAGCAGAGTACTCTGCTAAATTCTTCATTGGGAAATATGAACCAATGTAATATTAGAGAAAATTTAGATACTTAATCTTATATAGTTGATATACTTTTATCCAAATAAATCAGAACAATTAAATTTTAAGATGTTGATAATATTAATAATAAAAGTTTATTATAAAATAAATATTGTAGGAAAAATTTACACGCCTTGATTTGACAAAAGCATTTTAAATACAAAAGGTCAAGTATATAATTTTTTCCTAAATATTAAAGGGTTTAGAAAATTTTTAAGTGTTTAATAATTCTAATATTTATAATATATACTAATAAATTTTATCATATTTATTAAAAAAATAATTTAATTGTTTTAATTTTAATTTTTTCAACCCATTTTTTACTAATAACTGAACGGGACTCAATGTCATGCGTGACCATTTAATTGGCAGTTCTGCGTCAGCACCATAAAAGATGGATTCTTAGGTGTGACCAACGACCCTGAAACAATTTAGATGCCCCTTCCCTGCCTTCTCTCATACCCTTCTTGCATGCATAGCTTGCATGACGTGGATTTCTACCCTGGAAATCCGATATTGACTGTACTATCAGCCCATCACTGGATCAACTCGCTAACATGCCTAAACCATAGACCTACAAAGATCTTTGGGTGTGGGTTTAAGATTGTCATATCTTCTTTGTTTTGTTTATCCCAAGTGGGTAGCTTTGCCCTTTGGCAAGACTGCTGCAACTTCATTCATGACCTCTGGCCTTTAACTTTCTAAAACCATGATGAAACTATAATCGGCTCGTTTTTGGATTGAATGAATTTCCCATTTCTAAAAAAATTATGACCGGCTCAAAAATATCAGAACCCTTTGAACATAAGCGGGGCATAAAGGAGGTTGTTTCAACAGACCTATTTGCTATTTCTATAACATGGCAGATGAGTCTGAGGCCTTCAACAATGAGACTAGTACTTCTCAAAATAGGTTTGCTTTCTCGCTCAAAATGTTACATCGGATGATTTTTAAGTTCATTGAAGAATTAATTAAAATATTCTATTTAATATTTTTACAAACAATGATGTAACATGCATTTGCCGTGATCTTTCTTTTGTTGTTTAAGCCTTTGTTTTTAATTCGAATGATAACGAGCCTTTTCGGGTCATGCATTTGTCATTAACGAGGCTAGTTGAAGTTTAAAGCGCGTGATCGTGATTATTTTACGTCATCGTTATCCGTTCGTTGGCCGAACAAGAGGTCGTCGTAATCCAATCAAGCTGATAGCACAGGCCTATTGCCCTATGGAAAGCATGTAGACTTTCTTTGAAAACTAATAATTAATTAAATATGGCTATATGAATAATAAAAATTTTAGAGAGAAAAAAAAAAGACCTTTGATGTTCCCAAATGTTAATTGTTATTTATTTTTATTTTTTAAATAAATTTTATATAAAAAATACAAAAATCAGGTTATATTAAATTTTATAAGAGTTTTGCATCTTAAAAGTGAAAGATTATACTTTTTTTATTAAAAAATGTAAAATATTTTTAACAGAATTTTATCTTTTAATAAAACAGTTATCTACCTTCAAATTAAACCTATCTTTTCATATTTATTCCTATTAAATATTTTATAATAAATATAAAGTCATTAATCAATAGGGATACTTTAAAAAAATAATAATTATACATCAAAAGATTAAAAATACTTTACATTTTTTAACATACAACTCTTCAAAAACAGCTTTATATTTTTAAATGAAGGGAGTAAATAATATTCACATTGTCTTAAAAAGCTCGGAGAGAGCATATTTATTAACTTTTTTAAATATGTGCTCAAAAGTAATGGTCTAATTTTTTATAATAAATTTTTTAATTTTTTTAATAGTTTCTGAAAATAAGTGATTATTAGGAAGGTTAAGCTGGGTAGAATTTTCATAAAATTCTAATATATGTTTATTTTAATGAATTGTGCATTTCAACAAATTTTGAGCCCTTCTAAAATGCTCTGAAATTTAGCTGCAATACTGGAATCGTATCCGAGACATTTGGGGAATTTATTAATTCAATTCCTTTTCTCCTCAAATGTTAATTGTTATTTATGAGTGTTGGAAAGCGTGACGAAGACAAGAACGAATGTAGAAGACAAAGTCCGTGTGGCTGTGAGATGAGAACGACCGGGAGTGGAGTGGGATCGCGGTGGCAAACAGTAGCGTGATATCCACCAATCGTGAATTCGTGACATATATGTAGCCCCACGTCGCCTGCTTATCCTTTTGGATTTTTCAATTGTTCAAATTAATGCGGGAGGAGTTCTGAGGGGAATTTATATAGTCAGTTCAATATTATAAAATATTTTTAATAAATTAATTAATTATTTTTAAAATTGTATACTCTTTCCATATTTATTCTTATTTAATTTAATAGGATACTTCAATTAAAAAATTTTATTAATTACACTCCTGATTAAGAGTCTTTAAAAAATTATTAACTACACCTTAAATTCTTAAAATATAAAAATATCTGATAATTTTAAATAGAGAAAATATATTTAAAAAAACTCAATGCTTGTATGGCTGTTGGAGAAAAAAGAAATGAACTAATAAATGTTAGTTAAATTGGTATAGATTTAACCCATAATTCATTATGGTATGTGATCAAATTTCATTGTTGATATAAGAATTTTATTGATATATAAATTATAAATATTTTTATAAGCATTCTTTGAATTCAAAAATATGTCTCAACCCTGATAAACTTCAGGATTTAACTAACATAAATTTTTTTCTATAAAGAATGGAATGAAATGAAATAATCTAATAGAAAATAAAAACCTAAAATAATAATATATTATTTGATAGAAAATAATTTTTTTCAGTGAGAATGAGAACTAATATTCAAACAAATCTATAAACAACATAAAGCACAAAGCAAAGCAGCAGAAAACTTTCATCAGCCTCGAGTGGCGCCGACTTTGTAAAAGAAACAGCTTGTATTCTGCAGGCGACAGCTAGCACTCGCCTTATTCAGATTAACTAAGAGTTTCACGTGAATCCTCCCGAATTTACAGCTCGTCCTCCATTCATCCCTTCGGCACTTCCTCATTCTCGTGCCTTCTTAATTTGAAGTACTTGGGTATTTTTTGTTTTTTGAATAAAAAATAAAATTACTCACAAAATAATTAACCATGAGCATTTAATATCTTAAAATAATAAAAAAGATAAAATTATTCATAAATGATGGATTGGTGCAAAAGTAATTAAATCAGTGGGTAATCGAGCCTGTTTGTTGTTTGGCCAAATTTCTAGTTGGAACTGCTTTTTTGGCACCGAAAGGCATCAACCGTAATGTTTCCACCTTCAATGTAATGAAATGTCGAGTCTATTGTTTTTTTTTTCCCCTGATCAGAGAGGTCGGACGCTGTCATTTACCATGCTGCTTGAGGCTGAACCATTGATTAATGTGGCATAAGACTTCATTTAAATGAATCGATCCATGTTGTTCTTGTTAAATGAAGTTACTTGAGCTACTTAATCAATGGGTTTTTCATCAAGCCTGATCGATGTTTACCGGTCGCGGCTTTTTTGTTCGCAAGGATGTGTGTGTGTGTGTGGGTACATACATCAACGGCAATGTTCGCGCCTCCAATGTCATTCAAGGTCAAGTTGTTTTCTCTATTTATTAAAGATCTGACGCTTCCTTTCTACAGTGCTTTAAAGTCTGGGGCGTCATTTGTTTGCTTAACAACAAACCTTATCTCTGGGTTCCGCTACATTGGTATCACCTTATTGTTTATTAAACTTTTAAAAATATTACTAATTAAAAAGTATCAAGGGCAATTTTTTAAAGTATTTTTTTTAACTTTACTCTATGTTTCTTGACAAAATTTAAAGTTATCTGTTTTATTTTCCTCATATGTGCCTATGGTCATTTTTGTATGCGTCTAATTATCTTAAATAATTTTTTACAATTTTTTTTTTCAACAAGTATGGCACTCTTTTTTTTTTTTGTATATTTGTATAGCTTTGTGTTTATTGACCATTTTATCACCAAATGTTAATTGTTTGATCGATGGAATCAAATTAAAGTACTTAGATGGATTGGTGCAAAAGTAATTAAATCGTTAACTTTAATTGTTAAATGCTGACTATATATACCACATGTCAGTTTTTATTGATGTGAATTAAAAAATGAGCAAAAATACTTATAAAGTCATTGATCAAGAGTAAAATACGCATAACGTTATCAGAATTGGTATAAAAGTGACCAATGCATCCAATCACTTAAATGTTGACTGTTTAGTTGACACCTAAGCAGAAATTGATTATATTTTTACTGATGCAGACAAAAAATATTTCAAAATAATTTTTTATGAATGTTGATCGATTATTATTTGAGTACCCATAATGTTACTTTAATAAATATAATAGTGATTAATATGTTAAAATCAATGCCATATGATTTCTTTCTATCACCACATATCTCGCCTCCTCTCTTTCTCTTTATCCACTCATTTTTTTTGTCTGCAAAACTTGATATTTAACATAATGAGATAGGTTGTTCAGAATTAAATATCGAGACTGAACACATCTAACTTGAGAACATTATCACAACCTTAAGCAATTGCATTCATGATAGATTTAAATTTTTTAAATGATTTTTGCTACTGTTGCAGAAACAACAAGCAATTTAATTTAATATTCAGTCAAAATAACATTTTCTTGCATGATATTCATACAATAATCGATTAACTTTTAGAGAATTTCATCTAAGAATATTTGTTGTTTATATCAGTGAAAAAAATAATTAACTTTTACTTACGTGTCAGCTAAAGGTCAACATTTAAGAGATTGAATGTATTGGTCACTTTTACACTAATTTTAGTAACTTTATGGGTATTTTTGCTTCTAACCGATGATTTCGTGGGTATTTTTGTCCCTTTTTTTAGTTCATATTAACAAAGACTAACACGTGGCATGTACAGTCAACATTTAACGATCAAAGTTAATGGTGTTAGGTCAAAGTTAACGGTCTGGTTACTTTTGCACCTGTTCATGTAATGTTAAGAGTAAGTGATTATTTTTCTTGAACAAGATGCTAAATTTCTACGGGTGGGAGAAAAATCATTCACGAGGGATTAGTATGCCCATAAAATAAAATTCAATTGAGGTTCGAACCAAGGAATAAGTCATGTACTTCAAAATCAGTAACTGACTGCTGATGGGTTTATGTATTAGGGAAAAAATCATTCGAATGCCACTCCTGGAGAGATTTTATCTTTAGGAAAGATCTTAAAAATTTAAATTTCACTGCACTCTCTTGATAACTATATGAAAATAAAATTTTATAATAACTCAAATACCCTTGAAGTTTATAAAAGTTTAATAATTTAACGGCTTGTTATTAATTACGTATAATTAATTATCAAAACCTAAATATAGACTTGTTTATTTAAGACTAGCACTCATACAATTAAACGCATGATATTAGTCACAGTCATTTGCTAAATATGAATGGGTTTTTGTTAATTATATATAATTACTTATCAAAATCTGAACAAATACTTATTCATAAAATATCAATATGTATAATTAAACATGTGCTGTCAATTATAACCACTTATTAATTATAGATGGGTTGTTGTTATTACATATAGTTACTTGTCAAAAATCATATAATTATTTATTTATGAAATATACAATTAAACACTAGCTATCAGTAACAGTTATTTATTAATTCGGAATTCGGATAAATGCTTATTTATACAAGACCAGCATTTCTATGATTAAATATATGCTGTCAGTTTTTCAACTTGTTCGTTTTTAAATGAATTATTATTAATTACATGTAGTTATTTGTTAAAAGCCAAACACATACCCATCTATGCATTCATAAAATCTGAAGAGTAATTAGACCTCCCCAAAACCCAAAATCTTGTTTTCAAATAATTGCTTGAAAGGCGGAGTAGAGTTTCAGATTTTCAAGATCATTCTGTGACATAAAAACTTTCCAGGTTCTTACGTAATATTTTCTATGTGTTATGTGTTGAACAAGAAAACGTTTACTTGCGGTGATCGGGGATGGCTTCCCGACAGAAAAAATGTCCATGTCAAACTTAGAGGAGGCGCGGGTTTTTACAACGACTGATTCAATATTTAGTCATCTTCATCATGCATCTCAAATATCGCCACTCATTCACTTCCTGTCTTCAGGTTTTTTCAAACCTAAATAAAAAGGCTGGCAAAACCACAAAAAGGGTGCAAACACGGTTAGACATAGAGAAGTCTCCCGTCTAATAATTTAAAAATAGTCTAGAAATATAAAAAAAAAAAAATTTGAGACACGACTGGTAAAGTTTTTTTAAAGAAAATGACGCATATATCTTTCCGAAATAGGGAAAAAAAACAATTTGGTTTCCCGAGATAGGACAATGCCTTATAGGTTCTAAGGAACTTAATTGTTATTAAAATAACAAAAAATATCCCTTAATTTTAAAAATTGAAAAAAATTATGAAAAGAACTTATTAATGCCTCAACTACTTTACTCATTTACTAAATCAGACCTATGAATTACAGAGCCAGAGTTGTGAATGAAAAAAAAATTGTTACACTTTGCTCATTGAATAAAAATGGTGAGAAAAAAAAGTTACAAATCCTTAAACTAAAGTTGTAAATGAAAAATTTTGTTTTGCACTTTGCTTATTGAACTAAATGGCAAGAGAAAACTGTAAATGCCTAAACTATTTTAGATATTTGCTGAACTAAAATTGTGAATTTTAAAATTAAAGTTATAAATGCAAAAACTTTGTTGCTCCTTTTTAAATTAAAGGATATTTTTTATCATCTCATAATTTTTTTAATGATAATTAAATTCCTTAGGCCTTAAAAGTCGTTGTCAAATTTTAATGAATTAAATTGTCTTTTTTATTTCAAAAGGACTTATTTTTATTTTTCCTAATTTACTTATATTTTAATTCAATCAATCAAATAGGCTTTAAAAAAAATCTCGAGCTCGAGCGACCTTTTTAAGCCCAATTTTATTTTATCCATAAAAAATAAAGTATTTTTAATTTTTAAGTTGAATTTAAACTTTAGAATATGTATTTATACTTTAAAATTATATTTTTATTACTTTTTTTAACATTATAATTTGTGTATTAAAACAAGACAAGAAATATTATAATTGAGATTTTTTATTTTTAAAACTAATAAAAATAAAAAGGACTTACAGGCAACCATGAACCATTTTAATAACAGTTCGACTTAAAAAAATTGTCAGTTTTGAGATGGCTTTGTTTGTGAGTTTGAGCTCATGTGGATTGGGCTTGCTTGTTTGCCAGCTTTACAGATAGATGAGCTATGAAAATTGATCTTGCATGAGAGATGAATACATTTAATATAAAAACTTTAGAAGATTGAGTTATACTAAGTCACATTTTAAGGGTTAAGTTGTAATTGAATTAAACTTTCAAGGATTAAATGATTAATTTGCTCAAATGTTTTTCATTATAACATTTATGGTTGATTTTTTTTAGAAATACTATAATAAAATCTCTTTAAATTATATAAATAATATTTTAATCTTTTAAAATATCATAATTTTCCTAAAATCCCTTTCTGTTATTAAAAAATTAATATAAATAATTAAATTAAAATATTAATTGACATTTATAAATTTTATTCCAATATTCATAATTTTTTTTAATTTAAAAGAATCTATCAAACACGTTTTACTTTGCTTAACGTACCGTCCCAATGACAAAGATGTCTCCCAGTACGAAAGTGGTTGCACATGAAGTTGACTTAACCCTCGTTTCAATTTTTTTATTAAAAAAATCAATATACAGCATGAAGATAGTTCGACATTACATTTTATATTCATTTAAGTTAAAAGGCATTTTATCATTGCAAAAATCTGAATGTCTTTGTTTTATCTAAACACAGTTATATAAAAATGTGTATCATGTAGGGTTAAAAACATGAGATCAATGGTTGGTAACTAATAATTAATATTAATATATAATACTATCTGTCCTAAATTATATAACATTTCTTAACAAATTTTTTGCTCAAAAATACAAGATATTTTGAATAGATTAAAGTTTTATTAAACGTGTTAATTTTATTTTTTAACAAGTTTCTTTATCCAAAAATATAATAAATTTTAAATAAATTAAAGTTTTATTAAATGTATCAATTTTAATATTAAAAAATTTTGTCTTAAGGAGTATTAGTTATAATAAATTTTGGGTTCTATATTGAACTAGCATTTATTACTACGTGCAATGCACCGGAACATTGAATAATGAGATTTTAATATTATTCAGCCAACATGTTTCTCACATAGTTACATTACATTAATCATTACCAAGCCATATTAGTTTATAATAAAAACTATCAATCATGGAAATACTTTACAGGTAAAATTTGAGGAATAACACTATTAAAAAAATATAAATTAACAAGAAATTATCTATTTTTTAAATACTAAATCAGTGGGAAATATTTATTTCATATTTTAACTTAAAATTAGCAAGCAAAATGGTAAAAAACTATCAATTCTTCTTTAAAATGAAATAAGATAATAACGAAGAAAATAGTGAGAGGCCATTAATCCCTCTCTAAAATAAGATAAATGTGAAAAAAATAACGAGAAATTGTTAATTCCTCTCTAAATAAGATAATTAACGAGGGATTCTATCCCTAGTTAATTATCACAAAAAAAAATTGACACTTAATAATGATTTTTAATTATATATTTAATTATTTTTATTTAAAAGTAAAAAATAAATTTAAAATTTACTGAAATATTCACAATAAATTTATTTAATATTCAATATTTTGTTTATTTTAAGTTCATTTTTATTAATAAAATAATATTTTATTAAAAATTTAATATAAAGAATAACTCAAATAAAATATAAATATTTTTAGCATGTTAATAATTCAAAATAAAAGTTAATATATACGTGTATTTTTATAATATACTATTTGATATATTTGTGTAGTTAAATAATATATATTTAATTTATTATATAATGACTATAGGTGCCTTTTGGTTTAATGGACAAAAAATGAAATTGTAAGGTATAGAAGGTGGGAGATCAAGGGTTTAAATTTTAGCCTTGGTGTAAACATAATGAATATGTGATACAACAAAAAACAAGTGACATGACGTGACGTGGACAATGATGTGTCATGAATTATTGCATACATGGCATGATGAGGCAGGAATGTAGGTGACACAACGATTAATGAGGCACAAGGTTATTGACAACATGTCACAAGTTATGATGCGCACACGGCGAGTGATATGACATCACTGTTTTTAAATATAGGCATATTTAGTAAGAGACTAATACCTAACTAAAGTTATCAAATCTTGAATTGTATTAGCAAGTGACATGACCCTTACTAAAAATCAACGAGGGATTGAATTCCTTGTTAAAAATCAGTGAGGGACCGAATCTCTCACTAATTAAAGAGATAAATATGATCCATTGCTAAATTTAAGAAGTCATTTTTTTAGTTATGAATTTAGCAAGGGATAAAATCAATAACTAAAATGCAATTTAATGAAAAAGAATGATATTTATCCCTAGTTAAATTTCATTTTCCTAATAGTATGATGGCATTAAAGCACATGCATATAGGAGTTTAACACGACTCAATTACAGATAACATGAGTAACATGCATAACGTCATCACAGCAAGTTTTTGAATATTTATCTGTAAACAACATTTGTTGTAATGCATTTGTCAGGCGTTAAGAGAATCTTCAATCATTTAATGCTTGTAACTCTTGATAATGCCATGCCACATATAACCGACTATGTGCGAACATGATCTTAAGAAAAATACAACTTAAACAATGTATAGTGATTGCCCTTAACCTTTGTTGATGGTCATTGCAAATAAAATAATAATTGAAAACTGCCTTCTTTATATATGAAAAAGCCATTTACTCTCCAATAGATTTATGTCTATTCGATGACATGATGCTTTCATTTCACTTTGAACCATTCAAGGTTATGACTCTTATGACATTTTTTTTTTATAACTTTGATGATATGTAATCTTGCATTATTGTAAGGATTCAAGACTTGGTCTATATTGTGTAGCAATGTCATAGGAGTTCAGATCTTCAAGCATGGCCTACGAGGAGGTAATCTCAAGCAAGTGATGGTGTCTAGAAATTCAATATTGTACAAATAAGCAAATGAATCACTATTTTCCATAAATTTGTAAATCAAATTGCAATATAAGAACTTGGTTTTTCTCAAATAACACTATCATTGACGTGGTTTATAATTTCAATGATATGAGCTAGAATTGTTCTATTGTTGAAGTAATTAATATTATATATGCTATCAATTAAATTGGGATAAATTGATAAATTTTCAAGCACTTTTATTTAAGGTTCATCATCACATAATTGCCTTAAATTTCAATCCCCAACGTTCAGAAACCACTAGGAACACTTTTCCAATTCTTTTGGAAAATTTTGTGCATTATGTAGAGTTTAAAACGGAAGATCAATAATAATTAATATTAGTTATTATAAATTTTAGATTTTATATTAAAATATAAAATAAATATTAATTGACATTGGATCGAAACATTTGCTTTTGAATATATGAAGACATGGGCCCCGGTCTGATTCATCGTGATTTTTGTTCGAGGGTGCAGGACAGGGTGTCGTGTCTGTGTCAGTTGCCATGATGCCTGCTGCGCAGCACTACTTCCATGAGACATGCCTGACTGCATCGCAAACATTTTCCGGCTCTCCCCAGCTATCATTGCTATTATTTATATGAAAAATTATTATTAATAATTTGTTATTGCTACTATTGTTGCATTTTGTTGGAATGATTTGAGAAGAAAAACGCTTTCCCTCATTCAGTCCTTAAAAAAAAAAAAAAAGATGAAGGGGAGAATGATAATTAAATTAAAAAATTAATGATAATTAAGTTTTTGATATTTTGTCAAGAGTAAGCTATAAATATTAATTCAAATAATTATAAATTTAAGAATTTCAGTTATAAATGAAAAATTAAATTATAAAAATAAGTTATAATTGAAATTCTTTCGTATAATTGTTTAGATCAATGCTTGTAACTTTTTTTAGAGGCTTTTACAAGAAATGTATATTTTTTTTATATTTTGTTGCCATTCTCAAAAAAAGAAACAAAAAGTCTTATTCATTTCGTCACCTCACTCCCCATTTTATTGAATATCTTTCTACCAAACCAAATACCCTATTTTATTCAATCACACACAGCATGCATTCAAGGACGGGTGGACAGACTAGCAAGGATCATGGCCCTTCCAAATTTTTAAATTTTTCTTTATATTATATAGGAGGTGTGTTATTTACTTTTGTATTCTGCCACCCAAAAATTTATAAAAGCTCAGTACATTGATCCATTTTATTTTTAAATCCTGACTCCACCCGACATGCATCAAGAACATTCTCAAAGGACGTGCTTGCGTTCAGTAATTCTCACAGGGAGCAAATAAAGAAGAGTGATAAAGGTTATCAAGTATAACCTCAGCTTGGAAAAGGACCGGGGGCGGGAAAAAAAAACAAGGAAAGAAGAAGAAGAAAATGTCAAAACATCTGGTTTCAGGATCATTGCCGCCGGCTCTAGCATAGAATGCCTAGTCATGAGAACTGAGGAACAGTGATTGACATCGCAACATAGCTCAAAGATTCTTCATTCACGCGTCCCCTTCATGGTTTATAAACTAGAAAGCAAGAATTGGATTCAAAGAGATAGAAGACTATATATATCGTGGTTTTATGGATCGTGTTATCTCTGGCATCACAAGATCGTGGATTCAACTATGAAGCAAGGTACTTCTGCGACAAATAAACTACATCCAGCTAGTCTAATACTTGTATATTTCGGGAACGAATCACATTAAAATATTAATTAATTAAACTTGCACTCTGATCTGCGCATTTAATTTAATTATACATGGATTATTGAAATACCTTTTCATTGTCTCTCCATAAAGTCAAGAAAAAAAAATGATCAAAGACGTTGAAATTATATTAATATAAATTCCAGCCCCTTAAATTATAAGTATCAAAATTTGAATCTTAAATTTTGAAAGTTCAACTATAAAAAGTTCATGGTTTTATATTGATATTTTGTTGGGTTCTTAGTTATCATCCTCCCTAAATCCAAGTTCAAGAAATAAATTGATTTACCAACTTTTTTACTAATAAGGATATTCATTACACATTTAATAATCACAAGTTACATGGATAAATCTGGTTCACGATTATTCTGTGTTGATAATTATTTTTACTGTCTCTCTATATTATTTTTGTAAAATATAAATACATGATTATATCATTAATGACATTTGTTTTTTTTTGTTTTTGAAAAAACTAACAACCATGATTTCTTGCTCTTGCTATCTGTTTTATGAATCATGCCTATATCCCACAACAAAATTTATTATTAAGAAGTTTAATAAAATTTATAAAATATTTTTAAATTTTAAATTATGTTCATTTAAATACTTCTAATTAAATTGTAAATACATAAAATTTAATATTTAAAAATATTTTATAAATTTTATGAGATCATTTAATAATAATTTTTTTTATAAAACTCAGTTGTAAATTTTTTTTTTATTGTAAGAGTTTTTTTTTGGGAATCCCGCCACTGCTGCCATGTGATTTTGGAAATATTTTTGAAAAAGCATAGTATCATTCTGCTGTGTAAGCTTGCCTCTGCTTACTTCTGCTTACTTCAACCGAAGAAAAGATTCTCTCCCCTGAACTCCTTTCTCATCGTTCATTGCCCACTCTCCCCCCCTCCCCCCCTCCCATGCTAAGCTCAACTAATAACTCATAAGCACATAGCTTCTACATTCCTGGGAGGTTTGTGCTACTTCGAGTAATTTAACATATTTTAGTTTTTGTTCGGAGCTTTGCAGCTCTAAAATTCGTTGCTTTCCAAGAATTTCTTGTCCCTCTTTCCAAGGTGCTTTCATTTTCGTAACTTTACTAGTACATCGGCCTGTCTTTTTTCATTCGCTCTCTACCTCGCTTCGTCATTTAACAGCCCTCAGCTATCAAATCTGCCCAAGGCATACTCGCAGCATTCTTAAGCGCTGGTTTTTTTAGCATGCCTGCTTTTGATTTCCGGAGCTAGTTCCAGAATAAATCAATACTCGTCAAAATCCAGGTAACCAAAAAGTTCCTTTAACCTTCACATTTGCTACTTTCGATTTGTTTGCTAGTCCTGATTTCTGTTCTCTAGGTATACTGGTGAAGCTTCAAAGGAGTTCATGGAAGGCGCGAAACTCAGTAGGCTTCTTCTTGCTCCTTTATTTTTCTGTGTATTGTTAGTGGGCTCAACTAGTGGGATTGGTGTAAATTGGGGGACACAGTCAACACACCCATTAGGAGCATCCACAGTGGTGAAAATGCTAAAAGACAATGGGATTCAGAAGGTCAAGCTATTTGACGCCGATCCAAATATTTTAGATGCTTTAAAGAAGTCTGGGATTCAAGTGATGGTGGGTATTCCTAATGACATGCTATATACACTGGCTACCAATATGCAAGCTGCTGAAAAATGGGTTTCGAAAAATGTTTCTGCCCATCTCTCTTCCGGCGTTGACATCAGGTGAACTAACTCCTCTTTTTTGTAGCCTTGGATTTTAATTTCTTAGGGTTTGTACTGTATCAATAGATGAACTCTCCCCCTCGGAAACTAGAGCGAATGATGTCTCGTTACACTGGTCCATTTTCGGGTTAGGATTAATTTGAAAATGTGAATCACTGATGGGGCTGAACTTACTGATATAGTGATATTTGCTGGACTCTATGAACGTTAGCCTTTTATTTTGTTATCCGTTGTATAATCTGATACCCTAGTTAACCATTAATTTTGAATGCCATTCCTGATAGGGATAGATGTTAAACCTGAAGTTACAGATCCACTGATGTTCTCTTTTTTGCATTATTTGGATGTTTGAACGCCAATGATAAAGAGTTACAGGTTCTTTGCTTCCGCAGTATGCTACTGTAGAATTTCCTGTTGCGTCTAGTAGACTCGCTTTAAGTTTAGTTTCTTGATTTTCTTTTTGTCTTGTTGATATCAGTTAAGTCACTGCGTCTTGGAAGCTATATTAATTGTTACATTTCATTATTCTTCTGAACCCAGAAAATGAAAATCAGATTGATTAGACTTGAAAAGCACACTAACTATTTTGTGAATGACTTACTCAAACTCTGCGTTTGCCAATCTTGCATGATGCTCTGGTGCTTCTAGCATGACTTACTATATAAAACTTTTTGGTTGGTGGGGCTGGGAAGTTATTAGATCTTGTAGGCTCTATCGCTAAATTATTGCACTAAGAACTGGAATATTCAATTATTATAGTGGGGGATATTCACGTCTAATTAGCATAAAAGTCCACGTAACTGGTACTCCATCTACTTTGAGCTATTCTTACACAACGGAGAACAAAAGTTGAGTCGGAAGATGTGAGTTTCATCAAAGTTTGTCCTTTAGCTTTTGCGTTTCCAATGGCTTTTCTACTTGTTCTGATGCTTGAATACAATTTTTTTCCTCTTTTTAAGCTACTAATATGGCAGAGGCCCCCATGTCCTTTTAATATTTGATTCAATGCTTTTAGGATGCTTTGACGCTCTGCCTCATCTCTTGTCTCAACACTGCTCATCTGGGTTCTCAAACTTCAGTTTTTAATAGTTCAATCCCCTCAATTTCCCATCATGTATATCCGAAAGTGATGCTAAACTGATATAAAAGAGAACAATTTCCTCCCTCATCTCGCAAAGTAGTGTGCCTTGCCAGATGACAGAAGCATCCGTTATTATCGAGGTTATAAATGAAGGACTTAATAACTATGAGCTAAATGTCCTTTGCTAGTATTTTTACTACTCCCAGCAAAAAGCACATGCACATTACTTTTCTAACATGTTATCTCTTCCCATATTGGATGCTTTTATCTCTTCCATTATTTTTCAATGATGTTGTGCGATCCATGTGACCAACTCCACCTAGTGGGATGAGGCTGTTTGTTGTCTCTCTTCCTATACTAATTGTGGGGAGCCATCGACCACTTGCAACTAGGATTTTCCCTGCTTATTTCTGTTCTTGGTTTCTGTAGGTGTATGGCATTCTAGTTTTAGTTTCTTCAAAGCATGGCATGCCATTGGCAACTTTATTTACACATTCTTATAAATGCGTAGTGCCATCTGAAACTTAAGGTTTGCGTATCAAAGGTAGACTTTGCAAGATCTAGTAAGTCCTAGACAACTGAAATCTTTGTATGTTATCTCTCAAACTTTTCTATCTTTTAAAAATGCATATTACTCACAGCACTCCATTCCAGATCACACGTGTCTCTTGTTTCACAATTCACAATCACCACCTGCAGCTAATTTGACGCCACTGTTGTCAAACATCTATGAATGAGGATTAATGAACTAAAATGGCTTCAAATCATGCATTGCATCAGGCTGGAAAATAAGACACGATTTGATTGTTTATCCATTGATGTCTCTGCTAAATCAGAAGGTTCAAATGTCTCCTTATTTCTTTTCGAGGGTGTATTGGTTTGATCTTATGAGCTTACGACTCCTTTGTTGGAACTTCCTACCGTAGGATCTTAATTTATGCTTACTAATGTCTCTTGCAGCGTCTTTTTTTTTAATTATTTAATGGTTTATTTTTGTCTATGTTGAAGTTGGAACTTTATTTTGTGGCTATCGTCTATAACTTCCTACTTATAGTTTCCTCTAATTTTTACAAGGTATGTTGCAGTGGGGAATGAGCCTTTCTTGTCAACTTTCAATGGCACCTTTGAAGCCACAACTCTTCCATCTCTTAAAAATATACAGACAGCACTCACAAGAGCAGGTTTGAGTAACCGCATTAAAGTCACCGTCCCTCTAAATGCAGATGTGTATTTGAGTTCATCTGAGAATCCTTCTGATGGTGATTTCCGGCCGAACATCCATGAACTGATGCTGCAGATTGTCAAGTTCTTGAGTGACAATGGAGCTCCTTTCACTGTCAACATCTACCCATTCATCAGTCTCTACGCAGACCCCAATTTCCCAGTTGACTATGCCTTCTTTGACGGTTATCAGAGTTCTATAAACGACAATGGCAAAGTCTATGACAATGTCTTTGATGCTAACCACGACACACTGGTCTGGGCATTGCAGAAGAATGGCTTTGGAAACTTGCCTATTATCGTGGGAGAAATTGGGTGGCCAACCGATGGAGACCTACACGCGAATCTTCAGTATGCACAGCGTTTCAACCAAGGCTTCTTGTCTCGCTACCTCACTGGAAAAGGGACTCCAATGAGGCCTGGTCCTTTAGATGCATACTTGTTTAGCCTAATCGATGAAGATGCAAAGAGCATTCAGCCAGGTAACTTTGAACGCCATTGGGGGTTGTTTTACTTTGATGGGCAACCCAAGTACCAACTTAATCTTGGGTCAACAAGAACAAATGGTTTAGTGGGTGCAAGTGGGGTTCATCATCTGGCTAAAAGATGGTGTATTTTGAAACCATCTGCGAATCTGAATGATGATCAATTGGCTCCAAGTGTGGCTTATGCTTGTCAAAATGCAGATTGTACGAGTCTTGGCTATGGGACTTCATGTGGGAGCTTAGATGTTAAGGGTAATATTTCTTATGCTTTTAACAGCTACTTTCAAATAAATGACCAGATGGATAGTGCCTGCAAGTTCCCGGGTCTTTCTGTTGTCACTGATAAAGATCCTTCCGTTGGGAATTGCAAGTTCAGGGTCATGATCGAGTCAGGTTCTGCTGAGGGACTTGCATCTCTTCGAGTAGTGCTCTTTGTAATTTTTCTTTTCTCTATTCTCTAATCCCCCCTTTTGTCCTGCCTAGTTTGCTAGTTTTTCTAATTTATTGTCTTTTGAGAAATTCCAGTGAGTAATTGAAATTCAAAATGTCATTTGGATCCTGTGAAGAAATTCGTTGTTTTTTGTTTTGTATTTTTTTAAGCACACTCACATACCCGTCCTTTTCCCGCGAGGGTGGTCGCACACGCTCGTACAAATCCCAATAGGAAGCCAAGCTTAGAACCCTAATGCTGAACCTTTCTAAGGAAGGTGGCATTACAATTAAGACGGCCAGGAGAATTAAAACCTTACTCCCTCTATCCCGCTCACATTGAAAATTTAGTTTCATTCTCCCCCGTGAGTTATTTTTAAGTTTTTATTGCTCGACGTAATAGGTTTTTAGTTAGCATAATAAATTTTATATTTAATTTTAAAGATTTTGAAATCAAGAAAATCCTATAATGTAGAAGTTTCTTTAAATAACAGCTCTTTCGTAAATAAATACTATGATAATACAGAAAATATTATTTCATGCCCTTAGAAATTATTGTTCCTTGATTTAGTTGCTTGTGGACAGTGAACTTGTTTTCCTTTTTTGGATATAAAGTCAAAAAATTACAACTAAAAAAGGCCTCTAGCCCAAAACCTTTAAAGGCCCCGAAAGACAGAATACAAAACGGACAAATACAGACACTGAAATATTTAAACAACAGACGTAAAACAGGCATACAAAAGCAACAACACGAGGGCCAAGATCGTTATTTTCGTGACCTTGCAGATAAGAAATTATAAAGCTCGTTATTAAAAACATATGAACCAGTCCAAAAACTGGTAGAAGAGCGAATGTAAAGAAACGAGCGAGCATGCAACAGAATTGATTATTAAGAATCAATTCTGATAGTAATATCCCGTAGGATTTAAAAGTCCAAAGCTCCAAACTTGAAAACTTTGGTTTTGTGAAAAACTTTTCTGCAAGAACACGGATAAAACAACCTGAACCGTAAAACACAACAAATCAGACAAACAACAAAAACAGACACAAAGACGCAACCAACATAGCAACGAAACTCCAAAAAAGCTGCAACTCCAGATAACGGACCTCCATGTCGCTGCATTGCATGAAGGCTCTCAGTCGAATCATGCAACTAAACGAGGTTTTTTGGCAGAAACCTCTCATTAAACCCAGACTGTGACGTAAAATTCCACTTGCAGGAAGAAGGCAGGGGAGCTGAGACTATTCCAAGTTCTTCAAGTTCATAGTTATTTGAAGGCAAAACAGATGATGAGGATGCAGCATTAGGACGTTGAAATCTGGAATGCATGAACCCGTTCTCCATAACAGAATCAGTTGCATGCATGAAATCATAGAATTTAAGTCCAACAACAGGGATAACCCGCACATAGCCGTCAATGAATTTTGTAAAGCTAGCCAAGACAAACCCCAACTCCGGACCCAAGACCATCCATTCTTGAACTAGCAAGGGGGGTCCACAAAACTTCCTTCAAAGTAAAAATATCCTGTCCCACACGTCCAGAACTAACAGTATCTAACATTTTATTTATTTCAAGAGGCGGTCTATTCTTGGTGAAGTAGTCAAGATTAGACACATTGGCTCTTTCATATAATTGCAATTTAGGCCTCATAATTGCTCCAGTTGAATCATCATCACAAACACTGAACTTCCTCTTCTTGGATTGCCATTTAGCGGACACCTCATCCTCTTCATGCACACTGCCACGTGTTTGCAGGGAAGGATTACTCGAATCATCCCTTGCTTTGACTTGTTTTGCACCACTTTTCAATGCCTCCAAGTTTGGCATGCTGGATCCGATAACCAAAGAGACCCCAACAAGTCCAAAATTAACAACATATTGAGTCGTCCCAAAAGGACACTGTCTTTAAGAACTATTCCAATATACCGGGATAATAGACCGACAGTTTCTCAAGATTAAACAAGCACTTCCTACGGAGCAAGGAAACAGAACAGCAGAAACCAAAACGAACTCAAATGAACAACACAGAGAGGGAGGAGAGAATTGTCTGGAAAACTCAAGAGGCTGGCAAGTGGGTCTATCCGCACCTATGGCTATATATAGCTCGAAGATGGAGACATGAACGTTGGCTCATAATCACCAGATTAAAGCTTCGGTTACACTCTCATAAATCACGTTTAAACACCTGTCTGGAAACGTTGGGGGGGGTTATGCAGGCATAAAACACATTTAAGCTCTTGTCTAGAAATGATGGGAAGACAAAAAATGTTTAGAAAATTAATCTGGTTACTGATAAAAAATGTTCATGGTTTGATTTCAAACTCCAAACAGCCAAAAACTGAGACTTTTCGGTAAGCAAAAATGGTTATTTATTTTGAAAAAATAATTCAATAAAAGGAATCCATTGCCTCTTGAACTTGCATGCAGAGGGCGAATCAGCTGATTTCAACAGCGATTGCTCTGAGTTGGCCTGTCTTATGCGTGCGAGTTCACTTCTTCTTCAAGCCTATTTTACTAGCCCACTTTATTCTTTAATATTTATATACTAGGAGAGTCCTTCATTTAGTTAGCGTGAGACTTTTGACACATGCACAATAGTAACTGCCAGTAAAAAGATACAAGAGCTTCAAGCTTTGAGACGTATCCTGCGTTTGCCAGCAACCTTAGCAAAAAACATAGTGTTGTTGATAGAAACTCTTCCTCTCACAAGTCGAAAAAAGTAGAGACATCAATTCAACACACGAGAAACTAAGACCAAAATATCAACTAGCCAAGAGAAATGGTTAGCTCAAAGATGAAAGAGCAGCTGGAGAAACATGAAGAACGACTCTGAAGCTACAGCAGTAGAGCACCGCCTTAGTTGAGAGAAAACTCCCTTGATGAAGGGACATTTATATGGGAGAGAAGGTGGAGAAAAAATTGGACTAATTTATTCAACTGATTAAGTGGGTGTTTGGTTTTTAATTTGTTAAAAATTTATTTGGTGAAAATTTATTTGATAAAAATTAATTTAGTTAAAATTAGTTGTTTAACAAAATTTATATTTAAATATATTTTTTAAAAGTCAGTTTAATACATTAAAAATTTTTTAAATTATGATAGTAAAATGTACTTTTAAATATATAATTATCAAAAAAGACATTCATTTATGATAATCTATAATTTTTGTTATACAAGTGTAATATATTTAAAATATTTAAAAAATATGATAAAGATTTTAAATAATAAAAATTTGATTTATAGTGCTAAAATCTTAATTTCAAGTTATTTGTACTTTTTAAATTTGTAATTTTAAAAAATATGATAAAGATTGATAATTTTTATTATACAATAATGCTAAAAATTAACATGACTAATTATTTAATTTATAATGCTAAAAACTTGATACCTAATTATTATTATTAAAATGATGGTTATGTTTTTAGTAAATTAAATATTTTTTAAATAAAAAAATAAGAGATTAAATTTAAGACAGTATTGTCAAATAATATTTTATTTTTTAAATTTACTTTTCAAAAGTTTTAAATAATAATATTTTTCAGATTCATTCTCAACCACTATTTAGATGTACTCTTAAGATATACTTTTCTACAAAAAAAATTACTTAAACAACTTTTAGCATTCTAAAAGTAAAATTTTATTTTTTTAAATGTGAAATTGAGAGTACCTAAACGGACCTCAAGTCTACCCGCCAAAAATAAATTGTTTTTCCATGTTTGGTCACTTACAGCTAAGATGGTTTAAAGATATATTATTTTATAAAAATTATTTTCTCAGTTTTACAAATGATTTTTTTTTATTTTTACACATAAAAATATCAATAATATTATTCTATTAGTTTTTTTATTAAGTTAATTTATAACATATGTCGATGGCAACAAATAATTGCTAATAATTGCATGCGCAATAAATTAAACTGAAAAATATTAATACGTAAAAGATACGATTAAAAGAATAATTTCACGAGAGATCAAGTTACAAAATTGTTTTTAAACGAAAGTTTGCAGTTTCGTGGGCCGGGACTCTTAAGTATAAAGGTCCCCCCATAGCCTGGAATACGTTAAATAAGATAACATGCTGGCTAGGCCTGCGTTAACGGACATTTTTTGGGGAGGAAAACGGGCTTAGATTTGAAGGGTTGGCTGCTAGGGTTCTTCCAAACGGGTTGGTATTTGCTGTTGCATCTCCGGAACCTTCCGGTCCATTGTGAAGCACTTGCTGTCTATTTTCTCGTCCCGTATAAAACGCAAACGCAACACGCCACCCTTGTTTATTTGATTTTGTAAGATGCTATTTCTCTCTTTTCAAACTCTGCAACTGCAAATTCGAAACGGAAAACAATCACAAGGTTCATTGATGTATGTATAGGAAGCATCACAACCCATATACAAAAACAATAATCCATATAATCTGCCCCGATTTTTTTTTCCTTAAAATTTGCCTCCCATTCTATATATCCATTCCTCTCTCGCTCGTAGTTCATAGAGGTCACCATGGACGAGCAGGACAATCAAAACCAAGTTCCTCCGCCTCCCCCAGTTGCAGATTCTCTGTCTCAACCTCAACCGCAGGAAGGGGCGGGGGAGGAAGAAGACGCGTCCAAGAAGGAGGAGGACGAGTTGGTTTCGAAGGCTCTAAGCTTGATGGAGAAGATCACTTCTGCGCCTGATAACCCTAAACCTACTGTGCTTCATGCCCTTGCCTCCATTCTTGAAACCCAAGAGTTCCGGTATGCTTATTAAGTTATTTATCCTTTTCCACAGGCGATTTCTTTTATTTCTGTGCTAATTTCGCCTTATCACTTGCAATTGTGAAATTATGAAATTCCACTAAATTTCGATCAATTTTCTGTATGTTTATTGTTTTACTTCCTTTTTATCTTGTTTCTCTTTTTGGTTTTTTGACAAATAACATGATACTAATATGTTGCATCCTGATCACTTGTTAAATGCGCACCCCCTTTTGGGCAGCTAATGTATAATGGCTTTAATTGGCATTTTTATAAGGCGCTGATGAATAATTTTTACATTTTTTGAGGTTGTGTTTTGACCTTTTGAGGCTGAATGGGGATGAGAGTTTTATTTGAATATCAATTCCATGGTGCCAGTTGGTTGATATATGTATCTCTGAAATCTTATTACTTGCCCACTTGTTAGATTACAGTATCCGCCGCTAAATTTTTCTTCCTGCTCACCTATTTCTTATCCATTACTATCTTCTTTCGGTCAGTCAATGTTATTTATTGTGCAATGTAGATACATGGAAGAGAATGGTCATTCCTCCTCCAGTAATGCCCGTGCCTCTCATAATGTTGGGCGCCTTGGGAGCTTACTCAGGGTATTTTGGAAGTCCATACTCTTTTTTCAGCCTTTTCCGTAGGCTACTTCTTCTTTCTGAAATGATTATCCTAGTTGCTGTTCATTCACAGCCACCCTTATTTCTTTCATTATCCACAGGAAAATGATGAATTCTTTGAGTTGATATCGACTAAGTTTCTGTCAGATACAAGATACACTACTTCCATTTGGGCTGCTGCTGCTAGGCTTCTTCTGAGCTGTTCATTGACTTGGATTGTAAGATTGTCTTTTTAATTTTCCCAAATAGAATCATCCCTTCTTTTACCCATCTTTTTCTGCATGTGCTGTCCTATTAATCTGATAATTTAAATGGACAGTATCCTCATTATTTTGAAGATCCTGTACTGCATAACATTAAAGAGTGGGTCATGGATGAGAATATTAGATCTTCTGTGGAAGAACAGAGCCTGAAGCATAACCCAGGGCCAAGGGAAGCCTCAGATTCTGAAATGTTGAAAACCTATTCAACTGGACTCCTTGCAGTGTGTTTGGAAGGGTACGAATATGCAATTTTCTTATTTAGAAGTTTCATGAAATTCTTGTGTGCTTCTTTCACTTTTTTATGGCATGTTGGTATTTATCATGCTTAAATGTATTTTTTTTTTTTTAGTTCTCATTTCCGTTTTTAATATCCATTTTACTTTTGGGCTGATCTCAGTGGAGGTTCAGTAGTGGAAGATGTATTGACGTCTGGCTTGTCAGCCAAGCTTATGCGTTATCTTCGTTTTCGTGCGCTGGGGGAAACAAGTAGCAGCCAGAAAGATACTGGTCATTTAACTGAGATTAGGCATGCTTCTATAAATACTTCAACAAGAGGTAGAGATGATGGTCGTGGTAGATTTCGTCAGGCCCTAGAATCAAGTCATTTAGATGATACAAGGATGGCAGATGAGAGGGCCTTAGATGACCGTACTCTTGAAAGGGATCAAGATAGAGGCATTACTGTACAAACTTGCCAAGAAGAGTCTTGGGTTGATGGTGAGCTGCCTGATGGGTTGGGTGAAGGTGCTGGTACTGATGGGGATGATAGATGGCATGGTAGAGATGCACGTGATGGAAGGATAAAATTTGGTGATCATGATGACAATACAAGAGATGACTCTTCACGGCGGCGTGTAAACCGTGGATGGGTTAGATCCAGAGGAAAGGGAAGGTTTGGTGATGGGACTGTAGAAAGCGAACCAATTTTGTCGTCTCCAGGCTCTGTTAATCAATCAGGACAGGGAAGGAACGTCAAAGATAGGAACACAATAAGGAATGCTGATGCTAGAAGGGTGGCTGATTCCAGGAAGACCCTTGCCAGGATCGCTTCTGAAACTTCTGCTTTGGAGAGAGAGGATAATGATGATTGTTTTCAGGGTTGCCATATTGGAAGCAAAGATATTTTGGATCTTGTTAGGAAAGCAGTCCGAGCAGCAGAAGCTGAAGCCCGAGCTGCCAATGCACCAGAAGAAGCTGTAAAAGCAGCTGGTGATGCTGCTGCTGAACTTGTTAAAACTGCAGCTTCAGAAGTATGTTGAAGATTGTATAGTTTTTTATTATATATATATATATGATCATTCTATGTGCACAAACGCTTAATGGTGGATTTTCTTGCTATATAAATTAGGAACTTAATTCCACTAATGATGAAGAAGCTGCTGTTTTGGCTGCTTCCAGAGCTGCATCAACTGTTATCGATGCTGCATCTGCAATTGAAGTTTCAAGGTATGTGAGAATATATTTAGAAGCTGCATCAACTTGAGTTCTGATGTGAACAGTTGCCATCCTACTTATTTTGGTCCCTGGAATGATTTTCATCTTTGTTTGGTGGCAGGAATTCCAGCATCAATTCTGAAACAGAGAATGCCTGTAGCAGAGAAACTGAATCTGGCGAGGAGCATGAGGATTACTTCATCCCAGACAGTCAATCACTTGCATTGCTGAGGGAAAAATATTGCATTCAGTGCCTTGAAACGCTTGGAGCATATGTTGAAGTTCTCGGACCTGTATTACATGAGAAGGGGGTAGATGTGTGTCTTACACTTCTGCATCAGAATTCTAAACATCGAGAAGCATCAAAGATTGCCCTGCTGCTGCCTGATATCATGAAACTGATCTGTTCTTTGGCTACTCATAGGAAATTTGCTGCACTTTTTGTGGACCGTGGGGGCATGCAAAAATTGCTTGCTGTCCCTAGAATGGCTCAAACTTTCTTTGGCCTCTCTTCCTGCCTATTTGCCATTGGTTCTTTGCAGGTACTTATGTATAATAGTTATTATTGTGAAGTAAGATGCCTAATATTTATCCATTATACCCTGTTATATATATTTATTACTTGTCTGAGGCTTTTATGCTCCTTTCTCTGATGTCTATATTGTTACTTAAGGGAATCATGGAACGGGTCTGTGCTCTTCCACCAGACGTTGTCTATCATGTGGTTGAATTGGCACTCCAACTACTTGAGTGCTCCCAAGACCAGGCACGGAAGAATGCAGCATTGTTTTTTGGTGTTGCATTTGTCTTTAGAGCAGTTCTTGATGCTTTTGATGCCCAGGATGGATTACAGAAGTTACTGGGCCTTCTAAATGATGCTGCTTCTGTAAGATCAGGTGTAAATTCTGGGGCCTTGGGCCTCTCAGGCGGGGGATCACTTCGAAATGACCGATCACCTGCAGAAGTACTGACATCATCTGAGAAGCAGATAGCTTTTCACACTTGTGCTGCTTTGAGGCAATATTTTAGAGCGCATCTTCTTTTGCTGGTGGATTCCATTCGCCCAAACAAAAGCAGTCGCAGTGCTGCTAGGAATATTCCAAGCGCAAGAGCAGCATACAAGCCACTGGACATTAGTAGTGAGGCAATTGATGCAGTATTCGTGCAGTTACAGAAAGATCGGAAGCTAGGCCCTGCATTTGTTAGAACACGTTGGCTTGCAGTTGAGAAGTTCTTGGCATGTAATGGGCATGTTACGATGTTGGAGTTGTGTCAGGTATGGTATATTTAATTTTACACTTGCTTTTTTCAATAAGGTTTGTATTCACTTTGGTCGTTTGTAGGCTCCACCTGTGGAACGATATTTGCATGATTTGCTTCAATATGCATTGGGTGTCCTGCATATTGTTACACTGGTACCCAGCAGCCGCAAGATGATTGTAAGTGCAACGTTAAGCAATAATCGTGTTGGCGTAGCAGTCATTTTGGATGCAGCAAACGTTGCTACTAGTCATGTGGCCCCTGAGGTAAAACATTTTATGCTATCAGGTGTAGCCTTTACTCTTTTTTTTTTTTTTTGGGTGGGGGGAGGGGGAATAAAATTTTTTCAACTGTGGACGTGGCAATTATGCTTATATATTGTCTCAGATTAACTATTTAGGTTTACATTTCAGATTATTCAGCCTGCATTGAGTGTGTTAGTCAATCTTGTTTGTCCTCCGCCTTCAATCAGCAATAAGCCATCTCTAATTGCACAAGGTCAGCAGCCAGCTTCTACCCAGACTGCAAACGGTCCTCCTACAGAGACTAGAGATAGAAACAATGAGCGTAATATCTCAGATCGAGCTGTTCACATTTCTAACCAGGCTGATCAGAGGGAGCGGAATGGAGAATCTGGTCTTACAGATCGAGGCTGTGCTGCCTCAGCTACTACACAGATTGTTAACAGCACTCCACAAACTCCTGGTGCTACTGCAACTTCAGGATTGGTTGGAGACCGTAGAATATCTCTGGGTGCTGGAGCAGGTTGTGCTGGCCTGGCTGCCCAACTGGAACAAGGATATCGTCAAGCAAGAGAGGCTGTCCGCTCTAATAATGGAATAAAAGTCCTGCTGCATCTCCTACAACCACGTATATATTCACCTCCTGCTGCTCTAGACTGCCTTCGTGCTCTAGCATGTCGAGTCCTTCTTGGTTTAGCCAGAGATGATACTATTGCACATATATTGACGAAGCTTCAGGTAACTATTTTGCCCATTGTAATTGACACATTGTCACTCAAACTGTTCTCATCTCAGCAAGCTCGATATCTTGTTGATACTGGTCAAACTTTGTGTCAAGTATAAATAAAAATAAAAATTGAGAAAATTAATCATTTGATTCTTGTAGTTTAGACTTGGTTGTAACTTAGTCTCTGAACTTATTCATTGTAACTTAGTTCCTAATGTTTTGATTTGATTTGTAACTCAGTCCTTATATTTTTAATTATCTAAAATATTAGTTTCTATATTTTAAAAAATAAAATTGTAGAGATGAAAGTTATGTTAAAATTCATGACTAATAATTTAAATTACTAAACTCTTTTAATCTTTATAGGGAATATAAATATTAAAAGTTTAAAATATTTTTAGTCTTTATAATTTTATTTTTTAAAATATAGGGACCAATATTTAAATGATTGAAACGATAGGGACAGAATTGTAAGAGGCAAAGTTCAAGGACTGAATTACAACCGAGTTAAAACTATAAGGATTGAGTTACAATTTGGTCAAAACTACAAGAATCAAATAATTAATTTTTCCAAAGTAAAGGGGTAACCCTGCTACAAGCTTATACTTGCTATTGATATTTGAAAGGAATGTCTTGGTTTTTTCAAATTTTTTTTTTAGTCCTTTAATCTGGCTTTAATTGGTTTTATGTGTTCTTAGGTAGGGAAAAAGCTGTCTGAACTGATAAGAGATTCAGGCAGTCAGACACCTGGAACAGAACAGGGAAGATGGCAAGCTGAACTTTCCCAGGCTGCAATTGAGCTAATTGGGGTGAGCTATCTTGTGCTTGTTGCAGGCTTTTCATTTGTATTTGCTCTTCTATTTGCTACTTTTCAGTGTCTTTTCCTGTTTATTTCTTTTATTTATGTTTGAGAGTTTTTGAGGGAATGAAATGGATTCAAAGAGTGGAATGGCTAGTTATATGCCATTCCATTGTTTGAGTTCAATGAAGGGAGAAAGTTATTTATAACATGGAATGGCTTGTAAATTATTTTTTCCGACATTACTCTTATAACTAGAATGTGACGCTAGCATTAAGTTTTAAGCCAAAGAGTGTACGATTGTATTTCTACTACTAGTCTATTCTATTCCCAAACCTCCCCATTTTGGAGAACACAACAATTTGGGTTGTAGATGGTAAGGAGGGGTCTGGAGTCTCTCCTTTGCCATGCATTCCATCCTAATGAAACTGGTAATTCTGAAACACCTTTATCCCATATTGGCAAGCCTATAGGTGCTTCCATTTTTCCATAAAAATTTAACGTGTTATCTTCTCTACATTTTTGCATTAATTACTGATTTCAGTATTAGTTTGACTGTCGTGTGTCACATTAAAACATGTTGGGAAATGCATTTTGTTTTAATAGAAATTTGATAATGATTCAGGATAGCTGCAAATTTTTGGACATACACTGATAGGGGGGCTTTCAGTGCATGCAGATCAGCACCGTCCTAACTTATTTCTTGTCACTTTGGTAAAACTAGATTGTGGGTGCATACTATGCACGAATTGTGAGTGAGCCACTTGACTTAATGAATAATGTGGCTCCCTATAGATTTTACACAATATAGAGATATACAGATAGTTTACTTCTTTCAATTATCCTGATTTATCACAAGACTTAGTTGAAATGTACAAAACTTAGGTTGACCTGCCTTGGAAACATGCATAAACCTCCAGCTGATGTTGCATTTTTATTTTTACATGCTTCCTTGTTCAGGGAGGTTTCGATATGCTTCTGAAAATAAAAATCTCACTAAGGAAATTCAAGAAAATCCAGTTGATTTTTTAGCATTGAGTTGCGTTCTATTTAGTTGGCATTTGAACAGTGAGAATGTTAGTTGTTGACTGTATTCAATATTCGACTATCACAAACTGATACATGCAGATTCAATGCACTGACGTGCTGCATAAGGGGTGCTATTGATTTTTACCTCCTTTTTTTCTGTAGATTGTGACCAACTCAGGTCGTGCAAGTACGTTAGCAGCTACTGATGCAGCTACTCCTACATTAAGGCGCATTGAAAGAGCAGCAATAGCTGCTGCCACTCCTATTACTTACCATTCTAGGTATTTGGTGGCTTTTCATTTATTTTGAATCAAAGTCAAATATTTTGTTGTCAAATTTTCCTATATATGTGCAGTTCTGTCTTCCTCTGTTCTGATGATTCTTTTGTATTCTGCTTTTCCGGAAATTTAGGGAGCTTTTGCTCCTAATTCATGAGCACCTACAAGCATCTGGGTTGTCACAAACTGCATCTACATTGCTTAAAGAGGCTCAGTTGAATCCTTTGCCATCATTGGTTGCTCCATCATCTCTTGCACAAGCAGCCACCTCACAGGAAGCTACTTCAATGCAACTTCAGTGGCCCTCTGGTCGGACTCCTTCTGGATTTCTTACTAGCAAATTAAAGCACAATGCAAAGGATGAGGATTCCAGCATGAAGTCTGGTTCCACCATCTCTTCCAAGAAAAAAACACTGACTTTCTCATCTTCTTTTGGCCTACATTCAAGACATCAATCTGTTGATTCTCAGCAGTCACAAGTACGAAAGGGATTGACTACTGGGAAGGAGTCTTCTGAATCTTCGAGTTCATTAGAGATTCCATCAGAACCTTCAATTAAACATAACATTGATGCAGAGTCTCTGTATAAGACCCCGATCATCTTGCCTATGAAACGCAAGTTGTCCGATTTGAAGGATATAGGAGTATTGTCATCATCTGGAAAGAGACTCAATGCTGGGGATCAAGGGCTTCGATCGCCAATTTTTCCAACTCCTGGTACAACCCGGAAAAGCAGCCTGCAGAATGATGCTGTTGGGTTAACTCCAAGTTCCACCTTGAGAAGTCAACAAGGACGTTACACAGGTGAGTATGTGGATGAAGGTCAATTAAACAGCTCGAATCTTGGTCAACTGACACCATCCTCCCAAATATCAGGTGACCTTCAGCCCAACAATCAAGAGCGTTTAACATTAGACTCTCTAGTGGTTCAGTATTTAAAGCATCAGCATCGCCAATGCCCAGCTCCTATTACCACACTTCCTCCGCTATCTCTTTTGCACCCACATGTTTGTCCTGAACCAAAGCGAAGCCTTGATGCTCCATCTAATGTAACAGCTCGGCTTGCTACACGTGAATTTAAACATACCTATGGTGGAGTGCTTGGGAATCGAAGGGACCGGCAATTTGTTTATAGCAGGTTTAGGCCATGGCGTACATGTCGGGATTCTATTAGTGTCTTATTGACATGCATTACTTTTATTGGGGACTCTTCTCGTATTGCTGTTGGGGTCCACAATGGAGAACTCAAAACATTCGACTCCAACAACAGTAATGTGGTGGAGACCTTTGGATCTCATCAGTCTCCTTTAACACTTGTCCAATCTTTTGTTTCGGGAGAGACTCAACTGTTGCTTTCTTCAAGCTCCCAAGAAGTGAGGCTGTGGGATGCATCAGCGGTGTCAATGGGCCCTACCCATTCATTTGATGGGTGCAAGGCTGCCAGGTTTAGCAATAATGGCAATGTTTTTGCTGCCTTGTCATCAGAACCTGTTCGACGGGAAATCCTCTTGTATGATATTCAAACTGCTCAATTAGAGTCAAAGCTGTCGGATACATTTGCCAGTTCAACAGGCAGGGGTCATGTTTATTCCTTGATACATTTTAGCCCTTCTGACTCAATGCTGCTTTGGAATGGCGTCTTATGGGATCGGCGGGCCTCTGGGCCTGTTCATCGCTTTGATCAGTTCACAGACTATGGGGGTGGAGGCTTTCATCCTGCTGGAAATGAGGTATGCAGAATTGAGTATCTATATTAAAATAAATTTAGATCGTAGAAAGAGCATATATAATTGATTCCTAATTTAGCGTTGGGGAATATAGAAATAGTAGTGTGTTCTTGCCATTCTCATTCATTCGAAGAGTGCTTGCCTGATATAACTACTGCTAGGTTGGTTTTGTTGTTTGTGCCCAATATATCCAGTGAGCTTAAAATTTGTTAATTTAAAATATCAAATTTGTATTCTTGTTATCTGCATGGTGGTATTCTACCCCATCTTTCCGATGCTTATAAAAAATTGTTTTAACCAGGTTATTATAAACTCAGAAGTCTGGGATTTGCGTAAATTCAGACTGCTACGAAGTGTGCCTTCATTAGATCAAACGGCAATAACATTCAATGGACGTGGCGACGTAATTTATGCAATCCTAAGGCGAAATATTGAGGATGTAATGTCAGCTGTCCACACACGTCGAGTCAAGCATCCTCTTTTTTCAGCTTTCCGCACTGTGGATGCAGTCAATTATTCTGATATTGCCACTATTCCACTGGATCGCTGCGTGCTTGATTTTGCAACTGAGCCAACTGATTCATCTGTTGGGCTGATTACAATGGATGATCAAGATGAGATGTCTGCATCTGCCAGGATATATGAAATTGGCCGTAGGAGGCCAACTGAAGATGATTCTGATCCCGATGATGCTGAAAGTGAGGAGGAAGATGAGGATGAGGATGAGGATGATGATGCTGTTGTGGATCCTTTACTGGGCCCCGGACTTGGTGGGGAAAGTGAGAGTGATGCTGATGATTTGAGCAATGAAGACGATGACAGTGTAACAGATCTTGATGACGACGACGACGGAGATTTCATTATGGATGATTTAGACTTTGATGGAGGAAATGGAATATTGGAGATTGTGACAGATGGCGATGAGGATGATGATGATAGTCAAGTACTTGAATCCTTAAGTAGTGGCGAAGAGGATTTTATGGGTAACGGTTTTAGTTATTAACAGTATTCTAAATGGAAAGATTGGTTCTAGTGGTTTGGGAGGCTGTATTGTTTATTTCCCTCTTAATTATATTCATTTTAGGGCGATAGAGTTTTCATTTTTTTTTTCTTCCCTCAATTTTGATGTGTTAACTTAGCAGTTACGCCCGGGGCTTAAAACATTATAGTAGATCACGAGAGGCAGCAATTGTGTATAGCGCTTTGAAACTACACTTTTCTTGATCTAGGAAATGGCAACCTTGCAATTTTTGGAACCCGGCTGCGCATGCGGGTATAGAAATGGTGGAAGGGCTCTTCTCTGTTTTTTTTTTTTTGGGGGGGGGGGTTCATTCAAGATGTTTTGATTTTGTTATTTTAACTTCCTAGAAGACACAAGGGAGGGATTGCAGAAGGTACAATGTTTATATACCGACCTGGAAGCGTGTGCTCGCCTAAAGTATGGTACCTTCTGCTTCCTGTTAAGTCTTCTTCGTATTAATTACAAGTCATCTTATATATTTTAGGGCGTTAATTATTTTCTTTCGTGTATGTCATTAACGATGAAAATTAAATATAATGTTAAGAGTTTAGTGTAGTTAAGAGTAATATTGGAACCTGATTGAATAATGCCCGATCCTGTCTTCCACAGGATGTCCTTTAATAATTTTATAATAATTACATCACACCTGGTTAGCAGAAACCAACCAGGATTAGAAGGAGTAGTTGAGTTAAAATGGCAGGCGATTATTTTTGGGGGCGTTAAAGCAAGTGTTCCCCAAAGAGATCCGATTTTTGAAGGTCCCGAGTTCAAAACCAAGGGCGAAAAGAAGGATACAGAACAGCGTTTCCCTAAAATTTTTATACATTATACCCAAAAGAGAGGGGGGGGGGGGGGGGGCGATGGCACTAAAATAGCTCCCAAATAGATAATTGATATAAGAGTACCACAAAATATAATAATTACGTTAAATTGTATAAAACTTTCTTAAACTTTAAATCATGTATAAATAACTTTCTTAATCTTTAAAACTTAATGATAAATCTTCTTGAGTTTTTAGGCTTATGCAAATTACCCTTAACCATTAATCATATACCCCTTAAATTTTATTTGTGTGTGTATTAAGTCTCTAAATTTTGATTTATACACTGTATAACCTCCCTAAACTTTAAATTATGTGTAGATAATTAATATATAAAATTAATTATATAGAGTTACTCGCATGAATATAAAAGTTGAGGAAATTTATTGTAAAGTTTAATATGTTAAAAAAGTTATGTGTACGTGATTCAAAGTACGGAGGAAGTAACGTACATTTTAGCCTAATAAGTATTCTGGAGTCTTAAGAAACTTTTTTGGCATAAAATTATTTTAGTAAAATTACCTTTCTAGCCCTATGAATAAAAAGAGAAAGGAACACCCAAAATGTTTTATTTTGCGCTCTCATCTTCTGGCGATGGGTTCCTTCCAAAACCCTCCCTTCTCTTCTCTGCTCCTTTCTTCTTTTTCTTCTAGCTGTGCAGGTTAGCCACAGAGAGTGCGTAGGATAGCACATGATGGATCCCAAATCCATCTTTTTCCTCGGTCTCATCTGTATTGCCGCCGTGGTTGTCGAAGGCCAATTTGCTTCCACTTATCCTCCACCTTCATCTCCCGCTCCTTGGGTTAGTATTTTACTAAAGTAATTTACGTCAGAGGAGTCACTTGAAACTTCAAAATAATTATTATATTTTACAATACTCTTATATTATTTACTTATTTGGGAGGTATATTTGTGTCATTTTCTCAAAAAAAAAAAAATCAATATCATCCAACATTAAACATGAATATTTATTATTAAAAATTTAAATCTTAATTCTCCATGTTTGAGTACTAATTTTCTTTACTAAATCTAATTTTTGTTGGTGTATTACCCTAAATTAATTATCAATAATTATAATTATAAAATTTTAAGTTTAAAATATTTGTAATTTCAAATTGTTATAATTATCAATTAAGGCAAATAAATTCTGTCCATGATATAAAATTTAAGATTTGAGGCTTACTTTCTTCCCAAAGGAGCACTACTATTTATTATTTATTAGTCTTTTAACAAGCACTATGTTGATATCTTATTTTTTTCAACTGTTATATTCATATCTTAATTGATAATTTCTTTTATTTTTTGGTTATATCATTGATAATCTCATTAGTGATAACCCATACTCATCACAAGAGTGTAATTGGGTACTGATAAACAATTGGTTGAATTACGTATTTAGTTCTTTAACTTTGCAAAAAAATTTATTTTAATATCCTAATTTTATAAACTATCTTTTTAATATTTTAATCATAATATTCTTAATTTTATTAACAAAAAAATTTATATTAAAATTTTAAATATTAAAAAATTCTTAAATATTAATATATTAAAATTTATTTTTTTAACATAACAATGATTGATATAAAAAATAATTAAATGTTAGAGAGAGTGTGTTTGTGTGTAACATTTTTAATTTTAATTCAAATTAATTAAGCTCAAATAGACTAATTAAGTGTATTAGTGAGGTGTGTGGCCAGAGAGACCTAATGGGCGTGTTTGGTCTCAATTTTAGCTTTAAACAAGAGTATGAAGGAGAATCAGGTTGTCAGGGAATGGAAGAGGAAGAATTTCTGAAGAAAATGATTCTTTACCACGCATCATGACTTGTAGATGAGCTACTGCGGTACGTGTGTGACAACACGCTTGGGAGAGGCTTTATGTGCCATGTATCGCAGTGCATGATTAGATTTATGTTGTATTAAGTCATGAAACTGAAGCAAAAGAGAAGAGAAAAACAAAGGGAACCGAGAGAGAGACGAAAGAGTTAAGTTAAGGTTTGAAGAAACCGACTCGTAGGAGTAATTTGAAGCTTATAAATACTAAAAGTAAGCTTCCTTAAATCTTTCTCTCTTCTTCCATTTTCTTGATGGTAAAAGTTAGGGTTTGATTGATAATGATGATTTTCGATCCATAGAAGCTATGGGTCCGAACCCATTGACTTAAATAATGTTAATGGGAGTAGATTGAGTTAAGTAAATTTGATATTTATGATTTTATGATGATTAGTAGTTGGAGTACATTAAATGTCCAAAATTCTCATAAATATGGTGGTTGGGAACAATGTAGTTCCATTAATGACCATTTAAGAGCTCAATGTTATTAATGAGAGTTAAAGGAAGCTAAAAAGTCTTATGGGTATTTTTACATGAGTCAAAAATAAATCTTGAGTATCAAGAAATGTTGAAATGTTAATGAAAAATAGCTCAAATATGAATATTGATGTTTTGCATAGTAAATACTTGTAGAATGACTACTATTGACACTATTCAAGCTTCCTGAAAGCTTTGGCAGTGAGTAATTGATGGGTAAAACCTTTGACCTCTTAAAGGTTTGAGGTAACTAGGAAAATTCTATCTTATGTTTTTGTGTGTTTATTAGTTTATGGATTTATGTTTGATCATTGAAATGTGTAAATTAAAATGAAATGCAAGGGTGGCTTCATTTGTTAGAAAATTCACTAGATTGATTTTGTGAGTTTTATGTCTTGTGATGTGAAATTCTTTAAAAACAATATCGATGGATTTTCATATTATATTTATTGAGAGTTCAATAACTTTGTGATTTGAGAGGTAACATGAATCTTTATTTATGAGAAGTTCAATAATGTTTAAAATAGCAAAGTTTAATGATTTTGAAAGTGTGAGGTACAATGATTGGAAAATTAGAGTTCAATAACTTATTTGATTTGAAATTCTATGAAAATATATTTAAAAAATCTAATGATTTGTTTAATGATGAAGTTCAATGAAATTGATTATGTGAAGTTCTATGAATTGTATAAAATGTGAATTCTTGCATAAATATGCATTGCATGATCTTGAGAGGCGAGAATTTGCCTGTGAAGAGGAGTAGGTGATAAATCCACGTGGTAAGGCCCTATCCATGTGATGGTTCACCCAAATTAATTATATCTATATTGTCCCACTAGTTTAATGAGGGACTTGAACCTACCTAACTATCTACTGGTTTAACGAGAAAGTTATTCTAGGGTGTATGACACCCTATAGTGTAAGAAATGGAAAAAACTGTGTCCCATAAGTGAGTTGGGTGTGCCTTGACTAGGCAATTTCCTCACAAGTGTTTAGGCTAGGGAAGTCATGAAATATAGACTATTCCATTGTGTTATAGCCCACGGTTTCATGTTAGAGAAATAAGGAGAATATAAGGGAGGTGTGATCATACATGTAGTGAGTAAGGGTATATGGTTGTCTGTATTGTGACCCTGATAATGATAATCATGAGTTGAGTCTTAATTATTTTTGATTACCTGTCAATGACTTATGTGACCAACTCTCTTAATATGGAAATTATTATAAGCATTATTTTCCTAATTTGCTATCATGCTTGTAAATGTGGATGTATATTCTTAAATGTTTTACCTGGTTTGAAGAATTATTTATATGCCACTTGTGTTTTAAACTAATTGACATGCATTAGTATGGGTTAGTCGGACCTTAGTTATCGAGTGTTTGTACTCATCCTACTATCCTCAATATTACAGGAAATAGCTCAAGTAAATGTGGACCAACTCTGATATGGTTGTCTGTATTGTGACCCTGATAATGATAATCATGAGTTGAGTCTTAATTATTTTTGATTACCTGTCAATGACTTGTGTGACCAACTCTCTTAATATGGAAATTGTTATAAGCATTATTTTCCTAATTTGCTGTCATGCTTGTAAATGTGGATGTATATTCTTAAATGTTTTACCTAGTTTGAAGAATTATTTATATGCCACTTGTGTTTTAAACTAATTGACATGTATTAGTATGGGTTAGTCAGACCTTAGTTATCGAGTGTTTGTACTCATCCTACTATCCTCAATATTATAGGAAATAGCTCAAGAGGTGTGAACAGAGAAAAACACTTAGAGGTTTAGGATCGCGAACCTATTGTAATAGGCCTATTTATTTTGAGCATCTATATGTGTTTGAAAATTTCAATTGCCAATTAAAAATTCTCATTTGATCCTTACTTACATTATGTGAATTATAAATTGTAAGTATATTTTGGGCCTTAAGGAGTGAGTGATGATATCTATTTTTTTGTTATAAGGTCGAAATATTAATATAAGTAAGAGTAAAACATATTATGAGATGATTATGGAGTACTTGATGAAAATTATGGTAAACTCCCCTTTATATGTTTTTGAGATTAAGAGGTTGAGTAGTGAAAATTTAATCTGTGAGTATTTCATGTGATATGGTGTATTGCACGAGTTAGTCTTAATGATTTACATGTGGTCAAATTAGTGTCAGTGGTTATTGGCTTTTGATAAATGATTTGGACACTTGGTTTTGTAAAAATTGTTAAAAGTATAATTTTTGATAATTGTGTCTAATTTTTTATTTAGAAAGAATTTGAGTTTGAAACTAATGTCATTAGTTAAAGCTCAAAAGAGCTTTTTGTAGACATCTAATTCTTGTCAATCGAACGTTGGACGGAGATTTGGATCGCGTCAGAAGTTTTCACTAATGCTGTTAAATTGATAGCAGAATTTATTGTCAAAATTTGTGCAATTGCGCAGCGGCGCATGGTGCCATGATTCATGGTGTGCGTGTCACAGAGGCAAACATGCCGTGATGCATGTTTGACGAGTTGCAACACACACCTCAAAATTTTCTGGAAATTTTCTTATTTCAAATTCTTAAACAAATGCATTCACTTATATAATGATCCCATACTTCTGCATATTTATGAAACTCTGATTTACCTAATTATATGAATTTGAAAATGATTTTAATTTTATAAACTTGAAAACCCCATTTTGCTAACTATTGAAACTTATGTTAATTGCTATAATCTCATTTCCTTTTTACTTGGGAGTTGGAATAATTATGTGTGTGTAATTAAATTTTAGAGAGAGTGTGTGTCTTAAATATTAATATATTAAAATTTATTTTTTTTAACATAATAATGATTGACATAAAAAATAATTAAATGTTAGAGAGAGTGAGAGAGAGACATGTCCTATTTCAAGTGTGTGTATGAGTGTGTGACTCATGTTTTATTTTTTCAAATACTGCCATTTCGTGAAGCCATGCTTGATTGGTTTAAAAAATTAATTTTAATTTATACCTTTATTTTATTTCTCATTTATTTCTTAATTCTCATTCCCATTATTGTAATTATAACTTCCATTATCTTAACTCCCTTATTAATTTCCTCATTTGTTTTTGAACTTTTCTCCCTCATTATTTTTGTTATCTTGACTCCCATATCACCTTATCTCATTATAAAATTTAGAATTCCTAATACAAAAATTACATATCAACTCATCTTTATTTCTATTAAAATACGGGAAAAAACTACCTATGATTTGAAAAAATTGAATTAGATTTAAATATGAAATTTTTGAATCATGAATAACTTTTGTATTTCATGATCTATATTCCCCAATATCATTAACCTTTTATTTCGGATTTCAAAATTTTTTGATGTATCTTATTTTAAAATCATTCACATTTAAATCAATTTATTTAATTGGTATAATAGATTTTTCATTCTAATAACTGTACTTTAATACCTATTAATTTAAATATTTTAAATTTTAAATGAATAAAATCTAGATTTAAATGCAAAATTTTTAAATCATGACTTCTCTTTAATTTTGTATTTTTAAGTGATGTATCATATTTTGCAATTATTTACGTTTAAAGTAATTTATTTAATAATTTCTTACTCTAATAATTGCCTCTTAATTCAACTTTCCGTAATTTTAGGCCCCTGATTTTGCATGTTGCTTCCCATATTAACCTTCATATGTTTTTTTAACTTTCCCCATGATCTGTCAATTTGCAAGTTGTGTCCCAGTGCCTCCCTCAACTGTCACGATAGTTTCCCCTCCTAACATGAGCCTGCTCCTTAGTCTACTTCATACTTTCCCAACCACGTGAAGATGATTGCATGAACATGAGAGGATTATACACCAACTCTTTGACTCCTTCACAATACAACCTCAGGTGACCCCACCAAAATGTAAATTAATATATGATATTTGCTATGTCATTGCGAGCGTATTGTTAAAAATATAAGTCATACACTCTCAATTTGTGAAGGACATTAAAATTTCTTGATGAAGTTTTGGATATGTGTAATGACTCCTTTGGCATTTCTCTATTATATAGTGTTATTTTCAAATTCTTATGTTATTGACTCTACTTGTAGATTTCTTCTTTTTGAGTACATGGATAAGTAGTATTGAGAATTTGTTTTCTTTCATATCTATATATTGTACAAAGATGTGCCTGTTATGATAGAAAGAGGCCTTAACGCCTATAGATTCTTTTCCTACATCAATGATGCAAGTCTTTCATTAACACATGTGCATATATTTCACTTTTTTTTTTCTTCAATTTATATATTGATTATCTCTTGAGCACTTTTTTGTTATTCTCTGTCTACATGATATATGCATTGTTTAATTTTAATTTGTAACCATTATCACATTTGGTGGGCATAACAATTTTCTTGCAAATATTCTCTATAAATTTCGGTAATCTAATCCAACTTGCTTTTGGATTGTTGGGGCTGTGACCTTTTTATTTATTTTTTATTTTCTTTTTAATTTAGTTGTGTCGCATTGACACTTCCATTGAAGACAATTATTAATTCTCAATTAGTGTTAAATTTTTCACATTCTGTGATTAAGATAAATGACTATATTATTTGCCAAAACAAGATGTTAATTTTTTTCGTGGTTTATATGAACCTCTATATATATGCAGTCATAATTAAGAAAACATTTTCATTATATTTCAGTTTCATTCCTTGCCTTACACTAAATTATATTTGTGTTTTTTAACCTTAATTATATAGAAATTGCATGTTCAACTTTTTTATATTTTAATTTCATTTTTCCCTTACTCCTCACCCATTATTCCCACCACTCTCTTATCATCTTAACTTCTAATCATCTTATTCTTATTTTTAAAATTTAAAAATTGATTTGGATAGTGAATATTTGATAGTTGTACAATTATAAGAAGGAAGGGTTAAGTTACCAAAAAATTCACTTTTCATGACCCTACAATTTGGAGTTGGAGCCATTTAATTACTTTTCAAAAAATTAGATTGTATTTTATTATTTTACATGTTAATAATAATTAATTATTTATGATCTATACTAAAAAATTATTGTATAGGATATTTACTAGTTAGAATTAGAAAAGTGAAACTTAAATCACTAAAAATAAACTTTAGCCTCACAAATTTAGGGAGAATTGGTGAAAAAAATCTAGTTGAAAGGGAAATTATGCCTTAGGACCAAGCCAAATTTACGAACAAAAATGGATATTTTATTCATGAAATAATCTATGCCTTTAACCAAGATGCCCTTATTTTGAAAAGGCAAGTAGAGAATGGAAGAGGTTGTCCATCTAGAATCATCTTCAAGTTCATTGGTCCCAGACCTTTTGCCGCTATTGTGTCCGTTGCCCACGTTAGTTCGTTGTCTACCACCCCTTTTGACACCTTTAGGTACTTCATTAAGAACATAGAGGAACCTTCTGGTTTACTGGTCCCAGACCCTTCATTGCCATCGCATTGGTCATCCATGTTGGCTCATTTTCTACCACCCCTTAGAAAATTCTAGGTACTTCATTGAGAACACAGAGGCATCATCGAGAAGCTATTCGCCTGAAGGATCGTGCAAGGATTGGTGTGTGATCCAACTAGAGGATCCACATACTAACTAGGGACTTATTCACCCCTTGCTTTGTCTACCCTAGCCAGCTCGCGAACTTAGACTAAAGATTGAGGGGATGGTCAAGGTAATCATGCATTTATTGGTTTAGGGTTTAGCATATATATATATATATATATATCTCTCTAAGCCTTTCATTTCTTGGTATTGACTCACATAGATCATATTCACCATAGTTGTATGGCTATCATATGGTGTTCTTTGACTCTTAGGTCTCAAATTAAGAGGAGCCCTTTTTTTGCATTTATATCTAGTTTGCCTATTGTGCATATGGTTATTTTAGACTAAGTTAAATGGTGATTTTCTTCGGAAGCTTATGTAAAGCTATGCAATGAGATGGGCATGAAAGTTATAGATCTTTTTAGTGCTCTGCAGGATACAAATGATTGGATGAATACTACATAAGTTTCCTTGATTTGTTGTCTTCACTCTTCCTTTTTCTCATATAATCCATGAAGTTCAAAAAATGAGTCATTTTGCAATCAAATTGTTGAATGTCTGAATCTTTTCAGGTACCTTGTGCTTGCTATACTTTCTTTTCTGGCTAGTTTAAAGTTGACATCTTTGATCTTAAATGCATAAAGATTCATTGAACAGTCTTTATGAAATCACTCCTAAATGCCATTTTCATTCTCTCTCTAGGTGTTGTTAAAATTCAAGTGAACTCTACCAGATCTTAGTATCTTTATTTGATATGTTGTCATTCATCAAAATTTATAGTTTTAATGGAAATTACTAATCATCTTTTATTCCCAGCCATTAGAATTTAAATGCTCTCCAATTTTTGATATCCAAGTCATTTGGATTAGTTACAAGCGTTTGTTGGTTAAGCCAAGCATTTCTTTAAGGGTTGTGATAGAAGTTTTACAAGTAAGTCAAGCCTGGTGCTAAATGAAAAGACAAGAAAAATCAACTTTATTTAAGGCTTTTTACACCCCTTCGAATTAGAAAGGACAAAACTTCAGTGTATTACTAAATTGTCTATTGTTGGCTTTATGAGTCACTAGATTTCACTTTCCTCTTAAGCCATTCTGAGGACTGTTTTAAAATTACTTGTATCACTAAAGAAATTATATCTTATATTGCACTACATGGAATATAGCTTCTCTGGAGATACTTTCATAAACAAGTTTTCAATCTTGAAAAAAAAAAGAACCTACTTTAGAAGAGAATGAGGTTTTCAATCTTGCCTATTTGGCACAACTCATTATATGGACATTCTTGTATGGGATTTCATAATCATATTGTGAAATAAGCCAAATTTTCTTACCACATTTCTTCTTATAAATAATACTAAGTGGGTCAAACATTTTTCACTTTAAAAGAAAATTGTAAACCTAAACCAGAGGATCACATCTCAAACTTTTGTTTATTCATTTGAATAATGTACAGGGATGGAGCATATGTAAAGGGATATTTAGCATGGTCATTATTGGACAACTTTGAGTGGTTAGAAGACTATACTAAAAGTTTTGGATTGATGTATGTGGATTACAAAAATGGACTCACAAGGCACCCTAAATCTTATGCTTATTGGTTTTCAAAGTTCCTTAGAGCTAATGAAAGCAAATAGAGCAAAGAAGAGTAGCAGTTCACCAATAATATTGTTCTCAATCTGCATTGAGCAATGCTGTTCTATATAGGTTATTGTGGGATTTCTAGAGTAATTTCTTAGCTTATTTAATGGGAAAATAAAGTATATAGGCTATTATGAAAGAGATAATATATTGCATTTGATTATGATATTACTAATGTTTTGCTGTGATCCACACAACATAGCCATTAAGACAATGTCGTAATACGCAGTAAAAAAGGAGCATGCTTCTTTAATAAGTTTCATTTCATTTCATCCTATCAGATTTGTTGGCCAACTTTGTTAGATTTATGAAATTAATTTCAATTGAAAAGGAGTAAAACTTGTTGATAATTTAATGATAGTGATACATGAAAACAATTTATCATATGTTCATATGAAAACATTTTGTCAATTATTGATGGTTGTTTTCCCATTTTCACATTTCATGCTGCATATTGGCATAGCCTACATGTGCAAGGGCATAAGCTTAGAGTATAAGGGAGTGGGCTTAAAGTGCAAGAGTTAGTCTAAAATAAGATGCCAATACTTTATTTCATAGAGTGCATGCTCATGAGAACATTCAGTACGCCACTATCAATCCCTTAAATTTCATGAAAATGACCATTGATTCCAAGTAAAAAAATTCTATGAAGAGCTTTGCGAACATGCCTGAGCAAAAATTACATATAATATCTAACGGATTCCATGTAAAACTAACACTCAAAGGCTATGCAACTGATATTGTCCCTAAATTCCGTGAAAATGACCACTAATTCCATGTAAATCAATATATGAAAATATTCAAGAACATGCCTAAGCCAAAATTATATGTAATATCTAACAGATTCTATGTGAAACAATCACACAAAGGCCTAAACTAATAGAATTATTATTGTTTCTTTTATATTTTTATTGTTCATGGTCCCCCTAAAATTTTCCATTGAAAATTTAGTTGTCATTCAGGTAAAGTTGTTGAATCTTCACCTGTCAGTGTCACAATTAAATGTAATATCTTATGGATTACATATAAATTCAATACACAAAGAGCATATTATTGTCAGTGCTACTATAATTACATGAAAACGACAATTAATTACATGTAAATCAATATGAAATAAAAAATTAACAAACATGCCTAAGGAATAATTTATATATAATATTCAGCGGATTACATGTAAATTAAATACATACAGAGCATGTCCTTGTTAGTGCCTCGAAATTACATAAAAATGACTACGAATTACATGTAAATCAATGTATGAAAAAACTCGCGAGCATAACTAAGGAATGATTTACATATAATATCTAGCGAATTACGTGTAAATCAAACACACATAAAGTATGTCCCTATCGTTAGCCCAAAATTACATAAAAACGATTATAGATTACATGTACATTAATATGTGAAGAAACTCGCTGGCATGATTGAAGAATGATTTACATGTTATGTAAATGAAACACAGAGAGCATGCCCTGTCAATGCCGCAGAATTACATGAAACTAAATATAGATCACATGTAAATTTGATTGCTATAATATAAGCCATAATCCTTGTACCCTAAACCAAAAGTATTACACCATAAGCCATAACATATCCACTCTAAGTATCTCTCTTGCACCTAAGTTAGAAGTTTTACATCTCAAGCTGGATGCCCTTACACCTCAAGTCAAAAGCCTTGTTCTCAAGCTAGACCCTTTGCACCTAAGTCAAATCCTTTGTACCCAAGCCAAAATTCTTACACCCTAGGCCAAAATCCTTACACTTTTTAATTGTTAAATTTACATGTAATTCTTGATGATTACATATAATTAAGGGGTGTTGATTTTTTTCAATAACCCTTCACCTACCGGCAAGAAATTTGGTAGGCATGTTAGAGGAGGGGCTAGAGCTCCAATAGCCAAATTTTATGCCTTTTTTTTTTAAAAAATAATTAATATAGAGAAACAATCATTCCTTTAAATTATTTAATAAATAAAATATTAATTTTGGTCGTTTAAATATATTTGATCCTTGAGGCTAATTTTAGTATTAATAAGATCCTTTCAGCCACTTTTTTTAAGAATTTAATAGAGAAATTAATTTAGAGCGCCCATTGTTTGGGACTTGGGTGGAGTCTCGTAGTCGTAGATTGAACAATCCAATCAAAGCAACCCTAATCTTCATACTTCTATAAGTCTGAGAACGCAATTTCATTTCTCATACCTGTCCACCCCTGCGTTACTCTTAATCGAAACGATGTCTTCAGAATCCCAGGAGCCTACTGTACCTCCGCAGTCGGAACAACCAGACCATGATGATGAAGAATCCAAGTCTACAAGCAAAAAAGCAGCTAAAAAGGAAGCGGCAAAGCAAGAGAAGCTACGCCGCCGCCAAGAAGCTGCCCTAGCTGCCGCCACGTCATCTCTATCAGTCGATTCTGAGGAAGACCCGCTCGCCGTCAACTATGGCGACGTCCCTCTTTTGGAGCTCCAGTCTAAGACCGTGGCTAACATCTCCGATTGGACTAAAGTCGAAGTTCTTAACAATTTATTGGAGGGCAAGTGGGTTCTGATTCGGGGCAGAGCGCAGACGATCCGTGCCGTGGGGAAGAAAATGGCGTTCTTGGTTATCAGGGAGAACGGGTTCACTGTGCAATGTGTGGTGCAGGTGCAGCCCAATCAAGTAAGCCCTCAGATGGTGAAGTATGCGGCCGCATTGAGCCGTGAATCTATTGTCGATATCGAAGGGGTCGTCTCCGTGCCCGCTACTCCAATCAAAGGCGCTTCACAGCAGGTTAAAGGCATACTTCGTTGGACGATAAATTTATGTTGACTAGAGTACTTATTTAATGACTGGAGATGGATATATCCAATAATAATGCCTTCTATGTATTTATTGTTGGTGTCAAACGGTTTCCTTGAAAAATTCATATGATTGAGCCCTTGCTAAGGTTACCTTCTGCAATAATGCGACGCTTCTTCTGTTCTTTCAGGTAGAAATTCAAGTGAGGAAATTATATTGTGTGAACAGGGCTGTCCCAACTTTACCTATTAATATTGAGGATGCTGCTCGAAGTGAAATGGAAATCGAGAAAGCTCTTCAGGTACACCGATTTTATGTATATTGCGTTAACAGGGCTTTCCCTTCGCCCCGGCTCAACTGCGTTAATGTTTTCCCCCTTTTTATGTATACTGATTAGATCATTTGATGAGTGCAGGCCGGTGAGCAACTTGTTCGTGTCAATCAGGATACGCGTCTAAACTATAGGGTTCTTGACATTCGAACGCCAGCCAATCAAGCAATTTTCCGCATTCAATCTCAAGTTGGAAATGTAAAGCATATAATCTTCGAGTGTTATTATGAAGTGTCCCTTTACATATATTTAATTTATTCTCTCCATGATCTAAGTTGTCAGTTTTTTAAAAATGCTTTTCTTTATCGTATGCTTCAGGAGAAACAGACTAGGGTACTTGATTATAACATTTTTCACGGTACTGATATTATGCAAACTGATTTGATTGTCTTGTAAATGAATGCCGGTGCAGGTATTCAGACAATTCTTATTATCTGAAGGCTTTGTTGAAATTCACACCCCAAAACTGATTGCCGGGTCTAGTGAAGGAGGTGCTGCTGTCTTTAGACTGGATTATAAGGGGCAACCTGCGTGCCTTGCCCAGTCACCTCAGCTTCACAAGCAAATGTCAATTTGTGGTGATTTTGGCCGTGTTTTTGAGATTGGTCCTGTCTTTAGAGCGGAAGACTCCTTCACTCATAGACATCTGTGTGAGTTCACAGGTCTTGATGTTGAAATGGAGATTAAGAAGCATTATTTTGAGGTAGGTTTGGCGTTTAGGAAATAGATATAGGATAAGCATTTACATATGAAATTAATAAGTTGTGTAGTCTAATATACCATTTCTTCGGCAGGTTATGGATATAGTTGATAGGCTATTCGTGGCAATGTTTGATAGTTTAAACAAGAACTGTCAGAAGGATCTGGAAGCTTTGAGAAGGCAATACCCATTTGAACCTTTAAAGGTGTGTCAAGTGTCAACATGCATAACAAACTTACAGTAGTATATGATTTAGTAATTTATTGTGCTGTGTACATAAGATATTACTATAACAACAAGTCTTATCCCAATAGGTAGGGTCAGATACATGGGTACATAAGATATTACCGTGTAATACTAATAATCAGATCAGGTAGAGGTTGCTGTTGTCTTTGATCTGATGCTTGTCACTTGAATGTGCAGTATTTGCGACAGACTCTGCGCCTTACGTATGAAGAAGGGGTTCAGATGCTCAAGGTAAGCTTTAAAGCTTCTTTTTGACACTAATGACTGTACAGAAAAATGTAATAAGGTAGATGAAGATTGCTCAACCCTTGAAAAATTTGGCTGAACCCTCCTTTTGCATGGATCGTAAAAGACCCAGATAGCATGTGCTTTTATTTGTTGGAACTTGGAACTGGAGATGATGTTGAAATGGAGTTCATTTACCTGAGCTGATCACTCTGCTTACTAACGTGTATAGGGAGCTGACTTGTACATGTGATGTACCACTTTTGAATATCCATATTCTCAGTTTATTTGTTCTTGCGTTCATTGACCTTCTAAATGTAACAAGTCTAAATCAATCACATGCACTCTTTGCCGCTTTCTGTACATAATCAAGGCTTATATTTAAAGATCATATTTGGTTACAGAGAACATCATAAGCTTGATAGCAATTGTGAGATTCTCCTTACCTTGGTAATTCAGATGTTTATATGTCCCTGATTAATTGGCAGTTTGATATGTGTATCTTATACGTGGAGCAATATTTAATTACCTGGTACTAGCTCAGTCTTGGATATTATGATAGTTAATGCAGTGACACAGAAAAGAGGAAATGGATATACAGTATGCTGCATGTATTGTGATCAGTATCCCAATACACTCTGTCCTTTGAATTTGCAGGATGCTGGCGTAGACATTGACCCTCTTGGCGACTTGAATACTGAATCTGAAAGAAAACTGGGCCAATTAGTTTTAGAGAAGTAATTCTGTTTTTTTCTTTTTTTTCATCTTTGTGTCGTGATCTATTATTTCAAAAATAATTAATGGACTGTACTTCCTTTAATAGGTTTGGCACTGAGTTCTACATCCTTCACCGTTACCCACTGGCTGTGAGGCCATTTTATACAATGCCTTGCCATGACAATCCGGCATACAGTAATTCATTTGATGTCTTTATTCGAGGTAAGCTGAGTCATTTGTTATGGCCATGGTCTGACAATCTGTAACACTTACCCGTTATTTTAGTTTGTAGAGGCTACTTATCTTCTAAGAAGCTGGATTCTGGGTGATGTCTAGTTAACTTGAGCTTCTGGTGTTATAACTTGTCCTTAGGTGAGGAGATAATTTCAGGAGCTCAGCGTGTTCATGTACCAGAATTCTTGGAAAAACGTGCAGCGGCTTGCGGAATTGATGTCAAGACAATTGCTACGTACATTGATTCTTTCAGGTATTCATCATCACCTCTTACTACTCTTCTCAGCTCTGTTACAACCATTCCTTATTTTAGGTATTGGTACTAATTTAGGTAGTATTTTAAACTTTTGTGCCCAGTATGTCTTGCTTTTTTTCATGATGAAAGACTGAATATCTGTATGGTTGATCATTTTCAGATATGGTGCACCCCCACACGGTGGATTTGGAGTGGGCTTGGAGCGTGTGGTGATGCTTTTCTGTGGCCTGAATAATATACGCAAGACATCTCTGTACCCGCGCGACCCTCTCAGGATAGCCCCTTGATAATACATTCAATCAGTGGTCTGGATGTTACCCTCAATTTTCTTTGACGTGAATGTATTTGTGGATTTAGCAGCGTTGATGCTCATTGCCCTGCAAATAAATCATTATTTGTCTGTTAAACTTACTTTGGAAAGCATCGACTTTTTAATTTCTTTTGAGTAATGCTGGTGCATTGCCAACGTGAACGTGAACTTAGCAAATTATTATTCGCTGCGTGCTTGTGCTTTTTGAATGCGCAAAGCCACAAACGATGAAATTTTTGTCTTGTTCTGATGCACGAAAAACGATTCTAATGTTTCATAAAATTAATGCAGTTAAAATAAGGACTGTTATTGATGGAGTGCCGGAGCCTATTCCTTGTGACGGAGAAAATATGCGGCTGTAGACGTTAGATGCTGTGTCATTTATTTCACGCAACTGTTATTGTAGTTGTGGACCGCGTGGTAAAGTGGAACTGGGAGCGGAGGAGAGGAAGTAGAACTCAAAAAATAGGATGTTTGTTATGTTAGAACTCATTTCTCTAAGAAAGCCACTTACATAAAAAAATGATGGAACTCAGTTCTTTCCTCCTAGCCATGGAACTAGTTCCTCTTTCACATTCTTCCTCGTTTATTGTTGTCCTTCAAGCTTCTTCCATCACTTTGATCAGATGCGGATGTGCTTCAAGCTCACCAACCCTCCACCGGTAATGACGACAATCCTCCACTGGCAACGACAGCAACGATCCTCTGCTAGCAATGACGACCACGGCACTCCGCCCGGCAATGACTTTTAGACCTTCGTCTTTTTCTGGCAAAGCAAATTGGGTTGCATATTTGGGTATTTTGTACTCGAATTTCTTTGCCTTTCTCTCATTCTTAAGCATATCTGCTTGATAACCAATGAGAACTTCTCATTTTCACTCTCATTGACATTGATTTACTCTATATCATCGTTTTGATTGCAGCTTCAATTTGGTTCTTGTTACTTCTTTCTCTTTTAACTTTTTTTTTTTAATTACAGCTCAAGAGGCATATGGAACTTTCATAATCTTTGCAAAAAGACCAGTGCAATATTATGCAACTATGGAATGCTGTCATCTCCCTCATTTTTTTTCTTGGAAGATGGTTATTTCATTCCTCCGTGGCAGTAGCTTCGTGTTGGTCTTGAATGGGCTATTTTTGTTTTCAAGGGTATAATTAGTATTTTCAAAATATAAATATAATATTAAATAAAATTTTTATTTTAATTTCATTTACATACCAAACATACTTTTACATCTCACTTTCACTTTCATAAAAAACAATTCTCTGTGCTAAGGAACCAGGATTGAGTCTAAGGGGGCCAATTTTTTGTAGGATAAGCATGCAATTTGAACTTTAAATTATAAGTTTAAAGATGATTTGAACTCTAAATTTTTAAAATGTATATATTAAACTCAACAATTAAAATTGAAACAATTTTGCTTCCATCATTAAATTTAAACAAATATCCATCAAAGTAGGGCATAATGTGTGATTTTTACCAAACAAAGGAGAGAGAGGAAGAGTGAAATTTGGTGAAAATCGCACATTAGGCTTCAATTTTTAAAAAACTAATAGATGCTTGTTGAAATTTAATGGTGGGAGCAAAATTACCTCAACTTTAATTCTTTATAGTTCAAAATATACTTTCTGAAAGTTTAAAATTCAAATCACCTTTGGACTTATAGTTTAGAATTCAAATTGTATATTAACCCTTTTTATATATTTTTTAAATATATTTTTTTTAAATATTTGTATAACTTAAAATATCATTTTATGGTAATTGTGTAAAATTTTATTTGGTACTTTTAAAAATGTTTAAAAAAAAAAACAAAGTCACGCCCCTCACACACATTAACTTTAAGAAAGGAATATATATTGAGAAAAGAGAAAATATATAGAATAATTTTAAAAAAACATTCATGTTTTACATGCTTTTTTTTTGGCCTGAATGTCTTACATGCTCAAGTTAATATTAATTAATACTATATACGAATAAAATAATAACAATTATATATATACATATTCATATAAATGCTCAACTTTCATAAGAATTGATAATTTGGTGTGATCTTACCGACTATTTAATTAAAAAATTAATATATGTGATATAAATATTAGGCATCACTTTTACTTTTGGAACTGAAGATTTAATAACTGACCAAAATATCATAATAAACTAATAAATCATGTATCATATTTTTATTTGAATACATCAGTGTATGATTTATGTATAAACTAGATCCATTATCTGTGCGATGGACAGGGATGTTTTAATATTTAAAATTTAAAAAATGTTTAGTATACTCATATTCTACTATTTTATATAAATTTAAAATAAATAACAACTTATTCTATTTTAAAATTTATTATATAAATACATATTAAAAATATAAATGATAATTTATTTTAGTTTAGAAAGTGTTGCCTTGTGGAAAATAAAATTTAAAGAAAAGTTTTTATTTTATAATGGGTTACTCTTATACATGTCAAAAAAAAAAGCAATTTATCATAAAAAAATTAAAATTAATCTAGAAGTCCTTACAATTTCTCTCAATTTTAAATTAGGTCTTTGTAATATTTTTTGTTTGAATGGACCTCTTATAGTTTAGTACATCTTTACCTATCAAGGTTAAAATTATTAATGAAATAAATCATTTTTTATATCTATAGAAAATTTGATTAATACAATGTTTATATTTTTTATTTATTTTTTTATAAAAACTATATATGTGCAAAAATTATCTAGAAGACATAACCTAATTATATAAATTTTGAATTATACAAATTATGTAATCAACTTTAAAATTATATAATTATCGAATAAAAATATAAAAGTCCTTGATTTTATTTTTTTTAAAAGGAACTGTTCAAGGAATTAAGAAATATAAAAATCAAATTGGAAGAGCTCCATTGAAACAAAAGGAATTTTAAGAATTCAATTTAAAATCAAACAAAATTAAAAGAACCTACAAATTAATGTTTTTCAAAAATATATAAATAAATTATATTTAGGTTAGCCTAGATAGACTCAAATATAAAACGTGTGTTATTTAGTTAAGCCTAACCCTAAAAATTTCCAGGCTTATTTGGGTTAGCTCAAATTGCTTACTCTAAAAAAAATAACAAATTATTTTATAGAATTTGTTATTTGGAGTAAATTAAATTTTCAAAAAAAAAACTCATGAGATAAGAAATGTAATTTTTTATATATTGTCTAAATTAAGTTTATAATTTTATTGCAGGAAAATACCTATAATTTTTTTTACTATGAATTTTATATCCACTATCATTTTTAACAGGCCTCATACTTTTTTTATTGCACAGAAAATGTTTGAAAGACTTGCATAAAACATGAGCAATAATACAATCCTAGTTGTGCCTAAAGATACTATCATTAAGAGTTATTCCACAATAAGTCTAAAAGGCGGCAATTCCCTAGGATTAAATAAATTCTTCCTATAAAAGACAAAGATACAGAACAACAAAAATTTATAGGATAAACTTAAGCAACATCACAAATAAAATAGTGTGATAGCAGAGGAAAGAAATCTCGAAAGATCAAAGGCTTGTCCTTAATCCATGGCAAGTAGGGCCTTTTATAGGCAGATGCCTCAAAACACTAGATAATAAAATTATTTTAATCACAATTAAGAGTTCGTTACGAAAAATAAAGAGGTTAAATAAACATATTTAAGTAGGGGGTTGTGATAATTAATATTAATTTATAATGAATCCTTTTGAAATACCCAAGATATTTTATAATATCCAACAATTGCCTACATATTTCAAAAGGAAGGAAAATTTTCTTTAAAACTATTTTATACAAAATAATTTTATAACTCCACATAATAGTTTCCAAAAATTTAGAAAAAAAAATGCCTAATCTACCCGGTACCACATTTAACTCACATGATAGTAATTGTGTTTGCATGAGCCCACTTCTCCTCTAAACTCATTTACCTGCTCAAGTTCACACTTTAACACACACACACACACACACGTATGCGCGCGCGCGCAACCACATTTAACTCACGTGATAGTAATTACGTTTGCATGAGCCCACTTCTCCTCTAAACTCATTTACTTGCTCAAGTTCACACTTTAACACACACACAAGCACGCACACTAAGACCTCCATTCATTTGAGCAACATGAGACTTTCCTTTTCGACACAATTACAACAATCTCTCACATATGTCAAAGGAACCATTATATATCATCTAAGTTATTCACATGAAAGATATTCACTTCAAATCTGATTTATTTCTACTTGAACCAAATCTAGACTAATAAAACTTAGCACACATAAAAGTTGGTGTAACTTCATTATTGAACCAATAGGTCTTAGGTGTGTACTAGATGTAACATCCCAAGAAGTAAGGCCTAGGTAATAACCATAATTTTGAGGGTTAAGGGGCTAATTTAGGGTCTCAGTATCCCTTAAAATAAGCTAATGACCTTAGATTTGGTACTAGATAAAAGGTGAAGAGCTTGGAGTAGAGAAGCTTCATTGTGTTACTTACCTAGACAAGTGGGCGTACTCGCTAAGGTAAGCAGTGTTGTGCTCGTTAAGGCAAGCAGTGCATTTCAAGAAAATTATAAATACATAGTTTATCCAAAGTAGATGTTAGAAACTCATTTTAAACTTTCAAGAGGTATAATTTTCTACAAAGCTCTGCTAAGGTTTGTGGTTTGTAACCTAAAAAGCCTCAAAAGAGCTAGATTCCTTTAAGGTAAATCCCCTAAACCTGATCTACACTCTTGTACCTCTCTATTCTCTATATCTGATGCCTAAGATTTTGCCCTAGGCTTATATCTCATATTACAATTCCTAGGAATTGTTTATCTGAGCCTCAAATAGAGTATTAACAAGTTTGATTATCCATATAAGCCATGATTATGTCACTGATGCTAAGGAGTGTCAATCTTTAACGTCGTATCCCACTTGAATACTAAAGAGATAATCTCCAATACCATGTCTCACTAGGCATTAAGGAGATACATATCATATGGACTTCCACTATTCCTTCCTACAGGTGAACTTCCATCCCCTAATATGATTATACTCACATATCCCATATATAACACAAACATATCAAATTCCTCAACCAATTTATGTAAAACTTTCACCATTCTCATCGTGTACAAATAGTTTAACATGCACAAAATCATATTTTACAATATGCAAGGTTCATCAATCTCGAGTAACAGTTTAACAAACAATTAAGCAATATAATCAAATAGTGTAAATTATTCTGTTACCTTAATTCTATCACAAAAGGGTTACTATGGTTCAACATTAGCTCCACATGTTCTTTCTCGCATAATGACACTCAAACAACCCTTAATCTACACAATTAAGTGATAATTATCAATTATCACTCTAAATAAATCCCAAATTTACTAAGTTTCAAGGTATCCCTAACTCTCAATTTCATATTTAACAACATCAAACCTTCTAAAACACTTTAACTATTCTATTTAACATTTAAATATACCAAACTTATCATCTCACTATCCATATAGTCTAAAAACTTGCAAATTATACTTAGGATTCATCTTAACCCTCAATAAAAATTGTAAGTCCAAACTAAACCTATAAACTGAGAGCTAAAGGCTTGATTTAACTCTCTAAGACCTTAAATAAGTCAATAGGTTCGGTCTAAACTCAAAAAAATTGAGATCAAAGCCCCATTGCCCTAAAAGTTAGAAATTTTGCATAATCAGGGAGGAAAGGAGAAATGGAACTTATCCAATGAAGATTCAAGTTTTAAATACATTCAAAATGGTCCTGAGGTTGTGATCTAGTAGTCACCGGTCGTTTCTTGTCGCCTCCTCGTGATTTCTCTTATCTCACTTTTGATTTTTGATCTGATTTCATGAATTGATAAAAGCTGATTTTGTACGTGGGTCGTGATGCATGGCACAGCAAGTCCCACCACAATTTAAATTTTCTTCTATGCCATGGTCCGCTCAAACTTCAACCTAGCCTTCTTTTAAGGCTGTTTAAGGATTCAAAAACTGTATTAGTCTTCTATAAATGTCACTAATCAATAATTTATCTAATTTAACTAAAATACTCTTAAAAACATTGATAATTCTCAGATTAAAAACTTATGATATTATAAAACCTACTTTTGATTTTGCTCAACCTAATTCAAAATTTAATAGTGAATTTTTTAACTCTTTTTTGCCTAAATCCTCATGGGAATGATAACTTTGAAAAACTCTTTATATGTGTGACAACTCGTGTGCTTGTGGTAACGCTTGACGACAAACAATCACGCATCCACAATTTGTGATTTTCTAGATTATTATGTGATTATGTGATTTTTTTAATGCTTGTACCACTTTAAATATTGTGTGAATATATGTTAAGAATTAAGACTCCCTGGTTACTAAGATAGTTATCACATTCCCTGTTGTTTAATGCTTTTCAAGTGAAGCATCGTGTATTAGAAAAGGAAAGAAACTAAAAGTATGCAATTAAGGAATTGATTATAATACTTCCTTTCAGTTTTGTGTAAAGGATAGTTGCATGAACTGGTCATTAGGTTTATAGCTTAACACCTAGTTGAGTTTTGGTATAACCAATAATGGGTTTTCAGATTTGTTTAAGTTATGTTTGCTTATTTATGTTAATTGAATTCTATTAAGAAGTATGGTATGATGGATTATGTCAAGAATCTTGTGTTCATTTCCTCGAAACATGATAGGCTTAGGACTTATTGAGGGTCAAAAAGCAAAATCTGATGATTAACTGAGAGCACATATTATGGCATAAATTTTCCACAATCAGGTATAACGTATGGATTAGCAAATGCATGATGTTTTATTTGCCCTTAGCATATTGAGTATCAATGTTACAAAATGATCATATGTTTTCGCTAGCTTTAATATTCTGATTTCATTAATTTAACCTAATTTATAGTTGAATGTGTTGAGACTTGGATTCCATTTGATGTTACGTCTTTAGCAAATCCTTTTTAAAATTGAGATGCCTTTTCAATTGATTTTATATTTTGGAAGAGTGTATAATGTCGGGTAATTACTAAGCTAGGGCTTACACATATACTCCTCTTTAATTTTTAAAACTCATGCAAATGCTCCTTAGAATTAATATTCTTTGTATTTTACTAAAAATATAAAGAATATTTTATTATATATAATTTTATCCCCACATAATTAAAAATTAAATTCATAAGAAAATCCAGCTAATTAAATTCTTAATTTTTAGTTTTTACCTTTCATTTAAATTAATTATGTAATTTTATTACATATTCAACATCTATTATTTTTAAGATAAATTAGCCCAGTGGTTGAAAAAAATTGTGTGTCCAAAAAATATGGATCAAGTTTTTGAAAATTTACAAGGGGTTTATCATTGATTTACAATGATATATTATTGACAAATATAATAAATAGGTAATAATATAAAATATAATAAATGTTAGGCTGTTTACTTGATTTAATTTTATAATATAGGTTATATTTACAAAAGCATCCTTTTTTGTACTACATAAGTCTCAAATCCACCATCATTTTTTAGTATGGATTCTATACATAGTTTTTTATTATGAATCTCACATGATTTTTTTAAAATATTAAAATTTTATATTTTTAATTTTTAAAATTAAAATTTCAATCTCATTGCAAATTTCACATTTGCCATTTCCATTGAGTCTTGTCTCTATTATATTTTTTTTTACTATTGGCCCCTGTAAATCTTCCTTACAAGTGAATTAATAATCATTTTATTTTACTCATAATAAAAATAATAATGTATTATTTTATGAATTTTTATCCCTGCGTAATTAAAATTAAATTTTCAAAAAAATCCAATTGATTAAATGCTTATTTTTTACCTTTCATTTAAATTAAATTTGTAATTTCAATGCATATCCAACGCCTATTATGTCCACCATCATTTTTTAATATAGATCTTACACCAATTATTTCTATCGTGAATTTCATGTGATTTTTTTAAAAAATAAAAACTTTATTTCCTTACATTTTTTAAAAAATTAAATTTATAATATCATAACAAATTTCATATTTATCATTTTCTGGTAAAATCATATTTATCACTTTTGGTAAGTCTTGTCTTTTTATATATAATTTTTTTATTAGGGACCTCATACCTATTTCTCTTAATAATGTGAGCCCCACATTATCATTCAAAACATAAAAAAATAAAAAAAAAATTTAAGGGAAAATAGAAATCAAGGACCACTGGAGCAAATGTATATCAGTTAATGATCAATTGTTATAAAAAATTAAATTAAAAAAAACTCGAATGGATTATTATTAATTTAAAATGAGTTGTTGTTAAAACCTGAATGAATATTTATTAATGAAAGACTAATCTAAATTAATAAGTACCTATTCGGGTTTTGACAACAAATAATTTTTAACTGATATAAATTTACTCCAGTGATCCTTGATTGCTATTTTTCCTTTTTCAATATTGTAAAGAACTATTAAAAATACAACAAGGACGTGTATACAGTGAGATGAGATGGGGCGGTGGAGGTTATACACACACAAAAGTTTAAATAATGGATAACTTGAAGCATGTAGGGGTAATTTTACTGCTGCAATTCTCAACTTTTGCTTTTGTTACCTACTTGTACATGCCCATCCACTGATGTATATTGGGGAGGAAGTGTGGGGCAGCTATAAAGTATAAGCTAGTATATCAACTTCACCTTTGAGCCATTATTTAAGGGAGAATTTCTTTGTAGGAATAGGGATGTGATTTTATTTCAAATTAGGGATTAAATTGAAATTATGTTTGATTTGAAATGAACAAAATATCCTTCAATTAATTTGTTTTGTGAAAAAAAGTCCTTGGCCTTTTTGGTTATGTCTGTCGAGGCCGCCACCATATACCAATCCCATGAGACATCAGCTGTTTCTCAAGAAAGCCAACGATGGCCTTCAACAACCTATGACCTAGTTTCTTGAATCTTCCTTTCCCTATTGCATCTTTCACGACTTCATTCTACCTAGTTGAATTTATTACTTATAAACTGGTCATCAAGTATTCTTTCTTCTTCACATTTTTGTCATCGACTTTAGGTATCCTGGGACCTCCTTCCAATATGAAGAGTTTTGATGTTATCAGTAAAAGCATGGAGAGCTTCACTATTCCACCACTGCTCAATCGCTACATTGCCCTTAACATTGAGGAGAAAAAGAAGCCTAAAGAGCACTTCCTTTGTGACCTTAATAATGAGATCAACAAGCTCATACGAGAAAAGGGTCACAATATTTTGGTGCTGCAAAGAAATTGCTTAAGGTCAAAGAGTTGTTTGAAAAGCTTCTTAAGCTTAGAAGAGGTAAGTTCAATATGATATTCATAAGAGGATTGATGCGAGCTATCATAGAAATGGGTACAACCCTGTAGGGGCAATGAAGTTAGAATTTTAGGGAGGCTTTGTTGAACTCTTGTTTTGATGATAACAAAATAAAAAAAGTTTGTGTTTTATAGGTTTAATATATATATATATATATATATGTTTATTTATTTATTTATTTATTTATTTGTGGCTTGTAAGGAAATTCATATCCATTACTTTAAATTTTGGCTTTTGGCCTTATTCCCAAAAAGGCATGCTTATTTTGGAATAAGTGTGTTGTTCTCAAATAACCAAGAAATACTGAGACAACTCTTGTACTCTTTCTTAATTGTTTCTCTCTTAAAATTAAGTATTTGACTTGATTTTAAATCCTTAAGAACCTATTGTATTATTTGAAAGGTATCCTAAGATAGGATCAAAATTCAAATTATGGGAATCTTTTTCACTATTTGAGACTTTGATCCTTGTTCCAAAATAAGCAACCTTTATTTTGGAATAGCCTATTCCTCATCATGACCCTTATTCCTAATTAACCTCTCGTTAACTTTTCAAAAATAGCTTATTCCAAAATAGCCATCCTTATTTCAAAATAATGCATCTTCCTTTCTAAACTATTCACAATACATTTATTGTAACTACATATTTAGAAATAACTTATATAGGAATAGTTTATTCAGGAATAACTTATTTGGGAATAGCATTATTTATTCCCAAATAAAGGACCTCCGATCAACACATACGTAAACATCTTTTAATATTGAGGCTACCAAGAGACTAGGTTAATCTTGGTGAAAATAGTGAAGAAAATCTCAAGTAGTACTTGAAGACTGAACATAGGCTCAAATAGTTGAAACTGAACTAGGATAAATAACTACACAAGCTTTTCTTCCTCACTTTTTATCATTGGTGATATCATTTTAAACTCATCTTTTTAATTTTATTTATTAGCCACTTTTTTATAGAACTTAATTCACCCCCTTTTAGGTTGATTTTTAGGCTTGAGGGCCCAACAAAGCAGAAGTTGACAAGAGAAGTGGTGGAAGAATGGAATTGATTGGGAGAGATTAAAAGGGTATTTTTATCCTTGTATTATAAAATATAATTTCAATTTAATTCCTTAGTCTTATAATTTCAAAATTGTTTATTGGTAAAAAATATTCAAAATTGTTAAAAATTTGAAATAATGTCACATCCCTAGTTCTTTCAATTAATATAATCCTTTGATAATTTTGGTATTACTCTCTTTGTGCATAATTAAAGGAGAAAATAACCACTTGAGACCATTTTTAAAAAAGGATAATTTCATTAAAGAATCACTAATGTGATATATTTACAAATCAATCCTAAAATAATTTGAAATATCATTACAAGATTTTGGGTTCGAATTAAAATTATATTAAAAAAATCAAAATATCTTTATTTAGCTACTTTGCAAGACTTGTTTATGTTGTAACTTTACTCATCAACTCTCTAACACTGCTTGTCAGGTTATTTGTTATGTGAACTAAATTACCTATTAGGCGAGTAACATTAGTTTTCAATCCCCTGTTGTTATTAGTTAAGTCTGTTATATTACTCATTCAACATTTAGAATGTAATAAATACATTATGTAAATTACTTGTTAAGTACTATTTGACTTGCTAGACATGTAATGTTATTTGTTAATTTCTTTTCATTGCTTGTTAAGTATATTATGTTACCCGTTGAACGTCTAACATATGATCAATCATTACTTATCAACTTACTTGTTAACTTGTATAATTCACTTGTCAAATGTGTAATGTTATTTGTTAATTTTTTGTCATTACTTGTTAAATTAATTATGTGTATTATTCAATTTAATTTGAATAAGGATACTTTATTCATTTTTTATGAAAATTTAATTTCAATTTAGTTCTAAAATCCTACAGTAGTATCTCAAATAATTTTGGGTTAGATTTATAAATAAAATGTCAATAGTCATTTGCTGAATTTTTTTTCCTTGAAAAATTTAGTTAACTATATATATTATATTTGAAATTAAAAATTAAATTAATTTATTTCTGTAATTAATGAACTAACTTGTGAAGTGAAAATAAACATTTAATTTATGAAAGATAATTTATAAAAATATGATAAATGTTTATTAAAATTTATAATTTTTCTTATAAATAAACACAAAGAAACATTCAATAATTTCTTTTATATTAGAAATAAGTGTCATGTTAAAAAGTGTGAAATATTTTGATTCTTTTAATGTGTAATTAATTAAAAAAAATGATAATAAAATCTTATCAAAATATATAAATGATAACGAGGTCCTTTGAAATGTCACAATTCCTTTAAAGTCCTAGAATACGTTTATAATATTAATAATTTTACATTAAATGATCAAATTGTTCCTTATTTAAAATAAAAATAATGGATGCAGCTTTTTTTTTAATCACAACTTTTATTTAAAGAATCACAATTTTGATTATGTGAATTATAAAAATTAAATAAAAAATCACAACTTCTTAAATGAATTTTTTTATCATTGAAGTCAAATTTTTAAAAATAATTAATTATAATTTTTATTTAAATAATTATAACTTTTATTATGTGAACATAAAAATTAAATAAAAAATTACAACTTTTTATATAAATTTTTTTATTATTGAAATCCAAATTCTAAAAATTATTAGTTATAATTTTTGTTTAAATAATCATAACTTTTATTCTATAAATTGTAATAATTGAATAAGTGTAACAGCCCTCCGCTCACCCTGCCTCCCTGACTTAATGGTACCAGGTTCAGCCTCAACTTTGTTATGTAGGAGAGGTTGAAGGATCGAACCTGGGAGGCTTTCCGCAAGGGGAATAATTCTGCACACTACTGCGGGGAAGCTTTTGTCTCCTAATGCTCACCGTAAGGGGTGGGGTCACCCTGTTGTGGGGCCTGGGGGGAGAGTGTCCAGCGCCACAAAAGACCTTGGGGAGACGGGGTGAGCGGATGGCTGTTATATTAAAAGGTGCCTTTTATGTAACAGCACGGCCTCACCATTGCCTCCCCAGGGTCTTTTGGCGGTGCTAGGATCCCTCCTCTCATGGGGCTCGAATCTAACATTCAGTACTGGTGGTACAGTGCCTATTCCTCACCCCACTTAAGAGGTCTTTTGGAACCTTCCCAGACTCAAACCTCCAACCTCTACCACCTTAACAAAGTTGAGGCCAAGTCTGGTACCAATGAGTCAATTTGTAACACACCAAATTTTTTTAAAATAATTTAACTTAACCATAGTTGGGTTACAGCCACCCAACACATTTTATATCAATAATTTCAATATAAAAATATTTTATAATTGGCTTCAACTCGCACAATACAACATTTCAGCTAAATTTTTAGCTCCCACATGCCATTAGGCTAAATTACATTTGTCCATCCTCATACTTCCAATAAATAAAATAACTAATTTAGTCAATTTTCAAAACAAGTCAGTTATTTGGCCTTATATTCATGTCATTTTAATTAATTCAAAGTAAATCAAATATTAAAATTACAGTCATTCAAAGTGTACCAAAAATAAAAATAGTTTGAAAGGCATGATTACATTTATATATTCATATAATTGTCAATAAACAAAAAGCCCTAATATTGGCAATATAAAACATTATAAATCATAAATCAAATACCCAAAAGAGACAGTGAATCTATGCCACTAAGCCTCTGGGACTCCTCCGCGTGTCACTCGTGGCTCTTCTCCTGAAAATGGTTAACCACATAAGAAGACTCAAAAGTTCGAGTAACCAAAGCCAATTTATGATAGTGTATACAAACAGTTAAGTGTGTGCTTATTAAGTGAGAATTAAAAATAATATAATTTCAACCAATATAAGAAATATTACAATACACACAAATAACCATTCTTATATCCCTCCATTAACCTCGAGCCATAGCCCTCACTCGGAGCTAAATTACCCAGCTAAAGGTAGATTAGCTCAAGCCCATACAAGCCACCTATTGAGCTCCAATAGGGGCGTACCACGTGGCATATAAATACAACAATAGCAAATCTCCCAACACCTCCCGCAATAATCAAACAAAATTCATAACAATATTGCACAATTATATAATATTATAAAATTCATAATTTTCTCAATAATCACCTAATTAACATGAAGTAACACTCATCACAAATTAAAAGCATGGTTACCTCGTGGCTTTTTCAATAAATTATTCCTTACAATTTCTTTCCCACCACAATCTTCACCAATAATACAATCTACAAATAACATATTATTTATAAATATTAGTTTCAATTTTTTGAAACTAATAAAATAATTCTAATAATAGAATTAAAAATATAACATAATTTCTAATCTCAATCTTAATACAAATCTAGAGTCAATACTATTAAGTAAAATTTTTAACTCCTCTTTTAGTCATCAATAAACATTAATAATCTAAAAATCAACTTCTAAACTAATTTTTATTATTAAAATTTTCTTTTTATTTTATAAATTCGCACCTAAAATACCCAAAAATTAAAAATTGAGTCTTTAGCTTAGAATCATAATTCTATAGCCATAATAATTCATTTCTCATCCCAAATAATCATCTAAACCTCAATAAATTAACATATATTTTCAGATCTAGTTTAGAATTTGATCCATAAGCCACAAATTCAAAGATCATCAATAAATTTATACTCTAGAACATTTATTATACAACTAACAACCTCATAAATCATATTTATTCAACATAAATTCATCCCTCTTCCAGATTCTAAATTTTCTACCACCATAAAATCAGAAACCAAAGAGAAAAGATGACTAAGAAAATTTTTTAGAACACTTACTTAGTCTTGAAAAGCTTAAAATCACACCCTAAATATTTTATTAAAAACTCTTACCTTAAAAATTCAGATCTTTCGCACCAGCGACTCACGCTCATAGACGCTCTCTTTGATCGCACACGAAAGAGGAAGGAAATGAAGGAAAAATGAGAAGAGAACGGTGGCTTTTAAAAATAAATGTGGGTCCCACAATTTTTTAAATTATTTTTCCCTTTGCTCTCTCTTCTTTCTTTTTTTTATTATTTTATATGTGTGATCATTGCATGCGGCGCCGAAAGCAATTTTTTTCTTCTTCTTCTTCTTCCCCTTTTTTTTATTCATACCTTTTCTCTTTTTTTTTATAATAATAATAATAATTTAATAATATTTTTTAATTAATTAATTAATAATTTTTTTAAAAATTTTCATTTAGAATTATATCCAAAATTAGATTTAATAATCATTTTCTACTAATTTGTTTACCTCTAAATATTTTTTAAAATTTTTATTAATCTAAATTAACTATTAAAATTTAAATTGGGATGTTACAATAAGAAATTATCAATTTTTATGTGACCCTATTTTTTTAATTTTAAACAAGGAAAAATTTAATTATTTAACTTAAAATTATTAATATTAAAAAAGTACCTAAAAAAATTTTATAAAAATTATAATATTTCAAAGAATTTGATTGTTATTTATATAATTTTATAAAATTTTATTATTATTTTTTTATCAATAAATTTTAAAAAAGATCCATGATTAAAGTATACTTTTAATCTTTTAATTTTATACAAAATTTCAACTTAATTCTCAAATTTTATAAAATATTTTTTTAATTTTTTTAACTCCAACGTAGTTAGTTTTTAATATTTATTTTTTGTGATAATTATTATTATTTTAAAAAATTAAATTTAACATGTTAATATTTAAGTAATTTTTGTTATTTAAAAGTTTAATGTAGAATTTTTTTAATAAAAATTAATAATGTTAATATTAAAAGATCAAAAAAATATTTTATAAAATTAAGCAACAGATTGTGTACTGAAAATATACTTTAACCAAAGATTAACTTACTAAACATGTTCGTGTAAAGATGTCATGCAATCAGGTACCTCCTATCTATCTAATAATGATAATAATAATACGTAATATATTCCTGCAAATAGGGGTAAGAAATCAGCGTCTGATTCAAAAATAAAACAGGGAATCAGCTTCCAGTCGATGGACCATGACCTGGTTGATGACTATGCTGATTCAATTCTGGAAACTCCGAAATCTAATTTCAGGAATGTTTCCACAGTTCCGTTATTTTATTTCCGGCATGCGTCTAATCTTCACCTCGGCAGCCTCCGTTTGGGCGCTAACTGGATGTGCCGCCATTTCTTACGAATACGTGAGAAACACTTGAGCTAGTTTTCCTTCATCTCCCCCCCCCCCTCTCGCGAGCCAAACAGGTCATCTTCCAATTCAGTAATCCACACGCTGCAAAATCTAGGCAATCAATCCCAAACACCTCCAGATTCGATCAATTAACTTTAGATGCAGTGAGATCACAAACATCGGGAATTATTTCTCAACGCAAAATGGCCAAAGAAACGCAATTCGTGGCTCGTCTGGCCGCTAACCACCTCTACCTTGCTCAATTTGAACCCCTACGAGCTATTCTTTTTGCCCTTGGAACTCGGAATCGTGACCTAGCTCGCTCTTTTTTACAGACCATCGTTGCTCACTCTGGCCGATTCCAGAATATTTTATGGTCACCCTCTTGTTCTTCTCCTGCTCTTCTCACCCACTTAGCGACGATTGAATTGTTACAATTCGATAATGCTTCTTCCGGATGGAACTTCGACTCAGAAACACTGCGATTACGCTCGGAGTTCTTGTTGTTAGTTCAAAATTTGATCGACCTGTTGTCAGAAAGGACGAAGAAGAACGTAAGCATAGAGAAAGAAAAAGATATTTTAAAGGACAGGGGAAGTTTAGAGGACCAACGTACTAAGTTGGATGAAGGAGAAGAATTAAGAGATGGAAGTGGTGACTCAAGCAGCTGTATGAGAGTTTTGGATAGGATTTTGGAGTTGGGAATGAATAGGCTGAAGCCAGAAGTAGATGTCGAAATGGACAGGCCTGGGACTTCGGTTTCTGCCAGTGTTGCTCCTGTTGAAGAAGGAGAGTTGATGTGTCTGAGGAGGGTGATTTTGGATCATGCAGATATTTTTGATGCACTTTGTGGGAATATACATAAGCAAATTTGTCATCCGGAATGCTACGATCCTGGCTTAGCAACAACTGTTGGGGGAAGTGATGATGGCCTGGTGGAGCTGTCGAAAGAAGAGGGTGTTAGAATACTCGGTTTAATACTAAGGACTGTTCAGGTGGTTCATCTGGATGCCATGAAGCAGGGTCTAAAAGCGGGTGATACGGAAGAAGCAGTTTCGCATATTAGATTTCTTCATTTTGATCATGGAATCGTGGAATCTGAGTACCGGTATGTCCATGCTTGCCCAGCATTCATTGCACATATCTTTGTCTGATATTGATTCATTGTACTTGATAAGTTTCCCATGGTATAAATCTACGCCAAATTACGAGTTCTCAAGTCTTTATGGGGACTGAATGAATGAATTGCGTGTTGAAATACTAGCCCCTATCACGTAACTGGAATATAATCTGAATAAATCTTTTGTTGATAAACCATTCACGTAATTTTAACGACTTCTCTGTTTTTCTAAGTATTTCCTTTTCATTTTGATTGCTCCCACTCTAGGTTGCACCGATACATTGATATAGTTTGATGAGACATGGAATCTACGACAAGATATGTGGGATGTAACAATTTTCAAAATTTCAAGATATGGATACAGGATATATATATACACAATAATAATAATAATAAAATTAATACATGAAAATTTACATAATGTGAAATAAAATATCTATGATAAGGAAAAGCGGCCAAGAAAAACAAATTAAGTTGAAACTGAAGTTTTTAACTCAAATTAATTGTCATTCCTCATCGCTATTCACTTCACCAAGGTTTCTTATAACTTTTTGAGCTGTTTCAAAACGTAAAAGTGTATTTCAAAAGTTTTGAAAAATATTAAATAAAAAATATTGGCAATATGGAAGTTGAAGTACTGTACCTGCATTAGAATGAATGTGTATTCAATCCAGGTATCTCTCTCTCTGGGACCTTTTTTTTTTTTTTGACTTCCCTACTTTTCTTTGTCATCTCTTGTAAATTTGCTTTTCATTTCAACCTTAACTGGAGCTTTCATTGGCCATGGTTCATGTGCTTAGGGACGTTGTTTGATCATGAACTTTGGCAAGTCAAAAATCTGTTATGGAAACTTGTTATGGTTTCATTTCTAGGTTTTATATGAAATTAAATGTGGTTTTATGAAGGGATTGGTTATCTCTTTTAATTTGATGGTTATTCTCTTTGTTTCTATTTTCTATTCTTTGCTTCTTGCTGATTTTGGAGGATATGTTGTCCAACTTCCTCTCTCTTTAACATAAGGAACAATGAATCTCCTATTATCTTTTTCGCCTTTTAGTTTGAGGATGTAAGCAACAACTCATACTATAATATATGATTTGATATTTGCTCCATGTCTTGACTTATGCGTATGTGTGTATTGTATGCATGCATTTGTTCATGTACTTTCCTGATGTTCTTTTATTCTCCTTTCCTGCATTTTGTTACGAGCACTTTGCTACCTGGGAATTTGAATCAGTGATCATGTACTATTCTTTAATCTGAACTCCTATTGCAGTTGGGGAACTCTCTTCTCCATTTCTTGTTTTCATGCTGCATGGCTTATTTCTAGATGTTTATATCTCCATTTTCTTTAATATTTTTTTGTAGCATAGTTTTGAAAGATCTCATGAAGAGTGTTTTATCAAGAAGTGAGAAGTTTGATGATTCTTGGAATGCCATGCGTGACCTATTGCTTGTGATTTATGGAGAAGCCCTTTCATCGGATTGCAGGGATATTATTCAAATGATACAGGTGCATGTTCTCAACTACTTAGAGGGTCTTCTTTGGCATAAATCTTCTTTAAATTGTTTTAAAGGTGTCTGTAGGTAAAATGCTTTATTGCTTTATGTTGCTATATTGTATGTATGAGTTTTATTTTTTATTTTTAAATAAAAAAGCTATATCAGATATCAATGCTTTTTCCTCAGACCATTCATAATGAGCTGCTGTCTGAAGAGATTGAAGTTTATAGAGCTCAAACTGACAACTCCGTCCCACCTCCTCTTGTACGGTTTCTGAGATATTGTACAGAGTTGAGGCTTCATCAGGTTGTAGATGATAAGACAATTTTCCTGAACAAGGTTGTCAGTTCTTGTAAGGCAGAGATGTACCATTACGCTCGTGTTTCTGGACTACATGTACTTGAGTGTGTCATGGATACTGCCCTGTCTGCTGTGAAGAGGGAGCAACTTGAAGAAGCAAGCAATGTGTGTGTCCATTTTTGTTAATTCACTAGTCTGTTGAGCATGTATACTTCTATTTCATCTTTAGATGCATGAACTACAAATTTAAGTTCTCCTAGACTGCTGCATTTTCAAGTATAACTATAAATATGCATACTTAATGTATGCTGCAGGCTCTCCAGTTGTTTCCCCAACTTCAGCCATTGGTAGCTGCCATGGGTTGGGATTTGCTGGCCGGTAAAATAGCAGCACGGAGGAAATTAATGCAACTTCTCTGGAAAAGCAAGTCACAAGTAATTCGGCTGGAGGAATCTTCTCTTTATGGTTATAAATCAGATGAGGTATTTTTCTTCATATTTCAGGTGTCCTTTGAGGTACTGGATATTTTTAGTGGGAAAGTCACTGGTAAATATGATTTTATACCTTGGCAGATGTCCTGTGTGGAGCAACTTTGTGACACTTTATGTTATCGGCTTGATCTTGCCTCTTTTGTTGCCTTTGCTAATTCTGGTCGGTCTTGGAATTCAAAATTCTCGTTAACACTGTCTGGAAAAGGACAAGTGGCGTTGGGAGATGAAGATGCTTATTCTGACCCTTTTGTCGAGAACTTTGTGTTGGAAAGACTTTCTGTCCAAAGTCCCCTACGGGTAATATACAGCATTGTTATCTGCAAGCTTGAATTTCTAGATTATCTTCATTTTGAAGGGTTGCAATTGCTTATCAATAATTAATGACGTGAATGACTTATAATACGTTTCTCTGTATTACTTTTCTCCCTTAATGTGTTCTTCCTTCCTACAGTGTGGTTGAATGAATTGATCTTTTTATTTGTCACAAGCAGCAGTTTCTGGGGTAGCCTATACTTAATTTTCTTCATAAAATAGAAGCGATGCTACTTGTGAACGCTTATATTATGCGTGCAGCGAACATGTGAGCCTAGTATAAGAGAAGACAAGAGGGAGAATCTACTAAGAAGCCACACATAGAGAGTAGGCTTTATTTATTTCGCTATAATATTAGAACTATTCAGTTCCATCCATTTATGTTGACCTTTTTTAGCTAAAATGGTAAGGTTCCAATCCATTTTAATTTGGTACCAGTCCTTAACTCTGCCCTTGTGATTCAGTTCATTATCAGCTCCCAAAAAGCTACGCACTTGATTTAGTGCTATTCAACAATACAGTAATCTTTACTTTTCTGTTTGTTGACAGTGAAAACTATTGTAGGCAGGCACTCCAAACTTTGAATAGTGTCTCATTGCAATTTAACTTGCTGATATAATTTGAAAGGGAAGTTATTTGACGAATTGTAAAGGATTAATATTCTGAATGGAAATTTTAGAATTAATTTGAGATTTTTTTTATCTTGGAATGAAATGAAAGTAGGTTATTTTCACCATCTTCTATGAGGCAATTATTTTGAAAATATTTTCTTCTGAAGATGCTTTTAGTAAGTTCTCCTTTTCTCTTTTATAAAAGTGACCATATGTATACATTTGAATCTGCAGAGATTTTCTTTGATTGTCTAAGCATTCATGTTCCATGTTGTCATTGGGTGAAACTTAACTACTGTCTTTGTTGCTAATGGGATAGTTTGGATTCATATCTCTATTGCTCCTCTGGAAGGTCTAAATAAACATTCTTTTGGCTGGTCTAGAATGGCACTCATGACATTAATTTAAAATAATTTCATGTCTCTACATATCTTTTGTCTTATGACTGGAAATATTTTTCTGTAGGTGCTATTTGATGTTGTCCCAGGAATAGAATTCCAGGAAGCTATTGAATTGATCACTATGGAGCCAATTTCTTCCACTTTGGCTTCTTGGAAGAGGTGTGCTCATTGATTTCCTTTTTCTTTTTCCCCCCTCATTTGAAGGGATGTACTGACATCTTGGTATCAACTCTGATACTACCACCTTGAGGTGCTGGTTGTGATAAACTATTGCTACCTAGTTGGCCTGCAATAAGCCATTCGCCATTTGAGTTGTGATTTTTTTATTGCATCATAAACAATCTTTGCACTTCTTAGGAACACCTAGATATCAGATAGAATTTTTGGTCTGCCAAGTGCCAACTCTTCCTGGTACCTTTGAAGATGCTGATTTAAGTTGCACTCATGATAAAGTATCCTCCTGGTACCTAGATACATCTAGAATAAAGTATCTTGCTTACTTCCTTATTTTAGCTACTAGCTATTTGAGTTTGTAGCTTTAAAATGTGATATCTAGTTGTTCAAGATGGACTACTGATGAATGTGTCAACGTGCCTATACCCTATGGGTACCCTATAAAACTTACCCACTCGATAGAGTCCGGGGATCTTTGGGGCTGTGTGTGTGTGTGTGTGTGTGTGAATTAGGTGGACTCCTCGTGTTTTGCATAGAGTCTAAAAAATATACTATAGTTACAACTTGAAAACTGTGCCACTTGTTATAGATTTTTATGTTAATATTTGTTCATAATTTATATTCTTTAATCAATATAATACATTATGAGGAAAGTTTTTTAAAAAGATTCAAATAGCATTGAATGGGTTTCGAATTATATTGATAATTGTTTTAAGACATTTTTATTTTGTTTGTGATAAGTACAGGTCTTAGGAAAATGAATCTCAAGATTGAGAGAAACTTGTTCAGTTCAAAAATTTTCAAGGCAAATGGGTTCTGGTCTGGGGATTCAAGAACTCAATGGGCATGTGGAGCCCCCGGGGGTGGGGGGCTCTAAATGTAGGTTATGGGATGGGAATTGTAGTGCCCACTCATGATTCTGATATATCTGCTGATCTTTTTGATTAAGTATACGTATGGCATTAAATGTCTGCTAGTACTGATTTTATAACATTATTCTGCATGACCTACAACTTTTGTGTAAAATTTGATATTGAAGTATCAACAGATCTATTTCTTTTCACTTCAAAGCAAATAAAAATTGTTTTAACCTTTGATATGAAACTATCAACATTCTCTAGATTGTCGCCTCCCATTATCTATAGGCTTGGTCTTCCTTTTCTTTGTTGGTTTTTCTTCATGAACCATATCGTTGACCTAGGATGCAAGATGTGGAACTCATGCACATGCGTTATGCTCTAGAGTCAACTGTTCTTGCTTTAGGAGCAATGGAAAGGAGCATTTCTGATGAAGCTCATCAACTAGCGGCGTTATGTCATTTGAAAGATCTCCGTAACCATTTGGATTCCATCAGTAATCTACCTCGCAAGGTTATTCTCTTGTGACTGATGGTGTCAAATTTTTGCTCTATGGTTGCCTTCTCAAGATGATAAAAATTGTGGGTGGTTTCTTTTTCATATATTTATGTTTTGCAAGTTCAGTTGATAATTGTCACCTGGCTTATATGAATTGTCTCGCCAGTAATAGTAATATGTTTTTTTTTAAAACTCTTTTATAATCTTTTCTGTCTTTTATATTCCTTACTTTGATTTTTAAATATTATGAAATCATCTACTGTCTTTGGATCATTCAATCACATGTTTTTCTCAACATAAATGTGGGAGAAAAGTTCATATAGGATATGTAATGCCATGTATCCTTTCCCAGATGCTGTAAATTTAATCAAATAGGATCTGTGGCATTCTTTTGCATCATCCATGAGCTCTTTAATCCTTTTTAAATTAAAATATTTTTTATCTTGTAAGCTCTGGTATGAAGAGTTTGAAGACCGTTAGTGATTTTTTGTCCCCCTGTTATGCATCATATGTATCTAACACAATTTTTTGATTATGTAGATCTTTATGGTGAATGTCATAATTTCACTCTTGCACATGGATAATCTCTCCCTTAATTCAATGCATTGTCCATCCCCAGGAAGTGATTCTAAAATGTCCGATACATTCTCTTGTGACCATGGTGATCCGATTAAATGTGAAGGGGGAAATAAAATGGTTATATCTTTCACTGGTATGCTACTTGATATATTGCGCCATAATATATCCTCTGTGATTGAGTTAGAGAGCACATTAGATGACAGTCCAAGCACAGCTAGCATACAAGCTCTGGATTGGAGAATTTCAATTGCGAAGCGTTTCATTGAAGAGTGGGAATGGCGTTTGTCAATATTGCAGCATCTTCTACCATTTTCAGAGCGGCAGTGGAGATGGAAGGAGGCATTGACAGTGTTACGTGCTGCCCCTTCCAAGCTACTTAACCTGTGGGTAACGCCAGTGCCCTTGTATAGCTTGTGATTGATTTATTAACTTTTTAGAAGTTGTGCGTATCCTGAGTTAGCTGCCTTTTTCTCTGGCTTCTGTTGAAATGTTGTATGCATGAAATTTGACTATCTGCCTTTATTCATTCAATTTTGTCACTGGCGAAGATCTAGTAAGTTACACAATTTGAACTTGGCCTGTTTTGGGGAGTTTCTTTGATGGCTTTGCTGAGATTGGGTTGTGTTTTTGAGTTGATATTATTTTTTCCCCTAAATTTTTTTTTCATGTTCTGTTGTTCTTAAGGGAAGTATATTCTCCCACTATATATATGATCTGTCTCTTTTCAATATAATCTACTTTTCTTTCCGCAAAAGAAAAAGAAAAAAGATTCAGAGCATGAAATATAAAGGAAATTAGATAAGTTTGAGGGCTCCCTGATGCATGATCTTATATTTAATTGTACTTCTCTCTCTCTCTCTCTCTCTCGCGTCCATTTGTAGAAATTCAGTGTTAATGATCATATGAACTTATTGCTTATTTTATTAGATGGAATCTGCATGACATTGATGACAAAGAGAGAGTGAAAGGGACATAATCTAATGTTAATCCTCTCCTAAATAAAGCAGAACACTTAAACTAATCTCACCCGGCCAAAATAGAATACTTAAGTAAGCCAATCCTAGATGCATAGAAGCATTATTTAAAAAATAACTAAGAAACAATTGAATCTTTATTAAAATAAGTGATGCAGAATAACATTTAATCTCCGACATTCCTCCTGAAGTTGGATATTTGCATCTTCAAGTTTTGACTGAATACTGATCAAATACAATCACTGTCATTTAGATCCAGCTTTCTCTCTCTGCTCTGTACCAGTAGCTCCTCTGGATAGAGTTTACTGATAATTTTCTGCACAGATTTATTATCTGGTAGAACAATTGGGGATAAGATTGTTATTATATCCTCTCTTTATTTTTGCTCGTGGTCTTTTGAGTAGGTATCTTCTCTCATCTGATAGTTTCTTCTTATCGAAAAGGAAGTGGAGCTCTTTGGACAATCAGATTGGTTCCATTATATTTATGGGTTGCAATAAGTTTGTTTCCAATAAAGTATTGGGGTTTTCTATCTGTATTTCTTTGAATGTTTTCAACTGGCGTAAACTTACCCGTGTAATAGAGAATTTATGTTTTGAATATACAATTAGCTGAAGCTAGTGCAGAAGCCTAAATTGTGAGCTGCAAATACTGTTGCAGCCTTGATACTAACAGTTACTAAATAATCGATTTTAATTTTTCACATTTTTCTGCAGTTGCATGCAAAAAGCAAAGTTTGATATTGGAGAAGAAGCAGTCCATAGATTTTCATTATCTGCTGAAGATAAGGCTACCCTCGAGTTAGCTGAATGGGTAGATAGTGCCTGCAGAAAAGCATCTGTATGTTATGCATTTTATTTGACTCTTCTCATGTCACATTTGACCTTATTTGCACATTAAATAAGTATAAAATACTAGATGAGAGGCAGTTGAAAGTGCTATGTAAGAAATGTGACAGGCATTTGTAGCCCAGTGTAGAATGCTCTTTCAGTGTGAATGAATGCCTTGATTTTTGTAAAAGAAGGATATTCAGACTTCTTGTCCCAATATGATTTCATATGGAGAAATTTCTATGCATCTCTTTCACGTTTTTATTTTCTAGGCTGTTGGGAGGCCCCCCCCCACTGTTTCATCCCATGTCTTTTCATGTAAATATTCTAGTTTTCTTAAGTAGTGGTCACTCTTACTCAGAATAACCTTTTGGCAGTCAGGGACTATGTTGCTTGGGGATCTATTTTCTCCTTATTGTATTACTTTGTGTGGTCATTACCATTGTGGCTGCCATGGTGGAAAAAGACCACTCTGACCGTTGGTCCGTACAACTTGGGTCCTGCCTCGCACTTATTTTTACAATGTGTTGTTGATTTAATAGTAGCACTGATGGGTTTTGGATTTTTATCTTTGGAGATTTAGATAGTGTTATCATTTTAACAATCAGTGCTCATGTTTTGTGGGACCATCATAAACTCTATCTTTTCAGTTAAGTAGTCATGTTTGCAGTTAAGAAATTGTATCCTTGTGGATATTCAGATGGATTGGAACGCCCCCCCCCCCCAGGGGGTGTTTTTCTATTCTATCTTTTCTAAGTTTCTTTTTCTATCAACCTGAATATATATATATATATATATGTATGTATATATATTCATTTTGCTTTTGTATGCAGGTAGATGATGTGGTGTCCCATGTACAGGATCTAGATTTTTCCTTGTTGCGCTCTCAATTAGGTCCTGTGGCTGTAGTAAGTGCCTAAAATGATGAGAGAAAAGTTCCAGCTTTGTTATTTCATGTGAAAGGGAAAAGTATTTTTCCTATATGATTAGTTGTGATTAAAATGCACTTCTTGACAGATTCTTCTCTGTATTGACGTTGCTGCAACTTCTGCTAGGTCTGCAAAGATGTCGCAACAACTTCTGAATCAGGTGACTTTTTGTATAGGTTACAAGTGACACTCACCTAATAAGTTCTTTTTTTTTTTAAATGACAAGAAACATTAATTGATGAAGGTGAAGGGAGGAAAAAAGATAATATGCTTTTCCTTGCAAAGGCATAATAACTAAACACAGCAGGAAGAAGAAAAGGCCTGATATAAAACAATGCAGACCTGCAGTAAAACCATGCAGGGAGAAGAAAAAGGAAGGAGAGATTGAAAGAATGGGGGGAGAAGTAGAAGAAATTGAGGGAGAAAGATAATTCAGATATTCAATCTTCATTCAAATTATTATAATGGTCTCCCAAATGAAGAAACTTCAGGGCTATATTGAGCCTTAATCTTTGTTAAACTAAACTACTGTAATCCTAAAAACTAGGATTACATTAAGAACAAAAAAGATGGGATAATCCTAATCTAAAATAAATTTATTTAAAAGATAATCTAAATCTAAGAATTTAAAATAAAGGTAACTAATAAAACATAAGGCACACAGAGTGAATCTAATCAAATCCGAAGCTTTCTTGCTTCCAGTAGGATTCTTCGATTTTCCATCATCCATTAGGACAATGAATTCTGCCACTTAACATTGCATATAGGTGCGAGGAATTTATTTAGAGAGACCATGGTTTATACCATCTATCCCATAATAAGTTTAAGGAGAAAGCTGTATCTTTATAATTACAAGCACTCTTTGCATGCTAATGTGCCAAATAGTGGTACAAGTAGCCCATTGTCATAACTGTAAAACCTAGTAGGAGGGGTGAAGCTGCTGCAGTGGACAGTATAAAAGCAATTAGGTAGTCATTTTCATGTTAGAACTACATCTAAAGCACGTAGTAGGGGGAGAAGTTTTTAATGTTGAAACCCTCTTATCCTAATTAGAAATTAAAAAAAATGAAATTGAGGAAGGATGGAAAGGCTTTTGATGACACACTCCAAATTATGGGCTTGATTTTGGCATCATTTTAGACAATACAGGCTGATCAAATCTTGCCTTTAGTCTCAATGGTTGCCTTCTTTAGTGCTTCCAGCTTTTTTTCCATGTTGACAGGACTACATGATACGCAGGCTCAAATTATATTGTCTGAGATCTATCCTGGAGGATCTCCCAAAGTAGGTTCAACTTATTGGGATCAGATCCTTGAAATGGGTGTAATCTCTGTTTCACGGCGTCTTCTGAAGCAGCTGCATGAGGTCTTGGAGCAGGTTAGCACTTGCTGTTATTCCGAGTCATTTTCAAGGAATCCTGTCTGTCATTTACAAAATATGACTTACTTTGCTGGTTTTAACTGTTGGGGAACCCATCTTTTCTGCTTAAATAAACATTTCTCCCTCAAAATTTGAGCATTTTGCCACTTCCTAATATGCCTATGAGCAGAACATTTAACTTAACGGTTTGTGAATATTTTTCGGGTTCTTATTCCAATTTCCTCGTGTTTTCTCAATGAAAATTGTATCAGATTTTCTGCCTATACTTTTGTCAGCATGCGAGTGAATATCAATTCTGTGATGAAATATATGATCTTGTTGGTCATTCTATTTTGTGATCTGCTCCTCTAGGACAACCCTCCAGCACTTCAGGCTATCCTGTCTCGGGAAATTTTCATCCCTTCATCAAAGGAAATGCAACGACAAGAACAGAGGGAGCGTGCCCTTGCTCTTCTACATCAGATGATTGAAGATGCTCATAGGGGCAAGCGACAGTTTCTGAGTGGTACCTCTTATTTTTTTGGGCATGTTTCTAGACAATATTTTGGGTCTTTGATTCCTCCCTTTACCTTGGATATTTTGGGACAGCGAAGTGTCTGTACCCTGGGTACTACTGCGACCTCACATGGCTTTATACTGTGGCATTGTAGGTAAGCTTCATAACCTTGCTAGAGCTGTTGCTGATGAAGAGACTGAATCAAGTGCTACTAGAGGTGAAGGGTTATATGCTGAACGGAGTGTTATTTCAAACGGTGAGAAGGACATTGTTCTTGGTCTTGGATTAAGAGTTGTCAGGCAATTATCTTCAAGTTCAAGTGCAGGAGACACTGGCATGCAGTCTGTTGGTTATGATATGAAAGATCCTGAGAAGAGAATATTCCGTCCCTTGAGTGCCAAACCTGTTACATATTTGTCACAGTTCATTCTTCATGTTGCTGCAATTGGTGACATAGTTGATGGAACTGATACTACTCATGATTTTAATTTTTTCTCTGTGGTGTACGAGTGGCCAAAGGATGTAAGGTTCTCAAACAATAGGGATTTATTTATTATGGTTGATTTTGACTAAAATTTGCCATGATAATGACTACACTCCGCACATGCAGCTGATCTATTTCTTCTTCTTGCAATGTCTAATTCCATAATCAAAATATATTTTGTAGCTATCTTTGCTGATCAAAATTATGCAAAATTTTTAGAAAAGTATTTTGTTTTATTTTAATATGCTGAAAATACAATAGTGATATTTAGTTCCTTGCATGTTTAACAATTTTTGATCAATTTAGGATTTGGTGTTCTTAAACAAGCTTTGATGCTTTGGGGCATTAGCATATCTCGCTTTCCTGTGATAATTTTATGTTTATGTTTCCTGTTCCTTCTTTTCAGCTTTTGACTCGTCTGGTCTTTGAAAGAGGCAGTACTGATGCAGCTGTAAAAGTAGCTGATATTATGGGTGCTGATTTTGTGCATGAGGTAATTTCTGCATGTGTGCCTCCAGTCTATCCTCCTCGGTCTGGCCATGGGTGGGCATGCATTCCAGTTGTTCCTGCCTTTTCTAAGAGTGGCTCTGACTATAAAGTCCTGTCTCCCAGCTCAAAAGATGCAAAGCCAAATTGCTATTCTCGTTCTTCAGCAACTCCTGGTGTTCCTTTATATCCTCTGCAGTTAGATGTTGTGAAACATTTGGCAAAAATATCACCTGTGAGGGCTGTCTTGGCTTGCGCGTTTGGAAGTAGTATACTGTACAATGGCAGTGATTCTTCAATTTCAAGTTCTTTAAATGATGGATTACTGCACGCTCCTGATGCTGATAGACTGTTTTATGAGTTTGCTCTTGATCAATCTGAGAGGTAGCACCCCTTATTCTGTCTGTATGGGTTTCCATTAAAACTATCTTGCATATATCTACTTTGAGATGTACAATCTCATTGAATTATCATAAGTAATCAGACATTTATTAATATCTTTCTTTTTTGCATGTGTGTCTATTTTCGTACGGAAGGTTTCAGCACCACTTGGAAGCAAGCTTTGTTATTGTGATTCTCATGCTTATGGACGTATTATAATGTTAGAGTTTATCATCAGACTTTTCTTCACGTCTATTCTCATGAGAGAGTTGTTTTCTTGGCTTCATTATGGGGGTCAGCTCATGGGTTACTGTTTTTGTCCAACCAGGCTTGGGGGTGGTGGGGGTTCTCTTATGAATTTCCAAAGTGAATTTCTTTTCTTCGAGTTCCTACATTTTTTTTTTGGGGGTGGGGGGTTGGTTTCTCTTATGAATTTCCAAAGCAATTGGAGAATTCTCAAGTGAATTCCTGTTCTTTGAGTTTCTACAAGTTTTTGGCTTTGCTTATTATTAAAATATTGTTAGCTTACCATTCTTTGTTTAGTTATGCTATGTACATTCTGCATCATTGTATCTTAAGCTAAACAATCTTCACCGTTATAGATGTAAGTAACAAAGGCCTTCCTTTGTCAAATATTTTCAAATTATTCTCCCTCCCTTTAGTTTTTTTTTCTCCAGTTGTTTCCCTCTTTTTTACTTTTCCTTAATAAATTCTTTTTTATCCAACAGAAATTAAGATGCAAAGTTGCATGTTATGTATAAGGATGACTAGATATTAAATTTAATTTCCTTTCTTGATGTACAGGTTCCCAACACTAAACAGGTGGATACAAATGCAAACTAACCTCCATCGAGTTTCAGAATTTGCTGTAACTTCTAATCAAACTGCTGATAAAGAACTTGAAGCAAGAACTTCTGTTAAGAGAATTCGTGAACAGGACAGCGACACAGAATCAGAAGTTGATGAGATTGTTGGTAGCAGTACTGTTCCAGTAGCTCTGGCAGACCTGAGTAACCAGGAGGTTGAAGCTACAGACCCTTGGCATGACTCCTCAAAATCTGAAGCTGCTCAACTTGACACCACAGTGTTCCTTTCTTTTGATTGGGATAATGAAGAGCCCTATGAGAAGGCTGTGGAACGGTATTATAGTTTATCATCCTGTTCTTCTGTATAATTTCCTGTTTTCAGTAAGTTATGTCATTTCGCTTACATTAGATGAGTGCCTATGTGGTATTATCAATCAAACAAGATTTGTTCACACACCATCTATCGTAGCAAGTGCTTTGTATCTCTGACAGAAAAGTACCTTCTGTAGATCAATATTTGTTATTTAGCTTCATTTAAGTAAGGTCTTTAACCTTGCATTATTTATACATTGTCATAGACTTCATATTAGTAAAGTTACTTTCACTTTATATCAGATTACAATTGTTTGACATATTTTTTGTAGGTAGCATAAAATTATTTGACATGTTTATTATGATAGAGTGTTGAGTTAGACCAAAAAAAGGAAAGTTGAACAACTGATATTTTGCTTTCGTTTATTTGTTGTTCATTGCACAACCTTACCGACTGAATTAATGTCTTTTCCCATTTCAAACTTGTGATTTTTCTTGTATTTTCATGGTTCGGTAGTTTCCATATGTTGATTGTTGTCGCTTTTCTTTCTCAAGCAATGTCTACTTTACAGAGTATTTCCCCCCTCATCTTTTGCAGACTAATTGATGAAGGAAAGCTAATGGATGCCCTTGCAATTTCGGACCGCTTTCTACGTAATGGAGCTTCTGATCGGCTCCTTCAACTACTCATTGAACGTGAAGAAGACAACCAATCGATGTCTCCACAACGACAAGGATATGGAGGACATAATATATGGAGCAATAGTTGGCAGTATTGCCTAAGGCTGAAAGACAAACAGCTGGCAGCTAGACTTTCCCTAAGGTGTGTTGAGTCATGTCATTCTCATGATCACAAGAAATTCCATATTTTTGTATGATACAATGTTTCCTCCTGTGACTGGCATTTCCCTCCTGATTTGATCCTCTTAATCTCTAGGCATTTCTACTTATCGCCAATGAATTGCATTATCTGAAGTTTGCCTTGTCCTACATGTCATTCTCAAATCTCTAATTTCAAAAATTTTCTCTAGATATGTGCACAGCTGGGAATTGGATGCTGCTTTGGATGTTCTCACAATGTGCAGCTGCCATCTACCTCAGAGTGATCCAATCACGACAGAGGTGCTGGACTTCTCTATTTTTTTAATTATTAGTATGTTAATAATAATAGTAATATAATAATAATATGACTTTTTTAATTATTATTATATTCTCTATTGGGGCCTGATAATGTGATTTCTAATGTGCCTTTAACACCGTTGGTTCACCTATTTCTTGTCCTAGTTGACACTTCTTTGAAATGCTTAGGTTTTGCAAATGAAACAAGCTTTGCAGAAGTACAGTCACATATTAAGTGCAGATGATCACTACACAAGCTGGCAAGAGGTTGTATTTTCTTATTTGAATTGTAACACGTCATGAATGAAGTCAGTTCCTGCCTTATCGTAGTCTTGTGATATCTTTTTTCCCATCAAATTCAATCTACCATCTATTTTTCGAGGATTCAATTGAAATTGCTGTAAAATCTTTGAAACATACTTTTGTTCTGCTTCTATAGAAATATATTTTTCCAGTAAGCCTTTTTCTTATAGTAGCCTATGTCTCCTTTGAAAATACTTTTATAGGTTGAAGCAGATTGCAAGGAAGATCCTGAGGGACTGGCGCTTAGGTTAGCTGGGAAAGGAGCTGTTTCTGCTGCATTAGAAGTCGCAGAAAGTGCAAGACTGTCAGTTGATTTAAGGAGAGAGTTGCAAGGGCGGCAGCTTGTGAAACTTCTAACTGCAGACCCTCTTAATGGTGGTGGACCGGCTGAAGCTTCACGGTTTCTCTCCTCATTACGTGACACAGATGATGCTTTGCCTGTGGCTATGGGTGCAATGCAGCTGTTGCCCAATCTGCGTTCAAAGCAACTTCTTGTAATCCAGCATTTCACCTGCATCTTTACCCTTTTTTAATGAATAATAATATAGACTGCTCAAAGTTCTATTTGGATTTTTAGAATTCCATTTTCACCTCAGTGATAGTTTCTCCACAATACTTGAAGGTTCACTTCTTCCTCAAGCGGAGAGAAGGAAATCTGTCTGATGTTGAGATTTCTCGGCTTAATTCATGGGCTTTAGGGCTTCGTGTTCTTGCTGTCTTGCCAGTACCATGGCAACAAAGATGCTCTTCCCTGCATGAGTATCCTCATTTGATTTTGGAAGTGCTCTTAATGAGGAAACAATTGCAATCTGCTGCACTGGTATTGTCGTTGTCACTTGGACTGATAAGCACCTTCTTAGTAATTTTAAGTTTTTAAGCATTAGTGATGACATGCCCCCTTATATGTGTGGATTTTGTTTATCATGAGTGCACAATTCATGCATTATCAATATTTCGATTATTTTTTGTAGATTATTTATCTTTTATTCTCAATATGATACTTGACTTTATTTTCTGTAGATATTAAAGGAATTTCCTTCTCTACGAGATAACAATGTAATTACTGCATATGCAACTAAGGCCATTGCTGTTAGTATTAGCTCACCTGCCAGAGAACATCGGATATCTGTCTCAGGATCCAGGCCAAAGCCAAAAACAAGATCAGTTGTCCCTCAACGGTCATCTTTCACGAGCAGTCTGAGTAATTTACAAAAAGAGGCTCGAAGAGCTTTTTCATGGGCTCCAAGAAATACTGTGGAAAAAAATGCTCCAAAAGATGTTTATAGGAAAAGAAAAAGTTCTGGATTGTCACCATCTGATAGAATCACTTGGGAGGCAATGACTGGAATTCAAGAAGATCGTATTTCACCATTTTCTGCTGATGGCCAAGGGCGGCTTCCTTCTGTTTCCATTGCAGAGGAATGGATGCTCACAGGTGACCCAAATAAAGATGAAGGCATTCGTTCATCTCACCGATATGAAAGTGCCCCTGACATCACACTGTTCAAGGTATGGTTGTGAGTTGATCAGAATATTGGATGTGGCATATATGCATTTATAAGTAATGATCGGTGAATGAAAGTCACAGTATTTTCAAAACATTGGGTAGCAACAACATTTCGAAAATGAATGGTGTTTGCAACGATGCAATACTAGTATGCCTTACCATGTTAACATTTCACGTGCCTTAATTGCTTGCTCTTCTCTTTGCAGGCACTGCTTTCTCTATGTTCTGATGAATCATTTTCTGCCAAAATTGCCCTAGATTTATGCATTAATCAGATGAAGAATGTCTTGAGCTCACAGCAGGTGCCCAACAGTGCAACCATGGAAACAATTGGGCGTGCATATCATGCCACAGAAGCATTTGTGCAGGTACTTCATGGGATTGGAAGCCAAGTAATCATTGATAATGTCCTGTCAAATGTTAATGATCTTTTAGGAAACATGTTTATTCGCTTTTCTAGTATTCATAAGATGATGGCATCATTTATCATAGCCATCATGATCATTTGTCTATCAAATAAAAGATGTGATAGAGGTAGGAGAGAAAGGAGGAGAGGGAGAGAGGAGGCAGAAGGGAAATGGAGAGAAAGACAGACTAATTCGATTCATAATAATTCATTACAACCTAGAAACCTATTTGTAAAGAATATATCTAGATACTCAAACTACACTTATATTCCTTATTCCCCTAATTACCGCTATTATTCCTAATTCCCATGTGTCAAGATGTGATTTTGATGTTGCATTTTTAGGGTCTACTTTATGCCAAGTCTCTGCTAAGAAAGCTCACTGGAGGCATTGAGTTGCTAAGTAATTCTGAAAGAGGTAGGGATGCTGATGACACATCATCTGATGCTGGTAGCTCTAGTGTGGGTAGTCAATCCACAGATGAGCTATCAGAATATATGTCACAGGTGGATATTTGGTTGGGACGTGCAGAGCTGCTTCAAAGTCTTTTGGGATCTGGAATTGCTGCTTCTCTTGACGACATTGCTGATGGAGAGTCATCTGCCCGGCTTCGTGACAGGTTGATCATGGAAGAAAGGTATAGCATGGGTGTCTATACCAGCAAAAAGTGCAAGGTAGATAATTTACCAGACATTCTTGGAGCTACTAGAACTGTTAAATTCTAGTTATTGACAATGGCCTGTTATAGATTGATGTTTTTCCTGTATGGAATGCTTGGGGACATGCGTTAATTCGTATGGAGCACTATGGACAAGCTCGTGTGAAGTTTAAGTATGTAAAATTTCTTTTTCCATGAAATTGCTTTTGCATTTTAGCTCAGTACGTCAGCCACACTCAAAGTTTAGAGCATACCTTGTGTAGACAGACGTGAGCATGGGCTTAAACATGGACTTATATCAATACTTATTTCAATTCAGGCAAGCTCTTCAGGTGTACAAGGGTGATCCTGGGCCTGTGATTTTGGAGATTATTAACACTATTGAAGGTGGTCCACCGGTGGATGTTTCAGCAGTTCATTCAATGTAAGATCTTATGCCTCTATCACAGTTTCATTTTGCCGCAACTACTAGGATTATTTTTAGGCAAAAGCTTAGCCAGATGAGAGTCAAATATTTAATTGTTGGGCTTGGATGACGCATTGAATGTGATTTGATCATGCATTGAGCACAGCTTGGGCACAGATAACCCCAAGAAAAATGGGAAAAGACAGAGGAAAAATTAGAATGGAAAACTAGGTAGCAGATGCCCATTTTGATGAGAAAATTAAATTGCATTCCTTTCTCTTTCTGCTTGTGCATGAATAGGTTGGATATAGACATCATCAACATCTGATTTAGTTAACTTTTTTGAAGAAAATAAGAGCATAAAATGCTTAAAAAAATTAAATATGCTGTGTCATGTCTTGATCAATATTTAATGAAGTGTCTATGTCCTTGCCTACATCAGTCTCCAAGCTTCATGGACAACTAAATCTAACTATTGCTGGTAATGCTGCAGGTATGATCATTTCGCTAAAAGTGCTCCGACAATCTTGGATGATTCTCTTTCAGCTGATTCATATCTCAATATCCTGTACATGCCATCAACATTTCCACGTTCAGAGAGATCAAGACGGTCTCAGGATTCTACAAATAATTCTATATATAGTCCAGACTTCTATGATGGTCCCCGGAGCAACTTGGATAATGCCCGATACAATGAATGTGTTACCTACTTACAAGAGGTGATCATTGCCCTTATCTGTAATCAATTATGATGAATAAATACCATTTGTGATTCACCTAATTTTGTTTGATTAATATAGCTAGGAATCTTTGTGGAGTATGCAAAATATTCTTGCAGGGCTTTTATGAAGTCTTCTAAGTTTTTTTATTTAAAAAAAAAAAGAAACCTTCTTTGTAGTTTTTTGGCTTTTCCTTATTTCTTCTTCTCTAAAATGTTCAACTGCATTTTTTATTCTTGGTATCTTTTATGTGCATTTAGAATGCCTTGTTTCTTTGCAATTTGGTGCTAATTTTGGATTTCTTAATTCTGGTTTTTAATTTTGCAGTACGCACGTCAGCATTTGCTTGGATTTTTATTTAGGCATGGTCACTACCATGACGCTTGCTTGTTATTCTTTCCTCTTGATGCTGTTCCCTTACCCCCACAGCCATCAATAATCAGTGGGGTGACTTCGTCTCCTCAAAGACCAGATCCTCTAGCTACTGATTATGGAACAATTGATGATCTGTGTGACTTCTGCATTGGTTATGGTGCTATGCCTATTTTGGAGGAAGTCATTTCAACAAGAATGTCATTAGATAAACCACAAGATTTAGTGGTGGATCAATATACAGCTGCAGCCCTTGCCCGAATTTGCATCTATTGTGAAACCCACAAGCATTTTAATTATTTATACAGGTTTCAGGTAATTTTTTTCCTTTTTCATGTATTAATTTAAATCTAAAAGCAAGAAAATTTCTGCTATTGATGCTTGTGTATTCCTTTTGACCCCTGGAAACTGATCTATAAAGGTTCAAATTGGTTACTTTTAAAGGATAATGCATGACTTTTAATTGCTCTAGAAAGTTGACATTTGTAATGTCCTGCTTTAAGCTTAGACATAACAGAATTGTTGAGGAATTTGATGCAGATTACAAAGTGAATCAGGATAGTTAATAATAAATTAGGAGATAATTAGATTTGTAAACTATGGTAAGAAATGGTCTTAAATAGTCCTTTATGGCTAACAAGCTTTTGAATACAAGATGTCAAAATAGAAATTGTACAAGTCCAGGATAAAATGCAATTAATTGACCAAAAATAATGTTTTCTTCCACTCATTCTGTTTCCTTACAATCAATCACTCTCTTTCATCTTATTACATATAGTCCAACACTCCATTCCCTTATTGAAATACTTTAAAACAAAATAGAAGCAGGAAGAGCTATGAAGAAAGCTCAAATATGGCATGGCATTCTCTTCCACGCATACCATAGAAACAAGCTTATTTGGTTAGATGAGCTTTACAAAACATTTATTTTAATGAAGAGAAATGGTGAGCATTTGAGGCTGTTGGAGATTTCAAATAGAAAGGGTTTAGGGAGAAGGTTCCATGAAGAGAAGAAGCGATAGGTGGAGCCTCAACAATTTTATTACCTCTTCAAGCTCAAAGCAGGATGTTACAATGATAATATCTGAGAGTTGTCATTGTTAGTCCTGCTACGAATATTAATATGGCTTTGCTTTTGGTCATCCTTCTGCTGTGCGATCCCCATAGTTACTTTCCATATGTGCATTAAATTTGTATTGTAAATTAAAAATGATTCTCTGACTGGTACTTTTCTGCATGAAACATGTTTTTCCAGGACCACAAAACATGGACCATGCTGTAAATTTAGATGTGGAAAATGTTTTGACATTTTAATTTTAATTTTTCTGTGAGAGATGTTTCAGTATTCTAACAATTACCTGTACACAGGTAATTAAGAAGGACCATGTTGCTGCTGGACTCTGTTGTATTCAACTATTTGTTAATTCTTCTTTACAAGAGGAAGCTATTAAACATTTGGAACATGCTAAGGTATGCTCATAATTTAATAAGAAGAGAAAACTAGGAAAGGGACTCGCATATAGAAGATTTGGGCAAAAATGAGTATGAATTGATCAGGATTTTTATAGCCCAATGGATACAAATTTGCTGCAATCACTGATTCAAGAGGACTGTATACTTCCTTAATCTCTGCGAAACAGAGAAGGGAAAGAACTTAAATAGAAAATTAATCATACTCCCTCCAGTGGAATTTTTTTATAAAGTATTGGGTAGTTTTTATATTTTTTTTTTCCAATTACACCCTTACTTCATTTACTAGTCCTTTTAAAAGAATGGTCCAATGGAATTTCAATTCATTATTGAGATACTTATATAGGACAATTAATGAGGGTGTCTTAAATAAGTCAAATATTATAATTATTCCATGCAAGGGTATAATAAGAAGGATATACAATGTTTTAGAAAATTAAGGTTTTGTAGTTACCAATGCCCTATATTGTGGACCAGAGGGAGTATATGATATGTATAATTGAAACTAATCAGAATTAAAAGCTAGTTAACCAATGATAAGAAACAATTAAACACCCTGATGAATTCTATTTTTTAACCATTTGGTTGATCCTGTATAGGATCTTGATCTTGACAGCCTCGACACTTTATGTGGCTTCCCTTGGGTGCTTAGCACATCAATAAGGGAATCACTTCATCTGATGTATACATAGATCAGAGAGCACTTTTGCCACTATAGGTTTTCTATTATTATGTTTGTTTTGAGCCTGTATTTTCTGGTCAGAGGATATTTTATCCTTCATCTAGTTATGCATTCTTCTCCATCAAAGAATTTCTTATGCTGTCAAAAATACACGTGCGCGCGCCCACGCAGAACCAAGTCTTTTCAACACCCATTCTTTTAGCTTCAGAGCATTGTACATATTAAAAAATGGAAAAGAAGAACAAATGGATGGAAGACACATTTGTTTTTCTTAATTAACAAGACTGACATATATTGTTGCCTCAAACTATCATAATTTCATGCCTTTAATTCACTTATCCTGTTCTTTGTTAATTGTTTGCTCCTCTTCCACACCCCCCCCAACAAAAAAAAAAAAATGATGCAGATGCATTTTGATGAAGGGTTGTCTGCTAGACACAAAGGTGGTGACTCTACCAGGCTTGTAACAAAAGGTCTAAGAGGGAAAAGTGCCTCAGAGAAGCTCTCTGAGGAAGGTCTTGTCAAATTTTCTGCACGGGTATCAATCCAGGTAATTGGAGATGCCTAGTACGCTAAACATGGTTTTTCATTAACTAATGTTGAGGCCAGAAAGTAACTAATGTTGAGATCAAGACTGGGGAGACAATGTTGAACAGTTTTGCTGAAATGCATGTTAGTTTGCTTTTGAAAGAGCATGCCAATATGAATGCTTAGACGCAGTCATGTTAATGTTGGCAGTTTTGAATTAGACGTGGCATATCAGTGTGCCCTTGAACGTGCCATACAATCTCCCATGGGATGGGCGTTTCTTTCTCTGGATAATTGGATAAGTCTTCTCAGATTTTGCCGAGTCTAATGTGGTGTGATTCTTTTATTTCACAAAAACAAAAAAGTAGAAACAATGACATATATTAGAATCAGTGTTGTGACATTCGAATTCCGGCCAGACACTTAAATAATGAGAAGTGATCCTCGAGGTAGTTTCCATTTCAGTCAAATAAGTTTTCTGAGTGTGTCTGCGTGTTTTGTTGTTATTTTTAAGAACTATTCTTCCAGCAAATCATTTCAAATGTGCCCATATTCTGATATGTAAAGACATGTAATCTTGTGTTTCATTCCCATGCTTCACGTCTGCTGATAATTTTTGCAGGTTGAAGTTGTTAAATCCTTCAACGATCCAGAAGGCCCACAGTGGAAAAATTCCCTTTTTGGGAATCCAAATGACTTAGAAACTTTCAGGTTTGTCACTTTGTTTCTCTTATTAATCTTAAAGCGTACATTCTTGTATATATTAACCATCAGTTTGTCTGCTGTGATGTATTAAAAAAATACTTTGACATGTGTGCTTTTAAGAAACTTAGTCTTTAGAGTGTTCTTTGAATTTTTTAAGGCTCTAACAACCGCTGAGACTACTCCATGTATGCCACTACCATTTATTTATCAATCGTATATCATGCATGCAGATATTTGTAGTAGGCGCCATTTCAGCAGTTTATGCTTTTTATAATGATATTACCTCAAACACGCTCATGATATTTTGAATTTTAGGCGAAGGTGTAAGATTGCAGAGATTCTTGTGGAAAAGAATTTTGATTTGGCGTTCCAAGTGATCTATGAATTCAATCTTCCTGGTAGCCTGATAACTCCCTTCTCAATCTGTCTTTCTATCTTCAGTTTCGCACTACTGATTTTGACCGGAGAGGTTATGTTGTTGACACAGTCAGCCTGACGTTTTTGTTATGTCATGCAGCTGTTGACATATATGCTAGTGTTGCTGCATCTCTTGCTGAAAGAAAAAGAGGCAGCCAGTTGACAGAATTCTTCAAAAACATTAAGGGCACAATAGATGACGATGATTGGGACCAGGTAATTGATTGAACTTTCTTTTACACTTCTAGTAACTGAACAGAAAAGGAGATCATTTGCCGTCTTGATAGAACTCTTTAATTTGGTCCAGAATATTCTGCCACTTGGAGAACTTAGATGTTTGGAAACTATAAACGTTTTCCATACAATATCTCAAGTGCCAGAGCTTAATGCTGAAGACTTTTATGCTTCTTTAACAGATTTAGGGGGGGAAAAACTTGGAAGCTTGGTGAATAATCTTAAAAAGTGCTACCGTTGAATGAGTGTCTAATTTAAAGTGCTGTGCTTAAACATGGTACTATGTACTTGATAGCTATGTCCCTCTAGTGTCGTGGGAATCAAGATGCATCTTATGGACAAACAGGGTACCACACCACCCAACCATACATTGAGAGAGAACTCTTCCCATTGAAATAAGGATGCAGCATATATATATATATATATATTGAGTTGCAAAAGTACACTGAAATTAAGATGTTCCCTGTCTATCAAATGAAGCTTGGTCCTATCCGTAGAGAAAAGAAATATCTCTGTTGATAGCAAGGATGCCTATGTTAATAATTTTTAGTAACATGTGAATGTTTTGAATGGCATAGGTCTTGGGTGCTGCAATAAATGTATATGCTAACAAGCACAAAGAACGTCCAGACCGTCTAATAGACATGTTAACTAGCAGCCACAGGTGAGGTTTTATATATTTCTTTTGTTTCCTTTGTGCACTTAGGATTATTCTATTATTTGGGAATTTTTTATGGAAAAATTTGCATTTTGATTTAATATCATTCGCACTCAGAAGTATATTATACTTGTACAAAATAGGGTTTAGGATGTTGTTTTATTGTGTGTGTGTGTGTGTGTCTCGCTTTCATCAGTCTTAAAAGGCCGTTCTACACTGTCTATTGTTATACATAATACACAACATCACGTGTCTTTTTCATTTTTCTGCATTAAGTATTGCACCAGCCAAGTTAACATGATTAACTTATTCTCATGCCCGTACAGGAAGGTTCTTGCTTGTGTGGTCTGTGGTCGTCTAAAAAGTGCATTTCAAATTGCTTCTCGGAGTGGAAGTGTGGCTGATGTTCAATATGTTGCTCATCAGGTTAACCTCATCTAAATCTTAGGCTCCACTTTCTAAATCTTGTTATCATAACTCACCAAATATTGACCAACTACGTGTTCTTGAGTTTACACTGTGCATAGGATCAAAGAGCTTGTCATCATAACTTTCCAAATATTAACCAACTGCATGTTTGAGTTTAAGCCTTGCATATGATCGAAGGTCCTTGAACCCGTCTATTACAATAGAACCTTTAACGCACTTCCTATTTGAGCATGCATCATGTTTCGCTTATATATATATATATATGTATGTATGTATGTAGTTGGTGCGATTACGTATTATTGTTTGTCATTCACTCGGCCAAATTGGGGTTTGTCATTTGATGATTACATTTTTTCCCAGACATAAGGATGGCATGCACCTTAAAGATAGAATACATTTGGGTGTCTGTTTTCTCCCAAGAGAACGGACGTATGGGAAATGTTGGTTTTGGATGTCCAAAACAAACATCCAAACACACGCTTAGTTCTCAAAGTGAATGTTGTTCCCACCATTCACAATTCTCTATAGGATAAGGTGGGGAGTTAATGCTTATATTACCTGGTTTTTTTCTTGCTTATAACCAACCCAAGCTTGCAGGAGTTTAACGCCAGCAAAGATGGTTGCACTTGCCTAACGTTATCTTTGCCCATAGGCAATTTAGTCAACTGACAAGGGATCAATTTATCTTAACTTCGTGTCAATGTTCTTGCAGGCACTTCATGCAAGTGCACTCCCGGTGCTTGATATGTGTAAGCAATGGTTAGCTCAGTATATGTAATATATGGCTGGGGGAATTCACATGTACTGTGGGCCTGCCTCTGCGCATCTTCTGGTTATGCGCTTGATGTTTGAAGGTTATAAGTTGAATAATAGCTTCTCATGAGGAAAGCAAAGCGTACCTAATACGGCTGCAAAAATCACGGTTTGTCTCCCCCCCCCCCCCCCCCCCCCACAAAACGAAAAAGCATTGTATATCTGGTTGAGGTATACAGACTTCAAGCTAGATCCTAAAGACGGATGTCGCTGCCTGCTATCAGTCCATAACCGAGTTGGAGAGCCTAGCAGCGATTACACTATCACAAGGTTCAGCCAAAAGTAATAATTTGATGGAGATTCTGAGACTGGGACCACCTGATTGTCAAAGACGATGGTACTTGGAATTTATGAGGCACCATATGTAAATTTGCTGCTATTAGTCACGTGATTTTAACACACAATGTTTATTTTAGGATTTAATTTAAATCAGTTTATTAGGATAGCATAGAATGACATCTTGCAATTCATAAGACCAATCCCACTTAGAGGAATAAGGTTTATTGTCGTCGTCGTTATTGTTAGGATATTCAGGTAGATTTTCAGGGATTGGTGTCACAACTCCCTTGCTGTCGTGTGTGCCTGTGTGTTCAACGCTGCTTCAGTGAAAAGCAAGCAGACAGATCGAAATTAAATTCATATGGCATCAGAATCATAAAATGATTGCATTCTGTGGCTAAGTAATAGCTTGAGTCGAAAAGCAATTTAATTAAAATACATGGATTTGGCAGAAGCGTTGATTGTATGTTGATTGTTGAAATGAGGGGTGGAGTCAACTTTCAAAGTCATGGTCTTTTTATTTTTTGAATGTTTTTATGATAGAATGAAAAGTTTAATAAATGATAGAGTACAATGACATTTTATAATTTATGCAATTGACCTTACCTAGTGTTTTTTGTTGATAATATTGTTGTATTTATGATAGAATGGAAAAGTTGTTTAACAAGACATTAACAAGGATGTTAGGGAGAGTGCGATGTCTGCATTTTTGCAGAGCGACTCCTCACTTTGAATTGAAGTTCACTTCCTTCTATCCTTATAACAAGGATATCTATTGTCAATACAATACTCCTCGTCCAAAGAGTTAATTTTTTCTCTCCTCAATTTCCTTTATTTTGATTTTTTTCTGATTAACTAAACAACTTAATCAACAAAACAAATTACTCTAATTAATAAACTCTATTGAGAAAAATTTTGAAATTTTAGAAGTATTAAATTAATTCTAACTGATTTTCTAAATCAATATAAATTTTTTTAGTCAAGTCTTTATTTTCTTCACTCGCGAGCCGGAAAAGAGTAAGGGGGTGTTGAATGCACCGATTTTACAAAATTTGTAATAAATGACGCAAAGTATTCGAATAATTAAAAATAAGATAAATTTATGACTCAACCTTGATGCCATCGTAAACCATCCGGAGATAGAATAAAGTAAACAGGAGCGAGGAGTCCAAGAGTTCGCTTCTTCTAGTTTTTGTCATACTGAGAAGGAAAATACTTTTGGGGAGACAAGAAAGTTCGTAATGAGGTTGTCTTTTTGTCCACTTAACGATATAAACTACGTATAACTCATACTCTTTCATGAAACTCCCTACCACTGCCCCTATCATGTTTTCCCTCCTTTTTTTCACATTTTCCCCTTTTAACAATAACTGGCCAAACACTTATTTTGCATAGAACGTTGATAACAATTAACAAGAGCTTCTCTCCCTGCGCACGTGCGTGTGCTTAGAACATAGAAGGAAGCCATTGAGCCAGTAAGGCAAAACAGGGCACTATTACCATTGCTAGTTAGAAGACGTTCGAGTGATGAAATCAGAAACTCGGCCTAGGTTTCCAGCAGCCTCTTACCAGAATTTGACACCAACATTGCTCCCTTTGATAGTAGATAGAGATTAATTGAACTCCTTCGCAAAAACTTGCCAATTCTAATTTATATTTTCTTTCCTAAACAAGAACAGAAGGCATTCTGATTAGAACTTAGGAGTCAATGAATCAAAATAAGGCACCATTACCATTGCCAGTTAGAAGTCGTTCAAGTGATGAAATCAGAAACTTGGCCTTGGCCTCATTTTCAAGCAACCTCTTACCAGCATTTGGCGCCAACATTGCTGATGACGGTCACCTAAACATTAGAAAATATGTCATCACTCCCTTTGATCATAGATATCGGTAAATCAAACTCCTTCACATAAGCTTATCTGTTCTATGTGTGTCCTTAATTTCCTAAACAAGAGCAGAGCTGAAGGTTTTTTTCCCCTTCTTCAATGAAGGCTGTGGCAGACATTCCTTGTTGCTTTGGTCGTATACTCTGCATGGGCATCTCCATTCGAGCTGGCTTTCACAGACGTGGCAGTTGGGTCGTTGTGGCCCGTTGATCTACTCGCCGATGCCTTCTTTGCCATTGATATAGTCCTAACTTTCTTTGTGGCTTATTTGGACACATCAACCTATCTCCTCGTTGATGACCACAAGAAGATAGCCTTCAGGTGTGTATAATATAAATGTATGCTTTGACAATCAACGAATGTATGGTGCGAAGACTTACAGAGGGCAAGTCTGTAATAAAGCCTTCCAATGACAGACCACAAAGCAGTGACAGATACCCTTGATTCTATTGTTGGTGCTCACAAGATTTTGGCGTCTTGACTTGAACAGGTACTTGAGAAAGTTAGATTTTCCCATGGACGTGGCGGCAACTTTGCCGTTTCTGCAGATATACCAAATTCTGATGGGTAAAACGTACGGAGAGGTCTTGGGTTTCATGAATATGCTCAGGCTTTGGCGATTAAGGCGTGTTGCCAGCTTTTTGCAAGGTAGATTCCTAATACTGTAGTTAAGAATTTGAGTTTGATGCTTTGCAAGCTAACTGACTAGTGACCAGGACCCATTGTCCCCACAAAGATAGCATCAAAAATATTTCCAAAGCACAGAATGGTGTGTGTCCATAGATGGAAAAGATTTCCCTGACAGATATTAAATCAATTCTCTACCCCTTCCCTGCTCCTAAGCAAATCATTTCATCAAAACTAGAACCAGTTATTGTCACATAAGCTAACCTTAATTGATGGCCGAATCATTAGAGACTAGAGGGGGGGTAAATTTTCGGAAGCATTTCTAAACAAATTTATCAGGAAAGTGCAGAGACAATCACAACTGAACGGGGTAAACAGGACGGACTGAGGGTGAATATCGCTACATATTTTCACGTGCGTAATCGAAACCACAATGATTTTCTGCAGGCTAGAGAAAGACATTCGAATTAGCTACTCGGCCACAAGATTTTGTAAACTTATATGTGTAAGCGTAGTATCTTCTCAACCATCTTTGAGACTAATAATCACCAAACTGCCTAATTATACAAGTTTCATTAATGCTTCAGTTTTCGTTGTTTTTATCCACAGGTTACGCTATTTGCAGTCCATGTCGCAGGCTGCATGTATTATTGGTTGGCTGCCCTAGACACAAACCCTGGGAACACATGGATTGGGAAGCCGACACAAGATTTTGAACACATGAGCGTCTGGCGGAGATACACGCGTTCCATATATTGGTCTATTGTTACTCTTACCACTGTAGGCTATGGAGATTTTGTTGCCGTGAATATGGGCGAGAAAATTTTCACTATCTTATATATGCTCTTTAACATTGGCCTCAGTGCATATATAATCGGAAACATAACAAATCTGGTCGTCCATGGCACTGTCCGAACTCATGCGATGGTATGATAATTTAAATATCGTTCTTCACTTTGTCATTACAGTCTACGACACTAGCATCTCAGTCTATCGCACAGATTGCAAGCTTTTATGTTAAATTCGAAGGAAGATTCGAATATTTTTATGATTGATGAATGATAGAGTTTTGTCATTGCTATGGTGTATGTGAATTTCTTAATGTACAATGCGTTACGTGGCAATGTGTGGATCATGGATAATATGCATGTCTTTGTCTTAGGTTTCTTGAATGTGATTTATGTAACATTAAAATTAGATGATGTGGGTTGTGTGATATATGGATAAAAAATGGATTACATGAGTTATCATTAGGTTTAGATTTCAGAAATTATCGATTTTTCTAAATAAGGGAAAAATTTTATGAGTTGATGAATTAACTCAACCTAACTCATGATCTAGATTAAGTTGAAAAAATTCCAACTCACAAAAACGAGCTGACCCAACCCAGCTTGTTTTACATACCACTCATATAGTCCGGGTAGCCCATATTCACGCCTCTAATTTCTAAGTTAGGCATAAATGGGCAATATATTCCCCTGTCAAACTATCACATGGTTCTCGGAATTTATGAGGCCATACCAAAATTAACATTCTTCACCTACTATGTAGAGGGATGCCATCAACCAAACACGGAAATATGCAAGCAAAAATAGACTCCCAGAAGGCTTAAAAGAGCAAGTGCTGGCACACGTTCAGTTGAAGTTTAGAACAGCAGCGCTACAGCAAGAACAAGTGCTACAGGACTTGCCAAAGGCAATTAGATCGAGCATCGCTCAGCATCTTTTCCGTGACATAGTTGGAAATGCATATTTATTTAAAGGAGTCTCTGATCATTTTATCACCCAACTGGTAAAAGATTTTCTTCCCTTCTAGCTGGTAATAGGAAAGAGTCTAATTATGTTAAACGGCAACAGCAACTAATAGGCGGCAGCACTTAAACACTCAGGCGTCAGAAATCAAAGCAGAATATTACCCGCCTAAGGTTGACATTATCTTGCAAAATGAGATGCCATCATATTTCTATATTTTGGTATCTGGAGCAGTGGTAAAACATTCATCTCTTACATTTGAGTCTTGTTGTAGTCTGAAATGCAATAGCTCACTGTCTCCAATTGCAGGATGTGCTAATCTACATGAATGGAACTGAACAGGTAAGATGGAATCTCAGACATTTTTTCCTCGAAGGTACATTGATATCCATAGTTAAAATGGTCATAACACGTACTCCTCCTAATGACTCGTGAAAAGTAACATATAAACATATGAACCAAGAAGTAAAACAAAACTCTCTGGAACAAATTCAAAATTGCCTTCTTTATTTTCGAGCTGAAATATTCTTACACCGTTTGACTGAACTTAAGTAATTTCAGCATTTGTTGAAACTAGAATATGGAGGGATGGCAGGAGAAATAGGAGTTATGTTTAATGTCCCCCAACCTTTCACAGTGAGATGTAGGAGGCTTTCCCAAGTCGTCCGAATTAGTCATGATCATTTCAAGCAAATGGTGCAACCATATAGTAATGATGGGAAAGCAATTGTCACCAACTTCAATCAGGTTTCACAGTTCAGACATGTCATATGTTGCCTTTTCTTTTACTGAAGTTTAGTACGTGTCATTTATCACACATGCTTATCATAATACATCAGAGATGCCATACGCATTTCTTCAAATTTGAAAAAGTTTGATACGAAGGATGTACGCGTTACTTATTTCAGAAACCATTTAGATCTTATCTGTTTATTTTTGCTGGTTCATCTCTCAGTACTTGAAGGGCTTGAAAAAGAGGGTGCAAGAAGAAATTTCTTATCTGGCAGAATTGTTAAGGGACCTTCATCTTGAGGTATATCCACATTTTTTACCTCACTAATAGTCAATTTTAGACCCCTTGCAAAAGAATATATTATTCTATGGTACAGAAAAGTATAATATAATAACTATGGCATCATATAGACATAATGAATCAGGTCATACATTATGAGTAAGTACAATACAAGCGTGTGATTATTACTTTGCATTTCTTGCAGCAGGTAACACAAGAACAAGGCATGTATGATGAAGGTTCAAATTATCATGAAGATGAACCATATAAACAAGGTAACCTTGATTTTATACATTAAAGACCACAAGACATGTTAATCTTAGTCTACTGTGAGCAGACATTGTGCAGAGCCATTAAGACCAGAACCAATGGACATTTGAGGGTTCAGTGAAATTGTACTCCGGAAACACTGATATGCAATTCGTTTGTGTGTGTGTGTGTGTGTGATATTTTTCCTAAACATTGGTGAACCCGATTCACGGTGTGACCGTGCAATGAAAAATTCAACTCCCCTTCTGTCCACTGCAGTGGGAAATCACTACAAATCTAGTGAAAATATATAAATTTTAATTTGTATAAAGTGAAAAGTTTTGGAAAAATAAATTGTTCTGTATCTTCTAGTATGCATGAGATAAGAAATTCTAAAGTATTTATGTGAAAATAAAACAAATTGTTGTTTATTTCTATCTTCTAAATACTAAAAACATGCTTTGATTGTTATAGTTACTTTTGCTCGTGAAATAAAAAAGTGTAGTTATTGATACTTCTATTGTTATAGTTATTTATTTGTAATTACTTATATAATTTTATTTTACATCTTTTAAACATTATTATTTATTGTAAAAATATCAAATCAATATTTACTCAATATTTAACTTCTATTAATTTTTACCCCTATTTGGTCGGACAGGAGGGATGGGGAGATTTTAATTAGTTCTGGTTTTAAAAAATAGAGAAGTAGCGTTAAAAAATTTTAATGGAAATAAGATGTAGGAGGATTAATTAAAAATCCAAACCCATTTATCCATTTTTTTTAATTGAACTCATTAAAATATTCCTTCCTCTGCAGTATCCCCGTGCATCGCACAAGATGTAAAATTTAGTTATTAGAATAAAAATAATAAATTAATATCGTTAGATAAGCCTTACGCACATTATTGATAAAGACTCGTGCCTCTTTTGCAGGAAAGAAAGGAAATTCTAATCCAAGGTCAAGTCTAGTCCCGCCCAGAGTGAAAATTCATGGACATCATCCTAAAGAGAACCGGAAGGAAAATCAAGCCTCACAGGCACTAGTACTTCTCCCAGATACAATGGAAGAACTTTTCAAATTAGCAGGTATATCTACATTCATGATATTTGATATATGATTGACTCTAGACTGAATATGATTGTAACGAATTTAAGGTTGAGTTCAAATGATACTATGAAATGAAATTAAAAAACAATCAATATCAATATAAAATATAAAATCCATAAAAAGACACATTATTCCCCAAAAGATACAAGCGTCAAATAAAGCATAAAGAGGTGTGTAAGAACATGAAAGCCTTGTCTCATTGCATGCCATTTTTAGAAATTAGTTTGAAGTAAAATAATTAAAAAAATCAATCATAAAAGACTAGGGTTGCAATTATTTAGATCTTTTTATGAGGCAACAAATCAGACTTGATACTTCACAGTAGAGCAAATCCAAGTTAGCCCCCGAGTGAGTTTATATGATGAAAATTCGAAGGCCACACTTGAGCTCTATTCTTCTGATCACAGACCTTAGAATCAAACGTAAGTATGGGACAGCAGAATGTAATGACAAGGTGAATTGTTAAACTGTGTGCGCAGAGAAGAAGTTTGGGAAAAGAGGAAGCAAGATTCTTATGGCAGATGGCTCAGAAGTAGAAAAAATAAGCGTCATAAGAGAGAACGATAAGTTATATATCTTCTAAAGGTAAAATAAAGCAGTGACCAGAGGCTGATCTCTTTGCTATAATGCTATTCTAAGTGACAGTACTAAGACAAATTTTGACTATTTACTTGATAGTTGGCAGGCAACATTATATTATATTGAGGAAAAACTGCCTCGAATGTATGGAGACATTTGTGAACTAAAATTAAATCTCAAGTGAAATTGAAGTTTAAAATTATATCTCACATTCTCTTAACCCTTGTTGAGCATATCCTTAACAGCATGAGCAGCTTTTTGAAATCGCTCCTCCTCCTTATCTAAGCCTCTCTTCCTCTCAATCGAATAATATTTACTCAACCTCTTGCTCAATTGCAGAGCAATATTCATTAATTTCGCTGCAAATGATTGGTCGGGGGACAGAAATAAGAACAGATTAATGTTAGAGAGTACATTGAAATGCAACTTTCCGGTTGGAGTGGTTTGAACTGAGCAAAATGATGAGATAGAAACGAACTTGTTAGTTGACAGGAAATTCTATAGCTCTAATGACAGCATGAAAAGGAACGCGATTAGGACTTTCATTCTGGATATTTTGGACGAAGGAGATATTTGCTAAAAAATTTCGCGATTTAACAAACAAGATGAACACTGACAAAATCGACAAACGAAAAGGACAGCAAAACATTCGAGGGAAACATATCACAGTGCGCGGACTCGGACTGACAGTATTTCTATCAGCGTAGAAATAATGAAAAAGTAGAGTACTTGGATCTTCGTTCGTGGAATTAGCCTGTTTCTTGCGCGTACCAATTGAATTATTGAGAACGAAAAACAATATGTTTTCAATTGAACAAAGAAGCAATGTTTGTAAGGTTAATAATAATAAGGATGATCAATGATCAGCCAACTCACTTGGTCATCTTAAGCATGTTCTTCCTTGCACCTTGGAGTACTTCACTTGATATGCCTGCGTGGTTTAGCAGAACCATTGGAATTTATGAAAACAGAGAATTTCTGTCCGTTTTTTCAGGTAACGTTCAAACCAAAGCTCCCAGCATAGTCAATTAACCAAACTTAATAACAATCCATCGAGAGAACAGAAGATGAAACAACTTTCCAGCATACAGTAGCACAAGCAATTATTTATCCATTTGGGTAGTTCTCAATCTCCAGAAATCCAGAATTCAAGAGCAAGATCGAAGAAATTCTTGTAATGGAGAGTAGAAGCAATAATTAAAGTAATCGCAAGAAGATTTAATGGCGAAGAACAAACAGCGAAGCACTCACCGTTGATGATTGTGGAAAAGCGGCATATTCGGATTCTCAAGTAGGTGAAGAGGCTGCCATCGCTACACTTTTAAGCAACCACCGTAACCGTAGAATGCCAAGGACGAAGTCCCTTTCGCTGAAGCGGAACGGAGGGACGGGGGGAAAATTTTAGATGGAACGACCGAACGAGTGTCTCCCGCTCAAAGAGCCTTTGTTTTTTTTTTTTTTTTTCAATTCAATAATTTTCTCATGTTTTATTGACTTTGGTGTTTTTTTTTTTTTTTAGTCTTCTTTGCAGGTTTTAAAAAAGCACCAACCATGCAAACCTATCCGACCCAAACTGAACTGCTGCCTGCTTATCCGAGGATTCACTTGCAGTTGCAGGCTTATGCCTATAATTTTTTACTGGTGATGTGAATGAAAAAAAAGGGGGAAGAAATGGGTTGATTTAAGTCCTTTAAAATTCATATTTATAAATTTATATGAAGTTTTTTTAATATTTTTTAGTTATTTTATTATTTTTTTATGAAATATAATTTTTTGACACTTTTGAAAGAGATTCAATGTCCTAAAATATAAAACACCCTAAAAAATTAAAATTTTATTAAATAGACTTATTCTAATATTATCCTTTTAATTAATTTTTGCCTCTTCTCTTTTTAATATAATAAATTATTGATATTTTAAAAATTTATATTTTTATTTTAGAAAGATAAAGTTATTAAGTAGATTTAATGAGGCTTATTAATATGTAAAATTTTATCTACAAGTGTCTTATAATTTGAGATAAAAAAAATATAAATTTCATGAAATTTATAAAATCTTAGTTTCAAAAAAAATTAAATTCAAAATAAATATAAAGATGAGTTCATCTACGATTAAATCTTTTGCCTCCTCCCTTTGAAATCAGCTAGAATTGTAGTGCCACAAAAAAAAAAAAAAAGAACTGGCAGTGGGATTGAAAGTTGAAAGAAACTAGGGGGTTATATTGCACAGATGATACATGTCTCAAATGAAATATGTATTCCATACGTTAATATTTTTATTTTAAAAATTATAAGATATGATATATTTTCGATACATGCAAAAATATTTATAAAAAATTATAACAACATTAAAAATAATTCCAATTTAAAACATATCCAACCTAACACACATATATAGTTTTTTATAATAATATCAAGCAGAATATAATCATTAATTCTACTTTTAATTCATTTCTATCTAATTACTTACCACTTAGTCTTTGTCAATAGTTCTATATTTAGGGTTTATATGTCAAAAGATTATATTTCCACATTTTTATAATTAAAAAAATATAATTTTATCCTTTTATTACATCTAAAACTTTTTTTAAGAAAAATTTAATCTTTAACTTTAAAAGCAAATTATGAAAATATACTAGAAATAAAAATAATATAAAAATATTTAATAAATTTTAATTTTTTTTAAATAGCCTCAAAGTATCAGTTTTAAATCATTAACTAGTAATCTAGAAGTATCAGATATGTATTAAAAATTAAAATTTTTTAAAATTTAAAAATAACGTTTCAATACTCTATGAATATGTGTTGAAAAAGTATTAATGAGTATTAATATAGAATACAATATCAATACAAATACATGAGAGAATTTGAAATATCATTGCTTATAACTAAGGGGAGGGGCACCACAAAAGAAGTGCACTGTAACTTAACTAATGTGGCACTATATTTATTGTTGCTAGAGATGAGAATCAAGTGAGTTTAACTCACATGAACCTAGGTTTTATGGGCTTGGCCCTTTAAAGCTCAAACTTATAAATTTGATTGCCTCAAATTTATCATTTTGTAAAACATGACTCTTATTAATAAGATTTAAGGCTAAGCTTGTAAATTTGTTTTTATTTTTTTGGATTTTTAAAATTAAAAATGTTTAATTATAATATTTTATATTTTTTAAAAATACAATTTATAATATTAAAAAATGAATAATAAATAATAAAAATTCTTGTATTAAAGTATAAATATGTATTTTAAAGTTTAAATTTAATTTAAAAATTAAAATTTATTTTTTTTACATGTAAAAATAAAACAAGCTTAAAAGGCCGTCGATTTCCTTTTTTTAAGGCTTATTATGGTCGGGCTTTATAGCCCGACTTTCCATGTTTTCAAACCAAAGTCCTTATAAAAATGAGTTTAAATGGGCGACTCGTCAAGCTTGACTATTATTATCAACTCCAATTGTTGCAAATTAATCTACTCCTTGTACATTATAATATAGAATATTGATAACTACTTCACAATTTAAGAAAAAATATTTGAGATTTTATTATTTTAAAAATTTTACATCTTTCCAATTATATTCTTATTAAAAATTTTATATAATTTTCTTGATAGTAACAAAAACAATTGAAATTATAACACATTATTCTTTCAAAAGAACAATAAATGAAGTAGGGATATAATTAAAAAATAATTATAAAAATTACCAAATACCCTATATTTTGAATTAGACAAAACTTTTAAAAAAATGTTTTATGTTGCTGCACAGGAATTGTATAAATGGTCATATTCTATGTTTTGAATTAAAATTTAAAAAACTTAAACTATATTGAACAATTGTAAATATTATAATCCGCAGATTCATAATTTAATACTCAGTTAAAAATTCATGGTAGATGAAATGATTCATAGAATTTAAAAAGAATTATATTAAAATCTTATATAAAAAATTAATTACTATAATTATTGACAATTATCAATATAATTTAATTCAGTTATCAATAAACCTTACAATAATTAATTTCCTCGTATTATAATTCTAACTAAAATTTACAAGTACCGTGATTCATTTCCTAGCCTCTTGCAAGTTAACGGGCGGCTAGTCACCTCTCACGTGAGGAACATAACTTTCACGTTACTTCCTACTTCCTAGCATTGGCATTAGCTTGGGTTCTTTGTTTTTAGGATGATTGCCTTTTTTCTATTTTTGGTTTCTTTCCTTGATTCGTAAACTATATAACTACACCTTAATATTTTTATTGTGCGTGCATTAATTTGCTTTTTCCTCCCAAAAAAAAAAAACAGTTTGGGTTCTCTGTTTGATGCTGCTTCTTTTTTTTTTTTTTTCTAATACGAAACTGGATATCTCATTAATACTCCAAAACATTCATCAAAATATCGAACTCAGCTTCTCTCGTGATCCTCCACTTCCGAAAACGAAAAAATGGATGATGATAAAGATACGAAACTTTCCACTGGTCTGTGTTAATAATTTGCTAAAGAATGAGCAATAGCACTTTCCTCTTTAAAAATATTATACAAAATAATTTGCCAGTCTCTACGATAAACAAGCTTCCTCTTGAACACCCCCCACAAAAAAAAAAATGCTTCCTCCATAGTGTCAACAAAAATATTATTTCCATCACAAAAAATTCTAAAATAGATTTGATATATTATGTTATCTGTAGTTTGTTCAATTAGAATAGCCCAACTCATTTAAATAAAATCTTATATAACATTATTTTAATTGATTTTATTCCTATACCAGAATGCATGTTTAATTTCTTGCATTTTTTTTTACAATTATTAATATCAAAATTAATTTATATTTAATATCATTTTAATGATATATTTTAATTAAATATATCATTAAATGAGGTGGTATACCCAATCTATTTAAAAATTCTGCTTTTATCACAGCCTCTAATGATTGGATTAATGGCTTATGAATAATTAGTGTTCACTTGGTTCCTTGAATAAGAGCGAATATAATGAAATGTAATGTTAAGTAATAAAATGTAATGTAAAGATGATTGGTTGATTATTATAAGCTTGTTTGGTATGACATGGAATTGATGTACTTTTTAAAAGAAAAAATACTAAAAGAATTGTCAAATGACATTTTTACCCCTGATCACAGAAAACGAAAATCCTCTCCCAACCTCCTTTCACAGCGATGGATTTCTGCACGAACCACACAAGATTATCTCCAAGAAATCCAACAATCTTGAAAATTAGATAGAAGGTGAAGATGAGATTGGAGGGAGATGTAAACGAGAAGAAGATGACACACGAGAATGGTGTTGTGAGGTCCGATAATCGTTCGATGGCAAATGCAAATAATGGTGGTGAGATATCAATAGAGCATGCGACGACAGGTATGAGAACGACGATAGATCACGACAACGGAGGTCGAGACGGTGACAACGGAAGTTGAGATCGCAAACTGTGAGGGCACATACAAACAAGAAGATCGCAATATTAGCAGTGAGGAAGGGTGCCGTTAGCAAGGCACGTCAGAGGTGGAGGATGTCGACGAGAAAAGCCGTTGCCGACTGAGAAGTTGGTCTGTGGAGGAACGTCACCAGTGGAGGAGTGTTGTCAGATCATGTTCATCGGACGAGGAAGAGGAATCAAATGGTGAGAGAGCCGAGAAGTTGAACAGTAAGAAGGAGGAGAAAGAAGGCACGAGTGTCTCTTGGAACAATGCAATCCTCATTAGATAGGTTTGTAGATGTAATTTTGATTACTGGTAATCCTGAACCCATCCTGCGATCTTGATTACTTGATATTGTCTTACCAGATGCCATGAACAGGGAAAACACATGTAGGAAATGAACCAAACGGGCTATTAGAAAAGACATACACTTCACTAAACCCCGTGGACCAACGACTGGACTTTGCTTTCAATCCGTTGCGCCAACAGGTTGTTAATTATATTTTAAGAGAATGCTGCTATGTTATTATTAATTAAAAATTGAAGAGAAAATTTCATCCAAGGAACACTAATAACAGACCTTATTTACAGATCAAATCTAAAATAATCTGAAATATATTTACAAGATTTTATATCTGAATTGAAATTAAATTAGGAAGCAAGATGAACAAAATATCCTTCTTCAGTTAAATTGAACAATAAACATTATTACATTAACAAATAACAGCAGGGGTCTGACTGACAGTATTATGCATCTAACAAGTTAATTATACTACTATTTTTTTGACCGGAAGTCAATTATACGGCTTAAAAAGTAGCCTAACGAGTAATGATTTATCACCTGTTAGGTGTTCAATGACTGATGTTACTTTTTAACATATTACTTGTTAAATCTTGTTAAGTTACTTGTTTAACATCTAATATATAATAATATTCCAGTTAGATTACTTACCTAGTAATGCTTGAATTGTTTGACGAGTAATGTTACTTGTTAATTCTCAATCACTGCTTGTTAACTCTATTGTGTTACTTGTTAAACATTTAACATGCAATTAATCATTTTTTATTAAGTTACTTTTAAAAAACTAATTAACTTATTATAAACATGATGTTACTTGTTAATTCGATATTGTTACTCGTTAAGTATACATGTCTTGTTCAATTTAAATGAAGAATGATATTGTAATCATTTTGTTTTTCAATTTCATTTCAATTCAAGCCTAAATATTGCAAATTATTTTTTACATAATTTGTAAATAAGCCACACCAATACTTCTTTAATAAAACTCTTCAAAATTTAAAGCCTCCACTCACGATTTACAAAGGCCACTCATTAGAATTCTAAGAAAGCAAAGGTGAAAATTTTCTAAATATTTTTATATAATCCATGTATCTTGGATAAAATAGTTTTCTGAAAAAAATTCTCACAGCGAAGATAATAAAAATGACTGATTCGAGTTCTTTTTTAAAGAAGAGCCATGTGATTTTTGTTTTGCCACGGAGTCATGTGATTTTAACCGTGGCTGCTTTTTAACTTCATTCATGCACCGATTAATTTTCCGTGGGTCCCATATGGTGTCGTCCCCGTGGCCCAAAGTTGAAGTTGTCTGTTCCCTGGTCTTACTTTTCTTCCTGTCACGCAAAGACAGATGTTCCGATATGAATACCACGTAGCTTTTTATCGTATTTAGGTGTGTGGAGTAGCTTATAGTCAGATGTCTACATGATTCCAAGAGAATAACTGTTCGTGGTTGAACAATAAATATCAAACGCGTCACAAATTATTCATAGTTGAACAACAAACATCAGAAATGTTACAGATGTTGGATCGTAATAGATAATAAAAGGAATCCTGAGTTTCCTTACCACAGTTTACTCAGATATAAAAAGATAGTAGGCTTTGATAAAAAAAGTGTGTAATTTTATTAAAGTATTTAAAAATTACAGACTAAAAATTAAGAATTGAAAAGGGCTAGTAAATGTAAATTATGCGAGTCTTGATCGAGTGTTGACCGGAATTTTCTATTTTTCTTCTTTCTATTTATAGTGTCTGATAGTAGAAGCCTTCTCTTTGAAACTTAGCACGTTCTACTGAAGAATCAGGAATCCCGCAAAACTTATGGCACAATCTCTTCATTTTGATAAACAGCCCGTTTCACTGAATTACTTGAGCGTAAATTTGGGCATTACTTATGATCATGTCTTCGTGCCAACGGTCTGATATTTGAAGCTGATGGGATTTCAACATGTTTATTTGTGGTGGACTTTATTGAGCTTTGAGGCCGGCCTCTTTAGTTTATATTGAGCCTGACGTTTCAATTATTCAACTCAACTAGCCTTGTGACCTATTTGAGCGATGTTTCATATTTAGCCCAAATATATAATAGAAAAAGAAATGACCAGATAAAAGGTCTATTATGGTTAATAGAATTTATTTTGCAAATATAAATCAATAAAAATAAATATACAGGCATCATTCAGAGTTCAAAATGCACATGAAAGCATGGAATATCATTTGATAATTAAAATCTCTAAAAATAATGTTTTAAAATCATTTTTCTAAAAATTAGAGCTATTCACCACGGCCAATGTGTTGTGGTTGATGAGGTTGAGGCCATTTGTAATGATCAACACAATAATGCATCACATTAGGCATCCTCTGTGTTGTGTACCATGGTGAAGGTGCCATCCGCTATGACACATTACACAAAAATGATAGTATTGATGCTATCAACCCACAGCATGAGGAGAAATCTTTCGATCCAGCCCGAACCCCAATTTGGTGTTGTTTGAGGTGACCTACGTATTTGTATAAAGGTTATTTAGTGATCTAGCTGGTAGTATGGGTCTCATTTCAAAAGTATATCATGTGAAAAACTTAGACATCCGAAACTAGGTTTTTCACTCCTCTTTCACACTTAAACCTTTCCAAGGTGTTCGGAACCCAAACTAAGTGCTAAAAGTTCAACAATTTCCTAGAACAAAGCCTCGAGACTATGAACAACCTATACAATGCACTTTACCATATATAATCGATGCATAACTTATTATCACTCCTCAACCTCGATTCCAACAAAAACCATTAAAAGGCGTGATAATATAATTTCATAAACTATCCTTTTACATTAATAAAAAAATCCATCAACTGGCTCACATCAGTATTTATATCTTAATTAAAATTTAGTAGCACATATAATAGGAATAGGGCACTAAATACAAACAATCATCACAAGTAACATTCAATAGTACAAGTAAACCAAAATAATTGTCTTAGTTAGCAATTCATCATCATCAATTACACATATATAACTTAAGAAAAAGAGTCATATAGTAGGAATTGCATATTCTTCTGCCTCACTTGTCTTCTCCTTGACTTTCCCAGGGCTATAACTAGAATAACTAAAATAGGGGTGAGCGCAATTATTAAGCAACCAAAGAAAACTTTAACTCATGCACATGCAAGTCAAATAAAAAATAGCATGCAAAGTAGGCAAATAAAATCATAATAATGCTCAATTCAATATCAAGTTACATGATATTACAAATGCATGATCAACTGCTGTAACATCATGAATTCTTAATTCTAAAATTAATTAATAATAGGGATGAATTAGTCATTTAGTGTGTGATTAGGATTTTGGGTAGTGAAGTAATGTTTTGACTCTTAGGGTTGTTGTATGAAAGATTTAAGTAGAAGAATGGCGTTGCAAAGCAAAGTGTGTGAGCCAATGAGGAGTTTACTTACTGTATCACGTGCCATGGTGCATGGCATAGAAATCTAAGAGTTAAGGATGAGTATCAGCTCAAGGAGATAGAGGGAAAAAAGAGGAAAGAAGCATGGGAGGGTGAAGGAGGAAGGCAACTCTACTAAGGCAAGTATTCTCAGGAGCTAAGGTAATATTTCCAACCTATTACTTATCAAGTAAGTCTCATACTGCCTTAACCTCTGATTTTACACTATTTTTTCTTAGTTTAAACTATTAAAAAATTGAATTTGAAAGTTTTAATTGGATAATTTCTTACCCTATAGTAATAAAATAACTCCTCAAAGTTAAACTAAGACTTTATAACTAATTGGGATGTTAACGATAGAGCTTTGAGGTTGTAAGCTTAAATTGGTTGAAATTAAAGAGATAAAATAAGTGAAATTTGGAAATAAACGTGTTAAGATCATAATAGATGATGTGTAGGGTTAGAAAAGTAGAGATAAACTCTAATAGGGGAATTGATAGCATTAAGGTGCTTAATTGTCATAATCAGTACTGTTGGTCAGTGTAATAATTGACTCAGGGTGTCAATCTTGTGTAAATTATCGTTGTTAGTGCATTGTTAAGCAAAGGAAATTGATTAGGCAAGTTGTACCATTGGTAATCTTTCTTAAGAATAGAAGGGTTGAGATAACTATATAGTTTATTATATTTATTAACTATTATAATTGTGTAGAAGTGAATGCATTAATTATGAGTTTGATGTTTTTACATTGTGCACAGTTTTTTGCATTAAAGTATTTTAAAATGTTCTTTTTTTGTTAATAGATTTTGAATGAAATTGACACACATACATGCACACTATAATAAGCATGGAAGTGGTGATTTATGCGTGATAAAGGTATGATCATAGTGAGTGAGAGTTCACTCTGCATGTATGTGGGTGGGTGTGTGTAAACAAATTCATATGGTTGAGTTGACACCATAGGACATCTGATATAGCAAATTAAATTAAGTTTGTATTATGGGATATCTGGTGTAATATTATATTAAGGACTATTACTATAAGACATCCGGGCAGTCTGACAACTCCCTAGTAATCGTGAGGATGCTGTTAAGAGTCAATAACACCCCTACATATATGTGTGTAAAGGAGGAAACCATAGTCCTAAAATAGCATATAATACTTTTGGCTGGGTGTTTCTATCACTAAAAGTATGCTTAAATCAATATGTGATTGATCTATTAAAGCCTATAGCTTCAAGTTTAGGTTAATGGTTAGATGATTATGTTAATGTTTGTGAATGTGTAAACATATTCAAAAAGAAGAAGAAAAATTATACTTACATTTGATATATTAACTATTATTTTGGTTTTGTTTACTAATATGTCATTATTTGTGTTAATGAGCATTTAATGAGCTATTTGGTTATTAAGATTTTTATTTCACCCGTGATTATTTATATTTTTATAGGTTCTAATGTTAGTGGTACTAAAGAGAAAGATAAAGGTTGAGGCTAGAGAATATCTCTTTCTAGTGCCTATTATAAGGAGTTCATGTAATGAAATTGTATACAAGTTACCATAGGAATACATAGAAGTGCATAATCTTGTAAATGCTAACATATGTGTGGAATTTTATATCTTGGCCCTATTATGTGTATATACATGTGTTTAAAGTAACTGTGATGTTTTGGGCTAAGGATTGAGTATTGATGCATATAGATATAATTGAAATGTGATAAATGAGAAAAGTTTGGTTAAGGGTGTATATTTATATGAGAAAATGTGATTTTTTCCAAGTGTGCAATGGCCAATATACTAGCCAAAGTTGTGTATATATGTGAAATTATATATATGAATAGTCTATCAGGTGTTAATTGTCCCATTAGACATGGTCAAGGCCTTAAAAGCAGCTAATAACATATAGTTTGAAATTAGGATGCTTGAGTGATGGAAATTGACTTAAAATGAACAAATTTCACTCGAGTATCTAATTTTCAAACAGAATACTAAATTTAAATGAAACTACTGTCATTGGTTATATTTTAAAATAAGTTTCATGTAGGTGATTCAAAATCACCTCAATTAGATATCGGGTGTGGAAATGACACACCAGTGTTATCAAAACCGGACTAGACCGGTCGGTCCAACCGGTTCAATCGGGAACTAGTCCCAAGTCCAGTCCGGTTATCACAAAAAATTAGAAATTTCAAGAACCGGCATAACCGGCCACAAACCGGTAAAACCAGCTAAAACCGAGCAAGAACCGGTTGAACCGGTTATATTATTTTTTAATTTTTTTATTTTTAATTCATATTTTAAAATTATAATTTATACATGTTTATACCTAATAAGCATTATGTAATAAAAAAATGTATGAAATATGTATAAATTGTGTATATGTGTATATATTTTAAAGTTATAAATTATGAATTATGAAACACTTGTATATGTTTTGGATGAAAATAATATAATATTGATGGATGTTATATTTTTTATTGTATATTTTTTTTTGAAATTTAAACATTCATTTTTGTTACTATATATGATTATTTCTTTCTATTTTAAATATATAATATTTAAAATATATCAGTTTATTTATGATCGGTTAAACCATGGTTCAAACCGCGGTCCGACCATTGAACCGTAAACCAGTACCTTGACCGGTTCAATGGCCGGTCCAGTTTTCATAACATTGCGACACACACTTAAAGTTTGTATAACAATTGCTATTCTGATAAGAGAATCTAATATGTGCATCGCGACGCCTATATTGACATGTTGCAGCACATGGCATGGAGCCAATGCTAGTGGCTCCATGCCATATGCCACGGTGTATGGCCTTATTTTACATAAAATTGTTGTTTTGCTTCATTTTCATCTAATGCTTTGCATGCAAAACTTATTTGCCTCCATTGTGTATTGATATATATCATTAAGCTTTCTAAAGGTTTCAAATGTTTTGAGTTGGGATCCTAACCTTTTTATAAGATTTTAATTGGCAATTAGTATGCGTTTGAGTTTTGAATGGTAATGTCAAAAAAGAGCATTACAATTGCTCCTCATCTCTTTTAGGCATTGCTAACTAAATCCATAGGTTGATAGTTCAATAGGGCTAAATCCTTATGGACAGAATAGTCCAAACTTACCAATAGTGAGGAGCTATCTGGTCAAAGGTGCTATGCTTATTCTTAGACCATAAATTCTCCTAATTTTCAAATTCATTGAGGTGTTGCAAGTCCTTTAATGCACCTAATTCAGGGTGACGTAAGGACAAAAGGTCTAAGCAACTTACACTTACACATATTTTAAGTGAGATTTAGGAAGACTCAACCCTATAACCAATCACTGGGGCAACCTCTCGCCGAATGTATGATCATGCAACCATGCTCAAGATATAACCACGTGCTTATATCTCATAGCATAATTAAACTATTGCACGCATGCATAAATAGTCTTAAAGTTTTATATTTACTTAAAATAATTCATTTATTGACTTTAATATTATAAGAACATTAATCAAAATGAACTTATTTCATTTAATACAAAGAGGCCAGACTTGTATTACACTCTTTAAAACAATAAACTATTTTATATTTGAATATAAAACCATGTTAATCATGTTCGCAGACAACCAAAATCAATTTAACAAGAAATTAGTGCGAGATAAAATTCTTTTGGTTACCTCAAACTTTTAAGAATTCAAAGGTTACCCTTAACAACTTGCTTCCTAAGCTTGCAGCGAGCTCAACCAACATGCCACAATGTTAATCTATAATTAGATAATCATAATCATCATTATAGACACCACTTAACCTTTTAAACTCACATTTAACAACCTACCTTTCCAACTTTATGTCCAAACTCACATCCAATGAATGTATTAACTCCATTAACTCATTTAGCTCTAAATGGCTTAAATAACAATTAATATATTACCTATTAACTAAAAATCTTATCTAAATTAAAGAGGTTAGAGTTCTTCAAAACCTTAAATTCAAGCTCACAACCTTATAAAATCTTTAAAACTAAGTTTAGAAATGTCAAACAACTCTCATTAATCCTGTTAGGATGAATGGATTCGAATCCATAATGCTAGGTCTGAAAATCATCACCCCTTTAACAACCTAAGCTAAAAAAATGTATGAATAGAGAGAAGAAAGAGAGGAAAAGTGGATACCTTAAAGTGTTGGAGCTTTAATTCTTTCAAAATGGCCTTAGAAGCTTGCCCTAGTAGATTAGTTTTTTTTCACCTATCGCCCTTTTTGTTATTTTGTTTTATCCTCTTCTGTTTTAGCTCGCGAGGCCGAGCTGATATTCCAAAATTTTGACCACTCGTTGCATTTGCCATGGTGGATGGCACATAAAGGGCTCGGTCTAAATTACACCTTTAATCTGGGTGTAGGTGGCTTGATACTTTTCCACACCTAATCCAAAAGCTATACCCAAAATCAATAATGCCGTTAGCCATCACTAGCTATCATTGAATTAAATAACACTCAATTTTTTACCAAAATATTCTTAATTTATTTAATTAATTCAGGAATTAAAATCCAAAATGTTACAAGTAACATTGCCTATGCTTTTAACACTTCCAACAACATTGCTTCTCATAAAAGGTAAGGATATTGGCATATCATTTGAGAAAACTTTCGGGGTATTCTTGTCCTTAACCCTTATACTTAAAATGTTATGTTAAATGTTAACAAGTTATTAAAAAAATTATTTTTAGGTCAAAAATACTGTTAAAAAATACAAAATTATTGCCACTAACAACAATAATATTGAAATATAACGAGTATTATTTATCTTGCATGTTGTAAAGTAAAAATTTTCTTCTTCCCTTCATGTTATTTCATATACTTAGAGATAATTTTTTTAAAAAAGGTTGATATAATTATTAAATTTTATAAAAAATAAAAATTATGTTAAATTTCAAGACAATTTTTCATAACATACTAACTAAAAGTATAATTTTTATCTCACCCAAACTCACCTAAATTTTTTGTTTTGAAAAAAGTATAATTTTTCCTAAAAGTATTAGTGATAAAATTAAGTACTGCTGTAAAAAAAATTATAGTCCTAGCAACGAAAATAAATTGTCAAAAAATTCTCGATTATCATCCAAATAAAAAATTTCGTAATAAATTATCTAATATAAATATTATAAATTATGAGTAATTTTGCTCACGTTTTTGTCATTTTCAAGTTTTAACTTTAAAGTTACTCACACTGTCTTACTTTTGTCATTCTGCGTCCCTCCTTCACGCCAAAAAGGGATGGGTACTTGACACCGTCCCCCCCCCCCGCCCCTTTATTTTTTGAAAAATACAATGTCTCTGGATTTTTATCAAATTTTATTTGTAATTTTTTAACACTTTCAATTTATTTAGTTTCAATAAAATTGAATAAAATTTGTTATTCTTGCAGTGTTTTTACTTTATTAAAAAAACCATAAAGATTAAAAAGCAAAATTCCATGGAAAATTGTATTTTCTCCTGTTTTTTTTAATTGTTTACTCCTTCACTTTGCCTTTAACACATGCTTAACCTGCATGTTGCCACGTTTACCAACAGAAAGGTCACTTAGTTCTCTTTTCCTTTGGACCAGAAAAAGTTTGAGTTTTTTTTTATTAACTTACATTATAAAGCCCATATTAATGCTAATGGAGTTGGATTTAGTGTAAAATGCTAGCCCTTAACGATGTGTCAATTTTTTTGACCAACACAATGTGTCAATTAAAGTTTGAATTCTCATTTAAGATGTAATCACATCAAATATGTCGAAGCGCGTTAGGAACACCCAACTCCCAACTCTTATTGATTGATGATTATTATTTTATTAGTATTAAATTAAGCAATTAATAGTATTACTTTTTCTGAATCACAATATAAATTAGAATTAATTAACTTATAATTTATGAATAATGTTAGTGTTTGTGGTTAACAACAAATACCAAGTGTACCAAAGACGCTAAGTCTCAATTGATAACAAAAGGATCCCGAACTCCTTTACCACAGTTTACTCGAATGTAAAAAGATACAAGGCTTTGGTAGAACAAGTGTTTGATTTTTATTGAAATGTGAAAAGATTGCAGACCTGAAACTGACAGACTAACTAATAAACTAAAAAAGATTAACAAATGTAAAATTAAGAGTCTTTGATTGAGTGTTGACTAGTTTCTTCAGTGTCTTCTTCTTCTATTTATAGTGTTAGAGTAGCGGTAGCCTTTTTCTTGAAATCTAGCACATTTTGTTGAAGAATCAAGGATCTTGCAAAACTCATGGCACGGTCTTTATTCCATGCTCTCCATTTTGGTAACCAGCCCATTCCGTTGAGATACTTAGGTATGAGATTCATAGATTTCGACATTATTTAAGATTGTGTCTTTAGTGCTAATGGTCTAATATTTGTAGTCGATGGAATTTCGACGTGTTTACTTATTATGGCTTTATTAAACCTTGGGACGGGCCCTTTTCGTTTATATTGGATCTGATGCTTTAATTACTCAACCCAACTAGCCCTTTGATTTATTTGAGTGATATTTCATATTTAACCCAAACAATGCCTCCCGCGTACCAATGGCTGATAACGTAAGCCATGTGGCACGTTTGAAAAAACTAAAATATTGCTTCATTTCTAAGTGCCCTTTGCTAATATAGACTCATTTCTTTTTTCTAGTCACTTATCTTCCCTTTCTACCGTTTCTTGAACTTCAAGCATTTGCTCTTCTGCATCTTTCTTACCTTAGCTCTTAAATGGCTTCCTCCACTTTTGCCGCTTCTTCTATTGCTGCTCCATCTTCTACCTTTGTTGGGAGTCTGCTGATTCTCTTGTGACTATCCGAAATCCTGTTACCCCACTCGGCAGGTTTGTGATGGTACATATTAGTGGTCTAAAAACCCTTCCTCATTCTAATAGTTTTTCATTTTCCTTACAGGAAGATTCTTTATTCCATGAATCGGTGGCTTTATAGTAAGTTTCTCACTTCTCATGTTTAGCCTTTCTATTTTATTAGAGAAGTACGCTAACTGTGCTTTGTTTTTCTTCAGTGTTTCTCCTTGGAGCTTTCAAATCTCCAATAAAAATGACGTCGGGTACCTGACCATCTCTCTCGACCTGTCTGAAGTCAAAGCCCCTACTCAGCCAAATCCATGGCCACTGACCTCCATTCGTAACTTGGTCTTAGCCCAGATGACTTCACCCTTTCCTGAGTTGTCCTGTAGAAAACTCAAGAATTGGCCTCGGTCTTTTCACGCTTGAGTCAATTGGGTGAGGGCTTGAAGTCAAAGTATGTGCTTTAGTGGAAGGATATGGGTCTTTATAACCTGATCCAACTATCCCTAGCTGATGTCGACGTCCAAATCGAGTTTTTGACGGCCCTCTTAAGATTTTAAGTTTCGAGCTGCAACGCCTTCATCTTTGAGCTCATCCCTATGTCGCTTAGGGAGGAGAACTTCTATGTCCCTCTGAGACGTTTTCATGTTCCTGGGGTTGCCCATCACCAGGGAGGAGAACTTCTATGCTATCTCTGAGAAGCATGACTCCTACACCACCCTCCTAGCCGACTTAAAGTGAAAAATTAGGAGTGTGGGCTCTAACATGAAGATTATGGAGTTATTCTTCGAAAAGCCAATTACTGAGCTCATCGCTGCCACAGAGTGCCTGGTCTTTATATGGATCTTGGCCTCAAGGAGAGAGAAGCCCATGCAGATGCACTTAAGGATTGTGCAATCCTTGCTCTACGGTAATCAAATAGCCTTGAGGATGATGTTTCTGTGTCACCTCTATGACGGCATGAGGGAATTGTTGATGAAGAAATTTTTCAGTAACTTCCATTAGCCTGTCTAGTTTCTAAAGTTATGGACGACGGCCTACTTTTCATTTCTTCAGCGAGAGCCTTTCCCAAATGACTCCCGTGCCAACCATCCCTTTACTTGTCTCCTGAGTGGTCATTAGTTCTTTAGTCAGCAAAGCTGATCCTTGAGCAAGACCTTGAAGGCCTTCAATATTTTAGACAACTGCCTCTCCACCTGGTATAAGCACATGGTGGATTGAAAGAACAAGCCTATCAAGCTAGTAAAGGATGTGGTTTTTCTCTCGACTACTACTCTCAAGAAGATGTGATTGTCATACACTGGCTCTTTCTCCAAGTCTTTGAGGGTTTACTTTGAGTCCTATCATCCTTAACTGGTGGCGAGCCAGTTTAGATTGAGCCAGTGCATCCCTTAGGGCCTGTACCCCTAAATTAGTATGGAGCTGCTGGATAGATAGCCATTCCACACACCACTTAGAGGCAATGCAAGGTGAAACTTATAGATATAGATGCTTACCTTCGCTTCAATAAATGATGGCCCCGGCGCTTTAGGCGCATAACAAAGAGCGATACCAGTAGGTATCACCTCCCGTGTTTATCTTAGTTTTCTTTCTTTTACCTCATACCCAAGTCTAATCCTATTTTTATTTTTATAGGCCATGATTAGATGTAATCTCATACGCTAATGACGTTCCTAAGGGGAAACATTGACGCCCCATTGCTTTTGAGACCTAGACGACCCCCTTGTATAGGATCGCGGTCCAAAAGATAGAGCAATACGATGCCTTATCTTAAGTCTTAGCCCCCTTGGTTCCCAGGAAGCCCAAGGCTAAAAAGATCTCCTCAAGCTGTCGTAACAGAAAAGATGGTCCTAACAAGAGGAAGTGGGCTCTATCTCCTTCTCCCGATATTAAGAGGAGGAAGAAGACAACGCCTCCTCCCCTCGACCAACCTTCCTCTACTCTGCTCCTAATCGGCCCCACTCCTTAGAAGGAAAAGCACACGCACAGTACCAATGGATGATGATCCTATTAGCAGATTCTGATGATGGCAAGGTGAGTCCTATTCAACATGGGGACATAGAGACCCAACTCCTAGATCCTCGAGCGGTCACTTTCCCTGCCTCTGCCAATCCTGAGCCAATACTATGGATCCAATTGAAGTTGCTCAGGAGGTGGCCCGTGAGAGCATGTTGAAGATCTGAGGGCTGCTATGTCTCTTGTAGTACTAGGTGGTGCTGCCAGTCTGGAAGACATTGGAGCTGCAATTGACCAGTGAAGGGCTTTTGCTGTAACCCCAGGTGGTGAGTTGGAGTTTAAAGTCCAAAGTCTTACTTCTACCGAAAGCCCTAGGATGGTCTCCCCCATCAACTTAATCTTATTCCCTACTCATCAAGTGGTGAAGAAGTCAGGGGCTCTGAGAGGTCTTTGGAGGGATTTTAAGAGACAACTATGAATAATGCCCCAGTTGCCCTAGCCTTCACTCAAAGCATCTTGGTTCTGGGGTCAAATTGATTCCTCCACTCTCATGGGCCATGTGGAGAAGGCCCTGCGCTCAACAGTACAATCTGCGAGTACTCCTCCCCCTTCCACAAGCAAAGACAAAGCACTTATGGACCTAATTCAGGTATTGACTTACTCTACTCTTTCCTTCTAGTTTTTTTTGTCTCTCGTTATTAAACTCGCTTTGTTTTCTCCAGCTGGCTTCGTTGGATGTGGTACCTACTGATACCCTTATATCCTGCATTCGTGTCCCTAAAGCAGATGTAGTGTTGGATGCTTTGAGGGTTGTACAGTTCCAACTCAGCTGAGATCTACTCCTCATTCCTGAATAGAATTATGAGGAGATGATCTGGGCTCTCAAGGCTATGGAGAAGGTAATCTTTATGTCTAAGTTGGCGCTTCTTTGAGCTCAAGTCTCAGCATGTTATAGCATTATCAACCAGTACTGTAAAGAACTCCCCTTCCTATCAAAATATTTAAAAAATAATTGGTCTGTGAGGACGAGTATCTTGCCACCAAGACCTAAAAAACTGTTGCTATTAGGGTCCAGGAGATTGCCCCTCGTGTGGATTATCTCTAAGCGTTACGGGTTAAGGTGGCAGACTTGAGTAGCTAAAGAGGAGTTAAAGTAAGCTAAAGCTAAAGACGGTCCAACTTAGTTTGAACTGGATATCGCAACTAAGGCTCTGGATGAGGCATGAGCCATTTTGGATGAAAAGCTTCATTCCATGCTTGAGTTCGAGATGGCCCTTACTCGCCATTAGACCCTTTCTGAAGAGCTGGACTCAGCTTTGGCGACGTGGGAGACCATGTGTAGCCTATGTAAAATAATATATATATATATATATATACACTTTATATTTTCATTATTTATTCTTTATTTCCCCTATGTAACACGGTTCAAATGCAATAAAGAGCAAACAATTTTCTATGATTGTGCATCTTTTGTATACCTTGAGGCCATTTTAGGCCTCGAGTCCTTTATGTCTTTTTTACTATAATGACGGCCGATACTTCTTTAAATATTTTTTTATTTATGGCCCATTTATGCATAATCCCGTCGATGCTAGTTAACACATGCGCATTCCTTTTAAATACTTCGTTTACCCTAAATGGTCCTTTTCGGTTAGGCGAAAACTCACCAAGCGTTTGGTCTTTAGAATTAGGTGATAACACAAGTTTTCACATGAGTTCGTCTGCCCGAAAGTATTTCCTTCTTATTCATTTATTATATATCCTTGAAACCTCTTTCTTTTGGGTGATCATATGATCCAGCGCTTGTAGACAAATTTCATCTAACTGAATGAACTCATTCATTATAGCCTCGTTGTAGTCATCAGACAGTTTTCTTAAACTACTCACAATATATAACAAAGGGACTGCTATTTTCATAGACAAAATGGCATCGTGCCCATATGTTAACACATACGGCTCGTGCCCGTAGCCTTTCTTTTATATGTCCGGTATGCCCATAGTGCCTCAAAAAATCATACATGCCATTCTCTAGGATTCTCTTCGATTGTCTTCTTTAGAATTCTAAGGATAATTTTATTGGAAGCTTCAACCTTTCCATTTGCCTAAAGATAATATGGCAATGATGCCAATAATTTAAACCCACTTTTCTAAGTGAAGGCTTTAAAGTTACTTTCAGTAAATATTGTCCCTTGATTTGTTGTAATCGTTTGAGGAATCCTAAATTAAAACACAATTTGTTCATGCAGAAAGTTAATGATATTGTCTCGCACCACTTTCTTCATAGGGATGACCTTTACCTACTTAGTGAAATAATATGTGGCCACTGAGATGAATGAGCAGCCCTTAGATGAGGTCAGATAAATCTTTTCTATTACATCTATAGCCCATCCTTGAAAAGGCCTTGGTTTGATAGTTGGATATATGTCTAATGCTGGCACTTATTGTGTTGGCCTGTGAGTCTGGCACTTTTTACACCTTCTAGCATATTCAATGCAATCTCTCGTCATTGATGGCCAATAATATCCATGCTTACGTACCAAACATTATATCTTTGACCTTGACTGATGGGCCCCACACACTCCCTCATGCACCTACCTTAAGACTCCATATAATCAGTGAAGGCCAAAATCTAAATAATAACTCATCGGGGCTTTTTTTGTATAATTCATCTCTAATTAAATGAAGTGTTGAGCGCGTATCCTCATTCTGTAAGGGTATCGTTGACTAAAATCTTATAGATAACTCTTAAAACTATCTCGCCAATCTTAGGCTAACCCTTGTGAGATCGCACCGCATTGTACTGTCAAACCATGCTGAGTGACCGAGGGATGTTCTTTTCATTCCACTACAATTACCTTTCTAGTGAGTTCAGGTGATAGCCTTAGCCCTGATGCTACTTGAGCCAGTTTATTGTCCTCCTAGGTCTGAGCTCGAGGAATATGAGTTAACGTTACTATCTCAAACTCTTCTAGAATCTGAGAAGCTCTAGCATAATACATTATTAGAGCTGAGCTCATACACTTATACTCACTAGTTAATTATTTGATGACTAATTAAGAATTCCCTTTTATGACCATATGACGGACTTTCATTTCTTGAAGAATCTCGAGCCCTGTGAGTAGTGCTTCATATTCTGCCTAATTGTTAGTACATTCAAAATCTAATTAAAGAGATGATATCAGTTTTATCTCAATAGGAGAGGTTGTTACTATTCCGACCTTAGATGCCTGTTTAGTACTAGATCCATCGAACTTAAGCACTTAAGGCCTTGGATCTACTGAAAACACAGGTCATTCTTGCTCCTATTTAGGGAGCCTGGCTGAGGGGTGATCAGCCAGTAGATTTACTAATGCTTTTCCCTTTACTAATTTTTAAGGCAAAAATATTAATGAGAATTTTGCTAAGGCCAAGTTCCACTTCCCTATACAACCCATCATGATTGGCCGATTAAGCATGTATTTAATTAAATCAAAATGGGAAACTACATACATAACTGCCTTTATTATACAATATCTTAACTTAGTACAAGTATAATATAGTACCAAACACGCTATTTCCATAGCTGAGTATCTAGTCTCTATGAGAGTAAAACACCTACTTAAATAATAGACCACCTGCTCATATTTCCCACTAATATTTTAGGCTAACATACAACCTATGGACGTAGCGATAAAAGCTAAAAACAATAAAAATGGGGTGTTTTCCCTCGGGGCTGCTAAGACCAGAGGCTTTATCAAGTGTTCTTTAATCTTTTCAAAGGTTGCTTGATGATGTTCGGTCCAGGTGAATTCCTCAATGCCTTTAAGTTTTAGGAGCTCAGAAAACTCTTTCATCTTCCCTGCAAGGTTTGGGATGAAACACTTAAGATAATTGACCTGTCCTAGGAACCTTAAAAGCTCTTTCTTATTGCTTGGTGTCTTTGCCTTTAAGATAGCCCGTACTTTATTTTGGTCTACTTCAGTTCCTTTTCTGTGGACTAGCAATCCAAGAAAATTACTTGCAATTACACCAAAAGCACACTTAAGTGGATTTAATTTAAGGCCGACTTCCCTCATTCGAAGAAAATTTGTTCTCAAATACTCAATATGATCATGTGCCTTCTTAGATTTAATCATTATATCATCTATGTATACTTCTAGATATTTTTCTATCATATCATGGAAAATGGCATTCATAACCCACTAATAGGTGGCCCTAGCATTTTTCAAACCGAATGGCATGACTGCACATTCAAATGTTTCCAATGAAGCCCGGGAACTTGAAAGCAGTCTTGTGAATATTTTCTTTTACGATAAATATTTGATTATATCTGGAGAAGCAATCTGTAAATGATAATAAAGCATTTTCAGCTTTAGCATCTATTAACCTGTATGTAATAGGTATTACATACACGTCCTTAGGTGTGGTCGTGTTTATAAACTTACAGCTTCCCATTCTTCTTGATTACTAGTACTATATTTAAGAGCCACTAGGCATACCTGCAGGGCCATATGAATCTGGCCTGTATGAGGCATTTGATCTTCTCCTTTACTCGTAACTCTACTTCGACTAACATTCTCTTGGCGAGTTGTTGGTGCAGTCTATAGTTCGACTTTATAGGAAGCCTATGTTCGACTAGTTATCTCGCCAGCTTTAGCATTTCATCATAGTCCCATGCAAAGTAATCCTTAAATTCCTACAGTACCTGCTTGATGGCATTTTTTTGTTCTTCATCTAGTAGTAAGTTAATAAAAGTGATCCTCAGCTCTTATGGGATCCAAGGTTTACTTCTTCTAGTAGATCATGGACCTTCAGAGCTATGTGTTTAAATTTTAGAGATGTAGGGTCTAGCTCGTGCAGTTGTGTTACCCTTTGGGTTTCATCTTCATATATGACTTCAGCTCTAAAGGTTTCGGGTCTGTATTCTTCTAGTTTCTCATGTATATTGTGTAACCCTAGCTTTTGAATGGCTGTGACTACTATGACCTTTCTTTTTTTCATCTCAATCATCAACCAATTATATGATGGGCTCACGCCTCTGCGATGTTAGAGGCACTATAGCGTCCATTATTATTTTGCATGAAAGGATTCCTTGAGCCTTTCAAAACGTAAATAGGCCCAAATTAGCGTCATAATACCTCGCATCCACGAAGTTAATGACTGTTGTGAATGGCTTATCTTCAGCCCATACCACTTCTACCTCTTCTCCTTTCCACATAAGGAGCATCTGATGCAATGAAAAAGGTACACACTCATTAGCATGGATTTAATCTTGACCTAAGAGGGCCTGGTACTGTGCTATGGTGCTGATTATGAAAAAAGCTGTCAATGATGACTTAGTCCTAACATCAACCTGCAATGGTAATACATCAAGGACCTTAATGCAGTCCCAGTAAATCCTAAAACAAACACCTTAGTCGATATCAAGTCATGCTCCTCTCACCCCATCTTGAGCATCATGTGAGCTGGTAGTATGTTTACCGCCAATCCGTTGTCCACGAGGACCTTAGTCATTGGCCTCCTGTTAAAATGTGCCTTGATATATAAAGGCTTCAAGTGTTGGGTCATCTTAATGCTAGGTTTTTCCAGGACGGCTTGCTTTGACTTTCCTTCTATTACTTTTAAGGTGATTTGACAGACGGGCTCCATAACCCTCTCTTTTTGCATCTGCTTCCTTATAGGCTCATACCTCTCTTCTTCCCTTAGCTCCATTGGGCAATATTGATATGGGCTCGCTTGTGTCAGCCTCAAGGAGTTCTATTTTTACTGGTCCTAGGTACCATTAGTGGTGGACCAGAACTAGGAAGGTAAAGTTAATAAAACCACACAGTAGAGGTTAAACAGTATCTTCTCAATGTGAATGGTCCCATCACACTAATTTTCATTCTCACTCCCTTCGTCCCAATCCTCACTGGACTTCCTTTTAAACTTGTTAGCCTCCTGCTGAACATCAGAGCTATCTTGTACCTCAATTTTTTACTATTTGAGGTATCTCTGTGTAGGTTGCTTTTATTAAAGACATCATTTTTGGGCCCTCATTAAGGTAGTTGTGAACTTCTTATGTCTATGACCCTTTATTTTAGAGGTGGCACGTTGTCGAGCAGCATAACAAACCTACCTGAGCCCTTAGCGGCTTTTGGCTTTAAAGGAAGCTCTGTGTTACTTTTTGATGTCGTTAATGGTGGTAAAGGTAGATCGTTAGGGCCTACATCCTAGCCTATTAGTGTCCCCACAAATGACTCACCTGCTCCTTAAGGTATCGAGTACTTTACAAAGAAGTTGAATTTACCAGACGATTCCCCTAGATGGTCCCAGACCACCTTAGATCCATTTGGCTCTGTCATTATCAACCCCCTGGGCCAATATCCCATACCGAGGGTCGTTTGCTATCATTATTCATATTCTGCTAGTTGTCTTCATTTTGGGTTTCTCCCAAGTAATCCCAAACTACTTTGGAGTCATCTGGGCTTTTGATGCTCTACCTTTCCAAGCCCACCTCCCATCTAAAAGACTTGTTCCTACTAGATCGGCTCGTAAGTTTTCCCAGGCAATCCCATATAGTCTTAGAGTTTTCTTAAGTCACTTTATCCCTATTCTAGGCATTCCAGGGTCTCTTATCTTTCTGCCTACCATCACTTCTCCTGAGCTGTCGTTCGCCAGAGTTTATCTCCACCATGTTGACTGTGGCAAATGGTGGGAACGGGTCCTCGTCTATAACCATGGATTCTTTCTTAGGAAATTTTAGAACTCCCTTGTTAATCCGATCCTGGATGATATTCTTGAACCCCCAACACGCCTTGGTATTGTGACTCTATGAATGATAGTACTTATAGTATTCCTTCTCTCTCTTTCTATTCTTCCTTCAAAGTGATTTTATGATTAGTAGGTAGGGAGATAAAGTTTTCTTTAAGAAGGAAATTGAAAATTTTCTCTGTTTTAGTGATATCAAAAGTATACTGGATTGCGTTCAGCCTTTTAAGAAGCTCTCCAGCCTTCCTTATCAAAGCTAGGCATGTGCATGTGTAATTGCTAGTATTCTTTAGTTCTGCCACTACCATATTTAGGTCTCCAAAATAGATTCCTGCCATAGTCCGTTGGTGATAGTCCTCTTCCTTGAGCAGTTCATCATAACCTCATACTTCAATCACAAGTTTGTAGAAATCTCAAAATTCCATCCCCTAAAATTTCTTTCAGAATTCTATATCTAGTCTTGCTTGTACCAGTTTGACTAATTCAATTTTTGAAAGCGGTGCGTGACACCTGCTCCTCAGACGTTTGAACCTTACTAAGTATTGGTCCGTCGTTTCTCTGGCCCATTGTGTAAGCTTGCAGAGTTTTGTTATGCTGATCTCCGGCTCTACCTTATAAAACTGGATATGGAATTTCTACTCCATTTCTATCTAGCTGATGATTGAGTTATAGGATAGTGACATATACCATGTGAACGTCGGGTCCGTGAGAGTATTTAGTAACAATCTTAGCTGTAAGTTAGCGAAATTCTTATAGTTAGCAATCTTGCTACATTGAATTGTGAACCTCCAAATGTGCTCCAGTGTCGACTGCATTTTGTGCCCTAAGAACAACGTGAAGTCAAGGATCCTATATCCCCAAGGTTATGGGTTGTCCCTGTCTATGTACTCTGGATATGATTTTTAAGAAGGGGGTCAATTGGCCTCAGCCTTGGTCCATATATATCGTGAGTAGCATCCCTTAAAGCCTTTATGTTCACCACTTGGTTTTGAGGCTCGATCTGACTCTCTAGGATCATTATCATGCCCTCCAGCCACTCGTGCTGGGTTCCTATAAATAATATAAAGGATTACTTAAAAGGATGAGTATGAGAAAATATTTGGAGGTTAGGGATGTCTTTTATAAGTAGGCGGCCCCGATGGCTATCACTTACATTAATTCCTCCTTGCTGTCCTCTAAACGGCCCTAAACTTGAGCCTGCTTCTAAAGGAGTGCTTCTTAATGACGCGGCTATATTCTTCATGCCGTCATGTAGAGCCTGCATCATGATCTGCTGTCGTTCTTTCTCCTTGCGTTCTAACATTTCCAGGATAGTGCAAAGAACCTTTGGTTCTCTTCCAACTGCTTATCCATCTGGTCTTGAATTTCCCACAGCATTTCTGCCATAAGTCTATTGGATATAATCAGTAGGTTGGGTTGTCCACTTCTTGAATTTAAGCCAGAGCTCGTGCTGCTACTACCTATCTTCATTGGCACTATGTGCTCATGATGTTTAGCTGCTTTAGCATCAGGCGGTAAGTGTTCTAACCCCGCATGTGCAAAGGTCCCTTCTGGTTCGTGAGAACCAACACTTATTTCATCAGTCCTTTTGTCTTTTTGCGTCCTTGCAATCTTTATTACATAGGTCCCATTAGGCGTGCCAAAAAATGTTTGTGATAAACAACAAATGTCAGGCGTGCCAGAGACACTGAATCTCAATTGATAACAAAAGGATCTTGAGCTTTTTTACCACAATTTACTCGAATGTAAAAAGATACAAAGCTTTGGTAGAACAAATATTCAATTTTTATTGAAATGTGAAAATATTACAGACCTAAAACTGACAAATTAACTAATAAACTAAAAAGGGCTAACAAAGGTAAAATTATGAGTCTTTAATTGAGTGTTGACTAGTTTTTTCTGTGTCTTCTTCTTCTATTTATAGTGTTAAAGTAACGATAGCCTCTTTTTTGAAACTTAGCACGTTTTGTCGAAGAATTAGGAGTCTCGCAAAACTCACGGTACGGTCTTTATTTCATACTCTCTATTTTGATAACCAGCTCATTTCACTGAGATAATTAGTCGTGAGGTCCATAGATTTTGACATTACTTAAGATCGTATCTTTCGTGCCAACGGTCTAATATTTGCAGTTGATGAGATTTCGGTATGTTTACTTATTGTGGCCTTTATTAAGCCTCGGGGCCAACTCTTTTCGTTTATATTGGGCCTGATTAAAATATTAAATTTTTAAAAATATTAAATTTTTTTATTTATATCCTTATTAAATATTTTATATAAAATTTTTGATAATAGTAATATAAATTTTTTTGAAGTTTATGAAAAATGTCTACTAATTCGCAATTGAATCACGGTTTTGCAAGGAACAATGTCACAAAAATGGGACGAGCACAAAACGAAACACTACAATTCTGTGGGCGTGTACAGAGCTGTGTACAGTAGTCATTTATTCGAGAGAGGGTATGTGTCAATTCTAGAGAGAAATCGGGAAAAAAGATGGAGAGAGGGAGGAGTGTTTCAGAAGCTCACTGCTTCGCTGATTTTGAGGCATGTAGAGAGAGAGAGGGGAGAGAGGGAGGAGTACTACACAAGTTTCACAGGCCCACATTTATATTGTATTAGGGCCTCCTCTCTTCAACATCAGTCTCGCTGAAAGTTTCCTGAGCTCTCTCAGAGAAATCCCCAGGTGGGTCTGGGTTTTCCTCAGATTCTTTTATTGTCTTTGTTTTTCTTTGCTTTTGATAGTTAGTCGATGGATTTTAGACGATGTCGGTCTCCCTCGTAGGCTTTTTTCCGGTCCAGGTTTACCTTGTATTTTATTTGACTGTGTCTTGTGTTTTGGTTCTTTTTGGGGGTTTTCAATGTTCTACTAAAGGCTTAGGCTGGTTACTGTTAGATGTCATCGATCATATCGCGATGTCCGGTAAATCTGCTGATACATTTCTGATATATATATATATATATATTTTTTTTTCTCAATCTGGGGTTTTCGTGTTTCTTCGGTACTCCCCCCCCCCTTCCATTTCTTAAGAATTTGTATTTGCATATTGTTTGATTGGAGGAGTGACTTGGAATGACCCTAGCAATCTTCCGATGGTCCTTACCCTTCGCATTTGGGGTTTTTACTTTGAATGTCGTTTCTGTTCTGAGGGCTTTCTGAATGAAGTGACATTTCACCGTCTAATATATCCTCCATAATTTTTCTTGATTTAATTATTTTATTTTCTAAGTCTGCGATTATAGTCGAAATGCCAAGCTTTTCCTTTGTTTTTCTAACATGAATGCTCACCATCATGATTTATGCGTTCAAAGGTTTGATCCTTTCTCGGCTGACCATACAATATTTATTAATGTGGTTAGTTGCTTGATATTGGTGATTGTTTATTCTAGTTTTGTGTTTTGTTTGACAGGTGTTTTGAGATAATGTTGAGGAAGAGAACCAGGTCACTCCAGAAGGATCAACACCTCATGGATCATGTAGCAAACCCTGATGCTAATTCGGACTACTATTTTCAGTTTCAATCTCTGGGGAGAAACATCAAAAGCAATTCAATTTTCAATGCACCTCGCGTGTTCGTAGGTCTGGGTCCTAAGGGCTTACTAGATTCTGATTCAGTTAGGAGCCCAACATCTCCACTTGATTCTAGGGTCCTGTCAAACTTAGGAAGCGCAGTTAGATCCCCAAGATCATCTCCCCATGAGGGGAATCAAAAGAGCTGGGAATGCGGCAAAGTAGGCCTAAGCTTAATAGATTCTTTGGAAGATTGTCCTAGACTTTCTGGGAAAATTCTCCGACCATCAGAGAGTAAGAATCTTAGTCTCGGTCCAAAACCGAGGGTGAAAATCCCAAATTGTCAACCCTATACTGATTCTTTGAGGCATCTAAATCCTTACCCAAGGATTTTTGTAAGCCTCCTTATAGTAAGAGTGGGTCTATTTCTGGCAAGGGCGAATCAAAGGTTCTTTTTGAAATTGGAGAACCCCACCAAGAGATTGAGCCATTTGGGAAAAGTAGGTCTTGTTCTTTGGACTCCTGCAGTCCATTGAAAATCCTGTCTGGTTTAAATCATTCAAACATTGATTCCATCTCTGAGATTACGATGAAAAATATGATCACCCGAGTGAACTCTCCCCCTTTTTTTAACGGAGGAAGCCAGAACTCAAGCACCTTATCTCATACAGAATTCGACTCAAAACCTTCATCCATTTGCACATCAAATGAATTTGTTGGTTCTTTATCTGCTGGTGAGATTGAACTTTCTGAGGACTACACGTGTGTAATTTCCCGTGGTCCTAACCCAAAAACTACTCATATTTTCGGGGACTGCATTCTGGAAACTCACTCTAGTGGTTTTGGAACCCATAGTAAGAACAGAGAAGGGGATGATGGAGTACTGCCCAATGTGGTCAACAGCTTACAAACTCCAAACCAATATCCCTCTAGTGACTTTTTGAGTTTCTGTAACCATTGCGACAAGAAACTGGAAGAGGGGAAAGATATTTATATGTACAGGTAACGCTGACAAGTCACTGACTGTTGTATGGTTTCTGTTTGACTCTTGAAATAGTGTTAACTTCATGATAGATTTTATTATAACCGTGGTGTTGATTGACATCTTGCAGAGGCGAAAAAGCATTTTGCAGTTTAAGTTGCCGTGCTCTGCAGATCATGATTGACGAGGAACTTGAGAAGAAATCAAATCCATCTTCTGTTAATTCTTCTCCAAAACCAGAAAATAGTGAGGAACTTGTTGGAACTGGCATTTTCACAGCTGCCTAGAGAGGCTTTTTCTGCCACACCCACCATGGCCTTGACAGTGGTGGACGCAGCTGATCATCTGTTCATAGAAGAGCTGTTTTATGTGCATCAATCAGCAGCCATGGATGATCATTTTGTACATCATTGCGTTTGCCATTGGTGTTTCAGCTTTCATGCTCGTGGTGGATTATTATGGCTTTTGGACGGCTAGTTTTGGTTTTCATATAACTAGAGATAATATGTTATCAGACTTACTGATGCTGGTTGCTTATCACCCTTAAGGGTTGAGGCTGATTTTTCTGGCTTCCCCTTCTATTCAATTTACCTCGTATTACCTCTACATTGTGTCAAAAATCAATGTATACTATCTGGACCTGTTTTTGGCCGAACGATACATGTGATCTTAGCAGAGTACTATACAATCACTGTATTTCTAACCTTGACCGAATCTTGAAGTTTTGATGGATGTTGCCGTTCTGACTTGTTGGAATGTGATTATCCTAGTTTCACTAGGCCTACTGACTATCGTTCAATGAACTTTTAGGAGGCGGATGAACCTCCTAATCGGCTAAATCCAAAATCTTTTCAAGCTTTAGAATGTTATTCCAAATTCTACTTAAAGCTGGGTTCTGTAGTACATTAAACGTGAACTGACGGGCATGCATGCTATCTAATAAATCAAATTCCCACCTCTACTGTGGATTAGCTTGCTTTCAGACTCCATCTGGTTGTTCGATGATCTCCATGTTTTAATTCCAGTTAAAGCATGTTTTTAGCTTCCAGCATATCATTTCGGCCGTTCTGCTTGTAGTTGTGTTTTTATTCTGAAATTACTGTATTATTTCTGACCCCTCTAAAGGCGTGTCATCCGAGTACTCAAGTAATCACGTCACAGAGAGGCAATTAGCTCAAACATGTTATGATTCCTTCAAGGACCTTTTGAATCCAAACACGAATTTCAGAAATGGACGCACGAATTTTTAGAGAAAGCATGATTGGTCGGTGAAAAGCGAATCCAAAAGCGACCCCACGTTTTTTAAATGGAGATGAAGCCCTTCAACGGACACATAAAACCGTGGGGTATGGGTCATCATGTTGACTCGTGAGTTTTGTTTAGGCGAGAAAGGCGGGGTAATACTGGGCGGTGTTGGTTCAAGACTCGTGAGTTGATGGTGCAGAAGTGCTGGGACAAGTTTATGAAGAAACAAAATTAAGGAAATGATACTTTTTTCAATAATCCCCAGGCAATTCAGGAAATAAATAGTACTTTTAGTGTTCTTATTCTGAAAAAAATCTCCTCTTGAAATGGACGTGACTTGAGACCCATAAGTTTATGCAATGTTACTTTTAATACTATCACTAAAGTAATTATTAATAGGATGAAGGCTCTTTTCCCTAATATTATATCTCCTAACCAATGTAGCTTTGTAACCCAAGAGGTCATTCATTCTATGAAGTTCATGCAAGGTAAGCGTGGCTTCATGGGCATAAAAAATGACTTGGAGAAGGCTTACGATAGACTTAATTGAGATTTTCTTTCTGACTGCATGGACCATCTCAAGTTTCCTGCTCATATTACTCATGTTATTATTCAAAGTATGTCTTCATCTACTATGCAACTTCTCTGGAATAGCAGTAAATTTGAGGCATTCTTACCATCTAGAGGAGTCCGACAAGGTGACCCTATATCCCCTTATTTCTTTGTTATTTGTGTGGAGAGGTTGGCTCACCTAATCCAGCAAAAAATAGATGATACATAATGGGAACCTATACGGCTTGGAAGGGTTCGCTGATGATATTATTCTCTTCACGAAAGCTTCGTCAAACCAAGCCAATGTGATTAGTGTTTGAGCCAATTTTGTGATAGTTCTGGGATGAAAGTGAATGCTACCAAGAATCAGATCTTTTTCTCAAAAAACGTGCAAATGTTCGACAGGACGAGATTAGCTCTATGCTTGGATTCACTCAAACTGCAAATCTTGGCTGTTATCTTAGAGTTCAACTTCACACTAAACCAATGGGAAAAGAAACATTTTATGATGTCACTGACAAGGTTAAAAAGTGTCTCTCGTCTTGGAAAGCTACCACACCGTCACTTGCGGGGCGAACCACTCTTGTTGCATCAATCAGCTTTGCAATACCATGCTACACCATGCAAACATCTCTTGTACTAGCTCATACGTGTGATACTCTTGATTGAATGAATAAAGACTTTATATGGGGCTCTATGGAAGACAAAAAGAAAATCCATTTAGTGCCTTGGAATGATGTGGGACGGAGCAAAATAAACGGAGGACTTAGTATAAAGCATGCGAGGACTCAAAACCAAGCATTTCTTATGAAGTTAGGATGGAAATTAATGAAACAGAGAGATGACATCTGGGTGCGGGTTATTAGAAGCAAATACAAATGTGAAAGTGACGTGATTCCAACCATCAATAAGAGAGCAGGCTCAAATGTTTGGGCTGGTATAAAGGCTACCTGGAAAGGAGTGCGTGAAAGCACTGAGCTTGTTAACAATGGACAAGATGTCAAGTGGAAATGGGGGAAGCATGGTACTTTTTCAGTTAATTCTGTGTACTACCACTTGTCTAGGGAAAAACCAACGAAGGACATGATATGGGGAAAACTTTGAAAGTTGAATATTCCTCAATGGTGTAAGCCATTCATGTGGCTTGTCTTGCATAATAGGTTGCTCACTAATGAAGCACAGAAGCAAAGAAAGATGAACACTGATGGTCGATGCACTTGGTGTCCTGATTGGAAGGAAGATGCGTTACATGTTCTTTGAGATTGCCCACAAACATACCAATTCTAGTGCCGATTAGTGCATCCCAGCCATCAAGGTGTGTTTTTTGACATGAATCTTACACAATGGCACCGATGGAATTTGAATGGCCTAGGAAGCAAGATGTGTCCAGATTGGCGTGAATTGTTTTTGGTGTCTTGCTAGCTTTTTTGGCAAAGAAGAAACAAGTACATTTTTGAGAACGAAAGTAGAAGCACTGAGTCCATACATGCACACGCACTCTCTATCCTTTCGAGCATGGGAAACAGAAGGCTATTATAGCTTGGGTGAATTTGTCAAGACAAGTAACAGAGACTAAGACTACTACCTGGCAAGCTCCTCCACAGGCATGGATCCTTACCAATGTTGATCGCACCTTCTCTCATCGAATGGGTTCAGGAGGATGTGGGGGGTCCTTCGTAATTATACTAGATACTTTATTTTTGGGTTTATTCATGAAAATATTGCCACAAATAGTCTAGAAACCGAATTTTGGACAATATTGCTAGGGTTGAAGGAAACGTGAGACTTAGGGTACCGAAAAGCAATCGTGGAAAGTGATTCTCTTGAGGCAATTTATCTTGTAAATAGGGAGTACAACCCTCTTCATGATTACCACTTGCTTGTTGGCAAGATTGAGGAATTTCTTTGTAGAGAGTGGCATGTGAGTGTGCATCATACTTGTAGACATGGTGATGCTGATGCTGATAGCTTTGCCAAGCTAGCCCTTAATACTTGGCCAAGATTCACCGTCCCCTAATGTTTTTTTTTCTTTTATTAGCTGATTGCAATAATACTCCCCAGCCTTGGTTAGGCTGCCTATATTTATAAAAGAAAAAAGGGAAACAAAAATTTACATTCAAATTCAAAGTTTTAGATAATACACTATCTTCTAGTCAAAAAAAAATAACATATCACCAAATTGATATTCTTTTCATCTTAAATTATAAGATACTTTTGAAAAATATTTACTGTTTTAAAATTTAAAACACTTTAAAAAGATTAATATTTCATTAAATAAATTTATATCAATATTGCCCTCTCTTTTTCTATTTAACACTAATTAGATGTGAGTTTGAAATTATTAAATGATAATGATAAATGATATATATTTTTTAAAGTCTATATTTTTATTTTAAAAAAATAATGTAATTAAATATATTTAATAAAGATTATTGATACAGAAAATTTTATCTTAAACTACCTTGTAATTTAAGATGAAAGGAGTATTTGTTAATGCTACAATTTTGTATATTAGAGTTGATTACTCAGGAGGTGGAGATGAGACTATATTCTACAAGGAGATATTATTGGTTACGCCCAGCCGAAGGAGCCCCGCAATCTCGTTCCTTTGTTGTGCTTTTAGTTCCCCCGGTTTTGGGGAAGGCTATTGGTGATCCATGCCCGGAAAAGATTACGCCACCCCAACATCACAACACTACCAACACAGTTCAATCAGCGACCAAGTTACCATAGACATCAATCAATTAGGTACTTCAAACTTATAAAACAAATATTATTAAAAGACTAATAATCACAGTACATTATTCCAATGAACGCAGGTTAACACCGGAAACACAGATCGATTGCAACAATGACTTTCCACCAGCCCAACACAACACATTAACTGATCCAGCAATGACGATGCCCCGACACGTAATCAAACATAGAGAACCAGGGTTCAGTACTCTTGGCATGTGACACAGCGCCGTGAAAGTAAACCACCCAGTCAAAGATTCCGACACGTGGAATTCCTCGTACTCCATGGAGGACACACTGTTGCCACCACCTTCTCTAAGCACAAGAATCAGGTGAGCCCAAATGCAGCCTTGTCTTTGAGTAACCAATTAACATTTTTTCCACATCCTCAACCTCTTGTCTGTCGCGTGTTGTACGATTTACAGTTCGAACACTTCTGAGCTACAACATGGAACCGAACGCGCGAAGTTTTTCCACAATCATTGCAAAGGATCCACACCTGTTGACAGTACTCTTATTTGTCAACCATAATCGTATTATACTAAACGGTCAATTTCTATTGAACCTCTAACTATCGCATGCCCAAATAAATAAAATAGCATAAGACCCCTGGGTCTTCGTGTCTAAATGTAGATGATAGAGCCAAAGACAAATCAAGAGCCATATATCGGTATTTGCAAGATGATGCACGTAACGCCATCATAATCTGAAGGAGGGAAAGAAAAGGAACACTGACCATTTTATTTTGGAATGGCTCAGGCATGGGAGTAGCAGCAATCTCCTGGTCAAACTTTTCCCAAACCTTTGACATGTCACAAACTGACTTCGAGCAAAGCGGGCACGCATACCTGATGCAGAATCAATACATTAATCCAACAAGAATCGAGTTCGCAACAAGAGAGTTTCAGTCGAGAAAGGTACAAGGAGACAAGAACACCGTGACACTCACTGGAAATGTTCTCTCATTTCATTCAGGCAACTCTTGTGGATTGTATGCCCACAAGGCATAACGGTAACATCATTTCTGGATTCAAATAAATACTGCAATCACCATTTTGGGGTGTGCTTCAGTCAGCCTCAGCAGTTGAACAAATTGGTACAGAGATTGAAATCAACAAACCAGAAAAGTAGTAAAGTGATACCTCAAAACAGACAGGGCAATCATGATGCATTGCTCCTTCCACACATGGGTGACTATTTTTAATCATGGTAGAGTAGCAGCATCCTATTCAAAGAAACCATGCAGTAAAACAGGTAAGAAATATTAGCATCTTCTTAACGCTAAATCAAAAGCATAGGGATGCAGCATACCACACTTATAACAATGGAAGAAATTATCACGTCCTCCAACTCTGTATCACAAGTAAAACACACGAGAATTATTAGTCTGCTTACACTTTGAAGTGAAACAGTCAATCCCACAAGAAAAACACCAGTCAAAGGATCCAAAGTATTGCAATTTTATTTTCACAAAATTCCACAACTCCCATTCACATCTCAATATAAAGGACTAACCAGATTAGCAGTTTATACCTGCAAATCCCACAGCCATTGCAATGATACTGTTGCTTAGATATCTGCAAGCACACGAGAAACAAGATAAGTAAATTAATCTAGCGAACTCCCTGAAGATAAATACAATCATCACTATCCAGATCAAATAACTTACATCATCATCAAAGAGCTTGCATGTCTCACAAAAGTATTTTCCCATACAAACACCACAGTTTATACAGTTCTGGCGAACCTGGAAGAATGATAAATTGGAACAAGAAAGGTGAGCTATATGGAGATCATAAGTGATACTTTGGCTCGTGATACATGGCTTAACAAAAACAACAAAACAACAACAACAACCTTTATCCCACTAGGTGGGATCGGCTACATGGATTACAAATGCCATTGTGCTCTATCATTTATCAAGCTTTTAGAAATATTATTAATTAAGAGATCGCGTTCACATGGCTTAACAAAAAAACAGCAGTAAATAAGATGGGAGTAACAATTTGGTTTCAAGTAGCACATTGTTCATCACTTAACATCTTAAATTAAAATCACATTACTAGCAATTAACTTGTGCAAAACATCTAGAAGAACCTTCATAGACTGATAAGATTCTTAATAACCCCAGCCAAACATCCTCGGCTTCTACAATGTGTACTAGCATGAATACAAAAACAAACAAACAATTGAAGAAGCATTTTTCATCTTGACGCCCCCCCCAAAAAAAAAAAAAGAGTCGGCTTAAGCTTGCATTTAGACTTCTCTTTTTAATTTGGATACCACAATGGAACACAGATGCTGGACTCACCTCTTGTTCAGTCCCACAAAGTGAACATATCACCTGGATAAGTTAAATAAGTCAAGGTTACTAATCAGCATTGAGGAATCACAGAACTGCAATATTGCATAAATTCAAGGGATGCAGACTTTGAGATAATTAAACACGGGATGTGTTTAAAAACGTAAGCATACCTGTCTGACCTGATGGCGGGGGATGTCATGTCTATACTTCTGATCAATGTTGATATTATTCTGCAGCAAAAAAAAGTAAAAGTAAGTGCCACCAAAAATAAAAGGAATTCTACAAACTCAGAATTATTCCTGCTAATAGCATGCCACAGTACATGCATAGAAAAGTACAATTCTGGGTTGCCGAGCACACAATGGCTCCACATGGGGTGGTGACTGGCGAGTCATGCCAACCATGAACTTGACACTCGACATTTGATTTGAAAAAACTAGCATTTACTTTTTTCCAATTCAAACAACTTGATAACACCTACTTCTCATAGTTCTGCATCAATGAATAATGTATGACCATATCTCTAGAAGGTCAAAGGCTAGGAAGAAATAATAATTGCCCTCTCACTGAACACAAAGCAAATGATGTCCTAATCTGTAAGGGGTAAACAGTGAAACATCAAACCACTTCCAAAAATAAGACGAGGGGGGAATTACTCACTTTTGCCTCATTGTGACAATGACGGCAATCAAAAACCTCATTGCAACAAGGGGCTCGGACACGACATCTCCTCTGGTAATGTGAACATCTGCAAAGAAAGCCAAGCACATTAACAAAGGAAACGGAAGAGAAACAACTTATATAGCAAAAAAGAGATTATGGGCAAGTAATATACCCATATTGCAGATATCCTCTTTCTCGTAACTCATTGATCTTTTTGTCATCCGTTGATTGACTTGATTCTTCACCAGGCATGTGATCTGCATTTGACTGTGGAGCATACACCCCTTTCACATTCATGCGTTTCAGGTCTTTGCACTCAAATGGCAGTGACTCTGAGTGCATAACAGCAACCTCTCCCATGATAATAGTTGTCTTTGAAAAGATTACTAACTTATATAGAAGCAGGCAATATGCCTAGCAACCTGCATGTAGGAAAAGATTTAGAAACAATTCTAAGACTTTCAAAGGCATATCTAGTCACCCCATCAAGCCAGGCAAACACCGAATGCACTGTTGCTTTCTTCTATTCTGCTGCAGACCAATTGAAATCAGCAACAACAAAATTGAACTAAGGTTGGACAGCTCCAATCAGCATCACTCCAAGAGAACACATCAAAAAAAGTGCATACACAAGAATTCCACATAAAATAACAAGGTAGTACTGGGGTACTTGACAGCCTCCAGCAGTAAATAGAAACCAATAGCATGGAATGATCACTTGACATCTTGACGAACTCTTGGAACCAAATCCAACTATACTGGATCCATCCAATAGACACTCCAACCTATGTTAAAAGCAATAAATCACTCAATCAAATAGGTTCCAAATAAAAAGATTACAGCATATGTGTTGCTTTTATTGTCCATGAAGGGCAACCCTACCTTAACTGGCATTTCTGCACCGACTCCTCCAAGAACTGAAACTTACCAAAGCCAAATACATTTCATAACATCTGCACCATTTGTAGATCCTTTGCTCAAAATAGCATTTATTTCCTTCATTATCTGATCGCTTGATAACGAAGAGCTATGTAACAATGTTGTGGCACCATTGCTGGAAAGATCATTAATGCCACTCCAGCAACTAAATTATCCATATTCAAGATTCCAAAGTCATTACCCAAATAAGCAGTGGGTTTGTCTCTTCTAACAACAGATGCTATTCGATGAAGCACAGGCAGATTTTATTGTATGGATGAAGCATGGAGGGAAGATGGTCTTGATAGGAGTGGTTAAGTAATCAGCTGTGAGATTGAACAATGAATGTGGCATAAAGCAACCACCACACTGTTTAAATTTATATAGGAATAATTAACGAATGAAAGATTTCATTACTGGTGCTAACGGTGCAAACACAAAATCCTATAGACAGCTGCCTCCTTGAACAAAATAAAACCTGGTTCAAAGCTGCTGCTTATTTGACCACTCCTTTAACAAGATACCAGAGAGAAAGGGATTACAATAAACCTCAAAATGGCATAACTCACAAGGGTGGGGCTCCAAAAGTTCTGTTTCTTCAACCACTGGAAAAAAAAATGTTCTGCGATTGGCTGAACCACAGTAGATTCAAGCTGGCTGCATAACCCATCAAAATTTCCCTCCATAAAGATTCCTAAAGCCACATGGTCCCTCAACTAACTAGACTTTCGTGAGCCTTTCAGGCTGGCAGACTCATGGAAAATACCTAATTACATAACACCTTGCACGTGAACTGCCTCCTAACAAATAAATTAGCTAAAATGCTCTCCTTCACCCAAGGAATTAAATACACAGCTTTAAGCCCCCTCTTTCAAAGGTCTACTTACTCTCACGTCTCAACATTTAAGAAATCACAGACCAAAGAATGACACAACGGATAACTAATAAAGACAAAAATTCATTTCCAGAAAGGATTTGGGAAATGTCACTAAACTGCAATGATCCTAGGGTTCCAGGAAATGAGCTCTGCTCATGCAACCCACGCTGCGGAGACTTTGTATGCAGTTCAATACTCAACTAACAGCAATCCTCCATAAAATTAAGTGTAGGTTTGTAGCATCACAATTATATTCACAAGTACATAGACAGTTGCTACATGAAGACGCAATAGTTAGGTAAATTGTTGTCAGCTTGTTTATAAGCACAAGGAAAAACCGATCAGAGATGCAAACCTACACTTCCGTCATACAAGGCATAGAATTATTTTACACAGAAAATCCTAATCTTTTCATCTGTTCAAATCTCCAACAGCCTCGCCATTTTTTTTTTCGTCCTCCTTACAAGTGAATAAACTCATACTTGTTTCTCAAGCTAAGTTCATCGTTATGAAGCAAAAGAATAACCATTCGCAAATACGATTCAGCTCAACAGATACACGAAGAAGTAATCACTGTCAATGACAACAGCAATCCAGTAACAAACACAGTCCAGAAACATCAACCACAAAAACACGAATATGATATATAACAAACGGGTAAAAACAAAGAATACAGCCTCGACCAATCTTTTTAGGAATAAATTCCTTCTACTTGAAGATTACATTCACTATCATCAATTCACAAATCGTTAAGGGGAAGGCAACCACAAAACCCTCCCCTCGAAGGCATCCAAAGTTTTCAAGCACGACTCTGTCCGGCTCCAGAATTTCAAATATTAATAACGCGTCATCGTGAATGACAGCCAAAACACACCAATTTCCCAATCCTTCAAAGAATTATCATATCTTCCACCAAAGCAATTCTCCGAAACTAAACACGCCATATCCTATGGCTACTCAAACAGCTAAAATGCAAGGAGAGAGGAAGGAAAGAAAAAGAAACTACAGCCACATTACCTAATAGAAGAATCGAAAGAAGCTCAAAGAGAACACAATTATTTAAACACAGCGAAGAAACAAAAGAGCAAATAATGAATACTGCAAACTGTCACAGAACAACGAACTTTCTACTTGGAGTGAGAGAGACGATTTGGTCGACGATCCAAATTGCAAACAAACAAGACACAATGACAAGAAGATCCAATGAAGTTATAGCGAAGCTCCTATTAGAATCTCCTTTCACGTTCAGATACGAAACGGAGATAAGCCATAGCTGAGAGGGAAACCAATCAGAGCGGAATTTATAGCCCGTGGTGGGAAACGGGGATCTCATTCGGGAGCCTTCGAAATTGACCTGATTTAACGTGAAAATGAAAGGAAGCGAAGGCTGTGAGTGAAGGGGACGAAACACTGCTGTTGACAGGTTGTAGGTCCACGATTCCCAAAATTATCCCTCTATTCTTCAAAATATCTCCAAACTGTTCCGGTTCAAACTTTCGGTTACAAATGAGTTAGCAAAGTGGAACGTCTCGGATGGATACGGTGACGTGGTGCCCAATCCTTGGATTTGCGTGCAAGTCATTGTCATTCATTCATCGCCCCTTCTGCCACACACCGTACTTCGGTCTGCAAAGGCCGGTGACGGGTGCGTCAATCAATGTGGAAATACATTTTTTTAATAGTTAGTGTATTTAAATTTAAATAAGATAATATTAAAAAAAAATCTTATTAATATCTCCATAAGTATGTTGTCCTGAAATTAAAAAATTAAAAAATAATTTTAAAATATGCTCTATAATAAGAATCAGATGAAATAAATTATTGAGGTTTAGTTTAAAAAAATATTAAATTTATAAATATATTTGATTTTAAATTTAACGTGATTTAGTGTCCTAAATGTTTTAAAAAATAATGTTTTGTTGATTATGATTATTTTAGTATTATCCTTTATTATTTCACTTGGGTATTATTATAAGTTTATAAAAAATAAGATTATAAATTAAATTTAATGAATTTAATTGATATGTATAATTTTGCCAAAAATACTTTGTAGTTTGAGACATCTCTTCCTAACATGAATGGTAGAAATTCTCTCAATTTCAAGGTGCTAAAAATTAGGTTGATTATTGAATCATTTAACATACTGGTTGGATAGTTAATTGTTAAAATCATGGTTAGACTGGCCATGGACAAAATATTTCATTAAACTAATCAAAATAAAATACCAATTCAAAGTTTTCTTAGTTTAACAAATCAGTTAACTTGGTTTTGGCTGAAAAATTGAATGACAACTCCTATATTATTTCCTCTAGTCTTTATTATAATAAGGCATTTAACCACCTCATGGGAACCATTAAAGGTGCTTGGTTAATTAGCTTTGTTTGAAAATATAATAGATTTCTTATTTTACCTACATTTAAATGAAACATTTTCAAATGCATATTACATTTTTTTTATATTTAATGAATTTAAATAGGAACAATAATAAAAAAAATTAATAATATTTTATCAAGTGTCTTATATTGAGGACAAAAAAATTCTTTTAAAAAGCATCCTATAGTAGAAATCAAAGATAGTACATGATAACTCAGTTAAAATTTAACTTTATATATTAGGATTCATATCAAATTTTATATCATCAATCATGTTGATTAATTAAGAATGTAAAAGATATGTCATATGTTTATAATTCATAAATGGTACTCCCTCTACTCCGATTTATAAAATACCTTTAGATGTAATTTTTTATTTAAAATATAGAATACCTTGTAATAATTAAACTATTTTTTAATTTTATTTATTTTTAATTAGTGTGAAAGTATTTAATGTAGTAATATTATTATTTAAAATTAAAAATAAAAATAAAAATATATCTTACTTTTTAATGATATCAAGAAAAAATTAATTATTTTTATCATATGTAAAAAAATTAAAAGTGTTTTATAATGAAGATGGAAATGAATATATTTTTTTAGTAAAATTCGTATATAAATGTTACGAAATTCAAAATTTCCGTGTCCGTCCTGGCCTAAAGCACTGTTGTGTCCGCCGGCAAGGAAGGGGGGGAGGCGGGACAAAGTCGCGTCTAGTGTCCGCCTAGTATTAATAAAATTGGGCTTGGCCAAAAAAAAAATAATGAATTTGGACTAAAAAACCATGCAAATGGGGTACCGAAATGATCACACACTGTAGTCTTGATTCTTGAATGTCATCAGCCGTCTCTGTGGTCCATGTGTTGACACGTAGAAAGAAGGGGGAGACAGACGATGATGATATTTTAGAAAATTGGGAAATCTGACGTGGAAGGATTGATTTCATTTGATGTTACAAATATCTGTGAAGTTAATGGTCGTCTTCATCAGATATGGATGTGCATCTTTTATTTATTTTATAATTAATATCTTATATATAAATATATATTTGTTCAATAATTGGTTCCCTTAGTGACTGAGAGTTTATCTCTTAACAAGCTATTCCCCCTCTTTTATATATAAAATTTTTTAATTAAATTATACAAATAAATAAAAATTAATTATCTAATTAAAAATATAATAATATTTTAATTTTACCCTTTATTATTTTAAATAAAAATGAATCTCTTTTTTAAAATAAAATAATAAAAATACTTAAATTTTTCTCTTCTTAATTTAATAAGAGTATAATAATTTATCTATTAAAAAATACATTAATAATCTCTTATATTTAGAAGGAAAGAAAAAGTTTTAAAAGACTACGGAAGGAGTATTAAATATCAACCAACCCAGTGAAAAGACATGAACGGACGTATAATAGGAATACGTGTCAAGAAAATCAATCGAAGTTGAAATGTTCATCTTGTTTTTATCTTACCCGGATAAAACACAACAAAATAAAATACAGATTGTGTTTGCCAACATTCATAGAATGCTAATGCCGCCAATAACACAAGAACCTCCATTTGTGATAACTTGAGTCGACTATCTGTATGGCCCAAAAACAAAACCTGAGATTAGCTCTTCATTTGAATCCTCACAATCAATCATCATTAAGCTCCTATCCTAACGAAAAGTGGGTAATGATCAAAGATTTTTTTTTTAAAAAAAAAAGGGTCCCCAACAAATGATAGAGTATTTGAAGTAATTGGAATCGTACGTAAATGCTACTCAGCCAGAGCCACGAAAGAAACTACAGCCAGGGAGCCAGGGAGCCAGCATGAATGTAACACATTCAGCTCCAAAGCCAAATACATATTTACTTTTTACACTATATACAAATTCAAACAACGCCAATGAAGTTGCAAAAATTCAGAGGGCAAAACTCAAAAATATCTATTAGGTCGGGTCCTCCAATGTACATTACCAAACGATGTCATGAACTTAAAATCACTTTCTCGAACCAAATGACCAATCGATGGAACTCCCAGTCCCAGTTGCTGTCGAAGATCCAGAGTTTTCAGCATATTTGATAGGAACAATGAAAAAGGAAAGATTTACCAGGGATGGTAAGCAGCAAAACGCCGAACATGAATTTGTGAGATAAATCACAATAATCTGAAAATTAAGAGCTTGCACTTTCTGTGCAGTGATCAGATTTGTGAATGATCCCTTGAAGTGTCCATGGCACACCAAACGCAGCTTCGCTTGAATTTTAAGGATGTCTTGGGACCAGAAAAGAATAAATTCGAGGGGACTTTATTTACTAGGATCCTTCTATTCCTGCCCTTTCCATTTCTTTTGACATCCTGGAGATCCTCCACATCCCTAGAAGGCTAAAAAGGCGATGCACTTACCATAAAGTTTGTGAGACAGTAGCTTGGACATGCTATCATAATGACCGTGGAGCAAAGTACACATTCACTGCAACAGAAAGGTCAAGAACATTTAGCTTACTTGAAAAGGAACATCAATGCAGGAGGAAAAGAGCAGAAAAAAAGATGCTGAAATGAAGTCCAGGAACAGCATAAAACCCACCCCACCGAAAAAATAATTAGGTGGAATATTCGAGAGTGTAGGCAGTACTGTGCAGCATTAACTTATGCAGGCAGAATGGTGTGATTTCATGAAATGAATGATATAGTCACCACTTTCAAAAGCAGAAGTATATCCTTTTGAACTCATGCAACGTTAATTGCTCTAGGAACAAATTCTAACCCTTGCTGGATTACTGCACGCACAAGAAGATCAATTTTACTCCAAACAAAGTTTCTTGTTTCCCTGTTTCTGATGGACTAGTCAGTGGAGATGCTGAAAAAGCAGAGAATTTTCTGCCATTTGAGAACTCAAATCAGATGGTAAAGGCTGCAGCAATCCATTGTTCGACAAGTCTTCCAAGGATTTAATGTCTTGCTGCAATCGAGCCACATGTAGAATGGCATGATCAAGAACTAAAGGATCATCTGGGGGGTTATGAAGAAGATTAAGCAAAGCCTGTTTATAAACTTGAGCAGACAATAATGGCCTTGCAACCTGCCGAGTTCTACAGAAAGTTGCCACCTTAATGACATGTTTACAGAGATTTCCCAGCTTAGACCAGGAACAATCACAAAGTGAAAATTCTGAACCAGGATTCCAAACTGTATACACCAAGCTTCTGTCTGTCTGTGATATGATCTTTGCAAAATGGAGATTTTGATCATCCAGTAGTACATCAACATCTGGAATGTGGAGAGCAAGATACCAAGCATTGGAGGAGAAATAATTTTCCCATAGATTCTCAAAATACCCTGTTTCTACATTGTACTGGTCTAGCCAGTATAACGAGTGAAATTCAGTAGTTAAAGTGTGGATTAGCCAATCGATTCTTGGCCAGAAATTAGCATAATTCTCCTTCAGAAGCCTGGACTTTAGTATTAGGTGATAGGATTCTATTGCAGCATGCAAGTCTGGAGTTGTTACAGGGAGTGACTTTATGCCATTAACCCACATATCTGCAGGACAGAACACAGAAACATAATTGATTCAGACAGTCTTGAGGATTGTGTATTTGTACAGTATTCGATATTAATGTTTCAGGAGCATGGTCAAATGTAATAATTGCTCACGTAACTGTTACCTGGCGGACATGAATAGACATATCTTTTGTTTGGACTGCGAAGTTTTAATTTTGGATTATTTGTCCCACTAGATTTGGCTCTTTTGAGTCACCTATGTAATAGTTCACTATCTATCTCAGGGTCAGGTTTGCTATTGGAATTGATTAATACTAAAGTTGGTAAGTTTTCAGTTTCCATTGGCGGCTCCTATATGTTGAAAATCACACATTGGTCAGATAAAGAAAGTTTGTGATGAAAAAGCTAACCGAAGGCCTCTTCTAATCTTTAAGGGCAAGAGCATATGTATCTTCAATATATACAAAATTAACCAACACTTGAAAATACCTATATTTGATAGCCAATGGCTCTTGAAATAGTCTATGAAGCCACACTGATCAACAAATATTTGCATGAACTCTTCAATGGCTTCTACAACACTAGGCCCACATCTTGCACTGTACAAAATCCCACCCATATGCCTGAACATCTCACGTTGCACCTCAATGTTGCTGCATTTCTTTTGAAGCTTTTTAATCCAAGCACGGCGAACATGCCAGGTGCATAATAGGATGCGACATTGAAAAGCCTCTCTGCAATAAGCATAACCCAACTCCAATTGCTTTTTAGACCCTCCTTCAAAAGAGAAGAAGAAGTTGAATGGAACTGAGAAGAACTGCAGTGATATCTTTACCTTATGATAGAAAAGTCAAAGGATGGATTATCCAACAACACGGCACTAGGCTTCCATCTGGCATCCCTGGTTCTTATTCTTTCACATAGCAACCCAATCCACTTATGTATGCCTTTATTAACTGAGGATGATGTGATAATCCAAGCAACTGGAATTGCATTTTGGGATGTATTGAAAACAAGTAAAGAACAAAGGGGAAACTGTCAAGGGCAGAGAGAAAAAGCATAAGGCATTTTGGTATCACTATACTATAAGCCCTTAAAATTTATATATCATTATGCCGATGATTAATTTTATCACACCATAAACCAGTTTGTTGCCAATGATCTAGAATGTTAATAAAATATGTATCCCTTAAAAATGCATCTCCCTTTAGTGCCATCACAAATATTAAAAACGCATTGTTAAATTTACGGGAAAAAAAGAGCATTAAAAGACAAGATGCAGTACCTTAAGTTTCTTTGAGCCAAATGCTGAATGAAAAGAGATGAAACTATTATGTCCATAACGAAGCATTTGCTGCAACTGCCAATCAGTCTGTATTCCCAAGACAAAGGATTCTGAAACAGAGTTGTCTTGGAAGTAGAAAACGTGCTTCTGATGGCGTTGAACCCATATCCTTACACTGTATTCATCATTTTCCTGCAGTTCATGAGTAGAATTACGAATAATCCTTTCCATGTTGCGCACATCGTTTCGAGTGAGAAAATCATCACGGTTATGTGGTCCACCTTGCTTCTGCATCACCTCTGTGTGGTGCTGTATTATGTCATCCAATGATATTCCAACATAAAGCATAGACATCACTTTTTGACGTAACTCATCTGAAATTCGTGGGGCATACATAGCTCTTGTTCCTACAGCATTTCTGTCAAGCATCCCATGACAAGGTGACCCTGTTTTATCCACGTGTCTTCTTTGGTTATATATGATGAGGGCAAGCAGGGGTCGCATGTATAACCTCTTAACAGTAAAGTGGCATAGGCAGCCCCTCATCATGTGACGCCTTCCTGGCCTGCTCCCCTTTCCTGAAGCAGGTTTGGTACTTGTGCCATCCCTAAAAGCTGATTGACTCTCTCGGTAGTCTTCAGGACCATAAGAACACCAATATCTAAAAATCAACAGGTATAATTATCTAGCTGATTACATAAAGCTTTGAATATTCTAAAAAGGCTCGGAAGAAAATAGCATTTTGGATAACTTCAACAATGAACTTTTCTCCCCAGAATGAACTCTTATAAAAAAGTTAGACAACTAAGCTTTGAAAATATAATAAATATATATACATAATATATATACATAATATATATATATATATATATATATATATTGATATGAGATATAGCCATCCGTCCAATAAATGGCTAAAATCCAGGAGAGACCAAAACTATCATCAAGCATATGTTAAATCAAGAGAGAGAGTCGCCACCCAGTGATTTTAGGTAAACGACATCTTACAGTGTGTATTCGAGATATCCATCAACCCTCGGTTTACTGATGCTCCCTTCAGATCTTTTTCTTCTTGATTCTATGCGGAAGTTAGCAGGGCATTCTGCATTGGAAGACTCTCCTTTAACAAAATCATCCACTCTGGCAAAAGGAATCAAAGCAATATCATCACCACCTTGGCGACCACCTTCTACTTTTACCCACTTTATATGAGCAGCAGAAAATTCAGGACAAGGAGGATCTTGCACTGGAAGGTTTAGAATGTCCTCCATTCTTGGCATCTGTAAATCAAAATAAACGTACAAAAATAAGGCATGTGGGTCTAATAAATTAGCATTACGAATGTTTCCATGGTAGGTGCATTATAATTTACGGACATCACAAGCACGACTGTCACATTCACATATGAGAAATGAAGATGCCTTTGATTTGTAATTAAGAAGCCTTTTATACTTATCAGGTGCAATGAGATGCTGAGGAGCACCGAACGAGTATATCACAGGCTAAAATGAGAAAGACCGAGAAAACATCTATGTCAAGTAGCCATAAAAGGTTTAAATATGCATAGGGTCACCAACACAAGCATACTTTCTTCCCTTGAATTTAGTTCTCAATAGTGGAGCTCAATCTGACAATCATCAACATTTTCCGGGTGCACACAGTCCACTCAACCAAATTCATTGATCTAAAATTCCTAATCCAGGTGTATTAAAAACTGAAACTATTTTTCCCAGTCCACCCTTCAAACAGCCGACAAGATACTTAAAAAAGCTTCATGATAAAAGGTGAATATTTCTCATAAAAAAAAAAAAAAACATAACTTTCTCTCGTTTTCCCTCGAGCGAAAGCGGTTCGCCAGATTGAGGATTCAGAGATTTTTCTTTTTGGAAGAGAGAAATGAAGAATGAGTTGCTGGAGTGAGGAGGCGCACTAGATGCTCACCGTTGACAAAAGTAAGTCTATCTCCGACCACCGACCCCTATTCGTCGACGCTAGCTACGAGACTGAAATCACAACACTAAACGAACAGCAACCTCCAGTACCTGGTCAAAGTTGAGCTACCAAATGCCATGAGGCTAGTTAACATTGGGCTGAATTTCTTTAGGCGCTCTAGCCCAACTATACCTGTTCACCATGCTTCATTGTTATTGAAGAAAAATAAGAGTTAAAAAAAATATACGATCTTCATTTAAAAATATAAAATATTTTTAAACATATAATTTTTTAAAAAATATTTTTAATTTTTTAAAGTATAATTATTGTTTTTTTTAAAAGTGTTCCTATTAATAATAATTTTATATTTATTATAAGGTGTTTAATAAGGATAAATATGAAAAGATAGAGTTCTTTGAAAAGTAAGTAACAATTTTATTGAGGGTGAAATTTAATTAAAAGTATTTTATATTTTCTAATGGAGGGAATAATAATTATAAAAACAAGACTAATATCCTATTTATAGTTTTATTTTTCTTTTTGGTGCTATCTTCTTTCTATCATTGTGTTTATCAAATCAGTGTGCTGGTTCGTCATATGGATCCAAAAAAATATACTCCTTTTGTTTAAAATATAAGGTATTTTTTTAAGAGTTTAATGTTAAAAAATATAAGACATTTTTAGTTTTTTCATATGTAATTATTGCCTTTTTTTAAAAATGTCCCTATTGATAATGACTTTATATTTATTGTAAGACATTTAATAGAAATAAATAAAAAAAGATAAGATTAGTTGAAAAGGAGGTAACTACTTTATTGGAGTGAGATTCAATTAAAAATATCTTATATTTTTAAACGGAGGGAATAGTTGAAATAAAACAACATCAACATCAACATCAAAATTAGTAATACCAGTAGCCTATATTATTATGTTTGGATGGATGGATTTAAAATTTTATAGTTGAAATCTCACATTTAAAATTTATATATTCTAAATTTTTTGTTTAGATGATATAAAAAATTTTAAATCATAATATTAAAATTCTTTTTTTGGATCTTAAATAAAATTTCAAATTTTTAATTATATATTTAAATTTAAAGAAAACTCGAATGACATTAGAGATTCGATCCAAATAAGGGGGGCGGCCCGATCAAAATTGACTCCGACTATCCAAACCCAGACAACATAAGTGGTCTAGACTCAATAAGCTACGACAGCCCAATCCAAACAATGCTTATGAATTAGCACAGGATGATTACAGTAGTTTGAGAGTTGTATATTTGACAAGGATGACTACACTAGATCATTTCCTAATAACATCAGCATTTGGCACTAGATAATAATGGTGATCATAGACTAATTCCAGACTGCAATGGTAGTCAGGTCATAGTTAGTGCTGATAGTTAGGCCCCAATTGACGTTGGCAGTGTAGCCCCAATCAACGTTGGCCGTTTGGTCCCGATCACAGTCGATGATCTAGTCCAAATTTCAATCATCGTCAGCAATCTAATGCTGATCAAAGCTGACTATCTGATCTTTGTTGGCTCACATGTTTGGTCTTGGTTATAATTATCGTTTATTCAAACTGCCAAAACCATATGAAAGGCACGTTTGGGTTTTCAATAACATTGTATAGCATAAACTTCAAATCATCCGTCATGAAGCATAAACTGATGAATGCTTGTTTCAAGTGTGTGGATTTAATAGGAAAAAATTCGACATAAACAACCATTAATTAACTTTACCAGATGGTGTGTGAGGTGAAAAAAAGCTCTTTACAAACACTATTGCATCATATCATCCTCTCACATAATGTTGTCATTCATATCCATTCATGTCCATGGCAAATATATGGCAGGTTGATTGTAAAAGTTCATTCATGTCCCTTGCGCATGACTAGCCTATCTAACTTTATTATTTGTATCTCTTCTGAGCCTGGTGCTAGAAGGTAAAGCCTAAAAGAAATTTACATAAAAAGTTATTGAAGGAAAAATTATAGCAGTTGAATGGTTCAAGAGATAAATTATATTAAAGGAAAAATTTTACTATTTTAATTACCATGATTAAGCATCACATACATCTTTCTCCAAATGATGCATGTCATGGTTATTTGATCCTTTCAACTTTATGATTTCAATCATACATGCTTAGAATGTGAGAAATATTTTGTTTTTCGTTGGAAAAGCATCAAATGATTTTCCAACAACCTCAATCCACTCACCAACTGATCTAGTCACATCCTTTTGTTAGAGAGATTGAATGGCTCTAAAATAAGCTAGATCCATCACGTTCAAATCAAGAGAATTAGGAGGCTGACAATACAAATGAATGTCAAACCCCCTTCAGAAGCTGCTCTACAAAACTAATCACCATCTACATCAACATGGTATGGTGCATTATCTTGCCGTCTAAAAATAGTTTTTCCTGCATCTTTCTCTTGGCCATTTTTCCTTGACGGCGGGTAAAACTTCATTAATTAAGAACCTTCGGCTAACCTCGTCAGTGATAGAAGTAATTGGTTTCATTTCGAGTATCCCTGCTACTTTATTGACGCTTGTCCTTCTTGCTGGAACTTTAGTGACTAAAGGAGACACATGCCACTGTAGCTAAAAACATTACCTTCTTGACGTAGTTTTCGTTTTTGCATGTGCAGTGCGGCTCGTTCTCGTTTCTGTGCAGATAGAAGTTTGTGCATTCTTGAGTCCCTTGAAACCATTTTTCATATACATGAACAACATCATACATCGATTTAAACATGGGATCATCATTTATGCTACTTTCTTTTAAGCATGGACAAGCAAAATCTAGGACGAGAAATCATGTTCCCCTCCTTCAAGAACGGCTTGAGTGCATTTGAATGTCACCGGAGCTCTCTTTCCTTAATAAACGGAACCAATGCTGTTGTGCTAATGTTCAAAGCATGTGCCAAATATTGATTAGTTTGCTGCTTTAATAATGGAACTTCACGAACCGTTGCAATGTCCACATGGACATTTTTCCTTCCACAATTTCTTGTCTCCTATGACATATATCACCTGTTTCCCTCACTCGATTCCATATGCAATATATGACATGGACAGAGACGAAATATAATGAAGCCATGCATTTTGCAGTCCTCGGTTTAAGTTTTCCTCCTATACTTGTATGCAGGAGCACTTGACTAATGACTGTTCATTGTTTATTACTTAATCAGGCTCATTTTGTAGTTGGTTCTCTTTCCTATTCAACCATAACATCTTCTGCAGCATAAAATGGACAAATAAAGAAATAACAAAAAACAAATATTATATATTCTCGACAAGGCACCATGTAGATAGAAACCTGCATTGGTGATTGCATCCATTTTGTCCACAGAGAACTCGGTGTCCAAGTCAAAGTCCTCATCCTCTTATTGTTAAAATATAAGGTATTCGGGGTCGTCATTTACATACAATTGAGGGACGTTTAAATCTATACGCAAAGGTGCTCCATTCACAGCATTCAAATGCAGACGAGATGCTTTGTTTTCTTCCACAAGAACAGAGGTCATCGGAGAGGCTCTGTTTTCTTCCACCAAAACAGAGGTCGTTGGAGATGTATCCATCAATAGAGAGGGAGGTTGATTCGAATCTATGTGAATTGGCATCTCCTTCAAATCCCTGAGACACGAAAATTATGATGGGTGAATTTCCTAACATTACCAAGTTTAGAAGAGATGCGTGCGGACACTGTATATGCACGTGAAACACTTAAAAAGAGACATTGCTGGTTTTCAAAATAAAAAACACCCACCGCTGACTTAATTATTGCCGCCAATCTTAAAATTTTGTTTTTTGTTTTACTGTTACTTTCACCGACTGGTATAGCATGTGCATGACTTCGCATAACGGGGATAGATGTTTATAGGGGGGTATGGCGTGGCTTCACCGAATGGAGAGAGATGATCCGTTTTAATTAAGCACTAAATTTTAGGGATGGGACTAGTTGACTTTAAAAAAAAAAAATGGATAGTATTATTAAATTAAAAAAAGAGTGAGATTAAATAAAGGATATTTTAATTTAATTTTTTAATTTTTACATAAAATTAAATTGTGTGATATAATTTTTTTTTATAAGTAGAAACGGAGAGAGTACATAGATCTTCCCAAATGAAAATATATAGCACAAATCTCGATTGTATTATTAACATTCAATTCCATCCACCTAATTGCTAAGTGCTAACTGGCTGTTAAAAAATTATTGCACAGGACCGGTGTAACGCATCATTTATATGTAAGGAAAACTTATATACTTATATATTTAAAATATTTATTTTAATTAAATTAAGATATGTGAATATTTTATATATTATTTATTCAATAACAAATTCTTGTTATCAATATTATTAACACAATAAAATCTATTTATCTTTATTTAGTTAGATAAATATATATTAAGCATATAAAAGTAAGTAATAAGTGTTGTCTTTATATATATTATCCAATAAAAATATGTCACACATGTCAAATTCATTTAAGTTTATGTATAATGTATTATCCCTCTCCTTTATGTTCTTTTAAAGTATTTTAATTTATTGACTTTTCTTTCTCCCATCATTTATTTAGATGTTAAAGAGAGGAAATACAAAAAATTAAATCAAAGAGGCACTATAGTCCAAAAAATCATTAATAAGATAAAAATATATAAGATTTTATTTGATTAAATTGATGTAATTTTCTTGCATACAGCATTGATGAGGTGATACTTCTAATCTATGCAAGACTTTTTGCCGACCGATATATAATATTTTTTGGACTAAAATACTCATGATTGATATAAAAATGATTTAAGTTACCAAAAAAAAAAAATCTCAAGGCATGTGTTACGGAAAAGAAAAAAAACTTACAGCCAACTTCATGGAGGTGGCACTAGCATAAAATAATGAATTTAAACAGTGATATTTTTGCAAATAAATAGTGAGAGAGCTGATTTTCTAGACTGGTTATGTGTATAACTGGTTTAGCTTTAAATCGGTTGTCTGGTTTAGATGTATTTTAGATAATATTTGAGAAAATAAATAAATATAAAAAAGGAAAAATAACATCCAAGAACCTTTATACTAAATTTATATCACAAAATGACCAAATGTTTTATATTGGAGAGACTTAGGGATGATCTTAACTATATAAGTGGGTGCGTTACACGTCCTAATAGGTTAGGAGAAGGTAATGATATTTTGACACTCATAAATGGAATGGTGTGGTTCCTTTAGATGGAAGAGGAGAGAGGTATGCTACACATTCCTATAAGTTAATCTTTTAGAGAGAGAGTAATAATTTCATGACAAGTTGCCTGATGTTTTTTAGTTTCAAGCAATATGATGGAATGATGAAAATTCATTTTAGTTTATTTATTGTCACGGAGAAGCACGAGCCACTTTATCTGAAGTGGATTATGTGCTGTTTGTAGATGGGTTGAAGATTGGGATGATAACAAAATTATCTTGTGCAATAGATGGATCTATAATTTCTATTTATTTTTCTTCCGAATTTGTATAAAAAATTAGGATGCGTTACAAGTTGGAGTTTGATTTAACTTTCCATGTCTTTAGTTAGAAGTACTGATGCATTGTTCATGGTTGATTCTTATTTATGAATAAAAATTTTGTTATAGTTACCATGGTGAGATCAATTTATTATAAGATCAATTAAAATTTATGTAATGATATAAAATGGGGCTATTTTTTTTTGGATTGTAGGTCAGGATTTAATCACCCACAATTCTAAAAAAAAATACCCTTAATTTTTTAAAGTGCTACTTTTTAAACCAGTTATAAGTTATAACCAATTTACAATAAATAATATCCAAACTGATTGTATAAACAATTTAAAAATGCTTGCCTTATCTAAACTGGCTACAAAATCAATTTAGATATACCTTTTTTTACGAGTGTGGCTACTAACCAGGCGGGGACATGGGATGAAATCTGGCCACATCCAGCGCTTCCAACAGGAATCGAAATATATAGAAAGAAGGAATGTTAGTTTGTATCAGACAAAAACACTAATAATTGATGAAAACAGAATAATTAGCGAAAGCCTTAGCGTCGTCATCATTTAGCTAGCAATATTTACGACAGGGCGACTATACTAATCCTAAGCAGAGACGGATCCACGGGGGACAAGCAGGGCTGCTTCTCCCCAGGTGCAACAAATTGGTTAAATTTAATTGGTTTTTCTTTGTTAAAAATGTTAAAATTCATTTTATGCCCCCACTATACTATAGTTTTGCATTCCCCCCCCCCATCATAAAGCTGGCTCTAGGTCCATCCCTGATCCGAAGTACTCCCTCCGGTCCTATTTATAAGTCATTTCTACCAACCTCATCAATACCAATACAATAAAAGTACAAGGAATAAAAGTAAGTAAAATTCCAAACATACCCCTATATAACAAATCTAAAAAGTAATATTCTGTTACTTTTTCTCTCCCATGAAGGGTAATTTTGAAAATACTTCTCAAATATTACTTAAAAAGACGCACCGTGACTTATTAATGGGACCAAAATACACCTTTAAAATTGGATTTATAAATGGGACCGGAGGGAGTATTGAAAAAAAGCCAAACAGTCTGCTCCTGGCCAGTTGCAAACTGACGAAAGCAAAACAAATTTTTAAAAAAGTGCAAGTTTGTGATGCTTGTGTCTCTTAGAAAACTACAAAAATCCTAATAAACTATATCGAAAGATAAATAAATAATTGCAAGTCAATGTAATGGTGATACACCCGTTCGTTTTTAAATTAACGCAAGCAAATGACGTTAATTAGATATTTAGCTTTTAATTAACATTTACTAGACACTGACTGAATCTGATGTTGAGAGCTTGACTGGCATCTTGCACCTTAGTTGACTTGGAATAAAATCAAAATAAAAAATCGTTATCTTGCACTTTTTTCCCTCATTCCCAGTTGCGCTTGTGAGATTCCGTGTTCACTATTTATTTAAATTAATTAGATGGCTCATGCATGCATGCATATACATGCCCGCGTGCGTGCGTGCGTGTATTCGTTCATTTATTTAAAAATATATTAATTTTATTGAGGCCAGACAGGCCAGTTTGATTCTTTACTGTTAAAGTTGTAGGGGGATTTCTTTGAAGACATGCTTGGTTTCTCCAGTTTTTTTCTGCTGATTTGTACATTGTTTAGGTTCTGTTTGAATGAAGAGTCCATTTTGTAGTTTTAAAAAAAAAAGGAAAAAAGAAAGAAAGAAAGAACGAATGAATGAATGAAAGAAGAAGAAGAAGACATGCTTGGATGAAAAGTCTAGTAAAACAAAAGTGTTTTTTTTTTTTTCAAAACGCTCACCCATGATGTTAAAATTGTGAGGGCATGGGAAAAGCCAGGAGAGAATGAGCACCTGCAGGTTTACAGAGATGTGAGATGGATTGGGCCACGTTGAGCGTCCTTCGAACGGGATTCAATCATTGAAATGGAAAAGAAGGAATGTTTGACTTGTGTCGGTGTGAAATCAGAAAACAGCAAAAAGAAGTGAAAGTCCATCAGCATCATCATTTTGCAGTGGGGGGGCGATTATACAAACCATATATATATATATATATATATATAGAAGAAAAGCCAGAAGGTCTGCTTCCAGGTGCAAATAAACTAATGAGTCTAGCTATGATATTGTTTCTCAGAAAACCACACAACATCTGATAAATTATTATCGAATAATCGAAGGATAAATAAATAATGGAAAGTCAATGATAATGATTATATACTTTTCGTTTGTTCTATTAACACGTAAGTGACGTTAATTAGAGATCGAGCTTTAATTAACATCCGCAGTCTCACCTCGTAAGATTCCGTGATTCACACAGACAATTTTTTTATTTTGGTTTAAAATTGAAAGATTCGAACTCTTGACATGGGGAAGGATGGGTATCCCGATGCCAACATGACACTTTGACTTTATGCTTGAAAGATACGTGTTTTTGTTGTTAAAACTTAAAATATAAAAGTCAACATTTGAAATGTATGTATTTAAGTTTTCGACAACTTGACCTTTTTCTTTTTTAACATGATGTGACCTTGAAAATTTTAGAATCGCCCATATATGGTTATTTGGCCCCTTAACGCTTAGTGCTAATAAATATTAACCAAAAACCAACCAGATTTTTTGTAAGAAAAATTCAATTAATAAATCAAGTCGTTCAAACAATTAGGGTTTAAGACATATCTTTAGTATAAATGACGTATCTTTACTGTAAACATTATTGCGTTCCGGTGACTTAAAATTCAAATGAAATATAGAGCTAATATGTAATTTAACCTTGTACTATAAATTCAGAGACCATTTAAATTCATATTGGTGTGTATTATAAATCTTGAATAATTAAATTTGAGATAATTGTATCTAACCATTAAATTAAAACAAACATCAGTTATTATATTAAAAAGTTGGGTTTGATGTAAATTTTTTCTTAAATTCCCACTCTCCCTCTTTCTTCCTTTAAAAAAATTACACATTAGGCTTTATTTTTTAAAAAAAATAATGGATGTTTGTTTTAATTTAACAGTCGGATGAAATTGTTTCAAATTTAATTGTTTAAGATTCAGAATATACTAAATATGAGTTTAGTATTTAAATCATCCATGAATCTATAATTCAAAATATAAATTATATATTAATCCCAAAATATATTTGTATATATCATTTCATATTCATCATAAGTCCTGCACAATTCAGGTCAAACAAAAAAAGTCCTGCACGATAATAATAGACATTTTTTTAACAAACGATGATAGACATTTATTTTTAAGAATATCACCCAGCAAATAACCGAGAAGTGTTTTTTTTTTTGGTAAAAAACTGGAGAAGCTTTAATTCAACAGAATTTGTCACATGTTTGTGCATGCATTTTTCTCTCTCTCTATTTTTAAGTGACGAGAGCCTCGCTCTATCATTATGAATCAACCAAATTTTTCTCTTTGGCAACAATTTTTTTCATTAATATTAAAAGTAAAATATATTGGCAAAAGTAGGTTCTCCTCGTGCTTAAAATTATATACATAATTATTAATAAAAGTAATATCTCTCTATTATTTTGTTGAAAACACTAGATATATTTGAGACCGTTTTCGTTTTTTTCGTTTTGAAAATTGGTATTCTGAAACAATGTTCAGAGAAAAATAATTTTTTAAAATAATTACTCTAAAAATCATATTTAAAAACTAAAAAATATACAAAAATTGTTTGATAAATTGCTCCAGGCCATATTTTAAGAAAAACAAATTTTTTTGACTTATTTTACATAATTAGTATCTACGGTGACTTTTATATTTATTCAATATAATAATATAAACAATGAATGGAATTTAATAATAATATTTTAATAGAATCACCAATAACTAATATAATTACTTTGTTAGTAAAATACTTTTTCTGGAACAATTCAACAAATTTTATTTATTATGTTTTAATTTTTTTGGATAACATTTATTTTTTATTTTTATTTTAATTTTATGGTGATTTTGTGGGCTTTTACTATTTTACTATAGTGGCTCCTACAAGACCAACAAACAAGAAGAACTGTTGAGTGTGATGATCTTGCAAAGATGGGAAATAATTCATGGTTCACCGTATTTTCAGAATCGAGTTGATACAGGGCAATTGAGAAATAGCTCACAATAATTAAAATCTCACAGTCTATTATCTCATAAAAAATAATATTAATAAAATAAAATATTCCTCACAATTTAAAAGAAAAATTCTATTCATAAATTCAATCAAGTTTTAAAAATATAAAAAAGGCTGAATTGGTTAAATAAGCTTCTAAAAAAACCCTAAATAATGCAATAATGCAATCATAGTTAATTCATGATTTCAAATGGATAAATCATGTCTTTAATGAATATGTTTTATCCTTATTAAAACAAAATAAACTAATTTTTATAAATCTAAATTTAAAATTAAAATAAGATAAATTAATTCCCTAATTTTTTTAAAAAAATAACATTAACTGAGCTAATTAAACCCATGAGCCTGAATACCTTAGGTTAAACTCAATATTCTAAGAGTTTTTTTTAGAGTATTCTAGAACTTTATTTGCCTTTAAAACGTTTTGAATCAATTCTAATTCGGAGTTCTGCGTGCCAATTACATTGATGTCTTGGATCACACTAACATACACAGTTTGCTTTTGGTATTCAAGCTTCTTGAGATGCCAGCTCCAAGCAATGGGTTTCATTGATCTTTCACGAGTGGATCCTGACACTAGTCTTAGTGCAGCTCTAATAGGTATGTACAGAAGTATGGGACTTGCTCCTGGTCTTGCCCAGCATTCTCCAGCTAACCACAGAAAGAACAAGAATTCATTCAAGCTCAGCTTCTTTTTTTCCAACTAGATCCTCGATCTCGTCTAGGCGAAATCATAGCCAAGTCCAGCGGCCATTTTATCTCTCCATGGCTCACCAATCCATCCTCGTTCCCGTCCAGCTTCTCAAATATTCGTTGCAAGTCAGTGGGTGTAAGGGTGAGTCCATAGTTCGGGTAACTTGTTATATTTTAAAAGGTAAACGTTTAATTTTGTCCCTGAAATTTTATTTGAAAAGCAACCACTATCATAAAGTATTTGTTAAAAAATTTTCACCTCTAAGGTAATCAAATTGGAGTAACTTCTATCCTGTCATTAAATTCCTAAAGCATTCATTAAATTAGAGTTCAGTTTAAGTCAACTTCTTTTAAAGGGCATTTATGAGAATTTTACAACAGGATGGAGGATGCTTCAATTTAATTGTTTTAAGGGCGAAAATATTTCAAAAAATATTTTATGATGCTAGATGCTTTTTGGAAAATACTTGAGGAAAAAATGAAAGAATTTTAATAAAGACCCCTTATATTAGACTTAGTTAAATTTAAAACCTCTAAATTTTTTAAATTTCATTGAAATTTAGGAGTATTAATTTAATACTAAATTTATGAAAAAAAATGATAGAATTGCCTCTCATTTACATTAATATCAAAATTATCCTATTTTACTTATTCATTACCCGACTTTACTTATTTATTTATCCATAGAATGTTATTCATTTTGTTCATTATTCCAAAATGAAATGATGTATTAGCAAAACAAAAATAATAAAAGAACTAACGCTAAAATATGGCTATTCTTTTCCTGATGACATAATCATATATTTGATAACAATGTAGTTATTATTATTTTGACTAAACTTTAATTTTTTCAGCATAACAAAAAGAATGAAAGAACTAACGCTAAAAATATAGCAGTTCTTTTCCCGATGACATAATCACACACACACATATATATTTTGATGCAAGACATAATCATATATTTGATAACGTTATTATTGTTATTATTTGATAGGTTAATGGGTAAATAAAATCATAAATTCTTGCTCGAAAATCATTCTAAATCCTAAATTCTTAAAATATTAAAATAAACTTTAAATTTTTAAATTCAAAGTAAAATAAATCCTAACTGTTAAATTTTTAACACCGTTACTATCTATACATATATTGTTCAGGGTTTATTTTTTTACGAATTTAATCCTGATTGTTACAATACCCACTTAAACAGTAACTGTGTTAAAAAAATTAATGATCATAATTTATTTTGTTATGATTTTAAAAATTTAAAATTAATTTTTATATTTTAAGAATTTAAAATTTAAAGTAATTTTTGAACAATGATTCAGAAACTATTTACTCATTAATCTGATCTCAAGTTGTCTTTTTCTCTAGCTAATGTCCCACACAACTTGTCATTTGTCATATCATTGACTTGTTAGATTTTTATAGAAAATCGAAATTATTATATTTGCTTATAAATGAGATAACCCATGCTCCACGTTCCCGATCAAACTTGATTACGGTTGAACAGCATCCATGGCCATTGAAAACCCTCCAGACCCGGACCCAGAAATAGCCCAAATCGCCTCCCAAACCGCCCAAGCCGATTCAACAACTGGTTCCTGGGCCAGCGTCTCCCTTCCGAAAGTGAAAGCAAACTTGGTTTTCCGTTCAAAATGGGCGGAGTTGAACGGAGCCATGGGTGACCTTGGCACCTACATACCCATAGTATTGGCCTTGACTCTAGCCAGAGACCTCGACCTTGGCACCACATTGATTTTTACCGGCATCTACAACTTCATCACTGGCGTCATATACGGCGTCCCCATGCCTGTCCAGCCCATGAAGTCCATCGCCGCCCAGGCCATCTCCGACACTGACTTCGGGGTGCCGGAAATCATGGCCTCCGGAATTTTGACTGGCGGGATCCTTTTCGTACTAGGTGTGAGGGGTTGATGCAGCTAGCATACAGGCTGATTCCTCTGTGCGTGGTCAGAGGGATTCAGCTAGCTCAAGGCTTGTCCTTCGCTTTGACTGCTGTAAAATACGTCAGGAAAATACAAAACTTACCCAAATCAAAGTCTACAGGAAATAGGCCCTGGTTTGGCTTGGATGGTCTGGTTCTGGCCATTGTGTGTCTTTGCTTCATCGTCATGGTGAACGGGGCCGGCGAGAATATCCGGGGTTGTTGCGAAACAAGAGAAGGTTCCGATCAACAACAGAGGGACATTGAAGTTGAAGGTAGGAGAAGAAACAGGAGGGACCGAGTGAGAAAGATTATCTTTTCACTTCCTTCAGCTTTTATAATCTTCATAGTGGGGGTTGTTTTGGCCTTCATAAGAAAGCCTAAGGTGGTGCATGAAATCGAATTCGGACCCTCCTCTATGAAAGTGGTGAAAATCTCTAGACAAGAATGGAAGCGCGGATTTATCAAAGGCACAATTCCTCAGCTGCCACTATCAATCCTGAACTCTGTGATAGCTGTTTGCAAGTTGTCCTCAGATCTGTTTCCAGGGAAGGAATTTTCGGTCACTTCACTGTCAGTAACAGTGGGCTTGATGAACCTGGTAGGATGCTGGTTTGGATCCATGCCTACGTGCCATGGAGCTGGTGGACTTGCGGGCAGTACAAGTTCGGTGGAAGGAGTGGTGGTTGCGTGGCTCTTCTTGGTGCGGTCAAGTTCGTGTTGGGATTGGTATTAGGGAGTTCTCTGGCTCACATTTTAAACCAGTTTCCTGTGGGGATACTTGGGGTTTTGCTGTTATTTGCTGGGATTGAGCTGGCCATGGCTTCCAGGGACATGAATACCAAAGAAAATTCCTTTGTGATGCTTTTGTGTACTGCAATTTCTCTGGTGGGTTCGAGTGCGGCTCTTGGGTTTTGTGTGGAATGATTATCTTCGTGATTCTGAAGCTAAGGAGCTGGACCAAGGATAAGCCTTTCTCCGCCATATGGACGGATCAACAAACCTCCTGATGGGCAATTAATCCTGAAAACACAGAGCGTCTTCAGAACACGTTCCTATTAATTGTAAATGTCCACTACCTTTGTATTGCGAGGTTGTATTGTTCGTTTGGTATTGCAATGCCACAGTGCAAGTGTATATCGATGGGTTTAATTTATTCTTTATATGTTAAGTGGCGCGTGGGATAGTGTGGTGATCAGTGAACTGCACTTGTTCCTAGCTTTTGCCCTGTGTTTATCTGTATCTGTATGTGCCTAGAAGATGATCGCCAATTGTTACCGATAGTAACAGTTGTTTCAGTTTGCAAAACAATATTGCTTGCTTGTGATTTGGTAGTATCTGTTGGCTTTATTTTCATGTCTATATTCATGTTTTGAGTTGTTTTTGTTTACGGAAGAGTGAACTATACATCCTATACAGCCAAAAAAATCATGTCCATCCACCTGAGCCATCCGTTCCATGACTGCCACGTGCCTTCCAAGAGTGCCTCCAATGTCATGGAATGACTTGTTGACAAGTCATATCTACTGGGATATACAACATTGCACATGCGATCCTACACTTGATCCAAATTAAACCTTTTTCGCGTTATTTTATTTTATTGAAAAGCTAACCCAATTCTTCATTAATGGTATCGTGACTCATCTGGGGTTAGCTCATTCATGTAATCACCCCTGGTTTTAGCATTTAGGAGAAGATTCCAAGGCCTCTTCTTTTTAAAAATAAAAAATAAAAATAAAAGAACAAGTATTAACCACTTAAAGTTATAAACAGATTGAACTTGCATCCTAAAGTTATAAGTAAAATTAAACTTATAACTTCTCATTTATAGAGGAGTTTTCATATCACTACATTACAAGGCCATTGACAAGACCCTTTAATTTTTTTGTCTTGAATATGAAACTTAACTTTGACATTGGCAAAAGGAGGTGCTTCCATTTTTTTAATCATCATTTTCTCTTCACTTCTTAATCATGGCTATTTATTAAATATATATTAAAATAAATTTATTTAATGCAGTGTTATAAGTAAAAATGATGATTAGGAATGAAGAAAAAATGATGATTAAAAAAAAAAAAAGAAATAGCGAGATCCCTCTCGTTTTGGGCTTGGTAGAAAAGCCACATGGCAAATAGTGAATGACTGGATTAGATAGACGAATGAGATTTATTCACTGCAGGATCTGCAGTCATCCCGCAAGTAACGGGCCGCACCTCGGACATGACCGCGAGTGCGCGCGCGTGTGTATATATATATATTTGCACACTCAAAATCATAAATTTTTTGTTAAAAAAATAATAATAGATTTTTCTTCTATTTTTTTAAAAAGTGAAAACTCAACAAAATGTTGAATCTATAGACAGAAAACAAAACGGTTTCAATATATATATATATATTATACAAAACAAGAGTTTGAATTATTACAGCAACATATTATAAGGGGAATCCAAAATGACAAAAAGATAAAATTATTAAAAAAAAAGATAAAATACCAGAGAATATTGTTACGCTGTAATGGAATTATATATAATATTTGTGTTCGGAATTTTTTTGGCCCGCGTACTATAATTTATTGGATTCAATTTATAATATTTGAATTATAAAATATATATTGCATAAATATATATAATCCATAGACATAAAAATATATCGTAATCAATGAACCATTTTATTTTTTCCGTAACTTAATATTAATTAAACATTTACACAACTAATTAAACAAAAGGATAACATTAAAGTGGAAGAAAAAGGGGGCTTTCCCCTACCAAAAATAAATAAGAATCCGTAGCTCCCCTAGTGCTGTGCCTGTGAGGTAGATTCTTGGATTCGTGGCGACATAAAACAAAAGGCATAACTTTCCGTTATTGGGTTATTGTGGCATCCATTCCTGGAATAGCATTATTTATAATTTGATATGCTTGAACAAGTGACGAAGTTTTGGCCACTAAATGGTGGCAAGGCATGATATAATTATTTAACACCATCACATCTTCCGGATTTTGACCAAAAGAGATAACAAGAGAGTTTTAATTAACCATTATTACGAGTAGTGTTGCTTTATCCTGTACCCAAAAGCTTCACTAGTATTGGACGACAGGACAAGAATGAATATTTAAAATCCATCCCATTTTCTTCGCCATGAAATACGGTCCTGATGAAAGATAAAATAATATTCAAAACTTCATCACTTCATATCATAGCCAGTGATCTCCCCCTCAACCAGATGAGAGTTAGGGATCGAAGTTATATATGTGAGCAGCCTTTTTAGCTCATGATCGTTGGTTCACAAGCATTTTTTACTTATTCTTATAGTCACAGACTCTAATAACTAACTATTGGTTAAATTGTTACAAGACATGCACGAGTCTTCACCTGGGTCATTATATTCGTCCCCACTTCTACACAGCCTATGTTTTTTTTTTTTTTTTTAACTTAGGAGCTCCTTAAGAGGTTGAAAAGACCAAAGGGCTTGAATATTTGTCAAGTTTACAGTGGACGCCAATATCTTAACGAAATATATTTAATTTGAATCTTAGTGCTCTCCCTCTTCGTCAAAATCACCTAAATCGCCAGTTGACTTTTAGGGTTTAAAGGTCACTCTCTGTACTGTCTTGCCTCCACACACTCTCTAGTCCGGCAAGTTGGAAAATGATTCATTTCTCAAATATGATCCTATCTTTAAAATGAATGGTCATGGTTGCATCTATATTCTATAAAAATTGGTTGATCTATTCCCCACTTTGGTCTAATAATGCCAATTTTACATTTTAAGTATGAATGGCTATTTTAAATGGACTAGTAAAAAATATTGGTCTCCATCAATAATTAGTCATCAGGTTCTGAATTCCCTGCATGCTTCTAGTTCTGGTCTGGATATCAGTTGTGCAAGCTCAAACTATTATAATTAGTCAAAAGGCTGAACAAGTTACCCAGTTCTGTTTTCTGTTACGTATACCGTTATATTCTCAGCTCTCTCCGATGACAAGGTCCATCATTTTTCAAGTGATGATATAGAGTTTTAAACTAAAGATTATGGTATTTCAAATTTGAGCTCTCTCTGATGATGTAAAGTTTACCGATAGATATGGTATTTCAAATTTGAGCTACCACGCAAATTTTTCTTTGCAAAATAAGGAAAAAGAAAGAAAAGAACTACCACGCTAATATACTGAACACTAGGAGGCACTTGTAGTTGGATTAAGACACAAATGCCATTCATGGTGATGATGGTGTCTATGATCAGCAACATGAATGGGTGCTTGGGCCAGTGGGAACGATATGAGTCAACGAATTACATGATCAGGATTTTAATTATTAACCAAATTAAGTTGGCCATAACTTTGGGTGACGTCAGACTTAATCAAGAGGTAAGCCTTAGGAGCTTAATTATAGCTCTTGTTCATTGCACATTTGCACTAACACTAAAAAATAGTTATAATGTTGACCAATTATAAATATTCGATCTTGCTAAAATTTAAAGACTTGTGTAATTATGATCATTCCGTAGGTTATCCTTATAAATAACCCCTGCTTCGCATTTCTCATTACACTTGAATATCCCCCAAAGGCTCAAACAGCATCCATGGCGGCCAAAACCCCTTCAATTCTAGACCTTGGAACTGCCCAAGCCTCCTCTCAAATCGCTCACGCCGATTCAACGACTGGTTTCTGCTCCGACATAATCCTTCAGAAAGTGAAAACCAACTTGGTTTTCCGTTCAAAGTGGGCGGAGTTGAATGGAGCCATGGGAGACCTTGGCACTTACATACCCATAGTACTGGCCTTGACTCTAGCCAGAGACCTCAACCTCGGTACCACATTGATTTTCACTGGCATCTACAACGTCATCACAGGAGCCATATACGGCGTCCCCATGCCTGTCCAGCCCATGAAGTCCATCGCCGCCGAGGCCCTCTCCGAGCTTGACTTTGGGGTGCCGGAGATCATGGCCTCCGGAATTTTGACCGGCGGGGTCCTACTGGTATTGGGTGTGACGGGGTTGATGCAGCGAGTGTACAAGCTCATTCCTCTGAGCGTCGTCAGGGGAATTCAACTAGCACAAGGTTTGTCCTTTGCATTGACTGCTGTTAAATACGTCCGGACAAGGCAAGACTTGGCCAAATCTAAATCTTTTGGAAATAGGCATGGTTTGGTTTGGATGGCTTGGTTTTGGCCATTGTTTGTGTTTGCTTTGTTGTCATAGTGAACGGAGCTGGTGAGAATCATGGATGTGAAATCAGAGAAGGCCATGATTACGATCTGGGTGATCACCAACAACGGATTGAAGGTCGAAGAATAAACGGGACGAACCGGATAAGAAAGCTTATCTTTTCACTTCCTTCTGCATTTTTAGTGTTTGTATTGGGGGTTGTTTTGGCCTTCATAAGAAGGCCTGAGGTGGTGCATGAAATCAAATTTGGACCCACCTCTTTGGAAATTGCGAAAATCTCTAAACATGCATGGAAGAAAGGATTTATCAAAGGTGCAATTCCCCAGCTGCCACTATCAATCCTGAACTCTGTGATAGCTGTTTGCAAGTTGTCCTCAGACCTGTTTCCAGGGAAGGATTTTTCAGCCACTTCACTTTCAGTGACAGTGGGACTGATGAACTTGGCGGGAAGTTGGTTTGGTGCTATGCCTTGCTGCCACGGAGCCGGTGGACTTGCAGGACAATACAAGTTTGGTGGAAGAAGTGGTGCTTGTGTGGCTCTTCTTGGTGCAGCCAAATTGGTGCTGGGTTTTGTACTAGGCAAATCTTTGGCTCTCATTTTAAGCCAGTTCCCTGTGGGGATATTAGGGGTATTGCTGTTATTTGCTGGGGTTGAGCTAGCCATGGCTTCTAGGGACATGAACACCAAAGAGGATTCCTTTGTGATGCTTATTTGTACAGCAGTTTCGCTGGTGGGTTCAAGTGCGGCTCTTGGTTTTCTGTGTGGAATGATTGTATTTATGATTCTGAGGCTAAGGAGCTGGACAAAGGGTCAGCCTTTTTCTGCCATTCGGACGGACAAAACCCCTGAGCAACCCTGAGAATAGTCGTCAAGTGTGAGTAAATTAAATATTGCTTTCTGATTGTAAATGCTAGCCCTACTTATGTGGTATGAAATAGGTGCCCATCAGTTTTCCTTCGTTTTAATTTGATTTTGGTATGGGATAGAATTGCTAAGTTGTGCGTGGAGCTTTGCACGAGGGGTGGCTGCAGTAACGGTTTCTAGGTTCTATAGCTTTTGCTCTCTGCGTATGCTTCGACGTCTGCGTAGAGCTTAATTACCAATATGTTGTTATTTATCCTCAATGGAAGTTGTTTCAGTAAATGCTTACAAGTTTCACATAAATTGCGTCTATGTTTGTGTGCAGGTTTCTCTTAGCTAGCTAGGTAGTATTGAATTTACGATTAAAAAAAAATACTGTATTTATCCTAAATTATAAAATATTTTTTAACAAAATCACATATATTAATAAATTTTATTAAATATATTTTAAAATAAAAATATAAATTTTTTAAAATATTATTCATAACATTTCATTTATAAAAAATATTAAAAAGTAAAAAAATAATGAAAAGGTTAATATTAAAAAAATTTATTTTTATTAAAATGTCTTATATTATAAAATATTTTTTCTTCTTTTATGACTTAAAATAGGGAGTATCATTTTCAATTATGAGATCATCATAGGCAACAGCCTTTCCAATAATTTTTTTTTAAATTTTGGTATGCTTAAATTAATTTGTCCGCCGGATGGTGACATCATCATGCCATCACAACTTTTTGGATTTGCCCCCAAAACAAAGCAGGAAGAATTAGTTTACCATTCACTGTATTTCTTTTTCTTTTTTAAATATCCGAAAGCTAAATGGAAATGATTTTGATATTACCGTGGATGCCAATAACCAAGACTATATGTGATTTTAATTGCTCTCAGCAATTCTCCTACAAAAATGATCTCCCTACTTCCTAGCCATATTAGCATGGGGAAGGATAAAAGTACAATATATTTATATTATAACTTATCCCAATTAGATCTTCACCCGTGGAATATGGTCTGATGACGATCAAAATGAAATTTTGAATTATATAAAATGATCACTCTCTTTTCAAAAGCTTCACATAGCCATATCCATCCTAAAAAGATCACATGCAGCACTGATTAATTAATTAATTAATTAATTAGGATCATCAATCCATCCACATTTTTATTCAGTGTCGGACTATTAATTTATCTTAATATAGATTGTGTGAGCAAGAAAGAAGTGAAATAACTATATAAAGCGTAGCTCTCCTGAGAGGTATGTACAAGAGGTTGGAAAGACCAAGAGGAGCAATTACATCTTGAAGGAAACATATATATATATACGTATGTACGTAATATTCTCGTCATGCACGGTAATCAAGAAAGTCGATTACGAATTGTGCCTTCAGTTTTTCAAAGACTGCCTTGCCCCCACTCTCTAGCTAGTTCTGCATAAGCATGACTCATTTTCTCAAATATGATACTCTCTTTGAAACGAATATATGGTTTGTGCACAAACAATTAGTTTAATGCTCATTTTGGGAGTTTACATCTTAATCATGAATCATTATCTTACGTAATTTAATTTCCACCATTATTTGTCAGATTGATCAGGATTCCATGCTTTTATAGTTTTGATCTCTAGATCAGATCCACATATTTCCTCACTGTGTGTAAAATGTTGAGCATGGAATTATACAAGTTAAAGCAGCTCAAGCTCAAACTATTAAATCAATTGAGGTTTCTGCTTCAAAACTTCTTAAAAGAAAATGATGAGCATTGTTGAGCGTCATGTGTGAAGGGCTGAAAATTACTCTTGATTTTTTTCCCGTTTATCGTACACTGTGTGTGTGTGTGTTTCCCCCAATCATGTAGGCTTCTGTGATGATTACATGGGCGTTATCTTTTAATAGATACCCCATTCATTAAAAAAATATAAAATATTTTTATTATTTTAAGATATAATTAATGTATTTTTAAAAAAAATATGTGCCAATAATAAATGATTCATTTTATACTCCTTTTGGTTAAAAAATATAAAGTATTTTTAATTAAATTTCACCTTAATAAAGTAGTTACTTACTTTTTAACTAACTTTATCTTTTCATATTTATCCTTATTAAAACATCCTATAATAAATATAAAGTCATTATCAATAGGGACACTTTTAAAAAAAAACATAATGATTACACCTCAAAAAATTAAAAATATCTTACACTTTTGAACATTTAACTCCTCAAAAAATATCTTATATTTTTGAATAAAAGAAGTATATATATTTTTAAGTGAAATATTCAATTAAATAAGGGTAAATTAAATATGAAAAGATAGTAATAATTTGAAAACAATTAACTAATTTATTAAGCGATATTCAGTTAAAAATATCTTATATTTTTTAATTGAAGTGCATAATATTGCTATGTTTGTTTTTGCACAACCTTTAAATTATTTAAAGCTAGTAATAAGTTTTTTTAAAAGATTTATCTTCAGTAATTAAAATTTATTTTTAATTGCAATTTTGTTAATATTTAGATTGCCAAAATTAGTATTTAAATTTTAGATGGACGAAATCTAATAAAAGAATTCATTCACCACAAATATACATAAAATTTATTTTTTTTATACCATCTAATACTGTCAAATTAAATTTCAGTATTTTCACGTCGAATTATGGTATCTCTCAATATGATCTTTTTTTTAATAAAATTCAAATATTCAATTTTAGTTAAGTAAAATTGAGTAGTTGCTTTCTCTCAATACAACTATATAAAATTATTTCATCACATCACCTTTTCATAGAACCATATCCACACTACAGTTGTGTGCTATATAATACAAATCAAATTTTGTCGGCAATAATAATTACAGAAAACCAAAATTTTTCTCCCCCTCCGCTTGACAGTTCCGTATAATAAACATGCAATATAAACAGTGCTAGTTTACAGAAAATTCCGATACATAGAGAATTTTGGCCGCACAAGCCTGCATTTGGAGGAAAAATCACTTCATCAGCAACCCCGTGATTTCAAGTTTCTGCAAGGCTATCTGTCCGTACGCTGGTGAACATGTCAAATATAAAATTCATCTTCACCCATTCATAGGCGCAGGGCCATACAGTAATCTGCCATCTGAGAAGCAAACTAAGTCGTCCCAATATAAGGAAAATTTTCACGCTATCCAAATGGATTTCCTCCTGTGATCTTGGGAAAAGAATTTAGAGTGTAGCCGGGAGCCATGTATCCACTCGCTGTATGTTGAGAGGTTGTTTCACCATTATTGAAGCTTCCAGTTCTTTGGGGTCTGAGAAAATATTAAGCAGCAATTCGAATTTTATTCACGTAAGCAACTAAGAGAGCACTCAGACACGAGATGTCATGCAACTCAAATCATGACATCTACTTGCGGAAAGGTGAGTGAAAACACCGCCAATTTAAGGGCATGTTTGTTTTTTTATTTTTTATTTTTTTTGTTTTTTAAAAGCAGAAAAATTTTAAAACTTGTTTGTATAAGGGTATGTTTGTTTTCTGTTTTTAAAAACTATTTTTTAATTTTAAAAATAAAAAATTTAAAAATTTGTTTGGATAAATGTTTCTCATTAGTTGTTTTTAAATTATTTTTATTCTTATTTTTTAAAAAAATAGAAACAACTTTTAGTTGTTTTCATTTTATTTTTATTTTTTTAAATATATTACATTTAATTATTAAAAATTATAATTATTTTGATTAATTTCTATTATCAATCACTGTCATTAACTGCCTGAAACCATCACCGTTAGTCTATTTTTTAATTTCAAAATTATTTTTAAATTACATAAACAAATGAATTTTCATTTTATTTTTGTTTTAAAAATAATCTTAAAAACTGTATTATAAAACAGTTTTTAGAAATAAAAAATGAAACAGAAACCAAACAGACCCTAGGTATTTTTCATTTAATTATTTTTAAAATTATTTTCATTTTTGTTGTTAAAAGCAAAAAAAAAATAACTTTAAGTTTTTTTCGGTTTAGTTTTCTTATTTTTAAAATATACTATATTTAATTATTGAAAATTATAGTTGCTTTGTTAAATTATTATTATTAATCACCATTATTAACTACCTATAATGATCACTATCACTCTATTTTTTTAATTTTAAAATTATTTTTAATTGACATAACCAAATGAATTTTTATTTCATTGTGTTTTGAAAAACAATTTTAAAAACTATATTACAAAACAATTTTTTAAAAATAAATGACAACAGAAACCAAAAATACCCTAATATTCTGAAGTTTTTATTTGATTTTACACACACAAGCCACGATGATTACATAATGACTGCTCTTTTTCCTTCTTTTCTCACTTCATCTCTTTTTTTTTTTTATTATTATTATTATTATTGTTATTATTAAAAAGGTGGTCTCTCTAATAATTTGAATTTCTTTCACTTAATGTAATGAGGATAAGAGAAAGATCAAGTTGGAGCTTTTTATTCTTACTCTTGATAGGAACGAAATTGTGATCATAACTAACTCACACTTCACACGTAATTTGAGACAAATTATACTATTTATAACTTATAAATAATTTAGTTTTTCTATAAAATATAGAGATTATAGGTGTTTTCACCTTTGAAATCCACATCCACCGTATTCCCCCCACCCCTTTCCCCAACACACACAAACCTTCAACCATGCATGCTGACACGAGACTGCACTAAACGACGATAAAGAGAGGTACCTGGGAGCTAGCATATTATTGTTAAGTTGCTCGAAGTATGGACCTGAAATGCAGGAATAATCAATACTGTCATTGACGGAGAACTTTTTGGATGAAATAAAATATCACAAGGTCAATACCAGAAGAAGATCCGGGAGTAAAGGGAGATTGCGGAGGCATTGAAGAAGAAGCATAATTTGGGGATGGAGGCACCATTGACCCTAAGGCCCCAAGGCTTGAAGCACGCACTAATCCTGCTCCAGTTGACATATGTGCGCCATGCAAATTTGCCATAGCAGGAAACTGTGGACAAATGCCACCAAGTTTTGAGGGATAAGATATATAATTATTACGAAAAATTCAGATGTTATGTTAAGGCTCATGCAAGACGAGTCATTGAAATTGTCTCAATTTCGACCATTCTTTTAATGTCGTGGGAAAAAAATCATGAAAGGAAGGAAAAGGAGACAGGACGAGAACAGATGATAAAAATCCTCCCAAAACAAACCAAATGAACAAGATTTTAAAAGAACTTTTCTAAATGTTTGTCAAGATTTGTATGTGAATAAAAATTCCAGATGATCGCGCCTGAAAACAAGATTTTGTAATTGAATTCTAACTTCAATACAGATTTAAAGCATTAAACAGCTAGTGCCTTCTCCAAGCTCAGCATGATTGAGATTAATAAAATGTAAGAAGGTAAACCCCATCCTAAATGCAGAATACCCCATCAAACTCCTTCAAAGGAGAAATACAGGTGAGATATGAATTGATTCCATGCTATACTTAGTACACAGTTAGTTGGATGATCATTTCATTGGGTTCTGAGTCGTATAAAAATATTGGCAACTGCCAACTCCAGAATGATTTATCCCTCAATTTCTGTTACGTATGCAAAAGACATTTCGTGTCTAATTAAGGGTAAAAAAAAACAAGCATTTGAATTAGATAGATGTTAAAGCATGCAACAAAACCAGAAGCAAGGACTGATCAGATCTGCACCAAATCAGACTTCATATTATACGTACTGGAGAAGCACGGACTTGAGGTCTCCCGTCAGTTATATCAAATGGGTTTGTGGACTTTGCTGCCGCGGGAAATGCCGAGAATGGCTGTAAGTGAAAAATCGTATTAGCTTTGTAGCATAGGTTTAAAAGGTTAACACCAACAGAGAATACATACATATATATATATATATATATATGTAATCTCTGTGAGGAGTCGTCGGACAACATACTGCTGTATTAGAATAATACTGCAAGCCGTATCCCATATTATGAGGTTGAAAATTCTGCCAGCCTGCTTGCGGTGCTGGTCCTGGTAAGTAGCTTATAGTAAATAGGTTCTGCAAAGAAATTCATTCATGCAATCAGTCTCTTTTTAAGTTTTTTTTAAGGTACAACAACACATCATTTATTACCGCCGGAATTTCCTTTCTTCCCATAGACTTGGTTTGTGTTATCCTTGGTTGGCTTCCAACATCAGGTCTGGAGTCTTGAGAAAGTTTTGATGGAACTTGAGGAGATAGTTCCATAAGAGAGCTTGAAACGTCTGGCGCTTTTAGAGCAACTGTTGGCTGTATGTAATAACAAACAAGAAGATAATTAGCAACTATACATACAGGCAAACAGATGAGAAGGCATACATTTGCGGGCTTTCATATTTTTGGCTTCTACAACTCCTCAATACTGTTCAGGTATAAAATTTCAAACATTTTTTCTCAGACGATAGAAAGCTGTGAAGAATATTTCACCTGATTAAGCGAAGGGACATCTCTGACTGATGGACTCGCTGATTGTATCGCAGAGCTGTAAGCTGTTGAGGGTTGGGTCAGATTAGAGTCACTGGTTGATGCATCTGAGGAAGCACCAAAGTTGTTGGGAAATGGAGTTATCTGGCCTGCTGAGGTCGGAGGTGCTAAATCCCCATCCACAGAGATATATTCTGCTCTCGCAGTTGAAGTATCATTATCAGCAGCATGAACTTCAGACGCACTACTAGCTGTTGCATACAAGGGACCAGACAATTCAGAGAGTAAAAATTCTACAGCATCTAAAGTTTTAGTTGTCTCTTTTGTATAAGTTGTTGTCTCTGTTGTAGAAGACTTCGAGATATTTGTAAATGGCGTTTGAGAAGGCTCCTTTTCTGTGGAAATTTCAAATGGAGCCCAGTCACTTTCATCATTTGATTGAGGCGTAAACTGAGCTTCCGGTGCAGTTGCAGCATCAGAAACCTGTGATGTGACGACACTCAAAATTTGGGTTTCTGGGCTTTTTTGTTCGGCTGGATTCTCCTTAGCGGATCCCCCGCCACTGGCAAGTGGAACCTTCTGAAATTGAAATTCAACAGACACAGACTTCAGTTCGAGTTGAAACAGAAAATAATGCGGAATAATTAAGAAGAATGCACTTTCAAATTTCAAGGCTCTTTCCACAAAACCCGAAAAGGTATAACGGGAAATCAAAACTACAAGAAAAATACACTAGCAAGGTAAAATGATTTAAGTAGTGAAAGCTCCAAAGAGAAGTTGAATATACCTTCCCTCTGTCCACATTCTTTTGACCATCAGATGGAACCGCTATTTGCTTTGACTCTATGCTTGAAAACCTGCGAGTTATAGATTCATCGTCTCTGAACCTATCATCAACAACCTCAATTTTTATGGGATTTCTTCGGGGGTTCCCATTCCTCGGGGCATATCTGGGACTTCTTCTATCATCATAATAATACTTGACACTCCTGTCCTCGTTTCGTGAACTAGGACTGTGCATGTCATTTCCATCTTCATAACGTTCTCTTCGGGAAAAACTGAGCTTCCTTCTGTCGTAGGACTCCTCCTTGTTATTCTGAGTAGAGTAAAATAAAATATTTGTCTGTCATCTATCATTGTCCAAGAAGCACGTATTGACAAGGACACAGCAGGACGAATTGATTGGTGGCTAAATACAATTTGAAGTGCCATGAGTATCAGACAGAATAGGACTCTGTTTTTCTTCAGAATATGATGCAGAACTTACTAATCTGAGTCTGGGAAGATTCTTCTGTGTCCTTTCACCGCTGAATTTTCTATCCACATAAACTTGCTTGATGAAATCGCGAAGTCTAGGTATGTTACTGAAAGCAGACCACATCAATTAAAACAGATGTAGATAATGCATGCAGTACTATGACAAAACCAACGAGCGAGAGATACAAATTAAGTTTTACTTGGTATCGGGATAAGAATGACGATGAGGATCCCAGTCTTGAAGATAAATCTGCTTTGCTTTCTGTGAACGAAGTGGAGTTAGGTTTTTATTACCAGCTTATTACTACATAAGCAGTAGACTTGAGGTTTTGGGAAGGGGGGGGGAGAAGACGATGATGCTCACTTTATTGCCGCCTGCTTGAAGAGCAGTGACCTCTTCTGCAGTAAATTTAGCCATTGATACTGATTTTACTCTATGGTTAAACTCTCGTCTGTATTTCATGGACTTAGTCAGGAAAATAAAGGAATCGGAAACAAAACTAGAAAAAAGAAATTATCGGCAATTTGATAGATGTAAAAAAGAAAAGTAAAATGTAGAATAGTTCTTAATACGTACTGAATTCCGCTGCAGTTTGTGCAGACGAATGTCCAAAAGGTGGTGCAGACATATTGTGGTCCCTAATTCGTGCCAATCCAGGTACAGATAATTAAGGAATGTCTTATTGTGAAAGATATCAAATTTTTTTTGCGGGAGAATTGCTCAAAATTTAAATAAATAAACCAGAGAACTTCATACCAAACTATTGCAGTTGATACATCTCCGATTCTCAGGAAGTTTCGAGAGACTTCGGATTTCTCTTTCAATTCTATCATCTTCTTTCATCCGAGATCCCATCTTTGGAGGTTCAACAGCTTGAAATTATCGTCTACCAAGTGACCATTTAAAAAAAAAAAAAAAACTGTATTAAATGGATGATATGAGAGTCAGAGAATTTTCTTTATAATGCAAAGAGTTGAGAGGATTTAAATTTTGCAATCTACAACATATCATGCAGGTTCCCATTTAGAAGTCAACAAAGGCCCTTCAAGACTTGGGCATTGAATTGGCTGAAACAGGTCATCTTTTACGCAATCTTTTCTAACATTCTGTTCTTCTATTCCGGTTAAGATGACGGCAAAAATTCACCAATCTTAAGAAGGACAACTATAATTTTCCTTTTCTCGTTTTTATCTATTCTATCGATAATTTTCTCATTTACAAAGCCAGAGACGAGGAAAAGACTAATGGAAGACGAACCTGTTCGTTATAATTGACGATGAATATCGAGTTGCGCAGCCATTACAGGAGAAGGGGGAAAAAAAATAGCTGAGGATAAGAATTAGAAGGAATGTGAACGATAATGATGGAAAGAAGATCCTCGAGAAATGGGGTGGAGGGAAAGCTGCCGGCAATAACGGTAGCGCGTAATTTAATTACCGTTGAGCTGAACTGCGAGGGAGGCATCATTTCTTTCATGGGGTTTTTTCAAATGTAAGGGAAATTTGCTGTGGATTTTGCTCACAAAAAAATAATAATCTGCTAGTGGATTTTCACATTATTACGTCGTTGAAAATAATTAAATTGAAGCATATTATTTTTATTATTTATTTATTTTACTTGAATATTTTTCTAGAAATTTTAACGGGATTTCAAGACAGTATTTTCACGGGTTTTTAATTATCTAAATAGAATTTGAATCTTAGATTTTTACCCATGTCGAGAGAGCTGATTGATTTTTTTTTTTATCAACAGGGTTGGTTGATTTTACTGTAATTGAGGAAGTGCAATTGTAATTAAATTAATACATTTAAATTTAAATTTAATTTATTAAATTATCATATTGTAAAAATAATGCAACAATTAGTATTCATTATAACTTAATTACTATGGGTCCGTTATATTTCATGGAATTTGAAAAATATAATTCATAAATAATATAATTTATTAAAATTATTACATTATATGTAATATAGATACTTAAATAAAAAGTCAATATTTATTAATAATCATAAAAAAGAATTGAAATATATAATTGATACTAATGACCTTGTGGCCAAGTTGTATAAAAGTTTCATTATAAATGAGAGTTCGTAGATTCAATTAATTATAACTTAAAGTTGTTAGTGTATGCTCTTTTAAATTAAAAAAAATGACATAATTAATAAATAATAATCATTTATCATCACATTCTTTGAGATTATTTGATGCAAATTCATTAGCATTTATATTTGGAAAAGCATGTTTATCAATCATCATCATTAAATTCATTCTGACAGGGTAAAAAAAAAACCATCATCAAATTCAAACTTCATAATTACCCATATTTAGAGAGTTTGCAATATTCATATCTTCATTGATATCCGGATTCTCCAGTGAGCCGATGGTGCAAAGGCTGCTGATGGCTCATTTCTCATCTAATGGTCAATTGGTCATGAATATGAAAATGGATCGAATGGCAAAAATGGAAGGGTCAAACTAACCAAACTATTAAATATTAAGCCATCTTTTTTTTTTTTTAGCAGTTCTATAAGAGTGAGATTGATTCAGCTATTTTCTTTTTGAACCATGTCTTATACCATAGTTTCAAATTAAATCATGTGTTTTTATTTGTATTTTTAAAGATAGCTCGAGCTCAATTTTTGACCTCTCCTCCAACCTCTATCTCCAATTCTAGTGATATAGTCTTTAGCATCGAGATTGGAAGCTATGAATTACAAGCGTGTATGACATGCCTCTCCTCTAACTCTAGCAGTCTAGGCGTCTAGCCTTTGGATTCGAGATCCCAAGCACCATCAACAAATTAATATTTTATTTATATATTTGTGAATACAAATATTATTTTTTTTAATATTTAGGTCACTAGTTCGACTATTGATCTAACCCTTGAACTATAAAAATAGTTGTTGTTCACTGCAAGTGCATGAGTTGTAACAAGTAATATAAAAGTACAAATCATTTCTTGAGGATTTGTTTAAAAACAATGATTAACGCAAACTAAATGAGTTTAATTAGTTGAGCCAAACACAATTAGGTGAACATAATTTTACAAACTATTAACACTAGAAAATAAAAACCATGGATTTCACAGACTTTAAGCATAATTGAAATCTAAGATTATTATATCCCTTTATATTCATACCCCAAACCCAACCTCCTCTCCTAAATGTTTTTAATGAAAATAAGTGCTAACCTAGGGTTTATAAAATACTTAGACAAGCTCTCTTAAGTCATGAACAAATGTTTAGTTAAATTAATAGCCCAATCTTTTGTTACAATTAATAAAACTCATTTTTAGCTAGCTCCTACCCTAATGTGATAGAAAGCATATCTCTATTTTACTAGTACAATCATCCATTCAACATGAAAATATTAAGTCTTGCACTATTTTATCAAGTTCTACTCTCAACCTAGCCCTCTCAAGCATCAATAAAGTGAACCCACATCTAAATGGTGACTAATCACTTAGAAGCATTAAAAAAGAGTAAAATAAACACGCATATGTCACTAATTATAAAAGAGAGGAGGAACATGGTGTTAATTCATATAAGGGTTTTAAATAACCCTAAACAAAGTGTTTAGCTTCTCATAATCATCCAAAAGATACAAATAACACAAAATATTTGAACCCATATCAAAATGTAAGAGAAAAAGGGAAGAGGAACAGAAAATCGAAGAAAAGAGCTTCAAATATCTTTAAAACTCCATTATCTTGGACCCAACTCTTCCAATATACCCTAAACCCTAGCACGCAAGCGCCAAATGGTTGTTCAAAGTCTGAAGCATGCAGTCTAAGTTGAGCTCTTAGCATATGGTGTCCTACGTAACTAATTTTAGATAAATAAAATGCAGCGTTTTTCTGACAATGGCGAAAAATCGCGAAAGAAAGTTGCCACTTTCTGACGACTTTAACAGTTTTGAACTGTTTTCACAATTAATAAAATTTATCATTTTTACAATTGATTTTTCATCCAAAGCCTTTCAAAAGCATCAACAAAAGTCCATAAATGCATCTAATTAAATCTTAAATTAAAATACAACGAAATTAGGCAAAAAAATATTAAATTAAAGCTAAGAATACAAACCAAAATAAAAGGTACATTTGCCTAATTTGGTCAATCAAAATATATACAATTGAGCCAAAATGGATTAAAATTTAAGAAAAATATGATTAAATAATATGAAATTCTAGAGATTAACAATAGCGACCCGTTGCTTTTTTTAATTCAACATTCGGTGGGTTTTAAAACATTGCTTTAAAATGAAAAAAACAAGTTGCAAAATATGAAGTGAAAAAGATAAAAGAAGAACATAATGAAAAATAATAACTTTTCCTGATGTCATAGTTTACTTGTAGTTAGTTCTTGAGAGATGATTCGATGAAAGAGCATCATTTTTAGATGTAAGATATATCCTAAGCCAAATAAAGAATATTTAGTGTTTAACTAAATAATAAACTGTTATATGATTATTCTAAACCAACAACTGTGTACATATGCAGAGTTAGTAATATGAGTTGAACCTGCAAGCTTAACCCACCAACCAACCAAAAAAGATGGGTTGTGTTGAAGAAAATGAGTTCATTTTATGTAAGATGATTTTAACCCATCTCACATAGCTTAAACCTACAATGGTCTTTTTTTTTAAAAAAAAAAGGATAGAAATTGCAAAATTGCTCTCGTCAATTCTCAATTATTAATTTTTTAAATTAATAATCATAATAAATTGTTGTTTATAAATTTAATTGACAATAAATAAACAATAGATAAAATTGAAAAAAGGACTAATTATGGTAACTTCATCTTATATCAAAGCTTAAAAAAAAAAACTTTCAAATTTTGTCACAAGTTAGGGAACTGAGGAGTACACCAATATGAAAATGATTAAGAAGTTTAATTCAATTATTTTTATTAGGAAGAGTAATAACTAAATCCTAAACGGCAAATTAATTAATAACAATGTGGCCCGCCCAAAAATATTATGAAAAATACAGGTTGTAAACATTATATTTATTTCAATAATTAATTGTAAATATAAAACTTTTATTACAAATTATTAGAAGTAAGGGTATTTGAGTCTCCACCAATCGATCATTTTCTGTAATTTGCAATTTATTATATACTTTCAAAATGTTTTGGAAATAACTTCCATTAAATTAGTTTTTTAAAATTAGAAAAATTACATAAAAAAAACTTTTTATTAGTGAATCGACAGGTTGATATAAATACAATCCATACAGATGCAAGTTATGCCACTTGCTCACTAAGCCACCAGCTCTATACGCATGAGGTCGACAATGGGAATACAATTAAGGCATACCCACTTCATTTCAGAAGTCACAACCACCACACATTAAGGCTCATTAAGGAATATGAACCGAGGAAACTATACAAATAATTCTTTTTTGTTCTTTCAAGCCAAAATACAAATATTTTTTTTTTCCCTGTGTACCTCCGAGATCTTGGGATGGACCTATACACAGGATGAAAAGATGGAAGAATGAGTTTAGGGGATGATGTACTCATGTAACAATGTGTCAAACGAATGATGTGCTTACTATCACCTAATCTAGCATGAACACTAATTCCATTCAAAGTGGTGGCTATATTATTCTTTGATCAATTTCTCTTCACATATTAACATTTAAAACTCAGTTTTCGTCCCGAGAGGGAGGGGATGGAGCAGGAAGAGGAGCAGAAAATATCTGTACAAAAGTGGCAGCCAAATTTCCATAGCCTTGAGCAGATCAGTGCAACGGTTCTGCTTAACTGAGCAGCAAAAACTGGAAAAAACTCCTGTCACGAGATGAGAGCAACAAAATCTCCACTGCCTCACTCTCAGCACCTCCTAATCGAAGTTCACTACGAATATCCGGTTAATGACAAAAGGCCACCACCCTTGAAGCAAAAACCAGACCTACGTCTAGCAAAAACAGGCCGAATCCAGTACTTGCCTCTTTGCAACTCTGCCATAAATTGAAGGGGTCCATTAAGTGGTCTGCCCATCACCTTTAGAGTACTCAGAAGCCTTCATAGCTTCAGCTGTCATGAGAGCAACCACAGCCTTGTGAATTGCAAAATCTGCCCTATGGAGCAACCTTTGCGCCCTCTCCCTCTTTAACTTAGCCATGTTATGTGCATGCTGAGCCGCACCAGACGGGTCATGCAACCGAAACTCATCAAGATCAGAACCATCCAATTGTTCATTCTCATGGCTGTAAGGCCCATCCAATAGGCACTCCCTGTGGCTTGGCGAGTCATATAAACCATATTCCACCTATGAACTCCATTTCTCTTTCCTGACATTCTCTGGTTGAAAGAAGTCATCATCTGCGAATCATTATGATACATAAACGACCCAAATTTCTTTGACTTGCCATGGTGAAATTTGAGGACATCATTTCTATCAAATCCATCTCTGCTTGTTGCGTAACATGCCATGCTGCCAGCTCCCCTTGGTGAGAATACCCTTGGAGATGTCTGAGGCAATGGAGAATCATCCAAAGAATCATAGTTATAGCCAGGGTAAGCAAGCTTCTCATCGCCAAATGCAAAGCCATTCTGTCTTCTTCCTGACAGGCCAAAAGTCCGATATTAAAATAAATAAATAAAAAAAAAACTTTCATTAGCCACAGCACAGGAATAAGCAAGTTCATCAAATACTCACCAAAAGTATGAAAACTATCTTGATCCGCTAAAAAGCTGTGTGTATGCCCAGAGACTGAAAATTTCTTTTGTGATCGTTGTTTTAATCCCTTGTTCATAACTTCCAAGCCCCGTGGTTTCAAACAGAAAGCAAACATAGGTGGCTTCTCCAATGTTGCAGCTTTATCCAGGCAGCCATTAGGACTAGGCATATTGTTCTTGGTAATGGCTGCTTCCCACTCCTTCAATTGTTGTTGATACCTTTCCCACAAAGGAGGCTGAATGGACAACAGAAATTATGTCCCATATTTCAGGAAAATAACCACCGAATATGCAGATCATGATAATAAAATAATAGAAAAGAGTAAAATAGAATTTGCAAATTTTAGTTGAGAGGGAAAAAAAGGAATTTTGAGAACAAATAATTTTAACAATGCAAGAAAAAATAGCACAACAACAGAGGACAAGGAATCCTCCAAAATATGATTCAAGAGCTTCTGCTCATAAAATAATACCAATCCCATGACCCCTAAAGAAACCGCTTGCAAAACCCAAGGCCCAAAAACAACTCTTTCCCAACGAAAACTATGAATCTATGATGGCGAGAAACAGCACCCTTCCATGGGATTTCACGCTTCTTGCTGCAAAACCTCTAAACAGCTTAAAAACACATATCAGCTAACCAAATACTAATTAAGATGCCAGCAGTGTAAGTCATGCTTGGTATGGATGAAAAAAGTGTCAGCAAAGGGAGATGGAAAGTGAACTCCTTGTCTTGATATGCTTAGTAGACATTATTCAAGTTACTAAAGAATTGATGTTTCCCTCATACAAGAGCAGTAAGCTTTCTTTGCTTTAGCTAAGACAAGGTTCTTCCTACCAAATAACAAAAAATGTATCGCTAACTTTGCCCTCATTTATAGCAAAACATTTTTAAAAATAAGCACCACCTAAATAAATACTTAAACATCATTTCTCTTAAAATATTAGCCTTCTATGTTATATCGTGATAATGCCCATCATTTTGAAAACTCAATTTGGGCATTCTAATGAAAGGTATTCATGTCATTTAGTCACTTTGACTCCCCTTCCTTTCCTTTCTTAATTGCTTCATACCAAACTTCCAATGCAAAATAAAGAAAAGGAGAAAATTTATCAAACACATTTTGAGCCCAAAAATCACTTTACATGAAAGCCTCTGTCCCTCTCCATTTCCTTAAAAAATGGCTTCGTCCTACCAAACATAACCTTAGAGATATGCCACACAGTTCATGATGCAGAAATGATGACACCTGCAAAACCAACATGTATGATACACATACACACAATCACAGAGCACTTTTATTTCCAATTTTTGAAAGTTACTTTGACGATTTTCTCTCTGTTTTTTAAAAATCTGATGCAAGACAGTCGTGTAAGGATGTTTGACAGGGTGCTTTAAGGAAAATAATGCTCAGGTTTAAATCAATATCAGTCTGCATATTTTAATCTGAGGTAGCATCAATTCCTCATAATGAATATGCCCTTTTTTATATTAATTTTAGAGTTAGGATTGCCAAAACTAAAGGATAAGTCATTTCCACTACCACAGATTTTCAATAGATTAGTGAATTTTGCATCATGCATTCATTTGTGCTGGAGGATGGGACAATGATGTAAAAGGCGCTCTAAGGCACCTGGGCGAGGCGCTGAACTTGGCCATCGCCTCTCAAGTGAAGAGAGGCAATGGGTTTCATCAGGCGCTTGCCTTTGAGCGCCTTGTACGCCTCGCATATCCTAAAGGCGCGCGACTGACAGCGCCTGGAAGCAGTGAAGATGAGAAGATCAGAAGAGAAGACAAAGACGTAAGATTTAGAAGAGAAGACGATAAAGGAAGATGAAGGAGTGAAGAATGCTGACTGGGTGTGAAAGAACCGAAAAGAAGAGTAGGAGTTGGTTTTTGTTCGGCTGCCGGTGTCGACTAGGTATGCAAGAATCAGAGACGAGAACTCGTCTGCACTCCACCGACTGGGTATGCAAGAATCAGAGACGAGAACTCATCTGCACTCCACTGACTGGGTACGACCGTATCGTGCGAGTATGCTAGCTGGCCATAAGTTCAGCATCGTGGACTGAATATCATCCATTAAAATATAATTTTTTTTAACCAAAATCCATTAAAATATGATAAAAAAATATAGTAAATAATTATAAAAAATGTAACAAATCCTATCTTGTGAGAGAAACGTATAACATATAATAAATTAAGGAAGATTTGAATTTTAAATAAAAGATAATGAAAAATATATATATAGAAAAAGATTTTAATTAATTATAAGAAATTATCTTTGATTTAAATTTTAAATATGATTGAGACAATTATAAAAGATTTAACAAATCCTATCCTATCTTGTGGGAGAAACATATAACATATAATAAATTAGGGAAGATTTGAATTTTAAATAAAAGATAATGAAAAATATTATATATAGAAAAGATTTTAATTAATTATAAGAATTATCTTTGATTTAAATTTTAAATATGATTGAGAAAATTTTGCTATCTGAAGGAAAATTTTTAGGAAAGTTTAAGACTTTAAAATCCCTCCCAATGTATATTTTTTAAGATATAAAAAGAAAACCTATTACTGTTCTTTGGTATTGGCATCAGTGTGTCTCGAGGCTTAGAGCAAGTGAGCAATATCTCCAAGGATCACGTCTTGCACATCTTGCACATCTTGCACTCTAACAATCAGGTTCTAACTTCTAAGTTTCAAACATCATATTATTTTCTATTTTTCTTATTTGATTTGTTTGATTTTAGGCCTTTAGCACTACAACACACAGAACAATTATTCAAAAACAAACCTTTAATTTTTCATTCTCTTTTTTGGTTTTTCCTGGTATTTTTCCCCAGTTTTTAGTGCTTCCATGACTGAAAGTAGTGGTCAAGGTCAAAACAAGCAACAAGAACAGAATAAGAGAAAAGACCCTGGATGGAAATATAATTTCTTGAGTGACCCAAATGACACCAATACTGTAACTTGTTCCTTTTGTAACAAATATACAAAAGGAGGGATTCATAGGGCTAAGTTGCATCAAGTTGGAGGTAATAGGAATGCTGCTAAATGTTTGAAGTGTCCTGATAATGTGAGGAAGGAGTTGCAAGATTACATGGACAAAAAAAAGGTAGAAAAAGAGACATATGATAATCCAATTATAAATGTTGTGGATATAAGTATGCATGGTGAAGAAGAGGAGAGGAGGAGGAGTTGTATGGAAAGAAAGGAAAAAATGTTATGCTTACATCAAAGAAGCCTAGACAAAAAGGTCCCATGAATTCTTTTATGAGGAAACCAGAGCAAGTTATTCAATTACGAAAACAAGGAAAGTTGCGAGATGGAAATATAACTGATAAATTTGATAAGGAGAGAAGAGCTATGGTTTGTCAATACAACAACAACAACAACAACAAGCCTTTATCCCACTAGGTGGGGTCGGCTACATGGATTGCAAGACGCCATTGTGCTCTATCATTTATTAAGCTTTTAGAAATATTATTAATTAAGAGATCACGTTCAACAACTTCCAAGAGTGTTCTCTTAAGCCTTCCTCTACCTCTCTTAATCGGACTCAAAGTTATATGTTCCACTCTTCTCACTGGTGCCTCCCTTGGTCTTCTTTGTACATGCCCAAACCATCTCAACCGATTTTCTACCATTTTTTTCCTCAATAGGTGCCACCCTCACTTTTTCACGTATGTGCTCATTTCGAATTTTATCTTTACGTGTATGTCCGCACATCCATCGTAACATTCTCATCTCTGCTACTCCAACTTTATGCTCTTGCTGTCCCGTTAGAGCCCAGCATTCACTACTATATAAACATTGCCGGTCTGATAGCAGTACGATAAACTTTCCTTTAAGTTTATTAGGCACCTTACGGTCACAAATAACTCCTTTAGCTTTTCTCCAATTAAACCACCCAGCTTGAATTCTATGTGAAATATCTCCACTGATTTCGCCATCATTTTGGATAATGGCTCCCAAATATCTAAACTTTTCCACTTGAGGTATTATGGTTTGTCAATACATTGGTCGATTTTTCTACCAAGCTGGCATTCCATTTAATGTTGCTAACATGGATTCCTTTAAAATTATGATTGAAGCTATTGGACAATATGGTCCAAATCTAAAACCCCCAAGTTACTATGAGTTGAGGGTGCCAATTTTGAAGAAAGAAGTTGAACTTACAAATGATATGATGAAAAATCATAGAGATATGTGGAAAAGAAAAGGCTGTTCCATTATGCTTGATGGGTGGACTAGCCGAACAAATAGAAGCTTGGTAAATTTTTTAGTGAATTGCCCAGTTGGCACAATGTTTATAAAATCTGTTGATGCATCATCATATGTTAAAACAGCAGAAAGATTATTCAATTTGATTGATGATTTTGTTGAACACATTGGGGAAGAGAATATTGTTCAAATAGTGACGAATAATGGGTCTAACTTTAAAGCTGCTGGTAAATTATTAGAAATGAAAAGGTTGAATCTTTTTTGGACACCATGTGCAGCACATTGTGTAGATCTTATATTAGAAGACATTGGAAAAATTTCTAGGGTATCAAAGACTTTGGCAAGAGCAATCAATTTGACAAGGTATATATATAACCACGTAGGACTTCTAAATATGATGAGAGAGTTCACTAAACAAAAGGAGTTGGTGAGGCCTGGCAAAACTAGATTCTGCACTTCATATCTTACTCTTAAAAACATTCATCAACAGAAAACTGCATTGAGGACTATGTTTACTTCAGAGAAGTGGGAATCAAGTAAGTGGTCAAGAGAACCTAAAGGAAAGCGTGTGGTTGAAAGTGTGCTTATGCCTTCTTTTTGGAATACTGTTTCTTATATATTAAAAGTTATGGGACCTCTTGTTCGAGTGCTAAGACTTGTAGATAATGAAAAAAAACCAGCCATGGGTTATATATATGAAGCAATGGATAGAGCCAAGGAGGCAATTCAAAAGGCATTTGATAATAATGAAGATAAGTATAGAGAGATTTTTCACATTATTGATGAAAGGTGGAATTGCCAACTTCATCAACCTCTACATGCTGCAGCTCATCTCCTAAATCCAAAATATTATTATGACAACCCAGGTATAGAGTTTGATGAAGAAATCACTAGGGGCCTAATATCTTGCATAGGGAGACTTGTGAAAGACCCAACCGCCCAAGAGAAGATCATGAATGAATTGACAATATATAAAAGAACAGAGGGACTTTTTGGGGTTGATTTGGCCATTAGAACAAGGAAAACAAGAGCTCCAGGTAGATTATAATCACACATTAGTTATTTAATAGTCCTAGTTTTACTAATTTAGTTAAATAATTATGTATTATTTTTATGACTTTGTAGCGGAATGGTGGGCTTCTTATGGAAGCTCTAGCCCTAATTTACAACATTTGGCAATCAGAATACTAAGCCTTACTTGTAGTGCATCAGGCTGTGAACGTAATTGGAGTGTGTTTGAGCAAGTTAAATTTAAATATTTCAATTTTTTAAAATAGGTCAATGTTATGTTTTATCATATCTTCACTTCATATTAAGATAATTAATTATTATATATGATTTTTCCACTTAGATTCATACAAAAAAGCGGAACAAGCTTGCTCAAGATAGACTCAATGATTTGGTCTTTGTGAAATACAATCAAGCACTGAAAAATAGATATGATAGGCAAGATGTAGATCCCATTTCCTTGGCGGATATTGATGAAAGTAATGAATGGCTACTTGGTAGTATGATGGATGTCGATGAGGACGCAGCAGATGAGCGTGTTTTTGGTGATGATGAGAATGAAGAGTTAACATGGGGGGCTGTTGCATCAGCAACAGGGGTTGGAGAACCAATTAAACAAACAAGAAGCCAAAGCCAAACTAAAGGAAAAAAAGCTAGCTCATCTAGAGCCAAAGGAAAACAACCGATTACCAACATTGAGGAACTTGCAAATTTTGATTCAGATGAGTTAGAGGAAGACGATGAAGGATATAAATCCAACAATGAAGGAGGAGAAAGTCCTGAGCTTGCCGCATCTGAATCTGATTCAGATTTCTAGTTTGATTTTTTTATAGGCCTCAATATTGTTTTTTCATATTTTAAAGACATTTTATGCACTTGATTGATTATTGGAATAGTTTATATTATTTTGTTGTAATTTTGTAGAAGTTTATGATTGAAGTAGATTTATATTTATCACTTTATCTATGGTTTGTTATCTATAATCTATGTATTATGCATTTTATCTATAGTAGCACCTTGCTTCACTCAGGCGTGCGCCTTTGTAGCGCCTTGCGCCTAACGCGTTTTACTAACTTTGCGCCTTGAGTGCGCCTTTCGCCTTTAACAACACTGGGATGGGAATATGTTCCTTGTCCCCAAAACACAATGGCAAAGCAGCAATGAGTTTCAAGAACAAGCTATAGTTAATTAAGATTGGAAATCACGTTTAAAAAGACAGTGTTTTGAAGAATTGCATAGCGGTCAGTAAGTATACAGTAATATAAATTGCTTTCACATCGAAGCCAGAAGAAATTATAGAATCTACTGTCCTGAAAAAATAGACTTTGAAAAAAAAAAAAAAAACCATCTCTTAAGATGCTAAACTCAGCAATAGCTTGAACAATTGAACTTAGGTTTGAAAGGGCCATAAAACATTAATGAATTAAGTAACAAAGCCAAGCATCAATCAAGTGCATAATGACAACATCTGTTCCATCTCTCTCCTTCAAATTCCATTCATCTTTGCAAGCAAAGCATGTCACATCATGTGGGATATTCCTAAAATTTAAATTAAAATGCCAGCAACTGAATAATAAGGAAAGCTTAGACAGTACCTGGAAATTTCGAATTAAAGCCATTCCCTTTTTCTTCCTTCTCTGCTGCCAATGCTCATAGATGGCATGGACAACACACAAGGGCCTAATATCAGGCATGAGTTCCTCTATTTCATTTGGAGCAAATTCAACACGTTGCTGAGCAAATGCAGCCTTTTCAAACATGTCCATTATCTTCTCAAAAATTTCATCAGATAAACCTTCACATTCATTGCAGTCTTTTTTGGAATTTTGAATGCCAAAAAGCCAGTTCTCATCCTCACTATCCATTTCATACAAGACACGTAATGGATCCAAAGCCATCTCAACATCTGTTTCAACCTGATGGAAATACTTGGAACTACGAACAAATGCAACTTCAGTTCCATTTTCATCATTCTCTTTTATAGAGCGAACGCCAGGAATGGGTATATTTTTTACTGAAGCAGCACGGATATTCCGATTATAGCATTCCTGATGCATCTCCTTGAAAAGAGCCCATTGACTTCTATCAGTAAATTCCAATACCCAATCCTTACCTCCTTTCCACATCATAGCATGTGTGTAACGATTTGTTGATCCAGGCTGAAGAAACTGATGGGCTTTATATGAATACCTTGTAATCCCAGAAAGTTTTACAGAAAGTTTCCACTCATTATGATCAAAAAGCTCTAACACAACCTGTGCACCAGATTCTCTCCACCCCTTCTCACCAAGGGTAATCAACACATTTGCATTACAATATAAAGAATCAAAATTCTTTTCAAGGCCTCCAGAAACATCAGATAACTTCTTCTCATTGGCTTTTCTAATTCGTTTGTGAGGAACCCCTTTCTCATTTTGGCTTTTGCACCTTGAACTAAAATCATACCCATGAAAAGGCAAAGAATACGATACTTGTGTTCTAGGCTTTTTGGGTCCGTTACTAAAACCATTGTGAAGAGTGTCAGCCTTTCCGTCTGACCCCCCATGAGATGGTAACCCAAATGATGACGAGCTATTTCTGTTCCTATGCCAAGAACTTCTGGGTGCAGTTGGATTAGGGCTTTGCATGAAACCTCCATTTATATTCCAAGACAAATCAGAAGAGTGCTGAGCATTATGCAAATCACACTCCACAGATTTATCACTATGGTCAATTGAAGATATATGGATACTAAGATCACCCGCAAAAGAATGGGATACATCTCCAACCTTCTCCTCACCAATTAAAGAACTTGAGGGTAAAGGGTAATGTTCTGCCCTCAAACTATGGGATTTCTCCTCTGATAACTGAATAGTACTAAGCCTCCCAGAACCATAAGAGTTAGAAGTTCCAGAGCTACTAAGAGCAATGTTCTGACTATTTTGAGGAAGAACTCCATCACTGCAAACAGAAGAACTAATTACCAACTTGGGTTCAGCAAAAGAGTCACCTTTTGACAAAACCATCATATTCTGCTTCAGATTAATTTCAGATTTCTTGTTAGAGCAATCATCAAGGCCAGAGCAGCCATCCGTCATGAGACCAGAGCTTTCTTGATCAGTTAGTGGAATGTGATCACAAAAGCTTACATGAGCTACAGATCGCTCCATCAGGAGCTTAAGGTGCAAACTAAGAAAAAATGTAGGCACAGCAGTGAAAGAAAGAGCGAATGGAGGAAGCTTCTGATTGGCAGTATCAAAACAGTGATTAGTACGGACCTTGGTGGACTCTTTAGAAATACCCATAATATTAATGCCTTGCCTAGTTCTCTTCTGCATGACCTATACAAAAAGTTATAAAAGTTGATCCAGCATCAAGAAGGATAATAAAATATACAACATAGGTGAACTTGCATTAACTTACAAAAGATTTGATGCAATTTCAAGAAAAATTAAATAGAGAAAGAGACAAAGTTGCATTATTTATCTTTATAAACTAGATACAAAGATACAAAGAATATGTCAATAACTATTCTGGTTAAATTCTTAACAGAGAAGGGGCACAATACAAGGAAGTACCTTAAATGATGAGGACTTGCCAGTAGAAGTAAAAGAGAACTGGCTTGATCCATTTTGAAGAGCCTGAACATTATCATATGTGCATTCAGAGATATGGAGCTGCTTACTGAGCAGGCAACGACTCTTGAGTTTTGAATCTAGGTACATCCATTTCGAATTCTTCACTCTGGAGAAGTTATAAAATGCAAACACAAGCTGCTTCTTTAAGTCATATAAACATGAAAACTTGAATCTTATAGATGTAACTGGCAACTGCAGGTCAAAATACATCCCTTGGTCAGCAGGTTGACGAAATGCCCTAAGGACTAGAAAGATAAATGATGCGGCCATCTTCAAGCAACCTTCAAATAACAGAAATCTCAACCCAACCACATTATCCACAAAAAGCATCTCCAAATGAACTCTTGGCCACTTCATCATCAGTGTACCACATTGAAGCAGCAGTGTAGAATGAAGTAACTGCAAATTCTGCAATTCAAATGAGCTGTTTATCACCAAATGCACTGGAAAGTCCAAGTCAAATTTGAATGCTGCTGACTCCATGTCACGGAAACATATTTTCAATACCCCTGCATTGTTAGTGGACCACAAAGGCCCATCAATCTCAAAGCTCCTAGTGTCTGGTTCTTTTACTTCCCCACCCCTGCCAAAAACATGGTTAAAGAAACTGGAACCAGATGCACTTACTGTTACACGTTTCTCTTCAGACACAGGAGATAATGGAGTTGACCTGCGAAACCGCCTTCTAAAGTATACAATAGGTGTCTTGCCATCTTTAGGGCAAGCAGCCCTTGGCAATGAGGAATTCTCACTATACCGATTACCTAATTTATCTTGCAATAGGGAACTGCTGGAAGGTTTACATTCATCATCTATCCAGGATCTCTTAGCTAAACCTCCCTGTAGTCCAGCAGGTTCCTCATAAAAGGTTGAGGCTGAATTCAAAACTGTAGCAGAAGTTCTCTGTTTCTTATTGCCATGGAAAGAGGATTTAACTCGACAAGAAGTTCGAGCCAGCCAAGAAATTATAGGCTCAGAATCCATACAGTTTTCATCACAGCTATCATTCTTTGTAATCAGTTCCCTCCGTCTTTCTTGTCTGGACTTGCTTCGCCTTTGCTCATCAGATCTTTTGCTTCCCATTACAGCTCTTTTTCTCATGAACTTTCTTGGAACTTCACTGGGAAATAACAGGAGTTTGAACCTCTCAGTTTGGAGATCAATCCATTCTTCATCACGATCATCATATTTGATATGGTGAAGCATTTTTTCTTTGTCATAATCATTGATAAGTCCATAATACCAACTCTGGTCTAGAGGCCAAAAAACCTTGATTCTCCGATTCAAAACCCAATATGCATCTAAACCACCCAAGAAAATTTCATAAAAGTGGCGCCTCTTCCTGGAGTTACCTCCCTCTTTGTGTTGATTCCTTGGCCTCAAGACCCTTGAAGCAGCATCAACAGATGCAAATTCAGCACCTGATAAAGACTTCAACCCATGACAAACATGATTTCGACCAGAAGATAGCAAGAAGGGCAAACCATTTGCTGCAGGTAAAGTGGAAGACTTACTACCAGAGGAAAACCCTGTACAACTGGGATCAAATCTTGAAGATAGCATCCTTGCAGCATTCTCCTCAAGATTCTCCTCCTCATCTTCTAGTATTTTGTCAGATATTTTACTACTATTGATTGAAGCATCAGCCTGCTTGGAAGAACTCGTATTATCAAGAAGTAAAACATCTTGCTCCCTCCTGGACTTCTTCAAAGAATCATCATCATTATTTACAACAGAACAACAGGCAGGGCCTTCGTTCTCCTTGAAATGCTTAACCAAATTCAAATCACTTCTATTTTCCTTAGATTCATCAAAATCTCTCTTCTTTCTAACAGATGGTGATTCAGTCCTATCCAAATCATCAGCACTTAGATTAGTCATATGATCAACATGACCACTTTTACAATCATTCTGCCCTACCAGAATCGGTCTTTGACCACCTGCAAATTTCTTCCTCCCCACAAAATCCCTTTTTCGCTTCGGAATATGAACAGCACCATTGTCTAGAATAAGTGATACTCTATTTAAATCACTACTGCCACACAATCTCTGACTCAGCCCCAACTTCAGTTCATGCAAATCCTGTTCACCAGAACATGGCTCAACTTGACATTCTTCATCAACAATCCTTTTGCCGCCACTATCAGCATTTTCTAAGCTCCTCAAAGACACTTCCTTCCTAGATTTCCTCTTCTTGCTCCTCTTCTCATCATCAACCCTGGGAGCGATACTGTTCCTCTTAAAATTCTTGTTTAGAGTCTCCTTCGTCTCTTTTGATTTATATAAACTTTTAAGATCCAAAGTTCTCGATTTTTTGGGAATCAGTGTCCCATAGGAATTCTCTGATCTATCTTCCATCAACAATCCCCAGAAGAGACGCCCGGGCAAAAAATTCCCAAATTTCACATTCCATCACACATGCCTTTTCACGTTCTTCAGATCTGTTGCACCAGACCGACGAAAATAAATCATTCCTCGACCAGCCCAAAAACTAAGACCATGCCAATCTCCCCTGTATTAGGCGAATTCCATTTCACAGTACCAGAAAAATTAACCCCGAAACAAGAGCACTTCGAATACTTACCGCAAATGATTCACCAAGAAATATTCGATTCATCCAACAGAACATGGAGATCACGAAGAAGAATCATGGGATGAATGTTCAACTCTCACCTACGCCATTTGAAACCCTAACAAAATCCCCGATTTTGGAACAAATTTTCCAGATAATTCGATTTCTCTAATTTTTTTCTACCAAAAAAAAAAAATTCACAATTGTCCGTCTAGGGTTTCTTCAATTTCTCGAGAAAAGGCTTAAATCGGAAATAACCAAAAAATAATAACTCGAAATAATACACTCCGAACACACACACACACACACACACACGAGCGTTTTATTCGAAATGGGCACGTGGCAGAATACCGTTTGTTGGATTGAAATACAATGGTTGCGTCCTTTGCGGTAGAATCAACGAGTTCTTCGCGAGCGGACGGCGGAGATGTGAATGGCCAGGATTGAACCCTTTGCGCCCTTAGTGTTGATTATTGGCTCCAGGCTTCTATCCAATAAAAATGAAAAAATGTCTTATTAATTAAAACAGATTTTTAAACGAAATGGGGGTAGAGGCGACAATGTGAATGATGGTTAATCTCATAATGATATGTAAATACTTCTCTAAATGTTAGACACTCTCAAGATTCAGTCCATTTAAATTTATATTTTACTACTAGAGAGAAAATAAAAGGAAAGATATCAATCAAAGATCACTAAAAAAAAATTATATCAGTCAATGATCATTTATTGTCAAAATTCAAATAGATATATGTTGATTTAGGTTATTCTTTTTATAATAAATATTCATTTAAGTTTTAGCAACATCTTATTTTAAATTAATAATAGTCCATTCGAGTTTATTTTTCATTTGAACTTTAATGATAACTAGTCCTTCAATAATATAAAGTTTATTCAACGATCCTTGATTGCTATTTTTCAAAAATAAAATGGAACCCCTATCACTATTTTTTCCTATCGTTGGGGCCTTTTTTGGTATGAGTAAATAGGTGCTGATGAAGTGAGAGTAGACAAAGAAATGCTCATTTTAAATATTTTATGTATAGGAATGGCCCATTACCTTATTTGAGGTAATGAGCATTTCTTTCAGGGATCATGGGAATGGTTCCATTTCCTTAGAAATGAATATTTTTGGACTAAAATACCTCTAATTAATAATTTTATAAGCATAAGTGCCCCTTCTATTTTTGTCTTAATTTTACCCCACCTATTTTTGTTTCCCTCCATTCACTTGAAATTCTCCATTACCATCCTTCTTCTCCATCATCAATCTGTATTTGATTTTGGTTTGAGTTCAACTTCATCAATTACAAATCTGATCTTGGTTCAAGATCGAATCTCCCACTCCACCTTCATTAAACAAGAGGATGAAAGGATGAAAGCATGTGAAGAAGAAATGGGTAAACATATCTGGGTTGTTCAAAATGAGAACAAAGGTATTCCAGCATTTTATCATTATAAATTTATAATCACATATATTAAGTAAAAATTACTCAACCATTCCATCAAAATACCAAACATGTTTTTAAAGCTTATTCTCATTTATTATCTTATTCCTTTTCCTATTTTGCTGGCTATTCCTATTCCATCAAAAATCATTCCATTATACCAAATAAAGCCTGACAGTTGATGGCACGAGATCAATCATGTAGAATTTTTTTTAGATAAACCTAGAGTACCATGTAATTAATGAATTAGCCAATTAAAATGCACCATTTTAGATCCATTTAATCTTGTATGACACACTGTCACTCTCCAATTTACTTCCTTAATTTTAAATCCTTTTAGTTAATGCTCCATTGTAAAAAAAATTCTTTCTATTATTTTTTAATACTCTCTCTCTCTCTCATCCCCACTACATAATCAATTTCCATGATTTACCAATTCTTTTTTCTGAACCATCACAAAGATTCATGTGCTTTTCCAAATCTAGATGAACCCAAAAAATATTTTTCCTATTAACGAATTTAAAATCTCATTTTTACATTTTTTCTAAACTTTTTCCTATAAACAAAACTAAAGTGTTTTCTTAGAAATAGAACTAAAATATTTTTTTGTATCTTCTCACATTATTATTAATTTTATGGATTGACGCACCCTATCCTCATCCCCTCAATTATTAGTAAAGAGAATCATTCTCACACATCTCCCTCTCCCTTATACTACTTCCATTAATCATTTTGTATGACTCATGACCTCTTTTATTTGTTTAATTTTAGTTCATGAAATTATAGACAATAGAGGTGGGCAAAAGATTGGAAATATAGAAAAAGGTTGCAACATCATAAAAACTTATCAGAGTTAATTAAATTAATTAAGAGTAACATGATAAGTTTAGTGCTAACTCAAGTAAAATATGTCGTACAGATAAATATTGGCTTTATTAGGCCCTAATAGAAACTTAGAATTGTTCTTTAAGTAGTGTTACGTCACATTATGCCTAAATTAATGGACTAGATTAGGGTTGTCTACCTCCATGTCATCTGCTGTGGTGAATGTTTCGTATTTGAACTTCCATATTCACCTTTCAAACAAAAAAAATGGAGAGAGTGAGTAAGAGTCTGAGGGAGTTTAGTTAGAGCTATGCTAAGGTAACAATTGGAGGCTATTTGAAGCCTAAACACCTTGGATTGACCCTAAGTTTGTGCATTTGAGCCCATTAGATGCTCAATTAACTATATATGAGTGCTTTTCATTTGGTAAAGCCAAGAGTTAAGGTGAAGATTCAACTAAGGGCAAAAGGGAGGCCTTGAAGGCTAGAGACTAAGCGATTTACTATAATGTCTCTAGATAATTATGTGTACTCGAAACATATTGCTAATTAGGGGTCTATTAGTGTTATTTTGATAATAGATTATTTCTACTTGCATTTTGTAGCCTTAAATGTTGACTTTGACATTTTAATTGATCTTAGCCTTAACAGGGTTCAATTCCCTAGCCTGCATCTTGCGTGGGCCAAGATGGTTATGCAAGTGTATGTTATTATGTTAAACTTGTTCAAAATGTCAACATTTGATAAGGTTATGATTTGAGAAACTTCACAATCTCTGCCTATTTATGTTTTTAGGCATTAGGTGGTCAAATTTGATAATATTTAGACTTTAATGTATGTGATTGATTGAATGTGTATATTATGTGCTATTGAGTGTGGTTCAAAGCCAAAGAGGGCTAGTGGCTTGTGGTTTGGAATTTAGGCTTCCAATTGAGTTTTGAAAGTGTAAAAGTGGTAAATTAGCATCCAATATCCTAAATCTCTATATGATTTAAATTGTTGTAAAACTAAGGCTACTAGCTAGATTATAAAATTATTTAAGTATGGGCGCTTGAATCACCTTAATTAGAGATTTGAGTGAAAAATTGTGTGCGCTAAAAGTTGGAATTGGAATGTTGTCCTAATAGTATTGCTGTCAAACAATGTGCATCATGATAATTGCACATTAGTTGTGATGCACAACATAGTGAAGGTTGGGCACAATGCATGGTGGTTTAGCTATGATAAAATCTCTTTATACCACATGCCACGATGCATGTGTGTAACATTCTAAATACTTGCCTTTTGAGTTAGTTAAGTTAATAACATTTTAAGAGAGTTTAAAGATATTTATATATATTGAAAAATGATTTTATAATCAATTAGGGCCTAAAAGAAGATAAAAAAATAAAGTGATCTACCTCTGCAATAAAAAAATTTTAAAGGGTAAATGATAATATTTTTAAGTAATTCTTTTTACATTAGAAAATAGATACCTCAGGCTTTCTATAGAATTCTAATTCACAATTTTTTAAAATGTGTGAAACTAGTTATGAATTTTTGAAATTAGGTTAATGAAATTATGTTGTTAGCCGTGGCGAACGACACATTTTCATACCTAAATTTTCTATCACGAAACATAACAACAAAGATGAGTTTTGAGTGGGTTGGGGCAATATTTAAAGAGCTTCGCTAGGGTGTTATAAAGGGTATGCATTGAGCACGCTTTTGGGCCTCTAATCACTAAGGTAACCTTCCATAATCCCTTTACTATCTTCTAAACTCCTATTTAATCTAGTTTATGTAGATATTATGTTAGGGTTTCATTTTTTAGGATGCCTAACCCTTGGTTTGAATTATAAGGCTTGTTTGAAGTTAAATAACTATTATTTAGGTTGTTTTGATAATATTTATTATAAAGGGGTGCTTAAATCTGAAAATCTAAAGTTGTTTGGGATTAGATTAAGCTAATAAGGTTAGCTAATAATGTTTTTTAAGTTTAATGAAGGTTAAAGAAGTTATTGGAAGTATGTTTTGGGGTTATTTTTGCTTATTCAAGCTTAATAAGGGTTTGAGGCCTTGACTATGATTAAGGTTAATTAAGAATGATTAGTTATCAATGTTGTCTGTTAATTATTGTAGATTGAATGCTTTAGAGCTCTTTAGGTTTGTTATGAGCTCCTTTAGAATCTAAATTATATTCTTGGGCTGGTAAACTAAGGGTGGAGGTAACCAAGAGTTAAATTCTCATAGATAATTACTATTTGCAATTATGAGTGGTATGTTAATGATTGTAATGAAAATGATGATGTGGATATGCAAGCATGTGGTTAATGATTATTGAGCATTATGTGATGTGTAGTTATGAGTTTGTTTATTAATGAAATATAATGATTGATTTTGTTTGGGTTGTATAGTTATTAAGTATAACATCTTGAAAAACTAATTAGGATTAAGTTAAGAAAAAGGAAGTAATTGAGTTAATTATTGAGGTGTGTAGTCAAAGAGGTCTAATTAATACGATTGATTGTGATTTCAATCTTAAAAATGGGTCTGAAGTGAAGTCAGGTTACCTAGATATGAAAAAGGGAGAAAATCTGAAGGAAGTGATTTTGTGCCACACGCCGTGGCATATGGCTCATTCGCCGTAGTACATGTATAGTAATCAACCTAGGGACAAGCCTCTTTATGCTATATGCCATGGTACATGATGCATCCGCCGTAGCGCATAGCCAACTATTCTAATAAAGAGCACATAAATCAAAAAAAAAAATCAAAAGGAGAGGAAGAAGAAAATGAAAGGGGTGAAATTTCTTTGCTAGGGTTTGCTTCTTTGGAGCTTTGAAAGTATCTTAAAGTTAAATAACACATAAGGTAAGTTTTCTAAGCTTATTTCTTCCCTTTCTCTTCCATTTTTTCTAGTTGGGAAATTAAGGTTTGAATTATAATGATGATTTTTGGTCCATAGAAGCTGTGGCTCCAAATCCATTAACTTAAATAGAGTTAATAGGGGTTGTTTAATCTATTTAAACCTAGCATTTATAGTGTTGTGGGTTTTGGTGAGTGTGGGGTAATAAATACCCAAAAATCCACCATTAATAAGGTGGTTAGAGCAATATGGTTCTATTAACGGCTAGTTAGGAGTTCAATGAAACTAATGGGAGCTAGAGAAAGCTAAAAAACTCTATGAGTACCTTTGTATGTGAAGGGTTTAAATCTTAAGAGTGAAAAAGTATTAAATTTGATAGTGAAAACAATATAAAAAGGGACATTAATGTTTAAAATTATGGTTAAATGTAGACAGATTGCTTTAGGCACCTTCAAGCTTTGAAAGTGTGAATTTAAGGGGTAAGCCTTTGACATCTTAAAGGTTTGAAATAACTGAGCGAATTCTTTCTCGTACTTTTATGTGTTTATTAATTTATTGGTTTACATGTATAAACTGAAATGTGTTAAATTATTTGAAATGCAAGTAAGGCATAAAATATTCAAATAAATTAATTTTTCAAGGTTAAATGATTCCTTATTAACGGAGTTCGACGATTTTATGCTATGTGGAGTATAATGAGTATGTGTTAATGTAGTTCAATAAGTATATATGATTGTTTGGTGTTTAATGATGTGATATATAGAGTTCAATGATGTGATTGTTTATGGAGTTCAACAATGTGAGTGATTGTGGAGTGCAATGATTAGTATATATGTGTAATATGATATCTAATGGTGACTTAAGTATGATGATGATGTTGTGCATACCTATATGGTGAAATTTTTCATGCTATGAAAAATTGCATTTTGATATATTGCATGATCATGAGAGGTAGGAGTTTACCTATAAAAAGGAGTAGAGGATTACAATCCACGTGGTAAGGTTTCCATCAAACTTTGATGGTTGCCTAGATTTGTTATACTTATCATCCTACTTATTCGATGAGGGAATGTCATACTAGTTCAATGATAGACTCGAATCTAACTAGCCTTTTCACTTGTTTGAAGAGAAAGCTAGTTTAGGGAAAATGATACCCTACGGTATGAGATTTGGGAAAAACTATGACCCACAAGTGAGTGAAAAAACCTTGGCCAGGTAGCTTCTCACATATGAATGGCTAGGGTAGTCTCATCCCTTAAACGAGCCTAGTGTGTTTAGCTTATAATTTCGTGTCAGGGGAATAAGGAGAATATAAGAGAGGCGTGATCATGTATATTGTGATAAAAGAGCACATGATTGTCTGTATTGTAACCCTCATGATAAAAACACATGATTCGTGTATAATAATGTAAAATGAGCTATTGTATTATCACTTGGTGATTATACGCTTGCAATGATGTGAAGTATGATGCTATGCTTGAACTTATTGACTTTGTGATGTGCATGACTATGTTTGCTACTTGCATTTAAATTGGTTAACATGCATTAGTATAAGTTAGATAAACCTTGATTACTAAGTAGTTGTACTCACTCTATTATCTTCAACATTACAAGAACTAGCTCAATGGGACAAGGCAGAGGGAAACAAACTAAGGCTTAGGATTCTATCATAAAAATTGTAGGCCTCTTATGATCTTGTCAAATGGGATTGTCCATGTTTTTGGGCTTACTTACACTAGGAAGTTGTTAGACTATATTGTGTATTTTGGGCCTTAGAATGTATATGTGTTAATTATGTAATCTACTATAAGGCTAAAATACTAGTATAAATAGAAAGTTAGTAAAATTGTGACTTTTATGAGATGATATGATGATTTATGAATTTTAAGACTTCCCCTCTTATTTTTGTGATTTCAACATTAAAAATGTGTTGTGTATGTGTTATTAGTGATGTAGTATATTGTACAAGTTTAAAATAGTCTATTGAGTGTGGTCTATGACATATTTGAGGCTTTTAGCTCTTGGTATGAGTTTTGGACACCCAAGATATATATAGATAGTGAAAAGGAGTGAATTGTGAAATGAGTGTCTAAATCTTGATTGAAAAATGATTTGATTGTAAAACTAAAGCTAATAGCTAAAGATAGGAGAAAGCTCTCTGTATACACCTAGATCACCTCAATCGGATGTCAGATAGAGAAATGAGATACATTGGAAGTTTGTCCTGGGTGTTGTCATTTGACACCAAAATGTTGTCAAATTTATGCAATATACCGCATTATATGGCACAAAGGCTTATAAGCCGCAGCATAAGTTTGACAAGTCACGAGGCATGCCTCTATTTTGTACTGATTTACTATTTTCAACTTTTATACAAATGTTTAATTCTTTATGAGATATCATGCTTCTACATAGTAAACTCTAATTTTTGACTTGCAAACATATTTGGAGAGTTTTAAATTTTAAAAACTTGGGATCATAAAGTATAATTTTTACAAACTTAGTAATTGTACTTTGGGATTATCCCTTAAATTACGGAGTTAATTAGTGGTTAGTAAGGGTAACCTTACATTAAGCATGATATGAAGATGACATTATGACTAGTGGATCTTAATTACTATTGATTATGGCATGTGTATGAGGATATGGTTATATAGTTAAGTGATTGAATGTTTATGGTATGATGCTAAGAATTAAGTATGAATACAAGACTTGATAGGGTGATATTTGCATGGACAAGTTGTCAATGTATATGTTGATAACATGTCAATGAGTATGAGCTTATAACATTGATATGAAATTTAATTATCGGTTATTTATTCTTAGCTTGACAATATGCTCTTGATTATGAGATAAGTTAATTAAGTTTGCAATTACGGCATGTCATTGAAAAACATGAGTATATTGCATGATCATAGTATTGAACCCCGATTTTGATAATTATAAAAATTTAGATAAGTTGTTTTACAAAGCAAATTTATCATGGTTAAGGAAAGAAGGCTTATTTGTTCAATTTCTTTTTTATTATTCTTGACCTCAATCTCTGCTCCTTTTAGAAATAATTATTTAATTTATTTCTATCCAAGATTTAGTTCAAATCTATTTGGATGGTTATTTACCTCTAGTTTTTGTAACTTTCTAGTTGATAGAAAGCCCTGAGAGGGGAGACTTAAATGTGTACAGCTCATGAATGTGAGTTAATTATTATACATGTTTAGTATGTTTATACTTATTACATGATAAGGGTTATAATGATAATGGCCTAAGAGAGGATACACTTGCCCTTGGTGCTTTGAGCATAAATGCTCACATTGACACTTAATGTTTTAGGATCCTTATTTAGTGCCAAGTTATGTCATAGAGGGTATCAATAGTTAGATAATTTAATTATATATATATATAGGCACCTGGATCACCTTAACCAAAGGTTCAAATAATTAATTATGTGAATTTAAAGATAATTGATGCTTGTTGTTTACTGTGTTATTAATGTGGGTTCACCACAGTAAGTTTGTAAAAGTGAGTTAGCCATGGCGGGTAAGGCCGTAGGTTGTTGGTGAGTTGGCCTCTGTATCTTACACGGTGGAGAGTAAGTTAATGTGTAGTTGGCCACATCAAAAAGTACCCTTAGCCGCAATAAGTATAGTGCATTTCTTCTAAAATGACTATTTTGTCCTTCTTGTCCCTTTTCTAAATGTTAAGTCGAGTATTCTATCAAGTTATTATTATCAAGTTATGTTATTTCATATTAAATGATTTTAGGATCCCAACTTTCAGATCTTCTTTTTAAATTAAAAATATTATTTAGCCGTTGAAACATCCCAAATTTTAATCCTTGAATTATTAAGAAATTAATCAAATTTAATTATAGTAATTGAGTGTTTTGATGTGGTATGTGGCCAGAGAGATCCAATAAATGTATTTGGTTCTGTTTCAGCCTTGATTATGGGTTTGAAATGAAGTCAAACCATTCAGGCATTAAAAGACGGAGAAAACATAGAGGAAGTGTCTTTGTGCCCTATATCGCGGCGTGTAACACGTCTATTGTAATGCATAGACGACAACTAAAGGGAGAGGGTCTCTCTGTGCCATGAGCCGTGGCACATGATGTATGCCCTGTGACGTATAGCCCTTTTTCTACAAAATTGAGTTACGAACAGATAGAAAATAGAAGAAGAGAAAAGGGAGGAAACAAAGAACAAGTAAGAAGCTTTGATAAGTTTTGCCACATTGGTGGTTTGGGAGTATTTTAGTGTTAGAGAACACATAAGGTATGTACCCTACACCATAATCTTCCATTCTCTTAAAGTTTTTAATTATGGTTTGATAATAAAAGATGATTTTAAGTCCATATAAGTTATAGGTCTGAAACTATTGACTCAAATAGAGTTGTTTAAAGTAGTTAAACCTAAAGATAATAAGTTTTGTCATCTATGGTTAGTAAGCCTCATTAATACTAGAAAATGAGCATTTAATGGGGATTAATGGGGCTTATTGGGACATTAATGACATTGAAAATAATTAATAATGTTAAAGGGAACTAAAAAGAGTTAGTAAATCTAATAGATAAACCTAAGGGTGAGAAGTAAGGGTGTTGGGTGTTATAAAAGTGAAAGTATGAGAGTGATAAATAGATGTTTGACATTATTAATGAAGTTTAGAATTAGTTAATTATAGATTGAGCATTTGGGTACCATTTTGGCTTGGGAAGTCAAGCTTAAAAGCTAAAATATTGAGGGGTAGACCTTTAACCTTTTAAAGGTTTAAGGTAATTAAGGAAACCTTATATTGGATAGTTGTTTGTTAGCATGTATAATTGTGATTTGTGAATGGGTACACATGTTATGAAACTTGTTAAAGTATATTTGCTTGATTTAAACTAAAAATGTAAAAGTGATGTTTAAATGAGTTTCAAGTTTACAATATAATATTGAAATGAGTAGTTGATGATAGGTATGATAAAAATAATTATGTTGAAATTGAAAATGATAGATTTATGTGATGAATGAGAAAATGAGAATTATTGCTCACTTGGATAACGCATAGTCATGAGCTCAATATGTTAATGTTGAAAATGATATTATGTAAAATGAGTGGGCATTGTACATTACATGATCAGTTGGTAGGAGTTTACTTAGGGAGAGGAGTAGTTTAAAATCCATACAGTATTTTCACTACCTTTCAGTACACGAGGGTATAACCTTACCCCATAGTTTGTTGAGGAATTGTCTCATAGTTTCTTAAGAGACTAAAACCTATCTATCTCTGCTAGTTATCTAGGAATTAGTTTAGGGTATGCAATACCACATAGATTTGAGAGTGGCAAAAACTATGGTCCAAGAGTAAGTCCTGTGATCTTTGGCCGACTCTCATCTCACAATTAGTGAGTTTGGATAGTTCAGTCACACAGATGAAGCCCCATTCAATTATGATAACCCATGGTTTTAGTCGAAAGAAATAATAAGGGTATAAAGATGGTTTGATCGTGCATATGTGATAATATGATGTGTCACATGGTTGTTTAAATTTATGGCAAGTCGTGTTAATGAATTAGGTCATTGTCACATATTTGTCTGTCTCATGGCAACGTACCGTGTGATTAAGGTAAGAATGAGATAAGAATTATGAAAATGAGTCCAATTAAGAAATGATAAATTGTGTACATGTATATGTATGTATACTTCGAGAAAATCATACTCATTTTGTGTATTTATTCAATTAATATATAATTGCATGGAGTAGGCATACCTTGGTTACTGAGTAGTTATACTCACCCCTCTACTTTAACATTTTATAGGTTCTAGCTCTAGTATAGAGAGGAAGAAAGCTCTAAAGGCTTAGGAATCTAGGTATTCATAGTGTAATGCCTCTATGATTTATTTATTTTGTGTAATAAACTAAATATTGCCAATTTAAAATGCATTTTGTATACACTTGCCCTATATAGCTGTCTGTAATGTTTGGTTTGTATTTTAGGCCCTGAGATTTGTTTATGATAAATTGTAAAAGTTGATAAGGCTAAAATATAAGTACAAGTATATGAATGTTCATTTGATTACAATGGTGAATTTTATTTCGAAATGCAATGCTAAAATACCCCCTTCTATTTTTGGCATTAAAGGAGTTGAGGAGTAAAATTTTAATATAAGGGTATATTTATGTATGTGGTGTGTTGTACTGGTAGTCCTACTTCTAATAAATATGGTTTGGTTGTTATGAATTGTTGTTGGCACTTGTAAAGGGTTTTGGACACCCTTTTTGTTATGAAAGTTAAGAAAATGTGTTTGAGTGTCCGATTTCTTGGTGTGACTTATTTTGAAAGTAAAACCTATGTCATTAGCTAGTTTATAGTAAAAACTTTTCGTAAATACCTAGATCGTCTCATTCGGATGTTGAATAGAGAAATGGGGCACATCAAAAGTTGTCTAGATTTTGCTATCAAGCAAAAGCAAAATTGTTATCATAGGCGTGCAACACATTGCGACGTTAGTGCTTGTGCCACGGTGTGCTGCATAGAGAGTGACAAGCTAAAGCATAAAGTGCATGAGCCATAGCACAATGCTCTATTTTCAGCACCTTGAGATTTTTCAATTCCTTTCGCTCTTCTAAGGTATCCCAGGCTTCTATAACACCATTTTACTCAAATTATAAGTTAATAAATGGTTTCCAAGGTATTTTAAAACTATGAAAATTTGGGATCCCATTATTTTAATTATAAACTTGATAATTTCTTTATGGGTTAATCCCTTAATTACCATATATTATAGTTTAAATTGTGATTATATAAGGGAGATTTTACAATTTGGTATCAATTTCTATTATTTTGAGAATTGGTATGTGATTTGTGTGAGTTGTAGTTGAGATGTGTATATACATTGCATATAAATAATTGGCAATATTCTATTACACATGTTGTTTTCTCTCATTAAGCTAGTGTTAGCTCCCTTTTTTTTGGATTGCTTCCATTCTTAGAAGGGTAGAATATAATGCAAATAAGAGATACTAACACTAGAAATGCTTTGGAAAATGTATAAAGACCAAATGAAGGTGGTCCATTACTGGTGAATTCAGAACAGCAACTAGAGCCTCAACAAGCTAACAAAAATGAGGCCTTAGAAGAACTAAAGGCAAATAATGAGAAACATTCAGAGAAGAATGGACGGGTATGATAAGATCCTTAAAAAGAGACCTGGGGAGAGCAATAAGAAGGTAGAGAGAGTTGGGGTTGATTATGAGGAAGTATGAAATGATATGCACGCTAAGATGTATGGGCAAGAGGAAGAAGAGTACTATAAGGAAAGCATGCCTGAGAGGCCGATGCAATTGGTACAACTTAGGAGGAGTGAGTTAGAAGGCTCCATTGATCTAGCATTGAAGAGATTCATAAGGTTAAATCCTCCATCTTTTGAGAGTTCAATGGAGGGCAGAGTAACTGAGAAGTAGATTAACAAACTTGAGATCATCTTCTCAATCATGTCTTGCACTACAGAGTAGAGGGTACTTCTTGCCACTTTTATACTTGAAGACACAGCAAAGAAGTAGTGGAAAAGTGTAAGGCTGATGGACAGCTCACAGCTGACGTGGAAGGAGTTCAAGAGGTGATTCTTTGCCCATTATTTTCCAGCCTTATTGAGAGTAGAGAAAGAGTCAGAATTCTATAGGCTCTAGCAAAACAAACTGTGATTGCTTAACAAGTGACAAATCACACATGACTACCATCATTATTAGAAATTCAATGAGCTATCCAAGTACTCCAATTAATTGAGTCATCATGACAATGAATATTGGAAGGCCGAGCAGTTTCTTCATAAGACGAGGCTTGAGTTCAATCAACAGTTGGCTACTTTTTTTTGTATACACAGTTGGCTACTTTTAATATTACCTCTTTTGAGGTCATATGCAATAAATTCAGAGCTATCACTAGAAGGAATAGAGCAATATAAGAGAAAAAGAGATATGGTTAAGGGAGATTCTCTTCTCATACACGCCCTATGGGCGAAGTGAGTAAGAAGTCAAGTTTTACCCTAAGTGTGTCTGAGAGGTACAATGTTGGGGGAAGCAAGAAAAAAAGCTTTCAGAAGGGGTCCCAATCTAAAGGATCCAATTAAAGGAGCAATGCCCCCATTAAGCATGGGCAGGGTCAAAATCAAACATCCCAATAGGGATTTATAGCTCCACGTGCTACTGTACCAGTAAGAGCTCTGCAATGCAATAAATGTGGGAGACATCATCAAGGGCAGTGCTAGACCCATTACTAATGCAACAAGTTAGGCATATAATCAATTATTGCTCGAAGAACATACCTGCTCTAGATTAAAGATCTGCTATCCTAAGGTGAGTCTTTGCTATGACCAAAGAAGAGCCCGAGGCTTTATCGAAGCTGATTAGAGGTAAAATTTTACTCAGTGGTAGCCAAATAAATGCTTTATTTAATTCTGGTACCACGTACTCTTTTATATCTGATGAATGTGTGCAAAGATTAAAATTGGATATGCTTGAAACACCATTTTTTACGGTGGTATCTACACTGGCTAGTGCATATGTGAGAACCATTCAGGCTTATTTGAAACTAGAGTTAAAGTTTGACGATAGAGTAACTGTTATTGACCTAATTTACTTACCTTTGAGTGGCATTGATATGATGATAGGGATGGATTGGTTGTCTGCTAATGGTGTGACACTTGACTATAATAGAAAAACAATTTCCCTATTAGTCTATACAGCAATGACTATATACCCCTGAGCCTGATAAGTCATTGTTAGTGGTGGATTGTGAGACTCCTGAGTTCTTGTCAGCCTTATAGGTAGAGAAATATGTGAAAGAGGGTTGTCAATCATTTATGATATACTTTCATTTTTATTATTATTATTTTTTTAAGAAGTTATTTATTGAAAGAATTTTTGGTATTTAGATAGTAGCAGTGGACCTGCTCTTCAGCAGATCTTGTGGGGTCTTTGAGATAATAAGTATTTTATTGCTTCGTTTATATCGTGGATTAATATAAATATTTGAGTATTTTGTTTTTGTTTTAGAGTCACTCTATGAATCATATAGGCATAATCATTGTTTAAAGTATTTTGGTTTGTATGCATATATATTGTATCAAAGTATAACTCTAACTACTACTTGAATATTCTTTTTGACAGGTTGTAGATATTTCAGGAAGTATAACTTATAGGGAAAACTTTATCAAAATTTCTACAGCAATGCTTCAATATTTTATTACTATTAGTATTTGCTTAATACAAATGATGATTATATGATAAGATTGGATAATTAAAATGTTAGATGTTATATGTGTTTAATCTTATAGAATATGAGTTTTTCTTGTATTTCAACCGATCACATTTTGAAAGTTTAAGGTTGACAACTATGGTCTTAATTATTCAAATTTTGGCTCTCACTATTGTTAGGTTGCTCCTTAGGGCACTCTTTTAAAAATTGATATTGATTGTGCATTTAAGGAAAATTTAAAGAGTGTTGTTGTTGCTTTTGTTGTCAAGGATTGCAATAGAAGGATAGTGGATGGTTTATTTGAGGTGTGTGTTGCCTCCTCTACTCTTGAACTAGAATTTTTGGCCATGGAATGTGCAATGGATTTTGCTACTTGAAAGGATATGCAGTATGTTTGATTTAAGTTTGATTTAAATATCTAATCAATTGTTTAAATTCGAGTTTGGCTCTTGCTAATTGGAAATGTGTCTACTCTTTTAAGAATATCCTCTCTAAAAGGAATTTTTTAAGGAATTGCTTGTTTGCTTGAGTTCTTAGAGAAGCTAACATGTGACAAGTTGAATTTATAAAACTTCACTTAAGGAATAATGTCCTTCAAATTAGGTTGCGCGATCCCTAATTCTTTTACTCAATCTTTTGGAGAATGATTGTCTTTCTTTTAGAGACTTTGGATAATGTTTTTTTTTGTTTGATTTTAGTTTTTGTGAGACTCTTGTTATTTGCAGAATCTCCTTTTGATGGCAATATATATATATATATATATATAACTATTGGTAATTTGTGTTGTTGGATTCTTCATCCTTTGTTGCAGTAATGTGTACAATTGAATTTTAAAAAAGAGGATTGCCCTATACACATATAATATTGCTTGTTTATTTTTTTAGAATGAAATCAACTGAAAGTCTAGTAATGAACAAGTGAGGGAGGGCAATAAATAAAAGTTTGTAAATAAATAAACAACATATAATATAGGAACTAACAAGTTGTCTTAATATGATTTTAACACTTAAAATGAAAATAAATCAAATGGGATAATGAATAATATTTCGTAAGTAAATTAACAAGTGAAGTAGGGTAAGCAATTGAACTGGGGTAATAAATAATTAAAGTAGGGAAGTTTTGCTATTAATTTAAATGAGGGATAATTTTATCACTTCTTTTAAAAATTTAATATAAAATCAAATCCTAAACTATATTAAAATTTAAAAAATTTAATGCCCCGTTTGGTACAATGGAAATAATTTTAATAAAAATGGAAATAGAAATGGATATGAAAGTGGAAATGAAAATTAAAAACATGTTTGGTATGTCCATAGAATTATGATATAATTTTTCATTGAAATGTATCTTCGTTGTGGTGAGAGACCAAAATACCCTTTGCTAAAAGAAAAAATACACGTAGAACACACACTTGCCTCCACAATTGACGGCACCCGCCCACATCCCCACTAGCGATAGCAACTAAAAGATTCAACAGAACAAAATAGATCTAAAAAATGACACAATTAGAAGATAGATCTGAAACATGGTAGAGAAGATGAAGAAGAATCAAAGATCTAGAGAAATTGAAGTTGGAGTCTGGAGATCTAAAGAAGAAGACGAAAGCTGGATATTTGAAGAAGAAATCATGAAGAAGAGGTGGTGAAGCAAAGGAGAAGAAATCGCTATCATCTCTCATCGTCGACACTAAAAATAAAGATCACTATTTCTTCATTGTGGCTGAGGAAGTTGTCGTTGCCATCGCCATTAATGGAGTTCACTATCTCCTATTCAAGTCGCTATCTTCTCTAGTTCTTCTCTCTGTGAAAAGTGAAGGTCTAGAGAGATAGAAACCTGGACGAGTGATAGTGAGTAGACAATGGAGATTGACTAGTTAAGCAATGAAGGTCTTCTTGCTGTCTTCTCTCTATCACCTCCACTAGCCCTTCTTGTTGCCGCAATGGACTCCCAAAGTGGAGGGGCACAACGATCAAGGAGTTAGAGATGTAGATGGAGATGAAAGATGGAATTGCAAAACTGATGTTTAGTTATAGAAATCAATTCCATCATTTTTGATGGAAAAGATTTCCGCATAGAATTAGCTTTCTTTGTACCAAACAAGCTAAAATTCCATTTCTATTACCAATTCCATTTTTACTTTTCTTAATTAAAGGATACCAAACGGGGCATAAGAGTTTTAAATTTAAATAATAATAATAATAATAATAATAATAATAATAATCCCATGATCTTATTGAAATTGAAATTCTCCCTGATTATAATCCCCGTGTCGGGGGTAGTAAAATCTAGCTTAATTGAATGTGAAGTCCAATACTAGAACGGTTCCATGTTCTCTCCTGGCGCAGGATAAATAACGCATCCCGTCAGATCCGTTGCAGATGCTACTTCTTCGTTCTTTCTGTCATCTGCTTTCAATTTGGCCTTGAGCTACAATCAACCGCATTTCAATTTGCAGTTGCTGTTGTATTGTCAGCACTTTTAAGTCAGATCTAGGGTTTCCTTTGATCAGTATTCCTCGATCCCTGCCAGATTAAATTCGGTTTAACATTGCTGGGTCTTCGGATCTCTGATTTTAAGAGTTAATTGGTGATTGCATCTGTGAAGTACCCGATTGCAACGGTGGGCTAAGGAAAATGCCAGTCAAATCGGCGCAATCATCGTTTCGGGATCGGACACAGGAATTCCAGAGCATAGCTGAGAGGCTAAAGAAGTCAGTCTCGTCCAGTTCAGGGCCAAACGGGCCCAGCAGTAGTTCAAGATCGGAGGAACAGCGATCTGCAGTTGCAATTCAGTCAGAATTCAATCGGAGGGCTTCCAAGATTGGTTATGGGATACATCAGACGTCACAGAAACTTGCTAAGCTGGCCAAGTGTAAGTAATTGATTTGAGTTTCCAGGGAAACTTTTACTGTAAGCTGTTTATACCTTCATGCATTTTTCCTCTCCATGGATTGCGCGCCGACGCATGGACTGCGGCCTCGTTCTCAATGTATAAGGAGTTGAATCGATAAATAAACTGTCATAATGTATTTTTAGATTTGTGATTGTGCTGGATGATCATTAGTTAAAACTTTAAGAAGTAAAAGAAAAAGAGTGTGAATAGTTTCTGCTATTTCAGGGGAAGAATGTCGGTTTGAGTGCTCTTTTAAGCAATCTTAGCAAATAGCGTCGCGAGGATGACAAATTGTTTTGCATTCATTTTAATTTGTAGTGGCAAAAAGGACTTCGGTTTTTGATGACCCCACCATGGAAATCCAAGAGCTCACAGCAGTTATTAAGCAAGATATCACTGCACTGAACTCTGCTGTTGTAGAACTGCAGCTAATCAGCAACGCTAGAAATGATAGTGGAAATATCTCTAGTGACACAACTAGTCACTCAACCACAGTTGTTGATGACCTTAAAACACGATTGATGAGCACCACAAAAGAGTTTAAAGAAGTCCTCACCATGCGAACAGAGGTATTTTATGATATTGATACACTTGGATGTCAATTGGAAGAAAGTGTTAGTCGCAAGTTTATCTTGATATGTATTTTTTTAATTGTTGTTTTAGTTTTATTTTATTTATTTTTTTGAAGTTATTCACATTTTATATCTTTGCTGCTTTGACTGATGATTTGATCTTGCTGTTTTCTGAAGAACTTGAAGGTACATGAGAATAGAAGACAGTTGTTTTCTTCCACTGGTTCTAAGGAAGCTGCGAATCCTTTTGTTCGTCAACGTCCCTTGGCTGCAAAGTCCGTTGCCAATGCCCCTGCACCCCCATGGGCTAGTGGGTCAACATCTTCATCTCAGTTGTTTCCAAAGTAAGTTACGCTTATTTATTGGTTATTGATATTGATTGGTTGTAGTTAAAAATACGTTTGTACATTTTTTTGTTAGGTTTCAGCTATTCATTTGAGTGATTTTGTAAGGGAAATTGAATTGCTATGTTTTTCCATCACATTTTTATCTGGCATATCTCAGATCTCATGGAAATGAAAAATTGGCTTGTTCATTGGCACAATCTGATTTCTGCTTCACGGACTACTGATTTTGTTCCAATCTGGGTCGAATTATAATGTGGATTCTTACATTGTCGAAGATCAACCTGTTAGTAATATTAATAATAGGATTTAAAAAAAAAAATCACAGGAAACAAGTGGATGGGGAGAGTCAACCATTACTGCAGCAGCAGCAGCAGCAATTGGTTCCATTGCAGGATTCATATATGCAAAGCAGAGCTGAAGCTCTTCAGAATGTTGAGTCCACTATTCATGAGTTGAGCAGCATTTTTAATCAATTAGCAACACTTGTTTCCCAACAAGGGGAAATTGCCATCAGGTTTTTACACTTTACTTGGATGCTATATAAATGTATGCCATTTGTTCTTCATCGCTTTGTATTCTTGCATGATATACACAGTGGGATACTGTAACCTTTAATATTACTTGAATATTCAGTGATCATGTGCATTAGGGAATGAGCCTAAGCCATATTAAGTGAACTTAGATGCAAGCTGCATTATATATAGATGGCGAGGTGTATATGTAAATTTCCGGGCTTTCAGAGAAATATAGCTTAATGATGTGCCTGTCTGATAGAGATAATTGAAATTTTACAGCTTAGGGCATATTGATTATTAGGTCCTGTTGTCTTCCTATATGAATGGCTGGTTTTATGAATTTTAGAGTAAACCATTGTAATACAATAGAGTACCGAGTAGTATGGGATAATCGGTGATGTGGGGGAGTTAGAGAGATAGAAGGAACAATTATTATTTCAAGTTATTTTAGATATTATCTGTTTAATAATATTTTTTAGATTATCTTTCTGTTTTGTTGAGTGGTCCTTAAGTTTAGGAGTAGTGGGTTATGGCACTTGGAGATTAAGTTAGAATTTATATTTTATTTATCTTTCAGGTAATTATTCCCCATTATCTTAGTTATGGATCAATGGGAGTATTTTTAGGAATTATTAGTTATTTTTTTGTCTATAAATATTGAGGCATGTATCACGCGGAAAGCATTTGGAAATAGAATCATTTTTTTTTGTAAGTGGAGATTCATCTTTGGCTTTATTAGTTGTATGAGTTTAAGATTCTTGCTTTTTATTTTTATTTAATTTATGAAGTTAGATTCTAATTTCATATTTTAATAAAAATTGATCTTCCTTATTTCTCTTTACCTATTTGGGATCCTATTATAACCTTTGAGAACACTTGTTTAGATACCAAGAAAATGGAAGGTATTTTTAAAATTTCATTACTGTTGCAATTCCAAGAGATTTGGTTCATATGTATTAATTGGTTTGGAAAGTATCAACATGAGATGTGCGAAATCACTACAGGCAACTCTAACTTGCATAAAATTGCTGGAAGAGTTCAGGGGAGGGGACCAGAGTGACTTGGCTGGTTCAGCTAACGAACTGATCATGGTACTGGTCTGGTTCTATTATTAGACTGTTTTGCTGTTGTGCTAGATTGATCTGACAGTTGAACTGTTGATCATGTTAGTTTAACCAGACTGGGCAGGTCCCCCCCTTTTAATATAAGATTTAATTAGTCCATACATAGTCCATATATTAACTCATCAAAACAAATTATACAACTTCACTATTTTCATTGTGATTGTTCATTTCTGTAAATGTGGTGCATATTATATTTACTAATGGCTCATTGGTTCAACTTTTCACTTGGTAATTGAACCGGGGATCTTGTTGGATGGATTAAGAGCGGGAAATTTTGTTTCATTGGCCATTCATGGTCTGTTTTCAACATATATGCTTTGGGGTGAAGTGTATATTGATAACTGTTGAATAAAACATCTAACGTTTGGAACTCCATATGTATGAATACTCATGTGCCTGTAGAGTGAAAAGTTTCTAAACCTTTATACCAAAAAAAAAAAAAGTTTCTAAACCTTTGATTTCTTCATTAATGGTCATTCACCTGCACTTTTCCCCCTCTATATGTGCCTCGCACTTTAGAGTGGGTTTAAGTTACATGCATGAAAGCCATGTTTTAGCCTTTCTAGAGAATTTTTACTTCCTCCATGATCTTACTTCTTCCTTTTGAATGTGGCAAGCTTGCCATAGGATCATGTCTGCCTCCTGATGTGGCACAATTTTCTTTATGCCTGCTCGTTGGTGCAGAGATTTAGCCAGATAACATTACCACTGCAGATTTAGGGTTTTTTTTAAAATCATGTTTTATCCCTTTCCCCCCATTTCTTTTTGGATGAAAAGTTGAAATTTATGAGTCAATTTTGTTTGAAGCTCTCCTCTCCCCCCCCCCCTTTTTCTTTTCCTTTTTTATTGATATCTTGGATTTGGATATAGATGAGATGGGATGTTAAATAATTAGTTCGTTGCTTCGATGAATTTTTTATGAGGAAGCTGGACGATTTCAGTTCGTGAGGCTCTATAGGCACGCCCTAAAAGCTTGATGTCTGTATATTCATGTGTTATCTAATGGCTAATGCCTGGTCTTGTTCTTGATCGCATTATTTTGTCTATTTTCCCCCCATTTGTTTGATAGAATCCTGACTACAATCTTGAGAAGATAGCAATATTGCAGCTTTGTCACCTGTAAACCTTCATAATGCACGCGCGATTCCTTAGGAGGGGAAATCCTATCCTATAATCATTTAGACTGGTGCTTCACTCTTAGATGGTTGCATATGTGTTTTTTTATTTGATTGCCAACCAGTTGAATTTGTTATCATTAACATGATTATTTATTCATTTATTTTAAATCTGGCAGTTGAATTTAGACTAAGGGTTTAAGGTCCTTAATTACAGGATTGATGAGAACATGGACGATCGTTGGCAAATGTAGAAGGGGCACAGGGGGCTTTGCTAAAATATCTGAACAACATATCTTCTAATAGGTGGCTGATGATCAAGATATTCTTTGTATTAGTATTTTTCCTTATGGTTTTCCTATTTTTTGTGGCATAGTCATCCCAAAGATACAAGAGAAATGAAGACAGTGCGACGACCTTACTTACTGGTGATGAGTCTTCTGCTTTTCATTAATATTTCTTTTGTTAAATATTATATTCATGCCTGCAGAGTTTTACCCTCCGGTCTGTGAAATTTGATACTTGTATGTATTGATTTATGTAAGAAGGTTACAAATTAGAAGAATTGCGTATAATCCATGTGTTCTTTTGTGATCTTGTAATTATTTTATTGATGAAGTTGATTGGTAATATTCATATCCATGTTTGGAAATATGGAAAGAAATCAACTGAGTAAAGAATTGTGAGTTAAATACAGGAGAAGTTAATTAAAATGGAAGGGATAGATTTCTTGAGCTGTATTTGAAATTTGTATGTCTTTAGCACTTGTAATTTGGTTCAATTCAGTGTTCGTTTTATTGTAAGGTGCGAAGCTTGTGCTACACGTAAGAATATTTGTCACATGAATACGCAATGAATCGCTAATCGGTTTGCTAATTATGAATTGTAAGATAAAGTTTTTTTTTAATTAAAAATTGTAGAATGGTTGCATTGCTGATTCAGTTGTTTTTAGTCGTACTTAGAGCAAAACTGTTATTTGTAGCAGAGAATGTGTCTGCTTGCGTGACCCAGCATTTCGGTCCTTCGGCTTTTGAAAATTGTAAAATTCTATTGTTGGGTCCAGTGAAAGCATGCTAGAGAATCAACTCAATGAATGGCAAGTATATTATTCATCTGAGTCCGGGATTGCCTTAGTAGTTACGAATGTTAATGTTGATGCCCACGAATGAGAACCCAAAAGTTATCTCTTTTCCTCTCTCTATGCCCAAAAAAATAAATTGTTCCGGTGGGGAGTATACAATTTAATGATCGGTTAACAGGTAAAGATGTTCAAAATTTTTTTGAAAGGAGCACTAAACATATTTATTTTTTAATTGAAGTAATTTTATTCCAAAACTTTAAAAAATGGAACACTTTTGCCTAGCTGTTAGTAAGGTAAGACTGTTGGTTTAACTATTACCAATGTTTTCAGAACCGGATCGGACATTGAACCGAAAAAGTCAGCGATTCACGGTTCGTATGATTCAATCGGTTGGACCAATGATTTAACCGGTGACGTAATAATTAAATTAAAAAAATTATATATGTATATAATAATTTAAATATAAAAAATATATATGAAATTGCTATTTAACTTAAAAAAATTAAATATTTTAAGTTTATCATGACTTAAAAAGCTATATGGTACAATATAATATCAAATGATTAAAAAAATTAGTCATTTTTTTAAAAAAATTTGATAAAAAATAAAAAAAATTTGAACACTCCGGTTTTTGAAAACCGGATCCGGTTCCCGGCTTGATTCTGGTTCCCAATCCGATCGCCGGTTCGAAACATCAACTCTTAAAACGTTTTTTTCTTTTGAACTAGACCGGAAATCAAACCAGTCGACGGTCCGACCGGCCGGTCCGGTCCGGTTTTCAAAACAGTGACTATTACTTCAACTTTTTTTTAATTTTGTCAGGTCACTACCACCTAACATTTTTTAAAAAAATTGAAAAAACAAATCCAAAAAGTTGCCACATGGATCCACAAGGGATGTGTACATCTGGAAGAAGGAGGAAAATCCGAAAACAAAACAATCTCAGAAATCCATTCTTGAACACATTCTCATAGCAACAATATTTTGGTGATTGTTCCTCTTTTTCGGTGGATAAGTGCAATGTACCTTTTGGCATGAATGGTGGCGTTACCATTCCCGGAAAAAAAAAAAAAAAATCTCCAGGTGGAGTCCATCATCATTAGTTCATTACTGTAAGCACCAACTGCTAAGGCCCCCAGGTTTTGTTTTGTAATCTCCCCACTCCCAAGTCCTCACCATGAAAGTCAATTTCTGCTACACTGTCTCCATTTCCTCCACCAGTAGCATCAAGAGACCCATGTCAACGACCTTTACGATCATGGCAACAAAACTACAAAAAGAAACACATCGGGAGGCTGCAAGTTAGAGCGGTAACAAGAGATCCCGAAATCGGAAGAACAAGACAGGTACACCCCAATTAGCCTTTTCTTTAACAAACTCCATCGCGTCTTGGGTTTCCCAATCACCCCATAGCAACTCGTCTAGATTGAAGAAGACAACATTAACGTCAAAGGACTCGGAGGCGGCACGACGAGCAGGATTGGAGCGAGTAGTTCAAATTCGAGAAGGGGTAAGACGCCATATTGGACGGCGCCTCTGGCTATACTTTCTGCCATCTTACCAGTTCCGATAAAACCAACGTTGCGCTTATCCACCGAAACAGGAACAATCACCAAATTCGTCGAACAAGGGTGTGAATTAGTCAGCAATTATGAACCTTTTGGCACTCTGCGCAGGCAGAGAGTAAAGTAGGATAAAGAGGGTGATTGGGGATTTGGGTCTTGATGACCAGATTTGGAACACCGTCGAGGTTGGGGACCAAATTTGTAAACAGTCGAGCAAATGGACCCAGATCTGGAACCCGTCGAGCATTATGATGGAGCTAGAAACCTCACGTTTGTTTGGTCCTCACTTCCCCTGTGCGTTGGGGAGGAAGCAACAAACAGAGGCTGCGAAGAAGCTCGGCCGAGAAGAAGAAGGTCTGGGACAACGGACGACGAGCTAGTGGGTGGCCAGGGACAACGGACGAGAGCTCACTGCAGTGCTTAGAGCCAAGAGCTGAGTGACTGCGCGAGGAGAGGATGCGCAGGCCGTAAGGGGAGGGAAAGAGGTGAGTCATTTTGTTTTTTCTTAAATGCCGGGTGGCAGCCACGTGTTAAGGAAGAGAAAACATATTTTGATCCTTCACTTTATTTATATTTTATTATAATTTTTTTATTTTTTTAATATTTTAAATTCTCATATTTTTATTTTTTAATGTTATAAATTTTTAAATAAAAAAATATAGAGATTTTAGATAAACATAAAATATTAAAAAAATTATAAGGATTCAAAATATTAAAAAAACGTGTAAAAATTTATAATAAAATATAAATAAAGTGTAGGGATGATGTTTTTTTTTTTAAATAAAAAATATATCAAACGAACGGTCTAATAATTGCAGGATAAAATTACTTCTTTTTTAGTAGTTTCTAAGCAAAATTGTTCAACCAAATTGTATAGACGTTCAGTACTCTTTTTAAAATTTTTTGCCTCCTAATGCTTTAACAATTGTTGAGAGATTCTACGAAATGAAAGACTAAGATGAAGGATGTCATTAACGTCTATAAGGCCTAGTTTTCTAGTCTATATTTATATAAATTTTGAATCTAACTATGAACAGTGAATTACCAATATTGCCCCCCCTTTTCCCCTCATACTTGCTGAGCTCATGCAGTGCGCCCGTGTCTCTCATGCTGATAATTGCTTTACCGTACATGTACAGTGAAAAAAAATTCATTGACTGAGATATACAGTAAAAAGCAACATTTAATATTTTTATTCTTTTAAATTGTTTTTAAAAATATTTTTAATAATAAATTATTAACACATATTTATTAAAAAATTAACAACATAAAAAAGTGTTTTTAATATTTTTATTTTTCTGAATTTTATAAAATTCTTAGATTTTTTAATTTATTTTTTTATTTTACATTCTTTAAATGACTTATAACTAAACATTATATATGGGTTGGTAAATTTTAAGTTATAATATGTTGTTAAAAAAATATTGTTAAAATATTTGCACATCTTTTGCACTTAATATTTTTATTTTTTTCAATTTTATGAAATTCTTAGATTTTTAATTTATCTTTTTATTTTAAATTTTTTAAAGTCTTATAACAATGCATTACGCATGAGGTAATAAATTATGAGCTATAATATATTGTTAAATTTTTTAATTTTCATGAATAGTAAATTACTAAATATTTTTTTACATTATTATTTAGACTAAGTTATAAATTGAGCGAGGTGAAAGATTACAGAATACAATAAGGTATTATTTATAATTTTAACATGTATTGGAATAAACAAATTACAAAATAAAATAAGTTGTTTATTATATTTTTAATTTGAAAGGGATAAGAAATTTTGAATTGCAAGTTGTTACTAATATTTTTTTAATATGCATATTATATTATTTATATTTTGATGAGTTTGATGTTAAAAAATAGAGAAATATGGTTGAAATTTTTAATTGAGTTTTTTTTTTCTCTCTTTCATTTTCTCTCTATTAGAATGTTATAATTCTATTTGCCTATATTTTTAAATCAATCTAAAATCTCTCCTTTCTCCCTCTACTTTTCTCAAACTAACATGTATGATAGGGTTTGCTTTAATTTACAGAAGAGGTAGTGTTATCAATAAAATTCATAACTTGGAATATTATTGTCCAAAAATTTTCAATTCTTGAAAAATCATCTCAATTTTATGGATATAGGCAAGGGATATAATTCCATCAAAATTGATGATAGTGGGTTTAGATATAACAAGCAATTTAAATTTTAAATTTTACTTTCACTTTTCACTTATCTAGTCCCAATTCCATTGCACCAAACGCAGCATTAATGTCTCCCATTCATTATACTGAGTTATTTGGGTAACTCTCTCCTGTCCCTTCCTTTCTTTCTTTTTTTTTTCCATGTTTTTTCCATTATACAAACTTTTATACAATAATGATTTGATGCATGTGAGATAAAAGTAATCAATTCGACAATATGGCATCATACAAACCAAATTCACATCAATAATATATAAAATTTATTTTCTTAAATATTTAACATTTTTTATAAATAAAATAAAAGCCTGTTAAAATTTAAACTGTTCTACTTTATTTTCTCACCATTAAAATTCTTTAACTATGGCTTTTGTCATTCATTAAAAGAGAGACATATTTCTTTTGTATATTCTCTTGTACATTAGAATGTATAAAGTTGTTATATAATTACATTTGCATGCTTTAAATGAATGATATAATCATTCTAAAATAATATATAAGTAACTAATATTAAATAAATAAGAAAATAGTATAAGTCGAAGATGCTGTTTAACAAATTAAAAAAAAATTATTGTCGTAATATGCAATAGATTAATGTTTTTAAAATTATAATATTTTACATCATTTATGATGGTGGGGGCTAATTTTAGTTTTTAGTGGTCTTAGATTCTATTTTTGTTTTTTGAGGCTAAGATTTCATTCTATTACCTAGAAAAATGGCGGGAAATCCCCCCTTGCATGAGACAGGTTGAATGCAACTTGAGAGTAATTAGAGTGGATTTCATGTATTTGACTTTGGTGAAATCAAAACAAGTTGTAGCTTTTATATTTTATATCGGTTGATAATATTGATGAATATAAGAGATTAATCTTCCACCTACCCAGCAAAGTTCTATATCCTTTTTTGAAGGGTTGCATAAATATTTTATAATCTTGTGCAGTCGTTATACTTTTTTTTTTAAATTTAAAATATAGTTTTTCAAAATTTTTTATGTGATTTAGTAAGAACATGACCTATATATATATTTTTCAGAATTTAACATAATCAGAATTTAACATAATTAATAATTTTGAAATATAGGTCATGTTCTTACTAAATCACATAAAAAATTTTTATGAATCGTGATTGATTGACTTATTCTGCAGACTTCGTGGGACATATGAAGCATGGACAATATATATATATATATATATACTGAGAAGAAAATATATCTAGTTATACCTAAATTTAACTTATTGTTTAAACTCACTAGAAAAACTTTATATTTGAATTGAATTAACATGAAATATAAAAGTTTTAAGGTTGGAGAGTCTGAATATATCTAATTATATTTAAATTTAACTTATTGTTTAAACTCATTAGAAAAACTTTATATTTGAATTGACTAACATGGAAAAAGATGGAGTCAATAATTCAGATGAGTTGAATTTAAAATATCTTATCGTATAAAAAAGTTCATATAGCAGAGTTTGACCTTAATCTCTTGAGCGTTTAGGCTTATTCAGGTTGGTTCAAATATCCAAATTATTAAATATTATATTATGTTATTTTTTATCTTTACCTAATTTTAATTTTCATTTCAAAAAAATTAATATTTGTAATTTCTATATTACTTTATTGTTAATAAAAAATAAATTTAGATATTTGATTTAATCTCATTTAGGTTTTGGTTCTACCTTAAATTTTTTTAGGTTTATTTGAGCAACCTTAAATAAGCTCAGACAAAAAAAAGAATTTATAAATTTTCAAATTTAATTTAAAATTTTTTAGACTTATTTGAATTTGTTCATTAAATTTGATTCAAATTATTATTTTTAACTGAAGAGCCTAAATTACCATATGGATGTTAGTTTTTCAAAGTGTTTAACTGAATAAATTGCGTTAAATTCAGTTTAGTTAGATCATTGAAAAAGGTTTGATAGATGTTATGTTAAGAATTAAAGAAAGAAAATTTACATTCACAGGGTTATTTTTAGCTTTCCATTTTTTTTTTTGACAAAAATCCCTGACCTCTTCCATATAACCTTTCTTCCGTGTTGTGCTCTCCATTATCGTCAATTTAACCCTAGTTCTCAGAAACCGGAAGGATTTGCACCGTTTCTCCGTTGCCCGTGGCTCCCTCGTCCTCTTCAGTAGCCACCTTTCTAAGAGACAGTTGAACCCTATCTCTCATCTCCGACTTGTTCTGTGTATCCCTCTGAATTTGTTAGCCGTAGCCCTAATCCGAATCAGTTTCTATCGGGATTATTGCCGCCCTCGCTGAATATCAGATCTATAAGAGCCCTTAATTAAAAAAACCGGCATTTTTGTTGGTGCAAGCGAAGCTTTTCAGATTTTCATAGCGTATTAGCATTTCCGATTTGGTTGCTTGATCTTATTTCAACAAAATACGTTGCTTTCAGGAATTTTTTTCCTATTTGAAACGACTACTCTCGAGGTAGCCGCGACAAGTTTGAATTTTGGACCTCCTAGTTTCAAGAATTATACGTATCTCTTGCTATTTCGGACAATATTTCATCAGTGTGCTTGTAGTTGATCTGGCTATAGAGACAAATGGTAGGAGGTGGAAGCAGGAGAGACGAAGGTTCGTTGATGATAAAAAACACAAATGTCTTTGCTGCACTTGATACTCTAAAAAAGAAGAAGAAATCCGATAAGGAGCACAAGAGCAAAGGGTCGTCTAAATCTCAGGTTCAATCTAAGGAACCTGAACCTCAGGTGTTCTGGGCTCCCGCTCCACTGAATGCGAAATCTTGGGCTGACGTGGACGACGATGACGACGACTACTATTCCACCACTGCCCCGCTTCAGCCTGTCTGGGGCGTTTCTGAGCCACAGCAGAGTGAGGAGAAACCAAGCGTTTTCGAGGTTGGATTTAATTGTTTTTATTACCGTTCATGGTGTCATCGTAGTTAAAATGTGATGCTCTTTGTTACAAAAGTTGTGATTGAGTAACGTTACTGATGCGGTTCCTGTTTAGTTTAATAAACCTTTAAATTGCCGGTAATTGATACTTTCTATCAAAATATGATTCATTCCTTAGGTTGTCATTGTTTGTCCCACGTCTCTTTTTTAAATGCTTTGGAGATATTATACGCTATCCAAGTGTGTAGTTGTTACAGCCAACGAAGCCCATGTTTGGCAATAAACGGCGAGAGCAAGAGTAGAAGTAGATTGAGTTGTTTTATTACATTTTTGCTTGTCAAGGAAGATGGATCAAGGAATTATGAACACGGGGGAATCTATAGAACATCTTTTGATGGAAATTTGTTTTCTTTGGACGAAGCAGGCAAGGGATGTCATGCTTTCATATTTGGGGGAGACATAGTCTTGGATCAATCCCTTTTTATGGCTTTAGAGCTCTGCATGCAGTGGGAGCTTAAATACAAATGTAATGAAGTGGGAGTTGCTTGGGAAATTTAAGCGATTTTGAGCATTAAGTATGGAAATTGATTCCATGCGAATCAAATTTATTTATCTTTTGACTTCATGTATTGTATACCTGGAGTTAGGCACTGAATCCTGCTAGGGAGTTGGTACTGGTCTATAACACAATGGATTTATTTCCATTATGTGGCATGGGAAAGAAGTGAGATTGAGTTTGTCTTCCTTCTCATATGAATCCTGAAGCTTTACGATGCTTGTGTTTCTTTGGAGCTGCTGTCATTTTACAATTAAACTGTGCTTTATCATTGGACAAAGTAGAAATTTTATTTTCGAGCAGCTATTGATTTGCCATGTTTATGTGTATGGGTAAAAGAATGATCCCTCGGATAACAAAAATAAGCTTAAAAGGGATATACTCTAATTGTTTGAATGATTGCAGGATAGTGAGAGTGAGGAAGATATTTTAGGTGAAGGGGATGATGATGTGGAGGAAGAGCATGATCATGAACCAGAACAGTCCTTGAACCCTGAACCTGAGGTTAGGAAGCCTAGTCAAGTTTCTGTGGCACCAAAGGAGGCAGAACGGCAACTTTCCAAAAAAGAAAGGAAGAAAAAGGAACTTGCAGAGCTCGAGGCTCTTCTGGCTGATTTTGGAGTCACACAAAAAGAAGGCAGCGGTCAAAATGAGCCACAAGGTAACCTTGAAAAAATTATGGCATAATTTTTAGCTTAGGGAATGTTTTATAAAGATTTATGGTATGCTTTTTTTATTTGTGCTTCTTCCATCTGCCAAAAACATTTTTGGTCAAAGCATCCCCCTTCTTATTCTATATTTTTTGAAACCTATTAGGGTTTCAATTCAGCCAGAAATTGTGTTTCTTTTGAAACTTCTCATCCAGCATGGAGAAAAGTTCTATGAATGTCAAAGAAGCAAACAATAGAATTCGGCTCAAGCAACATGTGTCATATTGCATTTGCAGGTGCCTCACAAAGTAATGAAGATGCTGAGGCTGTCGGAGATGGAGAGAAGAAGGAAAATAACACTGCAGAGTCTAAAAGCGCCAAGAAAAAGAAAAAGAAGGACAAAGCTTCCAAGGAGGTGAAAGAACCTCAGGATCATCTCAATGGGGCAGATACAAATAACGGTCCTGATGATGCTGCGGGCACTGAAAATGCTGGGGATGATAAGTCCACTGTTGATGTGAAAGAGCGTCTCAAGAAAGTTGCTTCTACAAAGAAGAAGAAATCTAACAAAGAAATGGATGCTGCCGCAAGGGCTGCCGCCCAAGAGGCTGCTGCACGAAGCGCAAAGCTTGCTGCCGCTAAGAAAAAAGAGAAGAACCATTATAATCAGCAACCACTGCGGTAAAGAACCCTGTTTGTTACATTGATACAAGAATGTGTATTGTTGTTCATACGATGAGGCCGAATAAACAATGGGCTCCCTACGCTCTATTTGACTTGCGTTCGTATTGCCACGGACCTGAGAAGTATTCCTCTGTTTTTTTTTTACAGTTGCTCTACTGTTACGGACATGCCTTGCCGCAAAAAATGTAGTTGTACTTTTAGTTCGTTCATCCTTGTGACTGATCACTTCATTCTAGGTTCTAACTAAGAGGGGTTGTACTGTAAACCTCGTAAATTATCCCAATCTTTTAAACCGTGTCGATGTAGTGTTTGATTGGAAGAGCCGTGCGATGCACGTACGTAGCCAAGGCTGTTGTTGAGCCATTGTTTCTTTATTTAGTGAGCATCCTTCGCCAGGCCTTGTGAAGAGGATGGAGGAGAGGAAGAACGATGCTGCGTTAGTGAAGTCGGCATTCAAGTGGCTTGACGAAGAAGGAAGACGTGGGACCAACGAACAGAGCGTGTGTGGAGCGTGATATGGAAGTGGCTGGTGGCAGAGAAGGTTAAAAGGTTCCTGCAAAAAATAGCCCCCGTGATGTGCACCCCAAAGCATGGATAACAGTAGCCAAAGCTTCGAGGGGACGGGATCACTTTCTAAGAGAGTGTAGGATATGAAGGTATGGCACTTCATATTCTGAATCCCAAATAATAATAAAGTGCGGAGGTTGTAATTCACACGTGGCGCGGTCAAAGTTATGAACTTTTTTTTATCAAGATAATGACCGTCAAAAGCTCCGAAATATAAAACTGCCCAGATTCCCAAAAAAAAAAAAAAACATTTCCAATTGTTAATTTCATGATTTGAAACTTGTGGAAGTTTTAGATGAAAGCGTTTTTAATTAGGCATTTTGTCATATTGATGATTCTTAGCTTTTAAAGGAAGAATGTTCAATTGACAGAATTTTTATACGTATTGGTAGTCGTGGAAATCAAGTTGAAAATGTTCTCCTTTTTTTTTGCCAGTAGTTGAAATTGTTTTCAGTTAAAAATCTTTGCCACATTGATCCTTAGCTTTTAAAAAGCCACGGGTTCACCTGAAAAACTTTATACATACATGTTGAAAATTGTGGAAACTCATTTGGAAGTGTCTTAAATTAAATGTTTTTTGTATTAATTATTGATTATTAAAAGGTGGAAGCTTTATCAAAAAACTTTATATACATGTTGGAAATTATGAAAGCTCAACTGGAATAAATTTCAACTAAAATTTTTACAAGTGAGTAGGGGGCATTTTAATGATAATAATAAATAACATTGGTTTTTAATCAATATTTTCAAATTTTAAAATCATCAAGACTCGACCGTCACTTCATAATGAAATTAACAAAAGTCATATTTTTAATTTTAAAGAGTTGAATGTTTAAAAAAATGTAAGGTATTTTTAATTTTTTAAAATATAATTATTATTTTTTAAAATATGATTATTAATAAATGATTTTATATTTAGTGTAAGATATTTAAAAAGATAAATATAAAAATATAAAATTAATTTAAAAATAAATAATTATTTTATTAAAAAAATAAAATTTAATTAAATATATTTTATATTTTTTAACGGAAGGGAATTAACCAGTTAGCAGCAACGGTCCATTTAGAAGCGCGCAGTTTTTGGGCGCGCCTAAAGCCAACTGTCATTGTCGTGGATCTTCAGAAAAGTCGGCAAGTAGCTACAGGCCATGAAGAGTTTTTGACTTTTTCCCCCAAAAAAGTCTCCCTCGTCTGTAGCTTCGTGTGAAACCTAACGGAGCGTTTAGTAAAGAGCGCACAGATCCTGGGCAAGCCTAACGCGAATTGCCACGGAGAGGTTGTTGCTAGAATCCAGGCAACCCGCCGTGACAGCAGGAAACTTCATTATCGTCATTTTGAAGGTTCTACTTAAGCATTTCCGGTAACCCAAGTAATCAAATATGCTTCCACTTTATTCTTCCTTTTTAGAGCCAAATAAACAATGCAAGAAACTAGCCGAACTTTGCTTCCTTTTTGTCGAGACTCCGAATCACAGTCCGACACCCAAAGAGAGAAACTCAACAAACAGAATCTCACACTCTACTTCATTTGTATCTTCGGGGTCAGTCCATCAGGCTCGAGCGCGTTGTTCCTATTCGCGCATGACAGTTTACATTCAATGTAAGGAATTTTTAAAATTTGTTTATTTTATATAAGAGCATGGGTTGAATCGATCCATGTTGTTGCTTCCAGAGGCTCTGAATGTTTAGGATGCTCTGGGGTCTTCTAAACTATTAAAAGACTGGGAAGAACAGCTTCTTGGTCCCTTACAAATGACCCACAAACAGTTTGGTGGATGTAAGAGAAGATGATGAACGTGAAAACTCACAGCTTCTTTCTGGGGATTTCTCTTCACGGCTCTTTGGAACTCATCGGCAGTAATTCGGAGCTTTTAAATTTAAACAAATTTTTGTTGCCGAAAAGGGATATTTCCAGATGCATTGTATCTGCAAAACAAAGACACTTGGTGAACCAAGTTTTTAGGTTCTCTCATTTTAGTCGGGGAAATGTGGTGTCACTGAGGAGAAACCTTGTCTCAAAAAATCAGTCGAGGTGGAAATGCTTCAAGAAGCCATTTCCTCCAGGCAAGGCTCTGGAGAGCTATTTAACCCCTTTGTGGAATGAAGGGCTGCTTTTAATTAGAGCCTCTGTTTATACAGCAATTATCTTTGGGATGTGTCTATTGGCATGGTATGGGCAGAGTAAATCTAAGGGTTTCATTGAAACTAGGCTGTTGCCTTCTGTTTGCTCTGCACTTAGTGAACACTTTCAGCGTAAGCTTGAGTTTGGCAAGGTTAGAAGAATCTCACCATTCAGCATGACATTGGAGTCATGTTCATTTGGGCCACAAAAGGAAGAATTTTCTTGCGGTGAGGCTCCCACAGTTAAGCTTCGTCTTCATCCTTTTGCAAGTCTAAGGAGGGGAGAGCTGGTGATTGATGCAGTTTTGTCACGCCCATGTGTCCTAGTAGTGCAAAAGAAGGACTATACTTGGTTAGGAATTCCATCATCTGAAGGTGGCATGAAGAGGCACTTCTCAACTGAGGAAGGGATTGATCATCGTACAAAAATTAGGAGGCTTGCGAGAGAGGAAGCAGCTGCTTGCTGGGCAAAAGAAAGGGATGAAGCAGCTAGAAAAGCTGCAGAGATGGGTTACGTAGTTTCTGAGAGGACTGCTACCCTATCCGAGGGTGATGCTTTGGAGGACATTGCTGCTCAATCAGCAGAATCAATTAAGTCCGAATCCTTTTATTGCCTGAATGAGGGGAAGCATGGCCATCATTGCATGAACTCAGGAATTGATTATGACATGAAACATGCTGACTTGGAAAAATCATTTGGCGTGAAATTTCCAGGTTCAGGGCTTCAAGTTTGGCCTAGGGGAATAAAAAGACGTAGAAAGCCCAAGTTTAAGAGTAAGGTTAATGGGAGTGGCAGCACTGCCTCTGCTGTTGCTACGAAAGTAAAAATTCTTGGGCATAGTTCGCTAGCTGCTCATACTTATTTTCAAGGTCAATTGCATGACGAGCATGGGGAGGCTATATTGCCATCTGATAGTTTTGATTTTGTGAACCAGGATACCTTTTTGGTGAAGAGCAATGTTGACAATAATGCAAAATATGTTATTGGTGATAATGAAACAAGAAATGATGGTGGAAAAAGAGTGACAGAGGTCAGAGATCATGGCGTTAAGACTCCTCTAAATGCAAGTGTTAACGTGCATTCAGATTCTTCAAAATGTTTTCAGGATCCAATGTTGCAGACAGGAGTTAGTAAGTGTGAAAATTTACAATCTCATGGGGATGTTGCAGAACCTGCAAATACTGATAGTTACATAGCCAAAGAGAAGTTGGGACCCCTTGTTGCTGATAGTCAAATTGATGATAATAAGTCCAAGGGCCAGAGAAATTTGTCACCGGCAGATTCAGTCTTTTTGAACCCTAGACCTCATCTGGAAACATATCTTCAATTTCCAATTGATCTCTTTTTTATAAAATTCGGCTCAACCTTATTTTGCTTTCTTTCTGGTTCTATTAAAAAATTCAAATCTTACATGGGTCTCCAAGTTGAAGATAGCGTTTCTGAGCATGTTGGTGTGGCTGATTTTCTTCATTCTGAAGACGCAAAGTTTTTTCCAGTTACACTTGAGTCTGTTCATATCAGAGATGCTACAGTGATGCTACTTGCATATGGTGACGGGGAAGCTAGGTGATGGCCAATTTTTATTAAATGTAGTAGTTTTCTTTTTTTAAACTTTTTTATTATAAAAATGACAACTATAGCTGCAGACTGCAGTTACTGTTAATTTAATTGCAAAATATTTCACTTAAAAGGTAGGCTTTACCACATCAGGAACATTCTTATCTTAGGCCAATCATGTTTTTGCAGTAGATTCTCTTGCTGTTTTTTAACTGCCACTGAGCCCTAATTGGAACAAACATGTATATTTTTCAAAGTTTCTTATAAAGTATATGATCTACTTAATAATGTAAGATAATAGGTGTAGATATGGTTTTCCAAGTATGATTTTGTAGACTATAGGGTATATTATTAGTTGCAGCTGTAGTGGCTCACTTAATAAAAGGATACTTTACACTTAAAAGAAAAGTTCATATAGTAAAGTGCTGGTCTGCCTCAATTCAAATGTCTTCTGTTTTGTACTTTCAGGGAGATAGAAAATGTCAATGGGCATGTGAAGTTCCAAAACTGCTATAGCCGGGTGCATGCTGAACTTGATGGTAATTGTAAAACATGGAGATCAGATATTATGTCTGAAGATGGTGGCTGGTTGTCTGCTAATATCTTTGTGGACACTTCTGAACAGAAATGGCATGCTAATGTAAAAATTGATAATCTATTTGTCTCGGTAAGGTTTAGAGTAATATGAAACTTGAACCTGTTTCTGCTTTGTGATTTAAGTATATGGATTGCTTTTATCAATGTGCCTGGCTTGATTTATTGGCAGCTATTTGAAAGGATTCTGGAAATTCCAATCACATGGTCTAAGGGGAGGGCCAGCGGTGAGGTACTTATCTAATTTTACTTTCAAAGTTCAGTAAAATAGCATCGAGTTGTACTTTTGAAAAAAATTTCTTGACCAAATAGCTGCTACAAAATGAAGTTTGGCAGTTTAATAACTGATGCAGAATTCACTTTTTGTGTGGACTGGCTAGTAGGATTGAGGGTAAATGACAGATTTGAGGACTGAAAACTGTATTCTCATTCATATTTTGATTTTTACAGAGTAGGGGTGTATTTATACACTAGGAATGATGATGAACATTAAATGTCGTACAATAAATGTAATAAAATTGATGCAATAAAGTCTTGATATTTCATATCAGATCTGATGTTTCATATCAGAAAAGTTCTGATATTTCATATCAAATGCAATAATAAAGTAGATTTTCCACAAGGATACTTGTGGCTAGTTGCTTTTCCCTGGTCACAAATAAACGAGCCCTGGCATATTATTTACGTGTGTCAAGAATGACTTCAATATACAAATCAAATTATAAAGTAAAATTCGATGAATATAATCTTTGACATCATGCAGAAGTCTTACAGTGTAATGTGTGGACAAGGCACAACTCTATAATGCCTTGTGAACTGGCACGAATCAAATTCTTGACAGCTAGATAGTGCAGGCTTTGACACCATGTCCTGCAGAAAATCTGAGGTTGATTGCATCTGATATGAAAATCAGAATCAGTTTTACCATATTTATGACATTGATTGTATTGCATTCATTGTATATTATGTCCCTGACTGTATAAATGTACCCCTGCTCTATGCGAATAAATCAAGTAAATGAAAAATGCAATTTTTCCTCCAATATTTCCACATGAAATCAGAGCTTCAGGTTTTATGCACCTAGGGTTTGTGCGTCCAATCTTTTGGTGTGGTTTCACACGATGATTGTTGTAGAGTGTCTCTGGCCGTTGATGCTCATGATGGTAGAGAGCTTTTTAGATCTCACCACATGCCTAAGGAGGAGCACTAAGGTTTGATCGGCCAAAGCCCAAAAAATGAAGGCATGGAGCTTACATGTGCTGCCTGAAGATTCTGCACCAGAGGTTGCCTAGTGGTGTGTGGCCGAGTGTGAGATGCCTGGGCGACCATTGACGCCTTCCTCTGTTGTTGGTGTGACTTTTCCAACTTGATCTCGAAGTTCCCTTAGTCTAGGGAATTTTTCTCCGACCTTGCATTGTCATAAGGCCCTCATTCTGTGTTGCAGCTCTTTATGTGTGGGGTTGTGGTTTTTTATTCCTCTCTGTTTTGAGGAATTTTTTGCATTCTTAGGAGTTATAATGTGGGTACTCCTATCTATTGAGATGCAAGAGACTAGACTTGAACCTAGAGTCGTGATCTGGATTGTTGATTCAAGCACATTTGACCATATGATTAGTTGTCATCAGTTGTTTACCACTTTCACTCCTTGTGCTGAGAATGTTAAAGTGAAGATTGTAGATAGTTCCTTGGCCCTGGTTGCATGAAAAGGGAGTATACGTATCTTAGATTCTATAGTCCTAGAATCTATCTTTCATGTCCCCAAACTTGACTCTAATTTTCTTTCGATAAGTCAATTGACCACTCAGTCAAATTATTTTGCTAAATTTTTCTAGTCACATTATGTGTTTCAAGATTTATTAATTGGTATGACAATTGGTAGTGCTCTGGTGTATGAGGGGTCATACTACTTTGAAATCACTCGAGTGAGTAGTCAACACTCACTTATTGTAGGTAACTTTGCATCTTCCTCAAACAATACTGAATTTATGTTATGGTATAAAAGGATGGGTTACCCTAATTTCCATTACCTCTAACGGTTGTTCCCGAATTTATAACCAAACCGGATTATTTGTGGAATCTAGTTTAAGGTGTGTGAACTCACCAAACACTATCGAACATCTTTCCTAGAGCTCAGTATACACCCACCAAACCTTTCACAACTATACATAGTGATGTGTGGGGACCATCCCATGTTGCCAATTGCACCAATAATAAGTGGTTCGTTACTTTCATAGATGACCATACTCCTCTTTGTTGGGTTTATTTGTTAACGAACAAGTCTGAAGTTTCATCTGTGTTTCTTACCTTCTATGCTATGATCAAGAATCGATTCCAATCCAGCATTCAAATTTTGCATACCAACAATGGCACTGAACACTTAAACCAATCTAGAAGCATGTTTCTTCAAGAAAGTGGCATCGTCCACCAAAGTACTTGGGTGCATGTCCCCTAACAAAATGGGATAGCCAAGAGGAAAAAGAAACATATATTTTACAGGTGGCAAGAGCCCTCATGTTTACTTGTAATGTTCCAAAATATTTTTGGGGGGATGCTATTCTCATTGCCACTTATCTCATCAACATAATGCCAAGTTGTGTATTATCTTATGAATCTACCCTAAACAAACTACACAAGGTATACCCTACTTTCTATATTGAGACCAATCTTCCACTTTATGTCTTTGGTTGTACCTCTTCTATTCACTGAAGTCTTAAACTTGAACCTCATGTACTTAAGTGTATTTTTTTGGGCTACTCACCAACCTAAAAGGGCTTTAAATGTTATGACCCTATCTCTAAATATCTCTTCGTTAGTCTTGATGTTACTTCTTCTCTCTCTTTTTTAAGAATACTCAATTCTATCCCTAGTCCTCAATTTAAGGGGAGATCATAGGTGAATTTCAGACTTGGAAAAGTGAGAGATCCAACGAAGATTATGTTTCCAACTCATCTACATTGCTTGAACCACTTGAGCCCTATTCTCTTGAACCACTTCTTACCCTACCATCACTAGCCCTTTTTCTTATGCCAGAAATTGAGGAATATAGGAAAACAAGGGGAGATGCAGAAGAACCGGAAAAGGGAGAGTTGTCTGTTTACACTCAAAAAAACAAATTGGAAAATGGCAAACAATTCATAGCTAAAGCATCAAGAGAGTCAGAACCAGAGATAGCTCTCAAATCTGAGACACCAAGAGGCCCAGAACCTGAGGAAATTCCTAAAATCCCAGATGTTAATCCATCCATTAAGTTAGATGGTCCTAGACAAAGAAATGAATCTACTGATCCAAGTCTTCCTATTGCTCAAAGGAAACAACCTCGCTCATGTGCTCATCATCCGATAGAGATGTTTGTATCTTATAAGGCTCTTTCTCTAAGACTCTATGCTTTCACCACTAATATTGACAGGATAAAAATTTTTAACAGTATCTGTGACGCATTTGAAATACCGGAATAGAGAAAGGCTATCGTGGAAGAGATGAAAGCTCTGGAAAGGAACAGCACTTGCAAATGGGTTTTTACACCAAAGTATAATGCTGGTAGTTCCTTGGAGAAATACAAAGCTCGTCTTATTGCAAAAGAATTCACTCAAACCTATGGCATAGACTACATTGAGACATTTGCTCCAATTGTAAAGCTTAATACAGTCAGAGCATTATTATCTTTATTTGCAAATCTCGTTTGGCCACTTCATCAACTGGATGTTAAGAATGTTTTTCTTAATGGTGACTTAGCTGAAGTTTACATGATCAATTCATCTTGGGTTTGAAAAACAAGGAAAAAACAAGGTTTGCAAGTTAAGGAAATCTCTTTATGGGTTGAAGCAATTTGCCAAAGCATGGTTTGATAGATTCTTAAAGGTACTGAAAAAGGAGTACTATCAGCAGGGCTAATCTGATCATACACTCTTTGTTAGACACAGGGAAGGAAAAAGGGCTATACTTATTGTTTATGTAGATGATATAGTCATAACTGGTGATGACTTTGAGGAAATAGAGACCGAAGAAAGTCCTAGCTTTTGAATTTGAAGTAAAAGATTTGGGCCAAATGCATTATTTCTTGAGTATGGAAGTAGCTAGGTTGAAGAAAGAAATAGGCATCTCACAAAGGAAATATGTCCTTGATCTCTTGACAGAAATTGGAATGCTTGGTTGCAAGTCAATTGATACTCCTATAGTAGTTAAAAAGAAGAAGAAAAGGAAAGAAGATGGCAAGGTTGAGGAGGAAGAAGATGAAGGGGAGGAAGAAGAAGGCTAACTGGTTGACAAGGAGAGATATCAAAGTTTGGTAGGGAAGTTGATGTATCTATCACATACAATACTTGATATTGCCTTTGTTGTGAGTTTTGTAAGCTAGCATATGCACTTATCGAAGGAAATTCGCTTATGATTGTGTATAGAATTTTAAGATACTTGAAAGGAACCCCAAGAAAGGGCTTATTCTTCAAAAGAGGTGAACAACCAAAGGTAGAAATTTTCACTAATGTTGATTGGGCTGCTGCCTCAGAAGATAGAAGATCTACATCTGGGTATTGTACCTTTGTTTGGGGCAACCTAGTATCATGGAGCAGCAAGAAACAAAATATAGTGTCTAGGAGTGCAACAGAAGCTAGGTTTAGATTTGTAGTGCACATATATATGAGGGCTTGTGGTTGCAAATACTTCTCAAAGAACTGAAGATTGGTGTTGAATTGCCTATTAAGCTCTATTTTGATAGCAAGGCAGCAATAAGCATATCTCATAATCTATTTTAACATGATTGAAAAAAAAAAATTGAAGTAGATAGACACTTCGTTAAAGAAACGATTGAAAGTGGAATAGTGTGCCTAATATATGTTCCATCAAAGAAGCAAGTTGCTGATGTCCTCACTAATGACCTTCCAATGGAGAACTTCGATGAATGGATAAGCAAGTTGGATATGATCAATATCTATCAACTTGAGGGGGAGTGTAGAGAATCTGAGTTTGATTGCATCTGATATGAAAATCAGAATCAGTTTTATCATATTCATGACATTGGTTGTATTGCATTTATTGTATATTATGTCCTTGCCTGTATAAATGTACCCATGCTCTATATGAATGAATCAAGTAAATGAAAAATGTAATTTTTCATCCAATATTGCCACATGTCTAGGATTATTTCAATCTAAAAGCTTAAGCTAGTAGGTAATGGCCAGTGAATAGTTTTAATGATGATTTTTGATAGTTAAGCTTTTTGTAGCATTTGGCTTGAGGATTATAGTGTTTAATTTCTCTCTCTTTTCTTTATAAAATTCTGGTATCTTAAGAAAATAATTTCTAACAATGCAAAATAATGAGGTTAAGAGAGGATGTGATAAAAGAGGAATAGACGTGAAGATAAGGGCATCGGCAGGCAAACAGTGGCATGTAATTGTCAAAAAAATTAATTTCATAATGACTGGAATGAGGATACTTCTTTGACAACGTGACAATAAAATGTGGAATTGTTGTTGAACGTTATAGTCAAAAAGTGAAGATGACAAATTCCCACTTGCTCTAACTATTAATAGTAGAGAAACAAATAAAAAAATTGCTTGAATTAGGACCATAATTCATTATGATTTAGAGTTAGAGAACTGACCTGATAACTTTGATGAATACAACAACAACAATAACAAAAAGTCTTATCTTACTAGCGGGGTTGGTTATATGATCAACCAAGCATTTAAGAATATTATTAATTAAGAAATCTCATTCAATAACTTCTATGAGTATTCTCTTTAGTCTTCTTTTGCCCTTTTTTTTACAAGGCTCAAGATTATCCGTATTACTCTCCTCATTGATGCCTCCCACGACTTTCTTTATACATGTTTAAACCATCTTAAATGATTTTCTATTATCTTTCTCTCGATCGATGCTACGCCTACTTTTTCTCATATATGTTTATTTTGGATTTCATTTTTTCATGTATGTCCACACATTCATCTCAACATTTTCTTTGCTACGCCAACTTTATGCACTTATTGACACTTTAAAGTCCAACTTTCAACCATATAACATGACTGGTCTTACAGTAGTTTGATGAAATTTTCTTTTAAATTTATAAGGTACTTTCTGATTACAAATAACTCTTGTAGCCTTTCTCTATTTAAATTACCCCGTTTGTATCCTGTATGAAACATCCCTATCGGTTTCACCATCATTTTGAATAATTTTTCTAAATATTTAAATTTTTATACATGTGGTATAATCTCCCAATCTTACTTCTAAATTAATACTGATTGACCTCTTATAAAAAATACAATGTGTATATTCCATCTTACTTTTACTCAAGTGGCAACTCTTTGACTCTAAGGTCCTCCTCCATCACTCATATTTGGATTTAATCTCTTCTCTTGACTTAGCAATGAGAATTATATCATCTGCAAAAAGCATGCAATTGGGGTTTTCCTTTTGAATATGCTCTATCAAAATATCCAGAACTAGGTTAAATAGGTAAGGGCTTAAAGATGATTCTTGATGTAGGCCAATCCTTATAGGAAAGTCCTTCATCTTACTACTATATGTTTTTATACTAATTGTTGCCCACTCATACATATCTTAAATAGTTCTAGTATAAGCAACCGACTTCCTTTCTTTTCCGAGGCTTTCTAAAGTACTTCTTTTGGTACATAATTATAAGGTTTTTCTAAATTAATAAAAATTATATGTAAGTCTCTACCTTTGCTTTGATGCTTCGTCACCAATTTCTTTAGTAGATAAATTGCTTCTATGGTAGCCTTATCCGACAAATTGATTTTCAAAAATATCATCTTCAACCTTAATCTTTGTTAAATTACTCTTTTGCATAATTTCATTGTATGACTCATGAACTTAATCTCCCTGTAGTTCGTATAGTTTTGGATATCTCTTTTAACAGGAACTAAGGTGCTTCTCCTCCATTCATTAGTCATTTTCTTTATCGTAAGATCTCTTTAAATAGCTTTGTTAGCCACAACACCCCCTAATTACCTAAACATTTTCATACTTCAATAGAAATATGAAGATTTACTGAGCAAAACTGAATTATTTTATTAGTGGGTGTGTCGCATACATATAAACAGAAATGCACCATGATGCTAGCCGAGATATGAGGCCAAGGAATAAGGGATAGAGAGAATAAAATAAACGATTTTCCTAATATATCTGATCCTATAACAACTACTAGATATTTACATTAAATATAATATATTTCCACATTCCTCCTCAAGTTGGACCATAGATGTTAATCACGTCCAACTTGCTGATAAAATAGTCAAACTTATCTCTACTCAAGCCTTTGGTGAGAACATCTGTTGTTTGCTCCCTTGTTGGTATGTGTCTCATCTGGATTATGCCAGTATCAATTTTCTTTCTGATAAAATGTCTATCTATCTCAACATGCTTGGTTCTATCATGTTGGACTGGGTTGTGTGAGATGCTGATTGCTGCCATACTGTCTGAATATAGAGTGATAGGTAGGTTAACATTCTGTTTTAGTTCCTCAATCACCTTTTTTATCCATATACCTTCACAAATTCCTAAAGCAATAGTTCGAAATTCTGCCTCTGCACTACTACAGGCCACTACACTTTGCTTCTTGCTTCTCCAAGTAACCAAGTTTCCCCAAACAAAGGTGCAGTATCCAGATGTAGATTTTCTATCCTCTTGATCACCTGCCCAATTTGCATTTGTGTAGAGTTCCACACCGCGCGTCTCAGATTTCTTAAACCATAAACCCTTTCCAGGAGTACCTTTCAAATGCCTGAGAATCCTGTAGACCTCATTCAAGTGTTTCTGCTTGGGGTCATGTGAATGTTGACTCACCATGCTAACTGCAAGGGCGATGTCTGGCCTAGTGTGTGACAAATAGATTAATTTTTGCACCATACGCTAATACCTGCCCATATCAACAGACTTGCCAAGATCCTCTTCATTGCTTATCTTGTCAACTTGGATGGGTGTATCGCTAGGTCTACACCTAAGCATGCTAGTCTCGTTTAAGAGATCTAGCACATATTTTCTTTGAGAAATAGATATTCCCTTCGTGGATCTTGCCATTTCCATACCCAGAAAATACTTCATTTCTCCAAGATCTTTTATCTGAAACTCTTGAGCTAGTGCCCTTTGAAGATTTTCAATCTCCTCAGCATCATCGCCTGTAAGGACCATATCATCCACATAAACCAACAAAACAGTAATTTTAGTGCCTCGGTGTTTGAAGAACATCATGTGATTGCTTTGACCTTGTTTGAACCTTGCCACTTTTAGTACCTGTGTGTCTCTCTCAAACCATGCTCTCGGAGACTGCTTTAGTCCATATAAGGACTTCTTCAATTTGCACACTTGATTCGGTTTATTTCCTGGGAACTCTGGCGGTAACTTCATATACACTTCCTCTTTCAACTTACCATTTAGGAAGGCGTTGTTTACATCTAATTGATGTAATGGCCAATCAAGGTTGGTTGCTAGTGATAGAATTATTCTAACAGTATTGAGTTTGGCTACTGGTGCGAATGTCTCTGTGTAGTCTATGCCATACACTTGGGAGAACCCTTGAGCGACGAGTCTCCCTTTGTGTTTGTTTAGACTACCATCAGCATTATATTTAGGTGTGAAGACCCACTTACATCCAACTGCTTTCTTTCCTGGAGGTAATTCTACCACGTCCCAAGTATTGTTGTTTGTCAATGACTCCATTTCCTCCATTACAGCTTGTCTCCATTCAGGTACGGCCATGGCCTCTTCAATATTCTTTGGTACTGTAATACTATCCAAATGGGCAGTAAATCCAGAAAATTTAGCAGATAATGCTTGATAAGACACAAACCTCTCGATAGGATGCCTAGTGCAGGCTCTTGGCTTCTTTCTCATAGCTATTGGTAGGTCAATATCATCCTTACCACTTGATTCTTCCAAACTTCCTCCATTATCTTCTCTTGGACCTACATTTGGTTCTGACTCTTGGTCAGTGCTTGAAATATGAGTCTGTTTATCTGTCTTGTTTTTCTGTGCATAGGTTTGTGCAAATCTGGTGTCTCCCCCTGTCGTGGACGTCTCTTTTAGACTAGGATTTGGCATATCACTTCTAGCCTAAGTGGTGGTATTGGTGTTTTCAATTCCTAGGTCCAAATTAGGATCAGTGAGTTCAAGAGACAAATGATAAGGTATAGCTATAGGGTTGGGTGTTTCAGGTATTTCACTCGTGTTCTCACACTTGCCAATCTGCAATTCATTCCAATTCTCCCCCTGGATTGGAGATTGTGAGTAGAAGGATTCTGTTTCGTGAAAGGTGACATCACAGGTAGTAAAGATACGTTTCGTGGTAGGATCAAAGCACTTGTACCCTTTTTTAGTGGCAGAGTAACCAAGAAAAACACATCGGACAGCTTTGGGGTCAAGTTTGTTTGTGCGATGGAGATGAACATAGGTAGTACATTCAAATACTCGTAAGGGTAAAGTATTTTTCAAGTAGGGTAGATTGTAAGTTTGGTGTAGAACTTCAATGGGAGTTTTATATGACAAGGTGCGGTTGGGAAGGCGATTAATAAGGAAAGTTGCAGTTAGGATAGCATCATCCTAGTGATATTTAGGAACATGGCTACTAAAGAGAAGTGCACGGGCTGTTTCAAGGATGTGTCTATTTTTCCTTTCAGCAATTCCATTCTGCTAAGGGTTGTAAGGATAGGTATTTTTATGAACAATTCCATTGGAAAGTAAAAAAGTAGAGAGATGTTTGTTGAAATATTCTGTGCCATTATCAGTGTGATGCGTTTGAATAGACATGTGAAATTGATTTTTGACCATATGATAGAAATCAATGAATACCTGAAAAACATCAGATTTGTCTTTTAGAAGGAACACCCAGGTAACGCGAGAATGGTCATCAATAAAATTGATGAACTACTTTGAGTGAGTCCTATTAAGGACCCGAGAGGGCCCCCATAGATCACTATGAATGATAGTAAAGGTTTGGATGCAACGTATGGCTGATTAGGAAAGAAAACACGATGATATTTTGCTTTTTCACAGGAATCACAATAGAGCTGAGAATAATCACTTTTATTGCAAATTGAAGGAAACATTTTTGACATATAATTGAAATTAGGATGACCAAGACGTTTGTGCCACAGCTCCAACTCACTAGTCTTAGGGAGAGACACTATATTGCATGACCTAACATTGCTGACTTTATTTCCATCCAGGTAGTAAAGACCATCAAATTCCTTAGCACTGCCAATCGCCATCCCCGTCAATAATCCTGAAAAAGACAATAAGTAGCAAAGAAATTAACATGACATTTCTCATTCCTTGCCAATTTACTTACTGAGAGTAAGCTACACTTTAAATTAGGCACATGAAGAACGTGATGTAAGGTTAGAATAGGTGAGAGTTGTATACTTCCTATACCAGAGATAACCGACTCCGATGCATTGGCAATCTTAACTGTAAAGTTCTTTTGGCAAGGTACATAGGTCGTAAATAATTTAATATTGTCAGTCATATGATCCGACGCGCCTGAGTCTACTATCCAGCAGTCTCCAGTGTAATAGTAGCCAAGGCTTTAGAAAAATTACCTCTTTGTACCACAGTAGCAACAGGCTGCTTACTATTAGTTTGTAGGGTCAATAGCATTTCAATAATCTTACTTAGTTGATTATTTTGAGGGCTGTGAATTATCATCTCCCATAGAGCTTTCAGCCACATATCCCCGGCTTTTTCCCTTTCTTGGCTTCCAGTCGGGTGGCTTACCATGGAGATCCCAGCATTTATCCTTTGTGTGGCCCACTTTCTTACAATGTTCACACGTGGGACAACCTTTAGTGCTTCTAGGATCATTAGATTTGGCAGCAAGAGCAGAGGATTCGAAATTACCAGTTTGAGGAATGGGTTCATCTTTCAACATTACCTTCCTTCATGAGTACTCCCTTCGGATCATTGCAAAAGCTTCATGGACAGAAGGCAAAGGTTCTAGACTCAGAATCCTGCCACGAATGTCATCCAAGTCTGAATTAAGTCCAACTAGCAGCTCATATAGTCGTTCTTTCTTAAGTCATTTTCGGAACCGAGCAGCATCCTTAGAACTGGTCCATTCCTCAGTAGTAATCAGATCAAGTTCTTGCCATAAAGTAGTTTTTTCAAGGTAATATTCACTTGGGTCACGATTACGTTACTTTACAAGCCATAGCTTGGATTTAATCTCAAACACTTGAGAAGCGTTCTCCCCATCCGAGTATACCTCCTTCACAGCGTCCCATATTTCTCGAGCTGTTGGGAGAAATAAAAAACTCTTCTTCATAGTTGGTGCCATCGAGTTAACCAGCCATGAGCATACGATGGAGTTTTCGGTCTACCAAAGCTTGGGAGCCTTGACATTCATTGCCTCTGGACATTGGGTTTCGCCGGAAACATACCCCCATTTGCCATGACCCTCTACCGCGAGTCGCACCGTCTAAGCCCATTCTTGGTAGTTGATGCCGGTGAGCTTGTTTGAGACGAGAGAGATGAGGCAGCCCTCTTGGCTAGTCACGAGGTGTGCGACTAGACGCGAGCTCGCACCGGACGAACCCTCCAAGCTAGTCGACTCTGTATTTCGGTGAGTCTCAGGCTGAAAGTTCGAGTCCATGTCTGTCTCTGATGATTCAGTTGCTCGTTCTTCTTCGTGCTCTGATACCATGAAGATTTACTAAGCAAAACTGAATTATTTTATTTAGTAGGTGTGTCGCATACATATATACAAAAACGCACCATGATGCCAGCCGAGATATAAGGCCAAGGAATAAGGGATAGAGAGAATAAAATAAATGATTTTCCTAATATATCTGATCCTATGATAACTACCAGATATTTACATTAAATATAATATATTTCCACAAAATACTTTCATGTCTAATGGCTTTACCATTTTTTTATTTTCTTAAGAGCTTCCTTAACCTTGTTAATTTGAATCCTTTGATAAAATATCAAATTTATTTTCCTTTTCGAGTTACTAAATCCTTCAAGTTACTAAACAAGTAACCTCTATCATTGAGATGCTTGTAAAAGTATGCCTCCTATTTGTCTTTAATATCACTATTTGTAACCAAAATTTTTCCTTCACCATCCTTTATACGCCTTACTTATTCTAAATTTTTTGATTTTCTTTTTCTACTTTTTGCAATCTTGTAAATTTTTCATTCTCTATTCTTTGTCTCAAGACCCTTGTAAAACTCTTCAATTGCTTTAGAACATGCTTCACTTATTGCTTTCTTGGTTTCCTTCGTAGCCATATGATACTTTTCCCAATATTCAACATTATTCATAAATGTATATGGCTTTAAAGCACTCTTTTTTATATTTGACTCTCTCCTTTACGTTTTGATTTCGCCACTAAGACTTCTTATCCCTTGGTCCAGAACCTTTTGATTTTCCTAAAATTTCTTTGGCAACCTTTCTCACTTTCTTAGCCATATCCTTCCATAAAATGCTAGCATTTACTTGAGACTTCAAAATTCCTTCATCCAAAAGATTCCTTTTAAAAATTTCTTGCTTTTCACCCTTTAATTGCCACCACCGAATCTTGGGGTCTAATACTTGTTAGCGCTTTTGATTTTTTCTCTTAATACGCACATTAAGGACAAGGATCTTATGTTGTGTTGTCAAGCCATCCCCAAAGATCACTTTGTAATTATTACAAAGTCTTCTATTCGTGTTTCTTACCAAAAAAAAAAAAGTCAATCTGTGATCTTGAAGCTCTACTTTTGTAATTGACAAGATGTTCATTTCTCTTCTTGAAACAAGTGTTGACAATCTTGAGAGTATACACCCAAAAAAAAAAATCAAGAATAGATTGCCCTTCATTATTAAGCTCCCTAAAATCAAAACCACCATGAGCCCTCACATAGTTACTTGCCTACATACTGACATGACCATTAAAGTCTCTTTTAATGAAGATTTTCTTACTTTGTGGTATGCTTTGAATAAACCCCTTCAAGTTTTTCCAAAACAATTCTCTAAGATAGGTTTGTGCTCCTACTTGAAGTGCATACGTACTAATAATATTGATAGTATCCTATCCAAAGATCATTCTTAAGGAAATAATTATGTCCTCAGTTCTTTTAACTTTTGTCACATTTTTCCTCCATTCCTTATCAACAATGATATCTATTGCATTTCGTGTGCTTACTTCCTCTATATACCAAAGTTTGAAACTTGCAATTTCCTTAGCTTTTTCATTAACTCATTTAGTTTTTTTGAAGGCACAAGATGTTAATTTTTCTATGAATCATAACTCCCATCACCTTTATAGTTTTGCAAGACGAGGTCCCAACATTCCAAGTACCAAATCTGATCTTGCTCACACAGACTAACTTCTTTAGCTGCACTCATCCAGAATAACGCAGAAACCCTTGCTCATTTAGCACTACATCTGGGTACCGATGCAATGACTCTAACTCATTTGTCATTGCACTCAAGTCATACAGTGTGTTACTTACGGGCAATGATCTAGCATTATCATAAAAACATTTATTGACCATATCCATGTGAGATTTGACAAAGTTTTATATTGGCTCTTGATGGCCTAACACAACCCTCTTTCTTTATCCGCACTTGGGGTTGACTATAAACATAGGATTGACAAAGTTTTGCATGATTGTGATATTTTTTATTCATGCGTCTATGAATTTATTCTTTCCATGCACAAACAAAAATGTCATATTTGAATAAATTGGTGGGCGCCATCACGATACTTTAATTCAATTAGGTTATGCTAAAAACTAGAAGATATGTACTTATGTTTTGCTTGGAATTGTTGTCTACATGGTTAAAACCCTTTGGAGCCTCATCATCCAATCCTCTCGCTGCTTTTTGGCAATGAACTTTGTGTTATTATGTCTTTCTTTAATGATTCTCAATTTTTTACATTAGAGTTTCATGGATTATATTTTCGGCAATGCATATTTACCTCATGGAGGTAGAATTGTTGTTTTGGTTTGGTTATGAACTTATGATGATACCTTTTCAGCTAATTAATAAATCCAACCATGTAGCCAATTATTGTGGCCTAAGCTTATATGTTCTCTCATAAGAACAAACACTAAGTCAAGATTTTGGAACTGCCTAAATCTTATGTTTAGATTGATTTTGCCATTTATTATATGCAGACTAATACAGGTTAAATATTTCTTTTGGTCATTGTTTTAGGTTCACTTGTGCTTGTCGAGAGGTGAAACATTTACAAATCTTTATGGACAACTTGATTTGACGGGGGTGGATTTCCAATTATTGGATGCTCCATCATGGTTTTCTGTATGTCCTATTTTCATTGTGTTAGAATGCATTACTCTATCCGTTCCTTTTTTGACATCTGAATTTTCACTTAAAATTTACCTGATGATTTTATAAAAAGTTGGATTTAATATCCATTTGTCTTTCAGGTTCATGTCTATTATGTGTTGTATCTCTTTTGCAGAAGATTTCTGCAAGTTTACATTTTCGTGGTCAAAGAATATTTTTACACAATGCTAGTGGATGGTTTGGAAGCATTCCTCTAGAAGCATCAGGAGATTTTGGCATGCATCCTGAGGAAGGAGAAATTCATCTTATATGTCAGGTACTTTTTCTTGTGCACAGGTGCTTTGATAAAATATGATTTCTACTTTTTCTCACTGTTCATTGGTTTATCAGACATCTCTTGACACTTACTTGTACAAAGTTAAATGTTATGGTATAATATTTCGTTCATGATTCCAAAATCTCTGTAAACCTGTAATCTTAAAAGATTTAATTTTCAAATACTATTCAAATATAAGAAATCTATGTTCTTGTATAGCTCCAAAATTGAAGCTCTTTGAACTTTATTACTCGTTAAATTTGCTTTGTATATTTGTTTCAGTGTTATCTCTCCTTTAGGTTCATATTTCTTACCTTCATCAATTCATGATTGATAGCCTGAGTTGTTTTAATTTCTTCTATCTTTTAATGCTTTACATTTTAAAATGACCAGGTTCCTGTTGTTGAACTAAATGCCTTGATGAGAACTTTTAAGATGAGACCTCTCTTTTTCCCGGTAAGTTTCTGTTTATTTAGCTTATTAATTTTAAGATTATCAAGTTTTTGAGTAAATTAAATCAGTTTCATCTTCATTCTCTTCAATATCTGCTATATTTCAAGTTTATCTTCAATGTGTAAGCTAGACTCTTTTTATTCTCCTGTTTTTTATTTTGATAGTGCGGTTCCTTTTCTTGGTACTGGGCTATTCTTGATATCTAATAATTGAGTTGTTTTTTAATATAAAAACCAGCTCGAATGTTTCATTCTTGCTGTCTCTTTATGACTTGTTATATTTATAAGAGTGAAATTGTGCATTTAAGGCAAGGCAACACTCTAATATCAATTTCTACTTTTTCCCTCCCAAAAAACTGTTACATTTATCAATATAAGTTCCCACGTTTCCTTTTCTTATAAATGGTTTATTGATTTCAGCTGGCTGGTTCAGTAACTGCTGTTTTCAATTGTCAAGGCCCACTGTATGCTCCTGTATTTGTTGGTAGTGGAATGGTTTCCAGGACCTTCTCTCATATAAATGTTGAAACTCCTGCATCTGCAGCATCTGAAGCACTTGCTAACAGTAAAGAAGCTGGTGCATTTGCAGCTTTTGATCGTATTCCATTTTCACATGTATCTGCCAATTTTACTTTCAACACTGATAATTGTGTAAGTTGACAGGGATGAGTATGATGACCCTAAGAGTAGTGATTCCTTGGAGAATTGACATGTTATATTTTAATACTTGCTCTGTAAATAACAGGTTACTGATTTATATGGAATGAGGGCAAGCCTTCTAGATGGTGGTGAAATTCGTGGTGCAGGGAATGTTTGGATATGCCCTGAGGTAAACAGGCGGCTGGCGGAAAGCCTATCTATTTTTGCTTAGCCATGACCAACACCCCCCACTAACCCCACAAATTTTTTTTTCCCATTTGTTTCTTCATTTGCTTATGTGGAACAATTCAGGAGCATGATTATCCTCGTTTACTGTGGGATTGTTGTTATATATGCTCGCTTGAAGTTTTTTTTTTTGTAATTAGAATCTTGAAAATCTGTTATAATTTGTGATCCTTAACACGACTTAGTTGATGCTGTATGGCACAGGAAAGTAATATATGGACGCAGATAAAAATGTAGTGATTCTGACACTTCTGAGGATTTAGGGGCATCAGCCATTTGGCCATACAGAGTGTAAATTTCAATTCTCTTAATGTATATACTAATTTTCCTTTTAGGGTAGGGAGGATGAAGCCGCAATAGATGTGAATTTCTCTGGAAGCTTGGCATTTGATAAAATTATGCTTCGTTATATACCTAGCTATCATCATTTGATCCCACTCAAATTGGGCAATATAAATGGAGAAACAAAATTGTCAGGATCTCTTTTAAGACCGTAAGATTAATCCTTCTTCTCTTCTGTGTAATTAGTTTTTATTGATTACCATTCAGCAATATTGTTTGCTTTAATAACATCTGCTTTTGCCTTTTCACCTTTGTATCTTACACTTCAACTTGGGATATGTCAATTATTTTCTTAATTATTTTTAATGCAGAAAGTTCGATATAAAATGGACTGCACCTAAAGCAGAGGGGTCATTCAACAATGCCAGAGGGGATATCTTTATATCACATGATTCTGTAACTATTGATTCCTCTTCAGCTGCATTTGATTTGTTCATGAGAGTTCACACATCAGATGTTGATGATTTTTCTCTTGAGAGAAATGAATTTTATGCAGCTAGAACCATTCCATTTAATATTGATGGAGTTGACTTGGATTTGCGTATGCGTGATTTTGAAATAGTCAGCTTAGGGTCTACTCTGTCATTTGATGCTCCAAGGCCTTTGCACTTGAAAACAACTGGAAAGATTAAGTTTCAGGGAAGGGTTTCAAAACCTGGACAAATTTCCGTGAAGAAAGGGCGGCAAGTGCTAGTATTGGAGACAGGAAGTGAAGATAGTCTTGTTGGTGAGGTTTTAATATCTGGTTTCAAGCTTAATCAATTAATGCTGGCACCTCAGTTATCTGGGTTTTTGAGAATTTCTCCAACACATATCAAGGTAATGCGTCGAATCTTATTTTCTCAAGTAGTGTTTATCTTTTTTGGTCCAAAACAATAGCTGCCTATCTTGAGATATAATGTACATATATATAGATATTAAATATAATATACTTGATATTTTCACAATAAAGGTAACGTTGTAGGTGAGGTTTCTGAAAGGGAAGTTTGATTTTGAAGAGTTTAAAGAGAAAGTGTGAGAATATGGAAACTGCAAGATGATAATGGTATAAATTTTATCAATTATAATTAGGTAATACAATATGGAAAAGCCATACATTTGTATAACAATGAGGAAAATTAAAAGAGGTACCGTATGACTAAGAAGGAAACTAAGAGAGCTGTGAGTGAAGCTCGTTCTAAAACTTTTGAAGAATTTTATAAGAGCTTTGAGACGAAGGAAGGAGAACGAAACATTTATAAGATTGCTAAGAGTAGGGAAAGAAAATCAAGAGATCTAGAGCAGGTAAGGTGTATAAAGGATGAAGAGGGAAGAATTTTAGTTACAGATGATGAAATTAAAAATAGATCGGAGACTTACTTTTTCAAACTTTTCAATGATGGAGAGGGTTCATTTAATAACTTGGAGGATTTAGTAACCCGTGAAGGAGAACAAAATTTGTCATTCTATTGAATAATACATGATAAGGAGGTAAAGAAAGCTCTTAAGAAAATGACAAATAGTAGAGCCAACGGACCTAATTATATATCTATTGAAGTGTGAAAATGTTTAGGTGAAGAAGGGGTGAGATGGTTAACTAAGTTATTTAATGTGATTTTACAGTCTAAGAAAATGCCTGACAAGTGGAAGAGAAGTATATTAATTCCTATTTATAAAAATAAAAAGGATATTTAGAATTATACTAACTATAGAGGAATTAAACTCATGAGCCACACAATGAAATTGTGGGAGAAAGTAATTGAGTACAGGTTGAGATTGAAGACAAGTATTTCTGAGAATTAGTTTGGTTTTATGCCAGGTAGATCGACGACAGAGGCGATTTATCTACTAAGAGAATTAATGAAAAAGTGTCGTTGCAAAGATAAAAATTTACACATGGTTTTTATTAATTTGGAAAAAGCTTATGACTGTATACTAAGAGAAGTGCTTTGGAATGCCTTGGAAAAGAAGGGAGTATGAATTGCTTATATTAAAGTCACACAAGATATGTATGAAGGGGTAAAAACTAGTATAAGAACGTCTAGTGGTTAAACAAAGGACTTCCCTATAAAGATTGGACTATATCAGGGATCATCCTTAAGTCCTTATCTGTTTAACTTGATTCTAAATGTTTTGACGGAACATATTCAAGGGGAAATTCCCAAATGTATGCTCTTCGCGGATGATATCGTTCTTATAGCAGAGATAAGAGAAGAGGTTAATTGTAAACTTGAGTTATAGAGGAGGACATTGGAGTTGAAAGGTTTCCGTCTGAGTAGGAATAAAATGAAATATTTATATTGTAAATTTGGTAAGAGATTAGTCGACAATAATTTGAAAGTGAAATTGGGAGATCAAATCATACCTCAAGTGGAAAAGTTTAGATATTTGGGAGCCATTATTTAAAATGATGGCGAAATCAATGGGGATATTATTTGAAGAAAAGCTAAAGGAATTATTTGCGACCGTAAGGTGCCTGATAAACTTAAAGAAAAGTTTTATCGTATTGCTATCAGACCGGCTATATTATATAGTAGTAAATGCTGGGCTCTAATGGGACAGCAGGAGCATAAAGTTGGAGTAACAGAGATTAGAATGTTACGATGGATGTGCGGACATGCACGTAAAGATAAAATTTGAAATGAACACGTACATAAAAAAGTAAGGGTAGCACCTATTGAGGAAAAAATAGTAGAAAATTGTTTGAAATGGTTTGGGCATGAACAAAGAAGACTGCGGGAGGCACCAATGGGAAGAGTGGAACATATAACTTTGAGCCCTATTAAGAAAGGTAGAGGAAGGTCTAAGAGAACACTCTTGGAAGTTGTTGAACGCGATCTCTTAATTAATAATATTCCTAAAAGCTTGATAAATGATAGAGCACAATGACATCTTGTAATCCATGTAGCCGACCCCACTTAGTAGGATAAAGGCTTGTTGTTTTTGTTGTATAATTAGGTAATACAGTGCATACTTTTCAATTCTTTCATTCACGAAGAAGTTCTGTACATGAGCCATTCCTATTTATAGACATATTCTGATGTCAGAGGAACTACATTTTACTCCCCATGCAATGCACAGTGACATTAAAAATTTCTATACTTAAATGTTGAGCGAGTTTTCTCCCTTAAAGACAAGTGAAGAAATAATATTATCTTCAGCCAATCATACATTATAAGAAGGTCCAGCTTTTAAAAGGCATAAAAAGAAAAGGAAAGTATATTTACAGTGATTTCTGTAATTCTGCCCTCGTATATATTGATCAAACATTCGTTTCCTCTTTAACATCGGAAAATATAAACCTGCATGCAAAGTAAAAAAAATTGTAAGTAAGTGCATCAGAAATAGTTAAAAGATAACATTTTCAATGCATTAAATAAATAGCAGTGTCTATAATGCACCTTTTTTGAATTAATGGATTAAGTCAGCCAGTGGCTGCAACTTTGGAAGATTTCTCTACACACAAGTGATATTGCTTGATTTTTGTTTATTGTCACCACCTTGGATTAGAATCTTTAGATCTTCTATACTCCTAACTCTTGAGAGAGCAACATCAACCGACCATAGGTGAAGATATGCCTTGATGGAAATAATCCCACATTATGTATTGATTGGCTTTGACTTTTGTTTATGGTCATTGATTCATTGCAAAAGAAACAACGATTGGAAATTGTTTTCTTTGCATTCCATATAAAAGTATACTTTTTGAAAGGTTCATGTCGATTCTATGGATTAAGACTTTCTGATCTTGGTTTGATCCATTCAAGTTGATAACCTCAATGACAATTCTCCCAATTTGTGTGATCCATAATCAGGGAATTACCATTTCGTAATTACCTTTACATTGGTTAGTTGCTTTTCCTATTACCTTGGCAAGCCTCTTGTTGCCATATGACTTGGAGTCCTTCCTAACTAGTAACTATTGTTAATTTCTATCTCCTGCTTCCCCCATATAAATTGCCTTCCCCTTATTCAAGGAATCTTTGTCCTCAAGGATTGGTTCTGTGTACTGCATTGAAAAATCAGGGAATTTCTCTCGTATGCCTGGTACAACTTCCCACTTGGCACCCTTTTATGTTACTTGCCCATTTTCACTACTTTCCTTGCTAGAATCCCTTTGGTTCTAAAACTGACCCTGGCTGTCTACATAAGGAAAGGTTGAATTGACTGGAAAGTCGTCACTTCATGTTTCTTTAAGAAACAAACATGTAAGACTGTATGCCTCTTGAATTCACTGATACATCAAGCTTATATGCCTCTTTTCCCATCCTTTGAATCCCAAAGTATTGAGCATCTAGTTTATGAAGTGATGAGTTGTTAAAAAGGTTCCTTATTAAAGGGTGTAACTTGATATGCACCAATTCTCCACAGAAAACTTTTTCTTAGTTTTCTTATTAAATAATAGAACCATTCAATTGTGAGCCTGATGGAGGTGGTGTCAATTGTTATACTGTTGTTTCCCTCTTCTTCTTTCACTTCTAACTGTGTATGAATGAACCAACTGTATTGGTGACTGGCTTTACAAGATCAGATGACATGTTGATTTCTTTAATGCTCCTGATTAAAATTGTTTGATTGTTTATAATGTATAAATCTGTTTTAGCTTACAATTCTTCTTGGAAAACAGTTGGAGACTTCTGGTAGGCCTGATGAAAGTCTGGAAGTGGAGTTTGTTGGGCCATTGCAGGTCAGTCATGAAGATGGTCTACATATTGGAAAACTGTTGTCCATTTCCCTTCAAAAAGGGCAATTGAAGACTAACATTTGTTTTCAGCCACTTCAATTAGCTAACTTAGAGGTAGAGTATTTGGCGTCTAGTGCTTGGATCCAAATTCTTATTTCCTTGCATGAAAATTTTGGGTCACACTATCATGGAACAAGGTCTGGCATTCAGAATCTTTCCTCTTTCCCAATTTTTTTGGGCATACTTGTAGGTACGGCATTTTCCACTTGATGAGTTAGAGCTTGCTTCTCTCCGGGGAATCATACAAAAGGTATGTGGATTTTGGATGAGAATATTTCTCTTGTATTGATATTGAGATATAACCGTGTACATATATACAATATGAGAGAAGACAATAGAATAAATGTTAATAAAAGCATAATAAAGACTAATAATGTTCAATAATTATTCAATATTCCCACACTCCCTCTCAAGTTGGATCATAGATGTTAATCATGTTTAACTTGTTTATATAACTCTCAAAAGTAGGTTTAAGGAGTCCTTTTGTTAATACATCTGCAGCTTGAAGATTAGTAGGCAGATAAGTCAAACATATGATCCCTTCTACTTTTTCTATGATAAAATGCCTATCTACCTTCACATGTTTAGATCTTTCACGCTGAATAGGATTTAAGGCCATGTTTATAGCTGCCTTATTGTCATAATAGAGTTTTAAAGGCAAATCAACTCTAACTTGTATCTCATTCAAGACTCATTTCAACTACAACTCTTCCATTATTCCTTGAGCTAATGCCCTCAATTCAGATTCAGTATTACTCGTAGACACGGCTTTGTTTTTGACTTTGTCAAGTAACTAGATTCCCTATATAAAGGAGCTATAACTAGAGGTTGATCTTCGATTAAGATAGGTCCCTCCCTAATCTGCATCCATCTACACCTTTATGGTTCTTCATTCCTATTTCTTGAGGAATAATCCTCTACCAGGAGTATATTTCAACTACCTCAAAATTCTATAAGCTGTCTCCATATGCTTCTTCCTTGGCTCACTCATGTATTGATTGGTGTTGCTTACTACAAAAGCTATATCAGGCCTTGTTTGAGAGAGATAAATCAATTTTCCAACAAGTCTCTGATATCTTTCATTATCAGCAGCCTCTTCCTTCTCATTTTCCACTTCTTCAGCTTTATCATCGGAGTTATCTTCCTCTCCTTTTAACTCTCACTATTCTTCTTAGACTTCAGTTTCTTCTTTTTTGGAGACTGTAATAGGAGTTTCCTCAGGTTTACAACCTAGCGTGCTTGTCTCTTTTAAAAGATCAAGTATATACTTCCTTTGAGATACATAGATACCTCATTTTGATCTTGCAACTTCCATCCCAAGGAAGTATTTCAAGCTCCCAAGATCCTTAAATTCTTTTTAAAGAGCAACCTTTTTTCTTGCTATTTCCTCAACATGATCTTTTGTAGGAATTATATCATCAAAATACATGATCAGAATGCACTTCTTCTCTCCTTTTGCCTTAGCAAACATGGTGTGGTCTAACAGTCCCTGTTTATAGCCTTTTGACTTCAGAACCTTTGAAAACTTGTCAAACCATGCCCTGGGAGACTGTTTCAAGCCATATAATGATTTTTGAGCCTGGAAACTTGGTCAATTTTTCCTTCATCAAATTCTGGAGGTAGAGCTATGTAGACTCTTTTTTCTAGCTCTCCATTAAGAAAGGCATTCTTGATATCAAGTTGATGAAGTAGCCATTCCAAATTGGCTGCCATAGACAATAGAATCCTGATGGTGTACAATTTCACCATTGATGCAGAAGTTTCATTGTAGTCTAAACCATATGTCTAGGTAAACCTCTTGTTACTAGTTGTGCCTTTAACCTGTCAAGAGTACCATGAGCCTTGTATTTTGGAGTAAAAACCCATTTACAGTTAACAAGTTTCTTGCCTCTGGGCCTCTCAACAATCTCCCCTGTGCCATTCTTCTCTAAAGCTTTCATTTCCTCCATAACTACATTTCACCAGGCTGGTTGCTTCAATGCCTTATTAATGCTGTTGGGAACGTCAACTTTATCCACATTAGTGATAAAGGCCCAATAACTAAGGGATAGAGCCTTATATGACAAATGCTTCTATATTGGATGCCAAGTACAAGATAGAAGTTGTTTTCTAAAAGCAATGGGTAGATCAAGATCATTAGATTCATCTTCTTGGCTCAAATCATCTGGCCTATTAGATGAATTAGCCTCTGGGAGATCAGAAACAACATAAGGTAATAAACCACCTGATCCTTCAACTTTAGGAGTTACCTCAGGGGTTGACTCTTTTGGTGCTTTAGATACTAATTGCTCACTATTTTTTGATTTCTTCTTTCGAGTGTAAACGGGTACTCTTAAACTTTTTTTTTGGAATTTTTGCATATCCCCTTGCTTTCCTGTTTTCCTTAGTTTTTGGCTTAAGAGAATGGATTGGTGAAGGAAGGTTGGGATCAAGTTCTGGAAGTGGATCAGGCACAAGTGTGGTGGTATAATTTCTAATAAAGGAGGTAAGTTTGAAGTGGGATTTTGATTAGATTTCTCACTTTCCCAAGACTGAAATGCACCCAAATTCTCCCCCTAAATTGAAAGCTTGGAATAAAATGGGGTATCTTCGAAAAAGATCACATCAAGGCTCACAAAAAGGCATTTAGAAACAGGGTCAAAACACTTGTACCCCTTTTAAGTAGATGAATAACCTAAGAAGAGTAATTTAACAGCCTGTGGTTTACGCTTGGAACTTTGGTGGAGGTGGACAAATGATGTACAAGCAAAGATACGTAGTGAAAGATTGGTCTTAACATGAGATGTAAGGTAAACATTTTCTAATTTTTTAAGTGGTGATTCACATGACAAAACCTGACTCGACATTCTATTTATGAGATATGTTGTAGTGAGAATTGTGTCTCCTTAAAAATATTTTGGAATATGACAAGTGAACATGAGGGCTTGAGCAACCTTTAGTATATGTCTATTTTTCCTCTTAGCCATGACATTTTGTTGGGGGGTATGAATACAAGTACTTTGGTGGATAATGCCATGTTCACAAAGGAATGTTCCTAGAGATTGATTGAAATATTCAGCCTTGTTATCGATATGTAAAGTTTGAATGTTGGTTTCGAATTGGTTCTTAATCATGGAGTAAAAGGTAGGGAATACAAATGAAACTTTAGACTTTTCCTTTAAACAGTAAACCTAATTGAGACGAGTATGGTCATTGATAAAAGTAATGAACCACTTTTTATTGGTGCAGTTTGTAACATGAGATGGCCCGCACAAGTCACCATGAATTTTAGTGCAAGGTTTGGCAGATATATATTTGGTTTTGGGAAATGAAGTTCAGTGGTGTTTAGCAAGTCTACACACGTCACATTTGAGTTCAACAAGAATTTGATTTGGGCATAAGTTTAGAGACAAGCATTGGTGGTAATGAAAATTAGGATTACCCAACCTCTCATGCCATAACATAAAATCATCAACTTTGGATGTAGATAAAGAATTACCTACAGTAGGTGAATGTACATTACTCAAATAGGTGACCTCCAAAGAGCAAAGTCCCTACTCCGTAGCACTGCCAATTGTCATGCTAGATGATAAATCCTGAAAAATACAATGAGACAAGAGAAATTTTAGCAAAACAATTTGATTGCTTGGTCAATTGACTAACCGAAAGTAAATTGCAATCAAGTTTAGGCACATGCAGAATAAATTCCAAAACTAGAGAATTTGAGAGACGAATACATCATTTTCCGTTACAGGAGCTAAGGAACCATCCAATATCTTCACTTTAACATTCCCAACACAAGAAGTATAAGTGTCAAACAATTGATGACAACATGTCATGTGGTTAGAAGCTCCCAAATTAACAATTCAGACTATCACATTCTGAGAGGTTGTTAAAAATGAAAAAAAGATTCCTGGCTTTGCCACTGATATGATAAGCTACTTAGATCCAACCACATAGGCAGGAGATGTAGCAACATCCATATAGCCACTATAAGGGCTTCTTATGAGTAAAAACTCCTATAAGAAACAAGAGTTAGTAGCCACAACCCTTATGAAATCCAAAAAGCTTCGCACAGAGCCTAACATGTACTGTGTAGACTGATAAGTCGCAAGAAAAGAAGACCCATGCGTGGAAGACATCAAAATCTCGCCAAAATTATCAAGTCGACGCCAAGAGTTGCCAAAGCCTCATTAGACCTCTCACACGCTCTCACACACCATTGGAGGCTCATTAGCACAAAACACTATGCAACCATGTGTGATTCTGATGGAGACTTGGTAGTATGGGATGCCAAGTCCCACATTGAGTAATATGAGATACTCAATGGGGTATATAAGTGGGTTGGTTCTCTCGTTTCAACAGTTAGCTTTTGGGATTTGGTTCTCCATCTTACTTAGGTACCATCAATTGGTATTAGAGCCTCACTATCAGCGGTTTCAGAGAGGGCTACCCATACAGGGTTTTGACTAGAAGGAGATTGAGTTAAGTGCTGTGGAGTGTAGCCGTCGGGACATCGACTTTTCATGGGGGACTAATTGATGGAGACGTGGTAATATTAGATACCAAGTCCCACATTGAGTAGTATGGGATGCTAAATAGTGTATATGAGTAGGTTGGTTCTCCCACTTTAACAACTAGCTTTTGGAGTAAAGTTCCCCATCCCATTTAGGTACCTATCAAATTCACACGCTGCTGTTTGTGGTGGTTCTCTAAGGGATGGCCAACCGAGATTTTCTCTTCTATATGGGGTTAGTAGTAAGAGTCAACAGAGCCTTCACTATCACACATGGGAACACCCTAAAGTACTGTACAAGAGACTTTCTGCAACCCATAACCTAAGAGCCTTAAAAAACTATGATAAAACTAAGATGCTCTGATACCATGCAAATTTTAGATGAGAGAATATATTTCTTGTATTTATACTGAGATACAACCATGTACATATATACAATATGAGAGAAGACAATAGAATAAATACTTATAAAAGCCTAATAAAGACTAAGGATATGTTTGAAAGTATATGATGCAATAGAAAGGAATGGTCATTAATGGAATAGAGTGTGACAAAGTGGGACAGAGTGGAACAAAATGGAATATTCCATTGTTTGGGAGTTTTATTGAAGGAATAAATGATTTTATTCAATTATTAGTTATAATTATATTTGAATAAGATATAATTATATTTTTCAGTTTTACAATGAGGAGGAGTGAAAGAGTGAGAAGGGTTGAAAAGGATGAGGGTAATTTTATAATAATATTATTTATATTATATCATTTTATAGAAAAATGGGCTTAGGATGGCAAGGTATGGCTTGGAAGACCACCCCAAGCCATTCCGCTATCTTTTAAAGAATTCTCCCAATCAATAGTACAAGGCTTCTAGCCATCCCATTACATTTCATCTCATCTTAAAAAAAAACTGTCAAACATTACCTAATAATTTAGCCTAATAAAGACTAATAATGTATGATAATTACTCAATATTCCCACAAGGTAAGACACCATTTCTAGCTAGCAACTTGATGATGTTTCCACTAAACAGAACATATATATATATATAGAGAGAGAGAGAGAGAACCCTTCATGAGTAGTCCCTTACATCACATTTTGTTAGCTATACTTGTCTTATAGTCCTATAGGTTATGTAAAGCTTGCAGTACTAGAAATACAACTGTTGAAAAATAAGGAGTAATGAAGATTACAGCTAATACCTAATAAACTAATTCACTAAATATAATAATGTGCACTATAACATCTACTTTCCTGCCCTTCTTTGTATGTATTATTTCATGGATATTTGAATCATAATGAAGACTGTCGTATCTCTAAAATGTCAAAATCAGCCTTTCATTATTTGTTTGGGTGTGAACTTGGCTATCTTGCCTTTTGAATTAATTTTTTTGGTGACTTGCAATATAGGCCTTGTAAGCAAGATTATTGTTTTTCTAAAATCACCAATGGGCATAATTTTGCACCTCTTCTTTCCTTGAAGTTAATTACATAGTAAGTGAGAGAGAGTTCACTCATATCTAATGGTGGTTCTTGATAGGTAAGAATGTTCTGGACTGACAGGAATTAGAGAGGTATAGGGAAATATGAGAGAAGAACAGTGAAGGTAGGTAGGAGCAGGGAGAAATGAGAGAGATTTAGGAGAAGAGATGAAGAGAATTTGAGGAACATAAGGAGTACTCTTTATTTGATCATCAAAGATAAGGTTACAACTCAAATGCTTCAGTATATATAGGCTTAAGTTATTCCCTCCTAACGGCTATATTTTCACTAACCAACTGTTTAAATGAGACACGCATAACCGACCCATAAAACTATAACTAATCATGTTGTAATTATAAATCTATAACAATCCCCTATTTATTAAATTTTTCATGAGAGACACTTAGAGTTATTCATATTGAAATTTTAAGTGTGCTCCTGTTAACTTGATGGAACTCTTGGTGTTGGCTAAATCAATTCATTTTGATGAGGACCTCTTTGCAGCCATTAATGTTTGGCCAAAAAAAAAGTATAATGGGCTACTGAGTTGAATTATGTTACATATGTAGCATAGAAAGTGGGAAATTTTGAGATAATCTTTTTTATTTATTGTACAAGATATGATGTTTTAGCTTTCTTGGCTTGTCTCCTCTTTTCTCCTCCTATCTGCTGTTCAGTTCTGCCTGGATATTGTTTAACAAGAAGGTCATGAAATGAAGTAAATGATGATTTCAGAATGTTGCATGTTTGATTTTCAGGCGGAAATTCAGCTTAATTTTCAGAAAAGAAGAGGACATAGTGTCCTATCTGTGCTTAAGCCAAAATTCAGTGGTGTGCTTGGTGAAGCCCTAGATGTGGCAGCAAGATGGAGTGGAGATGTTGTGAGATCCTAAGCCCAGCCTTTTATATGTTTGCACCTATACTTGAGTTGCCTTTGGTAAACTTATAGCTATTTTTTTCCTTAGTAAATTAAATAAAGACACTTATTCAGCATGGCTTGGAGTTGATGTTGAATTTATATGCATGTGTATCTGTTTTTTCAGACTAACTCTATTGACCAGTCTGTATTTCTTCTTTTTGAAAGTCAATTGACACAACTTGCTACCATCTAATTGTGTACTTATTGATCAGTTCTGTTCTCATTATCATTTGAGGAACTGCATTTTTCAACTATTACATATCTTAGAATAGTGTACATGATGGTGTCTTTACTTAGGATGTACATAGTATAGTAGTACTGTGTAGGTTTGATGGAAATCTTGAGAAATTTCAAGATTTAGTTTGAAGATTTAGTTCAATTACTTTCTTTTATATTTTCATTATCTTTAGATATTTTGTTATATCCTTAGATTATTTTAATAAAATAAGATATTTAGGTCATGTTTTTAAAATATGGTTCGGGTTAGATTCTCAGTTGATTATTTTGTTTTTTTTATTATTTTAAACTCGGGATCCATAAATATCCAAGTTTCTCATTAGATACACTTTTTGCTGCTTGAATAAAACCATGGAGACTTTGCATTGTGTTTTCTCTTCTTCTTCCCCCTCTCTTCCCCTTTCCCCTCCCTGTTTCACGTCAAGGTTAGCTGTACTTCTTTGTATTACATTCTATTTTAACCCATAAATAAGATAAAATGTGCGTATAGTCATTTTCCAGATTCAACCCCCTTTAAGTTCTGTCCTATTCTTTATGGCATTAGATCACGTGTTTCCTTCTAAGAGTGTGGTAGGGTAGATGAAGGTAATGGCTCAGGGGGTTAGTGGTAGTAATGGCTCAGTTGGCGTAAAACATGGCCCAGGAAGAACTAGTTCTCTGTTAGGTTCTTATTCCTAAGATTGAGATTTTCCTATGCTCTCCCCCTGAATCAAGGATTGGGATATAATGGAGTCTCTTCATGAATGATGACATCAAGGTTGACAAAAGTGTGTTTTGAGATGGGGACAAAGCATTTGTATCTTTTCTGAGTAGCAAAATAACCAAGAAATCTACATTTGATAGCTCAAGTTTAAGTTTAGAGCTTTGGTTGTTAAGGATAAAGGCTAAGCAACCAAACAGGAATCAAAAAATTGCTTTCAATATGGAATGTGGAAAAAACACTTTGCAATTTGTGGAAAGGGGTTTCAAAGGGTAAGATTTGACTTGGCATATGGTTAATAAGGTAGGTTGCGGTCGAAATGGTATCCTCCCAATAAAACTTGGGCACATTGCAAATAAACATGAGTGCTCTTGTAATGTCAAGTATATGGTGATTTTTCCTTTCTGTAGCCCCATTTTGTTGGGGTGTATGAGCACAGGAATTAGTATAGACAATACCATGCATTTAGAGGAAAGCACTCAAAGATTGGTTAAAGTACTCAATCCCATTGTCAATGTGTAAGATGTAGATGGTGGTGTTGAACTGAGTTTTGACCATAGTGAAGAAATTCATGAAGGTGGATGCTTCCTCAGACTTATTTCTTAAAAGATAAACCCAACAAACATGGATATGGTCATCAATGAAAGAAATGAACCATGTTTTAGTATGATTGGGAGTATGAGGTGGTCCCCATAAGTTATTATGAATGGTTGTGAAAGGTTTGGTTAGTGTGTATGGAGCTCTAGGTAAGGAAGTTTTGTGGTGTTTGGCAAGTTCACACACTTCACAATAAATTTCATTAATATTCAGGTTTGAGCATAGAGTTGGGAACAATCGTTGAAGGTAATGAAAATTATGGTGGCTTATATGCTTATGCCACAACATAAGGCCATTAACTTTACAAGTAGATGTAGAATTACTAACAACTAGTGAGTGACTCACTCGAGTGGTGTCTTCAAAATAGTAGAGCTCCTTATACTTCGTAGCACTTCCAATTGTCGCTTCAGATGATAGATCTTGAAGCACGCAATGGGATGGGAGGAATTTAACATGACAATTTGATTGCTTGGTTGATTGACTGATTGAAAGTACATTGCAATCGAGCTTGGGTACATTAAGAGCAAATTCTAATTCTATAGATTCTGAGATCCGAATATTCTCTTTTCTTGCTACAGGTGCTAAGAAGCTAGCATATGGGATGTGAGTACTAAATAATTGATGACAACTGATCATATGGTCATATGCTTCCTGAGTCCATAATCCATATTGTTGAATCTTGGGATGTCTTTAGTGCTTGAAGAAAAGTGCCCTTTTTTACTGCTAATGCTAAAGGTACAGATTTGGCGATATGTTTTTGGGTGCTAGGAGTATCCACATTATCACTCCTATGACCTCAGCCACGAAGACTGCCTTAAAACAGATGGGGATCAGCTGCCATAGCCCCCAACACAGAAAGCTACACTGCAAACATAGGTACACCGAACAAGTGAACCTGCAAAAAAGGCAACCTGAAACCTGGGAAACTCTGGGAAATGGCTGGAATCATCACACCAATGCCAGAAAAGGAAGTTGCCATCGGCCTAGGCCTCTCACGCACTGACACATGCCACATCTTCTAGTGCAGAATCTTCAGTCAGTGCTTGTGAGATAGACATGCCACAATCACCATCGTTTTTTAGGGTTCCATTGATCAGACCTTGGTGCTGCTCCCTATGCCGACAGTGAGATCTAGAAAGCTCTTGACCATCACAAGAAACAATGGCCAGAGGCACCTGAACAAAGTCATCATGCAAAGCTTCACCCAATAAACCCAAAAGCCCTAAACACACAAAGCCCAAGGCTCTAATACCATGTGAAAATTTAGGATAATAGAATATGTCACATTGATAATTCTGAGTCACATATTGACTATATAATATAGGAGGGAAAATAATTACTAGTAAAGTCTAATCAAGCCTAATAAATACTAATAAATGCTATACACTAGGGACAATATTTACAATAAATATAAAATATTCCCATAGAAAGTGTATCTTGTAGTGTCTTTATTGATAATGTACATTTAAGTATCTAGGTTCATTGCACTTCTCTTGTACTAAATTCTACTTCACCTGTAAATAAACCTGACATGTAAGGAGTAGAATTAGCTTATATATTCAACCCATATAGTTCTGTAATTGTTAAGTACTTAAAATGTCTATTTATATCTTTTTTATGTCTGCTAAGATGAGTTTATTATTTTATTACAAAACTAATTTTTTGGTTGTCAAGAAAGTCTTCCATAAAGGTAAAAAATTTCAACTTTGCAGAAAAATATTGAACTGCTTTTTTGGTGCTGTTTTCAATTTCATGTTAAAAGTTTTAGCTTTTTTTGGAAGCGATTTATCTTTAAAAAATGCACTCTTTGTGGGAAAAAAAAAAAGCTGATCCTAACAGGTGCTTACTCTTTACAAAAATTGTGTTCAGTTTACTGTGCTGTCTGATGGCTTCACTTTGATTGATCTTAAGCTTGTAGACATTAGGTTTTAGATATTCTGTTATGATTTATATGCAATGGGATCAACTTTTTTTATCATCATAATGTCATACTAGCTGTGAAGAAATTGTCTCTAATGATGTCTTTTATTATTTTCTTGAATCATTCAATTTCATCGGTATTTCAATAGAATTTATATGATTTACTTTTGGGCAAATGTAGCAAGCATAATGTTTGTGTTTGACGCTAACTGTATGCTGATGTGCTCTTGTTCAGATCACCTTAGAAAAAGCTGTCTTGGAACAAAACTACAGCCGTTATGGAGTTCAAGGTGAATATGTTTTGCATGGCGCTCCTTACCCTGTTGATGGAAAAGGGGGTGACTATCTTAAAAAGCAAATGTCGGTGCCTCTTAGTAGTGTTATATCCTCAATGGGCAGGTGGAGAATGAGACTTGAGGTTCCTAGAGCTGAGGTTGCAGAGGTGCTTCCTCTTGCAAGGCTTTTTTCTCGAAGTATGGACCCTGCTGTCTGTTCAAGATCAAAGGTTGTCTTATGCTCTCTGTCTTTGGGAGTCACACACACGCACACAAAAATAGTCATCTGACTAATGTAGCTCTGTTGATTAAGATGCTTTATTCATGTCTAGTTGTCTAATTACAACTTCTAGTTGGTTCCCTTAAGTGTCAAATTTTTTTCTTCTGATTTTGTGCATTCAGAAGTTTATATGAATTTGTGCCATCTTCTTCCTTCACCCGCAAAAGGTTTTAAAAAACGTGAGAAACATTGTGAGGAAAATTGCTAAGCCTAGTCATGCCCTTTGGGTCTTAACTAATGCTCCTTTTAAGGATCTGAAAACTTCAAGACAATTCTTGGGTTTCACAGGGTACTATAGGAAGTTTGTGAAAGATTATATGGCTGAATAGCAGCTCCATTGATTACACTTCTTAGGATAGATTCTTTCAAAAAGAGTGAAGAAGCTTAAGTTGCTTTTCAAATCTTGAAGGAGGTTATGACAAAATCCCTGTGCAGCCATACCAGCTTTTACTATTCCATTTATTGTCGAAGCTGATGCTTCTGGCTTAGCAGAGGGGGTAGCGTTGAGGCAAAACAATAGGTCAATCACCTGTTTCAGTCAATTTCTTTCAGCTAAGCACAGGAAAAGCTTGTTGTATGAAAGAGAGCTCGTTGCTATAGTGTTAGCAATGAAGAAATGGTGACACTACTTGATGGGGCATAAGTTCATCATCAGTACTGATCACAAGGCACTTGGATTCTTGCTGGAACGAAAGATGATTGATCCAGATCAGCAAGGTTAGGTGATAAACTTCATGGGTTATCAATTTGAAATACACTACAAGTTTGGAAGAACTAATAAAGTGGCTAATGCATTGTCAAGAAAGGCTGGGCAGTTTGAACTTTCAGCCCTCTCAGTTTGGCAATTTAAGTGTGTGGAAGAAATAGACAAAGAAAAGAAGCAAGACCGAGTATTAGCGAAAATAATTCCAAAATTGATTGCTGGAGAAAATCCTCAAGGTTACAGTTTACAAAGAGGGTGTTTAACCTATAATACCAACCTCATAGTTCCTAAATTTTCCGCTTGAGTGACTGAATTTATTGAAGCATGTCACAGCTGACCGTCAGGAAGCCATTCAAGATACTTAAGGACTCACAAAAGACTCTAAGAGGTGCTTTACTAAGAAGAAATGAAATGAGATGCACATGATTTTGTAGTGAGGTGAGATTTTGTCAAAGAAACAAATATGAAGCTTTGTCACCTACTGGTTTATTGCAACCTCTTGCCATTCCTCAACAAATATGGGAAACTATTAGCATGTAATTTATCAACAACAACAACAAGCCTTATCCTACTAGATGAGGTCAGCTACATCAATTGTATGATGCTATTATGCTCTATCATTTACCAAATTTTTAGAAATGTTGTTGATTGAGAGGTCTTGATCAATAACTTCCATAAGTGTTTTCTTTAACCTTGAGGCTCCACTTTTGTGAGTGATAAGATGTTCATCCCTATTCTTGAAACAAGCATTGGCAATCTTGAAATCATATGCCAAAGAGAAATCAAGTATAGATTGTCTTTCATTGTTTAGCTCTCTAAAACAAAAATCACCATGCATCCTCGCATAATTGCCTGCCTCCTTCCCAACATGACCATTAAAATCTCTTTCAATAAAGATCTTTTCACTTTGTGATGTGCATTTAATCAACCCCTTCAAGTCTTCCCAAAACAATTTGATACATGGGAATTGGGAATAATAGGGGTAATTAGGGGAATTAAGAATATAAGGGTAGTATGGGTATTTAGATATATCCTCTATAAATAGGTCTCTAGGTTGTAATGGGAAATTATGAATAAAATTAATCTCTCTGTTTCTCTCTATTCTCCTTCTGCCTCTCCTTTCTTTCTCCCTCTTTCTCTTCTACCTCTATAAAAGGTATCAGAGTCTCCTCTCTGGCCATGGCTCTACCGGAGAGCTGATCCAACGAATGCTTTAGTGTTCTCGAATATCATTTAGAGATGCAATCAGCTTGGCTTCAATGCAACCAGTAGATATTACGCCAGCAGACTCACAACTTCAGTGAGATCAAGTAAACCATGTCTCACATTTCTCAACAAATGCACAAAATCTCGGCTAAGCTTTCGATGCTTACCGAGCAGCGCTTGTACTCTCCTGTGGTCATTATGGGTGAACTGTTTAACACGCTGAACCATGTTTCAACTGTGCTCGAGTTCAAGCACCAACAACAAAACAGTAACATAGACACAGAAACAATGGGGGAGTTGAATGATATTGCCGAAGATGAAGAAAAACTTGAGGATGACATCAAGATTGAAGCAAATCAAGAGCGGAGGACTACAGAAGTGATGCAGAATGAAGTTGCCAGCCTGACTATAGATGAAGAGGAATTCGATAGAATGCTCAAAACCTTGAAGCTTGACGAGAACTTCGATAGTGATGGCGATGGCTCACAAATTTTTCCAGACATTCCCACTTCAATGGCTTGTCCTCATGTCACTGGTGCGACAGCGTTGTTAAAATCGACACGTCTAGATTGGAGCCTGGCTGCTATAAGGTCAACGATGATGTTGATTGCAACTCTACTGGATATCAGAAGCCAACTCTTGTTGGAGGGAGTATTGATACATGGGAATTGGGAATAATAGGGGTAATTAAGGGAATTAAGAATATAAGGGTAGTTTGGGTATTTAGATATATCCTCTATAAATAGGTCTTTAGGTTGTAATGGGAAATTATGAATGAAATTAATCTCTCTGTTTCTCTCTATTCTCCTTCTGCCTCTCCTCTCTCTCTCTCCCTCTTTCTCTTCTACCTCTATCACAATTCATTAAGATCGACTTCTTTCCAGGCTTGATGTGCATAAGCGCTAATAATATTAACAATCTCGCTTCCAATAATCATTTTTAAAGAAACAATTCTATCCCCAATTTTGATAACTTCTACCACATTCTTCTTCCACTCCTTATCAACAATGACATCCACCCTATTTCGTGTGCTTACTTTTCCTATATACCAAAGTTTGAAACCTTGAATATCCTTGGCTTTTTCATCGAGCCATTTAGTTTCCAAATCTAATCTTGCTCACGGTTTTGACTCAATAATGGCAGCAATAGCGGCCAGCTTTCAAAATACATCTTTGTTGCCCTATCCAATTCTTTTTCAGCAAAGAGGATTGCAGAAATTTTCATTAGGGAGGTGGTGAAGCTACATGGATTCCCAAAATCCATAGTTTCTGGCAAGGATGAAGTCTTTATTATCCATTTTTGGATGGAACTTTTTCGAAAGTTTAAGAACTACTCTCAATTTTAGTTTTGGCTACTATACTTGAACTGGTGGCCAAATGGAAAACTCACCATAACCTGCACCATGTATTTTAGTTCTACACAGCTCTTGGTATTTGATCCTCCCATAGCAAGAATCTTCGTCGGTACTAACTATTGATTGAATGAAGTATATGTGACTTTGATCATTGAAGAAGATCCCTCCATTATCCAACTAACATGAAGTATTAGCAGCTTTGCCCTCTGGAGAAGAGTTCTTTCAAGTGGGAAAGAATAATGGAAGATGAAAGACTCCTACTAGGAGTAAGATTCCTTAAGATATTAAATTAATTTTATGTTATCTTTATTTTAAGTTCTTAGGATTTATATTATCTTATAAGTAAATTTTGTCAGGATTTATCCTATTATCCTATCTTCTAGGATAATTTTATTTTTTATTATCTATCTTCATGCTATCTTTTAAGATTTATTTTATTTAGATTATATTTTATTATTTTAAATCATTGTACCTAGGGCTCTATAAATAGTTCTAAGCTCTCCTCAGTTATTTGATTATATTTGATGAAATGAATTGAGTTGAGAATTTTGTGTTCACTGTCTCTCTCTCTATCACTCAAGTTCTTTTCTCCTTCAATTTCTTTGTTTTTCCCTCCTTTCTTTCTATCTCTCCTTCCTTCTCCCTCTGCCCCTTTTCCCCTCCTTGTTTTACATCAAGAAGTGGTGAATCTTCCAGAAGTTCTACCAAAGAGAATGAACATGAATTACTCATTTTAAGGAAGTATATGGGAGATTTCTATATTCAGGTGAGGTGGTGAGACCTTTGCCGTGAAAGTGGTAAATCTGCAGTTGAAGGAGAGAAGTTCAGTAATGGACGGAGCTGAAGCACCAACTGGAAAAATCATAGAATTGTATAAAATGTTTGGCGGATATTAAAAGAAGTGAATTATGAGAATGGAGATTTGGTGTATGTATGGGTCAGTGTTATATAATTTGTAATTTTGAAATATTAGTTGTTATTATTAGTTGGTTAGTTTTTTGTTAGTCCGTGATTAAATAATATAGCCGTTAAGATAGTTAAGGGATTAGAAGCCTATAAATACTACAAGACACATTTGTATCCTTTGTTGTTCTAATGATAACGACAGCACTATTCAATCCTTCTCTGTTTCTCTCTCTCCCTTTCTCTGAATTCTCTCTACCATCTATTCTTCTCTCCTCTATTCTTCTCTCTCTTTCCCTCCCTCCCTCCCTCTCCCTCTCTCTCTCTCTCTGTGTCAAAATTACAAGGATATATTAGTGGTATCCAAAGCCAGTCATTCTCGACAATATGGATGAACAAACTTTGGATGACATTCAACAATCTCTCATCCAGATATCCAAACAAATTACCCAATATGTGCATTTAGAAGCAAGTAAAACAGTGGTGGATGTTCAAGAAGTGTATAAGAAAGCTCAACGTTGGTTAGATAGGATAGCAGTATGGCTGAATGCAATTTTGATTTCAACAGAATCACCTACAAGCATAAGCTAACTGAAGACTATCTTGTCAATGCATACATATTGGATCTTTAGTAAGAAATCAAAGATATGGTGCAGTTATTCAATCTCGCTAAATTATAGGACGCAAGAAGCCTTGCCAAACTCTAAGAAATTAACTTGGAGAAGGATAAGATTAAGTCAACAGTGCAAGATATATCAAACAGCAATGAGAACACTACTAAAATCAACAGGGATTCCAAGAATGAAAGGCAGGACAATTTAGCAATTGACAGTGGGTTTTTCTTGTCATCTTTACTAGAAGAATGCAAAGATGGTTCCAAGAACTTAGAGCAAGTTACATCGAAGGAGGTCAAAAATACTACTCAGATGACTAAAGCTACCCCAAGCATCAAAGGTAAAGATAAAGATACAGGGGAAAATGATAGGAAATGCCTCGACTCTTTTCAATATGACTTGCAAAGGACAATCCAGCTTGCGTGCTTGCATGATGGAAATTGAAGGTTGATAGAAGAGTCATTGTTGCCAACTGTTTTGGGTTCTTCATCCCCTTTTGTCTCAATTTTTATCCTTAATTCTTCCCATCATAACAAGGGCCGGTATATGGCTTCCAAGTACCTCGAAAAAGCAGTTTATTGATGTTGCAAAACCCCTTTGTCATGGTTCTCTCATTAACGTGGGTATCTTCCCACTTCTAATCTTGTTTCCTTAAACTCGTTGCCGCTATCTTCTTGGTTTTGTTTGCCATTGTCTCTGCATGCTTCACTATCATTGCTGTCTTTTGTTTTTGTGGGGGTGTCCACGCCGGTTCGGCTAGGGAGTGACCAAGCTGTTTGTATTGACAAACTTAAAACCTTAAATTCCTTCCAACATGGTGTGTTGACAAGAGTCCAAGACTTTTTGGAGCTGCAGGGAACATGCATGGCTATCTTAATGATGTTGTGCACTTGTCAAAGCATGGATTCTCAAAAAATAAAGGCATACGGGCAGGTGTCAACTGGGAAGAAGATTTTAAGTAGGGCCTGCACATGTGGAAGCCTGAGTGTAAGACGACTACTCTCTAGCATAAATGGGTGTTGCTTGTTTAGGGTTAGTGGATGCCAACTATCTTCGATAAATAGTACATGGGTTCACAAGTCAAGTAAATGGATTAATATAAATTGCATGGGCCCAACACTGAAGGGAATTATTTACTGGACTTCCATCATTCAATTACTCTGTGCCTATTTATTTATTCTCCTATGGTATAGAGGAAGATTACTCAACATGCTTTTGGGCTCAAGCATGGTCATGGTTGTTTCCATTTATTCCAGCATCAACAATGAACAGTACCTTCTAGAATTTTAATATCTTTGTCAATTTCAGCAAAAATTACCTCAATTTGTTGTTCTTGACCATTGAGGGCAAGGGTCTCTTTGGAGGGGGGGAGGGTATTGTTATATAATTGTAATATTGAAATATTAGCTGCTGTTATTGTTAATTGGTTAGTTACTGTTAGTCCGTGATTAAATAATATAGCCGTTAGGATAGTTAGGGGATTAGAAGCCTAAATACTATGAGGCACATTTGTATCCTATGCTATTCTAATGATAATGATCGCACTGTTCAGTCCTTCTCTGTTTCTCTCTCTTTTCTCTGTCTCTTTGAATTCTCTCTATCTTCTGTTCTTCTCTCTCTTCCCCCCTCTCTCTTTCTATTTCTTCTCTCTCTTCCCCCCTCTCTTTCTATCTCTGTAAGAATTACAGAGATATGTCAGTCAGGCCTTACAAACAGAATGGTCTTTCCGGAGATACATTCTCTACAATGTGTTGGAAACAATTGGAGTTGTTGCTTACGAAGCTACATTTGCACTCAACTACTAGAATAAACCTAATATTCCATGTTCCCTGGGGGCAAAAAATCTCTCAGTAACCAGGCAGAGCATCTCAATATATTCCAATGATTCTAGTTGATGATTTGGAAATGAAAGTTGAACTTGAACTTGTTTTAAAAACAAGGAAAATGACCAATTATAAGCTGGAAGTGTTGATCTAATGGAATGATTTACCTGCAGCAATGTACTTGGGAAGAATGAGTTGGTTAACATCCAATTCCTTGATTTTCACCTTGAAGACAAGGTGAGACTTGCTTGGGAGGTAGTGATGATCCTAGGATATATATACCAGTTGATCCAATCCTATGACAGTAGGAAAAATATAAGCGAGAAGAATGAACTGGCAAGGATGGAGCAAATTGTAATGAACTCTGACTTGTATAGTGGGAAGGGGAGAGTGTAGGATCATGACGGGACTGGTAATGGCGAGTGCTCCTCTGAAATGTTAACACGTGAGGCACAGTGTGTTTTCTCATGTTTGCCTTCTGTTTTTCATTTTGGTATTTCTAGTGTGCATACTTTGCTGTGATTACCAGAGCTAAGACATTTATTCTTACACTGATGGGGGGCTTTCCTGGTTATTTTGTCTGCATATATAACACAATTCACAGCCAAATTTGCCATTTTCACTCTGGTTCCTGTCAGGTAGTAACAATTCTACTATTCAAATCCAAGCCAATAAGGAAACAAAAATCATTTAAAAAAGGAAATAAGCATGGCACTCAGAAATAATAAAAGATTTTAAATTAAAAAAAATTCCCAAATAGCCAACTGGCTAGGGTACTCATTTTAGACTTGTGACTCAAGGTTGCATGCTCCAGCACTTCTTAAGTTTGGCCGTAGATATTTAGAAGACCTAGCTTGGTACTGTGCTCTACAAAATTAACTCTCAAAAGTTTCTTAGTGATTAATTCTTTAATATGCTATTTTTAAAAAAATCATAATTTTATCAACCTTTTCTGTATAATTATATCTAAAAAATATTATTTCACTGTGTGGGCTATATGTGCAAACTGGTTGGTTGTTGTCTGCTGAATTATCTATGCTTTTTTGCTACATACAATGAATTTAAGAATAATGTAATGGTTTTGCTGCTTCCTTCACAGCACTTGCATAGTTTATCCCATATAGATTCTTTCATTGAAAAAAAAAAAAAAAAAACTGATTTTGCATTATGCTTTGTCATATATACAGGATCTATTCATTCAAAGTTTGCAGTCAGTGGGATTATATGCTGAAAACCTTCAAGAACTGCTTGAGGTATTGTCAAGGAGTCATTATGCTGTATTCCATTCAAAAGTACTACCCATTGCCTGTGAGTTTATGCTCAGAAACGCATCATGAAGTTAATAACTACGAATCCCATTATAGGCATCTGAGTGCCTCTTGCTCGTTAATAAATAATTAAACTGTAGATCTTGTGCTTTTTACGAAGTTTAAGTCAATTGCACTATTCATAACTTATGAATAGTATGGTTGCCTATAGATTTTATATCCTATATTGATATTGATATTGATTGATATATTGATGTATATATATATCCCTTGCAGATGATTAGGGAGCACCAGGCTTCTATGAATGATGTTCTTGAAGATTTGAACCTACCTGGTTTATCTGAACTCAAAGGTCACTGGTGTGCCTCACTTGATGCTAGTGGTGGTGGACATGGAGATACCTTGGTAAATTTTTTATTGTTTATGTCCTTTGAAGTTAGCATGATCATCTTTTTTGAAATTTGGCTGTCTTATTCTATCACATTTCAGGCTGAATTCAACTTTCAAGGTGAGAACTGGGAGTGGGGAGACTACAAATCTCAGCGCCTCTGGGCTGCTGGTGCTTATAGTAATGATGCTGGTCTTCACCTTGAGAAAATTTTTATCCAGAAGGATAATGCCACCATCCATGCAGATGGGACTTTGTTGGGGCCTAAAACCAACCTTCATTTTGCTGTCTTAAATTTTCCAGTTAGTCTGGTCCCAACTCTAATTCAGGTCATTGAATCTACAACAACAGATGCCATTCATTCTTTGCAGCAATTATTGGCACCAATTAGGGGTATATTGCATATGGAAGGAGATCTTAGAGGCACTTTAGCAAAGCCAGAATGTGATTTGCAAGTAAGGCTCTTGGATGGTGCAATTGGTGGAGTTGATCTTAGACGAGCAGAAGTTGTTGCTTCTTTAACTTCAGCCAGTCACTTTGTTTTCAATGCAAAATTTGAACCTATAATCCAAGATGGGCATGTACACATTCAAGGAAGTATCCCTGTTTCTTTTGTGCAAAGTAACATATCAAATGAAGATGTAGGATTTGATAAAAATCTGGTTACTGGGCCTGTACGATGGATGGAGAAGAATAAAATGATGACTGAGGATGCTAGTGACAAGAAAGCTTCTAGAGATAGAAATGAGGGTTGGAGTACTCAATTAGAAGAAAGTCTTAAAGGTATACACTGGAAAATTTTGGATGTTGAAGAAGTCAAGGTTGATGTCGACATAATTGATGGGGGAATGATGTTGTTAACAGCTTTAACTCCTTATGCCAGTTGGCTTGATGGCAATGCTGATATCATGCTTGAGGTGGGCAACGTTAATAATGGCTTCTTACATTTTTGTTACACATGAACTTAGTGTTTTAATTTTATATGATTTGTTTCTTATTCAAATAATTTATCTGTACCTGCTTTAATTCTTGTCATGTCTCAATTTAACAGTGCAGAGGTACAGTTGATCAACCAATTCTAAATGGATATGCATCATTCCACAGGGCATTGATATCTTCTCCGGTGCTCAAAAAGCCACTGACCAACTTTGGTGGAACTATTCACATAAAATCAAACACATTATGCATCACTTCAATGGAGAGTAGGATAAGCAAAAAAGGAAAACTGCGTGTAAAAGGGAACCTTCCCCTCAGAACTAGTGGTGAACCAGCCAATAATGACAAGATTGAGTTGAAGTGTGAAGTTTTGGAAGTGAAGGCAAAAAATTTTAGGTTGCTTTCTTTATTTCTCTCAACTTTTTGGCAAAAGGGTTCTCTAGTTATCTCTCAACTTATTTATCAATCTATGTGGCTTATATAATCAATGAATAATTCATATTAGCTAGAATTGCAATTTTGTGATTCCTCAAAAAATTCATTTTAGTAAATATTTTCTTTTGTAGAAAAGGAAGTTCATTGATGATAAGATAGAACAGGACAAAAATAGGGGACAAGAGATCCTCCTCATTGAAAAGTAAAGAAACAAGAGGCAAAACACATGCACACAAGGGGAGAGAGACTTAGATAGTATGATATGCCTAGGTTCCATAATATGAGATGCTTTATAGCTAGCTTCTGAGAGAAATGTTGCAAAGTATAACCTGAGGTTGACCGAAGAGATTTATGTAAAACTTAAATAGAAGAGTTTTTATATTATTTCTTATTTTAGGAGAGGATATCATGGGCTGATTATGTGGGTATTATGATTTATATGAAGCACTAAGTACACCGGAATGGAGGATTACAGTATTGGAGGAAATGAGAGCATTGGAGAAAAATGAAACTTGTGAAGTGGTTGAATTGCCTAAAGGAAAGAAGACCTTAAGTTGTAAATGGGTGTTCACCCTAAAGTATGATTTAAATGGAAGTCTTGATAGGTATAAAGCTCACCTTGTGAGAAGGGGCTTTACTCAAACATATGGGTTGGACTACAAGGAGACATTTGCACTTGTAGCAAAGTTGAATATCATCGAAGTCTTGCTCTCCATGGCAACCAGCCTAGATTGGCCATTGCAGTAACTCAATATCAAGAACGCATCCTTGAATGAAGATCTTAAAGAAGTATATATGATTTTACCTCCAGGTTTTCGCAAAGGTAGAAACAATCAAGTGGGCAAGTTGAAGAAGTCATTATATGGCTTGAAGCAATCTCCGAGAGCATGGTTTGACAAATTCTCATAGGCTCTGAAAACAGTTGGATACAGATAAAGGGCTATCTCATCACACCATGTTTGTCAAGTTCGAGGGAGGTAAATGATGCGTGTAATTGTATATGTTGATGACATAATTTTTTATGGTGATTATGTTGAGGAAACGAGCCATGTAAAACCCATTATAGGAAAAGTTTAAAGTCAAAGATCTTAGGAACTTGAAGTATTTTCTTGGAATGGAAGGTGCAAGGTCAAAGAAGGGGATATATGTCTCACAAATAAAAAAAAAAAATATATATATATATATATACTTGATTTACTCAAGGAAATAAGGTTACTTGTGTGCAAATCTGTTGAGACTCCTATTGTTGTCAAGAAAAGCAAGATGACAAAGAAGAGGCATAAGGATGTTGGAGAGTCCAAAGAGGAAGAGGAAAGTGAAGAGGAAGGAGAGAAAGAAAAACAGGAGACAGTTGATAATGAAAGATACCAAAAACTTGTGGGAAAATTAATCTATCTCTCACACTCTAGACTTGACATAGCTTTTGCAGTCGGTGTGGCAAGCCAATATATGAGTTGTCCAACCAAGAAGCAACTAGAAGCAATGTATAGGATTTTGAGATATCTAAAAGGTACACTTGGAAGAGGGTTGCTATTCAAGAAGCAAGAACAAAGATCCATAGAGATTTATATTGATGCTGATTTAGGTGAAACTTATAAAGACAAGAGGTCAACCTCCGGCTATTGTTCATATGTGTGGAGAAATCTGGTCACTTGGGAAAGCCAAAAACAAGAGTTGTATCCAAGAGTAGTGCTGAATCAAAATTGAGAGCTTTGGCTTAAGGAATTATGGAAGAACTGTGGTTGAAGTGAGTAATGGATGAGATACAAGTCAGAGTAGATTTACCACTGAAACTTTATTGTGACAATAAAGCTGCTATTAGCATGGTGCTAAATCCTGTTCAGCATGAACGGTTGGAACATGTGGAGGTGGATAGACACTTTATTGGAGAAAAAAGTGGAGGAAGGAATTATATGTTTAGCATATATTCCTATCAAACTTCAGGCTGTAGATGTGCTGACCAACACGGACCTACTTTTGAAAGCTGCATAAACAAGTTGGATATGATTAGCATTTATGATCTAACTTAACGGGGAGTATGATTGACCAAAGAGATTTACGTAAAAGTTAAATAGGAAAGTTTTTATATTATTTCTTATTTTGGGAGAGGATATCATGGGCTGATTATGTGGATGTTATGATTTATTATTTTTCCTGATTCTTCTCCTAGGATCGTGGGATTCAGCATCCCCTCCTCTCTATAAATATTTTGTATACCCTTTTGTAAATAATATATAACACTCTGACAGCTTCATTGCTTCGTAACCACCAGGACTTCGACTCTCTAAGAGGGTCAATTAATAGAGACTTAGATAGTGTGGGATTCTTAAGTACCACATTAAGTATTATGAAATGCTTTATGGGGTATTTAAGAGGGGTAGTTCTCTCATCATTCCCATTCCGCTTCAGTACCTATCAAACTCTTTAGCTAGTTATGCTATGTCAATCTTTGGTTAACCTGTAACTACTCTCTAAACATTGATATGATTTGACTGGTTCATTGTTTCTAAGCTTGAAGCGTTGTTGACAGAAGTTCTTAACATGTAATTCTCTTAATATTTGACACATAGCATTGGAAACGTGTAAACCCTTCTCCCCAAATCCTTTTCTTCTCTCTCTTTGCTTTTTTATGTGTTTCTTTAAAGCATATGTTGTACTTTTGTCAGTGGTCAGGTGGACTCTCAGGTGCAAATAACCGGTTCCATATTGCAACCAAATGTATCTGGGAATATTCAAATCAGTCATGGAGTGGTAAATTTGCCTCATGATAGGAGTGCTGTTATTGCTTCTACTAGATTCCCATCAAATCAGTCTATGCTTCCTGCTAGTGGAATCAGCCGAGTTGTCGCTTCAAGATATGTTTCACGGTATTTCAACTCTGAACATGCTGCCTCAGGGAACAAACTTTCCCAATCCTCTGGTAATACTTTTTTCTCTTTTTGGTTGAGAAACTTCTGATAGTACTTTACATGCTCATCAGTTTAGCACATTATATAGTCCTTCTACCTTGAAATCTGCTGCTGACTTTTTGTAATTAGAATTGACCCCCTTCTAGGAATTGGAAACTAAAAGCTTATACTCGGTAGTCTTTATGTGCTAATATTTGTATCTATTGAATCTTAAAGTTCAGCTTCAATGTACTTTATGTATGCCATGTAAGTCAAGGACTTTCTACGCAATAATGTATCCTTTTGAAGAGTTTATGTATGTGAGCTAGATATTTTTTCTTAACCTGCGAGACATTATCCTCTTTAAAAAAAAAACGAATTTTTACTGATATGAACTATCTTTGATATCATAGTTTTCTTTTGTATCCTTCTAAATGTTTGGAATCCTGTCCAAAAATATTTCTTTGAAAAGCCATTTTTGGTTTCCAGTATCCAATCAAGGGAAGGTTTAGGCTGAGATTTTTATCCTTCATTATAGTCATCCCCACTAAATACACACCTTATGTTGTTGGATTTCGACAGGACATCTTCAGGAACCATTGTTGTAAAGTAACTCATACAGTGTACAATTTTTTTTGTTTTTTTTTGAATTGGAATGAGGCAAACTAGCCCTGTAGGGGATTGAACCCACCACCTCCCCTATACAAGGGATCACTTTGCCACTAGGGCAATGCACCAAGTGCCATTTTTTTTCGTTTATTCAGCTTCTTTAGGGGAATATTTTCCTTTAAATCTTCCTCTCATATTCATGCTGGTAATCTTGTAGTCATTTTTCTTCTCAATCGTCCAGGCACAAATTCTTGCTATATGGTAATTACACTCCTCCTTTGGTGTAGTTGATCCTTTGCTTCTCTCCTAACATGTTTCCTCGTCCTTCAAGAACCAATTTTTTCCGCCACCATTTCAGTTTATGATTATTAGTAGTAATGCTATGGAAAGGAAGTATTCCATGCATGCCTACAGGCAACAGCATATGTACATGCGCTACTTGTGAATCTAGTTTGTTATATTGTATCAAATTGAAATTATTTGGAAATACAAAAAATATATAAGCAAATGTCATGATTGCTCAATTTATGACTACATGAATACATGGGGCACCTTCATACTGGCCCTTTTGATCATACTCTCCTTGCTTAGAAGTATTGTAAGTAGTCATTTTTAGTAAGATTGTGGATATTATCTGAAACTAGATGGTAACATCATCAATACCATTGTTTTTCTATCCAACTTATGCTTTTTGTTTCTCCACGACTTGTGGTTTCTTGCTTGCTATTCTGCAATTGTGATCTGGTTATTTCCCTTAATTCTTCAAGCTATGTTTGTTTAGTGGCTGTCTTGCTGTATATTATGACCTTAAAATAATAATTGCAGTCAAGTTAACTCAAGTTGAAAGGGACATGGAGCAATTGCAAATCGAACCAAACAAGGATATATGTCTTAGAGACTTGAAACTCACACTTGGACCCGAGTTGAAGATAATATATCCTTTGATTCTTGATTTCACCGTTAGTGGAGACCTTGAGTTAAATGGCCTAGCCCATCCAAAATTCATAAAACCTAAAGGCATCCTGGTATTAGAAAATGGTGAAGTTGGTCTTGGTGCCACGCAGGTTTGTTTAATGCTTTATTCCATAACTTTTCAAAGCTTTAACTTTTTCTTTAGGCTACTTATGGTTTGGTTTGGCTTGTAACTTCCTGGATTCATTTTATGTGCGATATCATGCATTCAATTGTAGGTGAGGTTAAAGCTAGATCATATAAATATTGCGAAATTTGAGCCTGAATTTGGACTAGAGCCAATGTTAGATTTAGCATTGGTTGGGTCTGGATGGCAATTCAGAATTCACGGTCGAGCAAGCAATTGGCAAGAAAACCTTACGGTGACTTTAGCTCACCCTGGGGAACAGGATGCACTCTCATTTATTGAGGTAAAAGATATGATAACTGTTAATATATTAATATGTAAATATTATGCAATTAGCATAGGTGATGGTTGGACATTAGGAGTTTAGCATTTATTACTTTACCCTCTTTTCCTTGTGTATATATAAGCCCTTGTAAACAGATGATAGTGAATATATATTGAATATAGAGAATATTATTCACCCACATGGTATCAAAGCCACTCTTTGCTACTTTTTTCTCTGTCCATTCATCTACACAGTAAAGTGATGGAGGGAGTGAGTTTTAGGGTTTCCATTTTGGGTTGTTTTGAGCGTAACCACCTAGATAGGAAGATCCTCCACCTTCCAATTGGTATATCACAAGTCGGCACGTGAGGGCATATGTCACAGTGTTTCTGGCAGCTATCTTCTCTGTCATAGTCGACTCCTCATTTCTAGCTATCTACTGGTGGTTTAGGCCTAGGTCTTTGAGTTCAGCCTTGTGTTGCTCTCGTAAGGCCTCTATTTCACTATTATTCAAACAGAAGGACATTATGAGTTTCTGGTATATCCTATTATTCAAACACTTGCTCCAGCGCCAGCTCATCCACTTGTTCATGTTTACACCAAACGTTCTAAGGAAGCTACTTCCGCCAGTTCACCTACAAACCCTCCAGTATCTACTTTGTCGTATGATCCTGTATTGAGCAACTCGGAGAGTTATCCTATACTTAGCCTAATAATGACCTTGAGAGTATCACTAATCTTGATCTACTGATCAAACTTCACAAAGCTAAAAGTACTTGTACTTATCCCATTTCCACTTTTGTTTCCTATGATCATTTGTCTCCTTCATCTAGATCTCTTGGAATCTTTTAGTTTTTTGCCACATTTCTTGCTTCTCCAAAGGCTCACACTTCCTCATATCTCCATGTTAACCTATAAAAGACACAAGATCACACATCACTTCACCAAAACAACTAAACTACAAAGGAAAAATCAAAAGATAAGGTTTAGAGCTTGGGTTGCCTCCCAAGTAGCACTTTGCTTATAGTCCTCTAGCCTGACTCTTCAACACAAATACTAATCATAGGTATCAAAGACTAATATCACATTGTCCTCATTTCTCTTCATATGACAAGGCTTCAACAAGAATGGGCATTCATCATATGTTCCCTTAATCAAAGTTGATTTCAAGGTACATGATTTAAGAAGACCATTGATAGGCTCTAATGCAATTTTTTCACAAATATCATTCAAGACCCCCCAAGTATTTTGAACACCCAATGAAATTCACTTGACTCTTATTAGTAAGAGTCAAAACATCTTTAGAAGGATCAAGTATATAAACTCTTAGAATTTTCTCTCTTTTCTTTTCTTCAAAATCTAATAGATAAAGGCTTCACAATTGAAGCATCAACCAAACACTCTTTGTTCCCTTCCTCATTAGCTTCCAACTCACAATTACACTCAAAATCATCGCTAGCTATTGGAAACACTTGTATACACCTCACGGTCATTTGTTCACTTGAGTCCTTATCTTTTATAGAAGGATCATTCGATATATCATTAAAAAAACCTTGTTGAATCAAAGAGTCAAAGGTAGAAGCCATTTTACTTACTTGGAGTGTTAAATTTTGAAGAGCCAATGCATGTTCATTAATTTTCTTTTCTTGCCAAGCTCTCATTTCATTTTGATTATCTAGGATACGTTGAAGCACATCCTCTATTGTTGACTTCTCCTTATGAATGTGGGTGCTTTCATCTACATGAGTATTGTGTGGTGTATGAGGATGTAATGCATATGAGTAAAGAGAATGAGTAAAATCCCAAGACAATGTTTGTTCATGACTCCATCTAGGGTCAAGAGTATTATCATGGAAGGTAGTTTGGGCCCTAATGTTATCTTCCTTTATATAATTCAAAGGTAAGACATAGGGGCATTGCTCATTATAGCGACCATCCCTACAATAATTACAACCAATATAATCAAATTGGGATTCACAAGCATTAGTGGCATAGCTAGAATTTATATGAACATCATACTCATATCCTTCACTTGCCCCATTAGTCCATCAAGAATAATCCATACACCAAGAGAACAAAAACACAAACTAATTCTTGGTGCAAGGAAAGCATAAGACAAATAACAAGAAAACACAAAAAGAACAAATATGACAAGAATACAAGAAAACAACAAGGAAGAAGAGGAAACAAAAACACACAACTAATGAAATTTATAATGTTCAAGCAAAATTTACTATCGCTAGTCTAAGGTTGACCAAAATATTTTCAATGCCAAATCTCGGCAACGGCACCAAAAACTTGTTGCTTACCACAAGTACACGGGTCGTAATAAGTAATATAATGAAAGTAAAGTATTATTCCCTTGAGGATTTGTTTAAAAACAATGATCAAATAAAGGACTAAATGAGCTCAATCAAGTTGAGCGACACATAATTAGGTGAACATGATTTGTTAAAGGAAACAAGAAAATTGGCAACTCGACCATACAAATATCTCATGATTCCTAATCCTAATCTCGATGATGATAAGAGTGCATTAGTTGACAAACCTAAAAGGTACAGAAGATTGATTGGGAAATTGAATTATCTCACGATGAGTTGTCATAGTATTGCTTATCTGGTAAGTGTTCTCAGTCAATCTATGGCCTCACTTACGGCTAATCAGTGGGAAACTTTAGAGCATGTTGTCATGGTCTTGGAACTTCCCTATCCTTAAACCGTGCCGGCTTTAGTATGATCAACCTCTTGATTCTGGCTAAGTCAGCCGAACCCTCAAAATGTAGGTAAAGAAATTAGGAAACTCGAACACAAGAGAGAAGAGAGCTTGGATGAGAGAAATTGATATGCTTGCTTTGCTTGTTCTTTGCAAATGAGGGGTGAAGGGGTATTTATAGACTTCCTCCTTATTCTAGAGTTCTCCCACCTCCTTAATGGAGGTGGAGATCAATCCAATCCTACAGTTTACATTCATCCTCTAAAGTGTTTCATAAAAATATCTACAACAAATATCTAAATATTTACAAGGATGCTTTTGGAGATTAACCTTCAAGATATGTATGGAATATTCTAGAATATTCTAGAATATTCTAGACATCTTCATTCCTCCATAAATTTCTAGAATCTTCTCGAAACTTCTAGATCTTTCTAGATAATTCTAGACTGTTCTAGATGCTTCTAGAACATTCTAGAGCATATTGGATCCTTCTTGGAATTCTCTCCGTTATCCTGGAGGTTTCCAAAAACTCCACAACCGTGCAGGTTCTCTTCTATCTGAACATAGGTTGTGACAATGTTCTGCATTACTTAAAGGGAGCTCCTGGACTAGGGATACTATATAGTAATCATGGGCATGCAGATATTAAGTGTTTCTGCGATGCAGATCTTGGGGGGTCTAAAGCTACTAGACGATCTACTATTGGATATTGTATATCTATGGATGGAAGTTTGGTGTCCTGCAGAAGCAAGAAGCAAGATGTGGTATCCCGGTCTAGTGCAAAATCAGAATTCAAAGCCATGGCTCAATCTGCGTGTGGAGTAGTGTGGATATGTTAGTTATTGAAGGAAGTTAGTCTCAAAACCACATTAGTAGCAAAGTTATGGTGTGACAACAAAACAGCACTACATGTAGCATCTAATCCAATGTTCCGTGAGCGTACAAAGCACATCGAGATTGATAATCACTTTGTTCAAGATTAGATTCTAGAAAACTTCATCTCTACTAGACAAGTGCGCAATGGAGAACAACTTGGTGATTTGTTTACAAAAGCTCTTAATGGAGCCTGAGTTAAATATCTTTGTAACAAGTTGGGCATGACCAATATCTACGTTCCAACTTGAGAGGGAGCGGTAAAATATTAAGGTGTAAAATATTATGTAATTAGTATAGGTGTTAGTTGGGAGTTAGGAGTTTTAGCATTTGTAACCCTTTCTCTTTTAACTTGTATATATTCAGTCTCCTATAAACAAATAGTAAGATAATGATAATATATTGAGAGAGTATTTCTTCTCAATATAAATCAACGTGAAATATTCTGTCCAAGATTGGTGCTAATTTTTGATTCCTCCTCGACCCTTTCTTCTGTGTTTCCTTCTTTTTTTATACTTCGAAAAAACTTGTTCTTATCTTGTGTGAGTTGGTCATATGAATCTAGACCTCAAAACACTAATCCCTTGTTCAAAACTAAGCTGAATTAGACATAGGACTATAGTTTCAGGCCGAACAAGATCAGATTCAGGAAGCTGAGTAGGCTTGACAGAATTGTGGCAATCATCCTTAATACGCTAATCACATGCCATGGGGTCTAATTCTCTAAATCATTTTTTATTTCATCGTAATTATTTCTTTGTACTTCTATAAACTCCTTTTATATTATTACTACAATGAGAGTGGATTATGTGCTGACTTTAACAAATTCTCTCTCTCTTGTTCCCGAGAAAAATCAGTGGATTGCATCTCCCAAGCTATAGCGTGTGGAAATTGGACCTCCAATCAACTTTAATTGTTCATGTTCATGCAGGCTGTTAGGAAGCTTGAGAGTCATTTGCCAGAATCCATTATGGGAAAAGACGGTCGGCTTGAAATCAACAAGCTGGCAACTGAAACTCTCAAAAATTTGATGCCAAGAATCGAAGGGAAGGGTGAATACGGGCAAGCAAGGTGGAGAATAGTGTATGCGCCTCAGATCCCTAGTTTGATGTCTGTTGATCCTACAGTGGATCCTCTCAAGTTACTTGCCAATACTATATCCTTCGGTACAGAAGTTGAAGTCCAGCTAGGGAAACGTCTTCAGGTACTCTGATCATGCCATTTTGGTAGCCTTTCTTTTTTAAAATGAACATCATAGTCTTAGTTTCCTTTTTCTCTGGCTTTCACCAAGGAATGTGTCAAATCAAAATTGAAGCTATTTGTATTTTTTTCCCCCAGGCCACAATTGTTAGGCAAATGAAAGAGTCGCAGATGGCAGTGCAGGGGACCCTGAGCTATCAGCTTACAAATCGCTTGAGATTGCTGCTACAATCTGCTCCATCCAAGCGTCTTCTTTTTGAGTATTCTTCTGCTATATAACAGGATTAATTGTTTAGCTTCCATATAGCTTTTTAAAAGAAAGCTACCAATTTAAGTTGAATTACTGCACTTGCCAGTTGGCAGGATGCTGCAGATCGAATAAATTCTATTCTAACTTCAGATTTACGTTCACATATTGTTAAAACAGAGGGGTCATGGGGCCTTTTAGGCATATCAAAAGTAGAGTAGTTGATGATTCTTTTGCTCAGATTGAGCTTGTTGACAGGCAGATAAAAGAATCGATGTGTCTTGAGTGCAGTGTCTTAATTTTGTACAGAAACTCATTTTAATGAAAGGAAATATAGTTTTTGTAGATATTGATGTTAGATGAAGTTAAGCTCTGGGCGACAAACAGTTCCAGTGTTAATGGATGTTTTCGCTTTAGCTTTTTTTCAATATAAAGCAGTGTAAATTAGTGGATTAAGTGGATTTTTTTAAGTGATGCTGAAATTGACGTGTGTGGTGAATGCAATACCTACAAACACTCTTATTGTTACCATTTTAAGGGTATTTCACATGATTTCGTACACCATTGGAGTCATTCTTGGAGCGAAAAGGCGAATGAGGGAGAGATCAACAGAAAAATACAATTCCCGTCAATCAATTTTCATTTTATCTTTTCCTTCACTTTTGATTTGATGTTTTGATGTTGAACTATGTTTATTGCTTAAATAATCAGTTGCTAAATCCCCAAGTTGGGCTACTTTAAAGAGTACAAATTTGAATGGTTTATGACCCTTGGGGATTGAGTAATGAAAATAGATTAAAGTCCCGTCTTTTATTATTTTCGTTGCATGTATTGTTAACCATATGATTGGCCTTTAAATAGTCAGGCTTAAGATGCCGTGATGGATCAGACGATGAAATTAAGTTAGAGAATGGAGGCATTATCCTCCATAGAGATTAATCCATGTTATGCGTCATCAATGCAAGATATTTTATTGTTAACTCTGAACTGTGTAGTGTCCTCTCTAAACTATTGCTAGTCCTGGTACTTGTCAAAAAAAATTCATAGAAGAATCTCAATAAAGCATTGTGTAGTCTCCTAACCTTCTTTGATCCTTTCTTTTTTTGCCCCCTGATTTAAAGGAATAGGCACCAACGGCCTGAAATTACAAGTAAAATGAGTATGCAACCTCTCATTTACAAGAACTTTCATACCTCTAAATTACAAGGCCATTGGGATTTCATTGTTTATGTGTGAATAAATAATACAGGAGGCATGTGTAGAAACAAGGATTATAAACATAGTTGGTGAGCCCTGATGGCCGAAAGGAATAAAAGATTACTTTCCCAAATAAAGGGAACTGAAAACAAAACGATAGTAACCCCGATCTTGTCTGTCTTATTTATTTACTATGGCATAAGTAGAAGACTTATTTCAAATTACATGTATGATAAAGCATAAATGCTCTTCCAAAAACGAGAATTTCAACAATAGAAGTGGATTTATTATGATATGGCCGGACCCACTCAACAAACGCCAACATGGTGGTCAAAAAAGCATTAGTTTGACCCCTGGTTCGTCAAACAAGGCCGGATCGGCCATTGACATTTTTTCACTGAAATAAAATTATGAAAACAGCGAAAGATTTACAAATCAAGTCCCTATAGACACTAGTGTTCCTTTCACCATCCACCCCCCTAATGCAAGGTGGTGGATGATTAAAAGTACAAAAATTAACAAATGAACAACGCAACATGAATCCTGTTCCAACGTTAAACAAGATTTGCAGGAGCCTTTGAAGGGCGTTCCAGTAAAAGCAAGGATCGGCTTCAAGCAAAATTATGTCCAATTTTAATCCCAAAAAAAAAAAAAACAGACAAACCTACAGTCTGCAAAATTAAAAAGAAAAACATGTAATCATCTTACGTTTGCTATGAAACTACTGATTCTACAGGAACATCTTGAAAGGATTTATGATTACAAGGCTACATACATCAAGGAACAAATACAAAATGTTAAATAAATAAAATGACCATTAAGAAACTAGAAGCCCCTACTCCTAGGAACATTTTGATGCCAGGAACGACCCTGCGCAAGAGAATAAGTGTGGCCTCTCTGAGGAGGAGGAACTAACGCAGGCCTAGAATTGGGTTGGTCTGGCGTCATACCCATTGGGGCTTGCACAAATGACTGGGAAATGCCATATGAATGATTCAACATCTGAGATCGTGGCTGAAGGTTGTGCATGGACTGTTGAGGGTGGAACTGAGCCTGGGACGTTTGGGGCTGCCATTCAGGTATATCGTCATCCTCGTCATTCCAGGGCTGAATTGTCGCCCCAAACTTATCATGCCAGCTTCCTGAAGCAGCATTCACCTGGCTTTGACCATACTTTTGTACAAGTTCCCTCATTTGTTCCACAGGGCGTGATGTTTGGTTAATCGTGTGGAATGGGGGAGCAACTGGTCGCATAAAAGGTTTTTGGACCAAGTGTGATAGATCTGAACGGCCGGAGAAATTGAACTCCGGAAGGTCATCCTCGTCTCGGGCTGCTGCTGGCCCGAAACCAGGAGGAATATCATCATCAGATGGGGGTCCAGTCCGTGTGTCTGCAAAGCCCATAGGGGGCTCTGCTTTAGGGGCGAGATTGGCATTTACATTTGTATCTTGCTGTCTCCTAGTAGATGTAGATAAATACTGCTTTTTAGAGCTATGTTTGTGGTGCGATGAAGTGGGTGATATTGTGGAAGTTGAATGAGTCTTTCTCCATACATTAATACCAATTAAGCCATAATCAATATAATTAACTGCCTCAATTTGTTCCATTGGAAGTATCTTGCTGAGCATTTCAACTGTTTTTTTATGAGGTGGGCAAAAGTAAAGTTCAACTCCAGGCACAGGCTCAGCAAAACCCACTCTCTCGTCCAAAATGTATGAATCCGCAACCTGCACACGGAAACATCAAATATCAGTAACATACGTAGTTGACGGTGGATGAGACACAATCTTAAAGATTATAACCTCACGAAGGATTGGTTTCTCATCTTCGGGACACTCCTCCTTGGAAACAAAATGCAAAACCTGCAATAAAAAATTTAAGAGAGAACTGTGAATAATTCACCAAAAAAAAGGACGGACGCTAACAAGAGGAAACTTAAATTCAAGTCCTCAAACGTAGTCATGATAAGCTTCGCTAAAAATGCTCGATTTTATAACAAATTGATTAGCAATATGGTTTAATAACCACAAAATTTCACTTTCTTTATCTACCACAAATGCTTCTGTCTGTATTACTTTACCAAATAGAACATGATGTCATCACACAGCCACCAGCCACTTCACTGCCTCCTTCATATATTCTCTCAACAAGGGGAAACAGAAAAAAAAAAAAAATCACATAACTCATAAGGCTACAATACAACTAACAGGAGAAGAAAGAATAAGCTTCCAAGTGTAATAGGAGATGCTACTTTTTATCTAACTAGTGCGCGTGAAGATTGTTCTCTTTTCCTTTCTTTTCCCTTTCTTTTTTTCTTTCTTTTTTTTTTTTGGGTGGGGGGCGGCAGGGGGTTCATTGCTCCTTTCTACAAGCATGGTCCGCTAAACAAATAACGCAGAAATTCAAGGAACTTAAGATACCATGATGGCTCGAGTTCTGGACATAGGAAGCTCTTGCAGAAACTTTTCAAATGCATCGAGTCTAACCCTTCCTTTAATCTCCAGAAAGCCAGGCCAGTCTTTCATAGAAGTTTTCTCACCACTGCACAGGATATATCAGATCAGCAAGCAAATCAAATAATATCAATTCCCTTCAGATAGGTATAAAAGTGGTTGCAAAATAATTTAGCCAAAAAAGCAAAGCAAAACTGGTGTAGGATCATTGCAAATAACCCAAACCAATATCAATATCAATATCAATATAAAATATTACAGGGAACCACATTATTCACAAGCCATTAACAATATGGCTTCTCTCAAACAATGACAACAAACCTCATCCCAGTATGTGGGGTCAGAATATGGCTTCTCTCAAAATTCAAGCAGATTTTTTTATTCTATTAATTTTTCTCCACGTTTCATTGGGCTCCATACTACCTTTTTCCTGAGATATTTCTCTAAATATTTCAATAGGGTTTAACTATTAGAAAGATAAATACAATTTTCAATAAATCTTGAATCATTATCATTATCTTTCTTGTGCATCAAACATAGTGTTCTTGTGTGCATTACAAACTGCACTGTTCACATGCCATAAACGATAACGTTCATTGGACACCATGTAAATACACGGGAAAATTTGTCCAATTACGTCCATATTCCTCAATTCATTATTCAAAGCACAAAAAAGGCAATCCTGTGCTTTTCCAAACAAAAGAGAGGAGGAGAATGTGGAAACAAGCACTCCATCCAACTGAAGCACCTAGTTCTAAGTCTCCCAACTTTTTAGAACAATTCCAGAGAAACATTTAAGTACTAAATATTTGACACTTCCCAATGCATCCAAAAGCCTTCAAAATACAATAAGCCAAGATGATTACACAAAAGTTAACATGCCTACTCACAATAGCTACAGGTAGAAATAGTTATATTAATAAACAATATGATAATTTTCTAGGGGTGACTAACTTTCGTCACTGCTAAAGCCTATCAGACATTTGCCAGGACAAGCTGCCAAAGAGCCTAATACTGCGTCAAAGGAAGCAAACATGGAAAACCAGTCAGCTGGATGGATGACTTTTACAGGCAATATGAAAATAAGCCCAATCATTAATTGATGTACTACAGAAGCCATGAATATGCTGTTCATAGGAATCATAATCTTGATGTATTGGCCATTGAGTATCCCCCCCCCCCAAAAACCAGCTAAAGCAAGCCTTGTGCAATAGGAAACAGTTAAGACTAGCAAAGCAGAACCAGATAGGCATGTGAGAGCAAGTCTAAATTAAGTTATAGTTAATTGGCCTGAAGTTCAACTGACAGTTGAAATTTGACAAGGATAGAAGGACAAGGCATCACATGGAAAAGGGACGACAAAATCTAAGCAAAATTACATTCAGTGCTAAGCTTAAACAAATATATTTATAGGCAGAAGTCAAAAAAAAGCGTGGATGTATAACAATAATAAATTAATAATAAAAATGAAGACATAATGGACTCATAGCTTCCATAACATTCATGACCTTTTCTTTCCAAGAGTACAAAGTTGTTCTACTTTTAGTAACAGGGTTCAAAATCTAACAACCTATCCAATAACAACTGATCAGATGTGTCTCCTCATTCCAACATATACTAGATGAAAAGAAACTACTGAAGGAAAACAAGCAAATCTAAATATAATCTTGCACAAAAGTTCACAAAGTAACAAACAGTAATGAGCTTAAATGCTTTGTATACTACCTTTTAAAGACGCTTATAACTGAATGCGTGGTCGAAATATTCAGCTGAAGCATGCCCTGCCAAGTGAATTCACTCTTGGATATAATAGTTGAAACTGCAGTCTTGGAATGCACTTGACTGGCACCAGATTTCTCTTCACCAAGAAACTGACTCGTTTTCAACTCAACAAGAGTGGACGTAGATTTCTTGTTTGCAGTCAACCTTATCTCAGGATGAGCATCACTTGGCTTCACGCCAGCATGACTCTGACTGCTCCTTGCATCAACCTCTTTTTCTAGGACTGCATCCACACTAGAACATGCTTTATGATCTCGATCAGATTTCTTAGGGGCACTACCAGTATCACCACTTCTTGGGGTCAAATCAGAAGACTTCGGAACAGTGCCAACCACAGGATGATCCTTCTCTGCGGTTGGTGCCACTTTTCCAGGTTCAACAACTGAATTTTCAACAGATAACTTAGAATGCTGGGATTCCATGAACTCATCAAGAGAGACAATTGGAGGAAGGAAGTCTGCATCCTTTAATGCATCATCCGCAATAAGCCCTTGTGTAACAGTCCCATCACTGGAAGGAACAGAAACAGTTAACAAATTTTCTTTTTTTAAATTACTCTTTCCAGCATCAGCGCTCACATCATGTTTGATCCCATTTTCTTTAGAAGGGGGCCCTTCCACATCCTTCCTTTCTGTCTGATTTCGAGAAACCAATGTTTTACCACCAGACACCTCTACTGAGAGGTTGTCTTCATGTTCAACTTCCACTTGAAATTCCCCCTTATGTGTTTTCTTGACCAATCGCCTAATATCAACATCTGAATCAGGTAAAACCACCATTTGAGCAAACTCCTCAGCTTTAGCTATCCGCCACTGAGAAAGTTCCTTTGAAGCAAGCTCCTCTGCAGTCATGGAACATAAGCGCTCAGGGGGAATCTCACCAGACATAACCCTTTCTCTCAATTCAGGATTATTACGGTCTTTCAAGTTGAATAAAAGCGACCTCCCCTTCTCTTTGTACTTCTTATTCACACCTCCAAATAGTTTGAATAGTTCTGATTCTATCTCTGATGCCAAAAATTCAGGTGAGTTAATAATTTGTGTCCTAACACTACTGCCTACATCATCAGCTTCCAATCTCTGGTCCTCATTTGTTTGGATTTCCTCTTCGATGGACATGTCCACCATATCAGAGTCCAATACCCAAGAAAGACCATTTCCCTGCAGAAGCTCATCTTTGACAAAAAAGGTGTCACTGAAGGGAACATCATCAGTTGTCAAAGTGTAACTTGACTGGAAGTCTTGCTTATCACAGTTTGACACATGGGGAAAATTCAACGTCTTTGTGATCCAATTTCATTTTGCATGTATTTTTCAGGATAAATTTCACTGGAGGCAGAAGCCTGTGGGTGATCTTTGGTTATATTGTCAAATGAATCAATAACTGCAGAATAGGACTCAACAGATCGAGAAACCTCCTGCGTTTGCCCCTGAGCAGCATCATTGGCAAAAGAAGAACACTGAGAACTATTATCTAGATTAATCTGGGAATTACCAGTCTCATTTGATGTGTTATTCTTTTCATCCTGAAGTCTACTGCGCTGAGAAACCACGGCCAGAGCAGCAGCTAATGACTCCCTCATCTTGGACCTAATTGATTCTGATGATTCAGTTTGACTCTTGGATGATTGTTGCACCTGAGCATTCTGACTTCTAGAACTTAAAGACCTGGGTGTCCCCAATTTACTGGATTCCGTTGACCGCGGTGTCCCCAATTTACTGGATTCCATCTGTGTTTTTCTCTTACTAGATGCTGGCAGATTCTGCAGCCCAGGGGCATTTGGCAGAGGATGCATCAGCACAGAACCTTTATGTGAATTATTAGGCACATGCTGTAACCAAGGTCTATCCATTTGAGCAGCACGCTTATTAGATGTCACTGAGCTAACAGACAATGGTTCTGTAGCCGCCTTTCGCTTGGGCATTGTTGACAGCTGCTTTGGCCCCATACTGTTCAGCCTCATCTCCGTTTGCATAGATTGTTCAATGGGTGCAATGAGCTGATGCATGCCTGGAATACGTGCATGTGAATCTATCTGCCCACTCTGCACTATTGGCAGTGACAATCCCTGCGATCCAGGATCACCAGGAATGGCTCTCAATAATCCAACACAATTATCCGGTGTTTCCTGATGCTGAGACATAGAGTTACTGGATCCAGGGCCTACAAGTCCAATCTGTGAGTCTCTCCCTAATGAGTCAACTTGGCTCACAATGGGATCCAGCTGACTCATTTGCATGCTTGAAATTGGCAACTGATGTGAAATCAAGTTGTTTGACATTCTAAGGTAACAGTCTTACCAGTAGAACACATATGCAGGGTGACCCAAGATTATTTCCTGACCTGAAACAACTCATAGTATGTTATCAGCCTCATCTTCAAGATTTATCATAATGCATAATAATCTGTATCATATGGAAAAGTAATTGACTCATACTGAATACTTTAACAGAAAACAATGCAAAGAATCAGCAAACCAGCCAAAGCTCATTCAGCAAATCATGCATATACATTCAGGAGGGGGGAATCGTCTAATACTGACTGTTTTAAAACGAAGCAACGGAAATTACCACACAAACCAGCCCATAGCTGAGTTGAAATTAAATTAAAATCCCGCCTGGACTAAAAGCAAGGAGAATGACGCCTACTAATTATTCCACAAATCGATCTTTGTATAGGGCACCAAAAAATCCATAGGCACGCCACACAAAGAATGTTCAATAATCATACACATCAATGAATTCATCAATAGCATTACAGAGCTAAACAGCGTTAATTCTAATACCTAAAATATTAAGTGCATGCCAGAGGAAAAAGATGCAGATAAGATGGGAGCACGACTGACGAGAGTAGATTTTTTTACTAAGCCTTTATTATTTCGTTAAATTGCAGTATACAGTGTTAGGCTGCTCAATTTGTAACCGGCGAATTTTGTGTCAAGAAAGAACAATCGAAAAGCATTTAGACGCAACTAAAACCACCAACTCGTATTTACAACATAGAACCACAAATATTTAGAAATCCGAATCAAGGCAAAGAATTCAAAGAAACAACGCAAAATCGTATTAACTATTGATATTATCGGGGACGCCACACATCGCCTTTCACACGAAAAATTCGATAGGGACATACCGACTAGTACCTCGAGGAGAGTCACGATATCCGAGATATAGCTGAATAGCCAAACCTGAAGTGAAGCTGAGCAATAAAGCTTCAACTAAGAAACGAGCTTCCGTGGCCTTCTCCGGACGAAATTGCATCCATAAACCCTAACTTGAACGGATAACATTAACTATAATCGAATCACAGCAGAAGAGCGCAGAGCTATCTAGAGAGCCACGTAGGCTGCCTGACACGTGGAGGGGGTCATTTGCATCCGGAATTTTTTCTCGCTGAATTACGTCAATTTTTAATTTTTAACTTACTTTAAAAAATATTAAAAAAAATCATAAAATATATAAATGATAATAAAGTTTTATAAAATGAGATATTATTTTCTCAAGTTTTTTAAAACCTTTTTAACATTGCTTTTTTTATAAAATAATTATAATGCCCCCAATTTAAAATAATAAATGGCTAGACAGAAATTTATTTTTTTCTTTATTTAAAAATGTAAGGTATTTTTGTAACATCCTGATTTTAAAAAAAATGATAATAATAGGAATTTATATTATTTGAAATTATTCAGAAATAATAATATGGTTAAAAATTTAATTATGAATTAAAAACTTAGGTTTAAAATTATATAAAAAATATTTTGTTAAGATATAATTTTAAGATTTAAAATAAATAAAAAAAATTATGTGTGTGTGAGTTAAAAAAAAAGGGAGGGGCACTGTAGAAGTTCCACATCGATTAGATGTGGGAAGGTGAAGTGCCTCCTCACATATAAAAGGAGGAGGCACAGGCGAGGAGACACAGAAGGAAGTAAAAAAAAAATATTTTTGCAATTTGTGAAAATTGTAACTAATGGTTCAAGGTACAATTTGTGAAAATTATAAGTAATGACCCAAAAGTTTAAATGATTAAATTCAGATCTATAGCTTTTTTTTAATATAATTGTGGAACCTAAAATCTTATTTTTATATTATTTTTCTCTCTTCCTCTCTCGTTGCTTGGCGTCTTCTCGTAAGGAGGGATTATTTTCTTTTTCTTTAGGTATGTTCTAATTTTCTTATTTAGATTAGCAATTAAAAAATTATTTAAGTACAAAATTAATTTTATAGTTATTTTCTAAATAATATTAGCTTTCTATTGATATGATTATTTTGTAAAATAAAGTAAATATTCTGATTAGAATTTTTCTATAGGATAGTTAATATGATGATATGATGGATTAAAAATATAAGTTAAAGCTCTTAGGGATGTAATAAATATTATAGAATATTATCTTAAGGTTAAAACTCATTTTTAAGAATTTTTGAGTTAAGCTCTAGATCTATATGTTGAATTTATGTTGAATATGAGATGTAGGGATGAACCTCTAATTATTAAATATTTATTTAAGTATGAATAGGTATTTTTGAGGTTATAGAAAGTTGATTTGAGGCCTCAGGATAATTTTAAAATTTTTAATGTATTTTTGAACGAATTTTTAGAATATAAATGGATGAAATTATGATACTAGAAGTGATTTGAGGCTTAAAAATAGTTTATTAGGGTACAAGAATTTTAAAAAAGAACTTAAAAATTAAATGAGGCATAAATCTTAAATTAGGGTCAATATGAATTTTAGATTTAAGACTTTCTAACTCTTTAAATTAGAGTTATTTATTTTAATGTAAAATTAATATATAGTATTGTGAAATAATTATGTAGATTATATTGACAAGGATAGTGGTGAAAGAGGAGTTGTGAAGGGAAACTTGTTATTCAAGACACAAGGTAACCATTATTAATGTGTTGTGATGGGTGTGTTTGTGAATGGTTATGTGTTGTTTTATTGTTTGAAAAAAATATGAATTATTAAAAATAAATACTGTATATACTTGTTTGAAATTATTGCCAAGTGGGTTAAAAATTTATTTTTGTTTATCATGATGAGATATTATTGTTCAAATATATTTCTGTTTGGATATTTGAATGATGCATGACTTGTCAGGGTATTTTAATGTATGGTGTTAATGAAAATTTCTGTTCGGTTAATTATTACCATGTGGTAAGCCCTCATTGGACCCAATGAGTGACGTGTCGCTTGATTCAACTCACCTTTGGCTGGGTGATTTGGCGTCCGAGCATGACGAAAGGAGGATATAAGGTGCAGTCATGCAAATTAAAAACTTGTTCGGTCTGTTTGAAAATATTGTTCGGTTAAATGTTTTATGTATCCACCTAGCAATCGCATGATTAGTTACAACCGCATACATTATTACATATTAATTTTTGATTACTGGGACTTTTAAGTCTCATTCCCCGTAGTTAATATTTTTACAGGAGCGAGTCTGCCCGAGAAAGCATCAGAGGTGTAACTATGGTGTATGAGACACAATCTTTTACGTTGCCTCTTATTTTAAATTATACAATGTATCTTGTGCCAACCTAAGATATTTCTTATTTTGACAACATGTAAACTCTAATCCTTTTTATTAAATGCAATTATATGACCAAGAAGATTATGTTTGTCCCTCTTGATTCATGACTTAATTTAAATATCGTGCCATGAGGATCCTGTCTGTCCCTTATGGTTCTAATTGCTTTTTGAAATATTTTGAGACCTGTGGTATATTGTCTTAGATGTATCATGGTATAAATTCTTCTATCATGATAAGGGTATGATACGGGTTCAATAAAAAAATGATTTATTAAATTAATAATTTGTGAAAAATCGGTTTGCAAATTTGAAGGTGTTACAATTTTTAACCGAATCTCACTCCCTAATAAAGTAGTTACCTACTTTCAAACTAACTCTATCTTTTTATATCCACCCCTTTTTTTTAACTGAAATATATCCACCCCTATTAAACACTCTATAATAAATATAAAGTCATTATCAATAAGAGTACTTTTAAAAAAAGGCAATGATTATACCTCAAAAGACTAAAAGTCTTATATTTTTAAACATCTAACTCCTTAAAAAATACCTTACATTTTTAAACGAAGGGAGTATTTTCTATCCCATTTTAGTTATTATTAAAAAAAATAATCATTACTTAAACAAAAATAATCATTTATATTTATAACACCGGAACTTTAATGAAAATTTTGTAAGAAAAAAGTTGTAATTACTTGTTTTATTTTAATTATTATTAGAAGAAAATTAATTATTATTTAAATTAAAATAATCATTAATATTTATAATACTTGAATTTCAGTTATTAAAAATTTGTAAGGTAAAATTTGTTGTTTTCTATTTTATTTTAATTATTTAAAAAATAATTATTAGAATTCAGTACAAAAATTGGTGTGGGTTCAGCACGTATTTACAAGTTCTCCCTCAAGACCCTGTTTGATAAAGAGTACTGAATTTTAAAAGTTTGGAAATAAGATTGAGATTGAGATTGGGCATGTGAACGGGCAATTAACGTTATTAGCTTTTTCACTTTAATCCTCACTAGAACTAAAATTTAGCAATGAAGTCAAGCCTCACCCAATATTTTAGGCCCTTCCCTGTTTTTGGAAAAAATAGCATTTAGGACTGCATTTAAAACCTAATACATTTTGAAATTATCCTCCATATTCAAGGTCCTTTTTGTAAATATATTTTAGGGATCAAAACACAATCGTCCTTAGTGGGAAAAAAAGAACTTTAGGTTTACCACTAATGAACAATTATTTATTAACATGTGAACTTAAAATTATAAATTTATGAACATCTAGTTGTAAAAATTTGAACCCGTAGTCATGATGAATCTTAATTCAAAATATATGAGGTCTTAAATTATGAATTTTGACTTGTGAATAAATAAACCTAAATTTATGAAAATGTGAATTTTAAGTTGTAAATTTATGAAATTCATCATGACAAACTTGCAACTCTAGACAAGAACTTCATTATCAATGGGCAATTAATTAACATGGAAACCTAACGTTACAAATTTGTGAACATGTATTTGTAAAAATCTGAACTTATTATCACAATGAACATCAATTTAAAATATATGAAATCATAAATTATAAACTCTCAATTGTGAATAAATGAACACATATTTATAAATATTCGAACCTTAAATTGTAAATTTGTGAACTTGATCAATACAAACTTGCTAATTCTAAACAAGAATTTCACTACCAATAAACAATTAATGCTTATTAATATCTCATCATAAAGTTGTGAGTATATAAACATTATAAGGGCAATTGTATCTCTTTTTTCTAAAACATATTTGCGAAAAAGCCTAGGCTTGCAGAATAATTTTAAAATGCACTAGGCTTTAAGTGTAATTTTTTTCTGCTCTAGGTGCCCTAGGTGCAATTGTCCCTTTTTGGGGAGAGATGGTTCGAATAAAAATTCTTAGTTTGTTGTCCTCTAGTTCATAAAAAGTTATTTTCATTTAAAAAATTAAAATAGATTAAGAGAATACTTTTAAAAAAACACACATTTTTAATAATTTTTTAATAGCAATATATATTTTTCAGTGAAATTATAATATGTATGACTACATTAAAATTATTAGGAAAGGATACACTATATGTGTTTCGTTACATATATAGCGTAACTTTTAAAGACAATTAGCAAGGACAATGGAGAATATAAGGAATAGTTCATATCAATTTTTTAAAATTTAAACTAATTTCATGATTAAAAAAATTAATAAACTTGTTAATATTTTTTTTACTTGAAGTATATATATTTTCTTTTTTTTTTTGTCATAAGTATATATATTATCTTGCTTCATATAATATAAACGAAGTAGTGGTGACTCCCATTCCCGTATCATAACAATGACTGAAAAAATAATGCATGCCAGGCTTGAAACTAAATATCAAAAGATTCCATATCGTAATGATCAATATATGTTAGAAATAATAAAATCAACCATTTACTTAGATTTTTTTTTAAGATTTGTAATTGCATAATTATTCTTCTCTGAAAATTATAAAACTTTTAAAGATCACATTACTTTTTATTAAAAATATAGTTTTGTTAATAAAGTACATCTCATAAATGTTATTTTTTTCTTACGTTAAAAGCTATTAATTTATTTTTAGTTCTTATTGAAGTCATAGCACTGCTTATGTTCCCAATTGCCATGGCCTTTTTGGTCTGCTTCAAGTCGTTGAATTTATTTATTAAAAAAGCAAAACAAAACAAAACGTCTTCCGTACGTAACGGACAGATGCTTGTGAATACATAGCACTTCTGTACATGCCTTCACTTCACCCACCAAGAACAATGAATTAATGAAATCTCGCAGAAATGAACATCCCAATTAATAAAAACTACAGCTTAAAGAAATTCCGATCCATCGGCAAACTGTAATGCCTAGCTATAGTATGCAACACGAATTTGCACCTGGTTAACTCCAACCAGCCAACTTAGGGGGAAATATCAACAAATTAAAATGGAAAGGATGAACTCAGAAATCAACCATCCTTCCGGAAAGGAAGAAGGGGGGGGGGCCTTGGGGGGTAACTTTTTGCAAGAGTAGAATCGTTCGAAGAAGAAAACTTTAGCACTTTTAACTCATTCAAAAATGCATTTTTTTTTTCAATCAAATAAAAATAGGTGGATTTTAAATTTAAAAATAAATTAAAAAAATATTGACGAGGAGAGTCAATGATAGGGTAAATAAAGTGTAAAGTGAAAAAATAATCCACCTATCTTAATTTGATTGAAAAAGAGTATGTTCGATATATAAGTTTAAGCAGGAAAATTTTTTCCTCCTTCTACGTACATGTATACGCGAGGAACTATACATTTTCAACTCATTGGCCTCCATCTTCTACGGAGCCTAATTATCCTCATGTGTTCTAAATCTCAACCAACCTCACCCTTTGTAGAGAGGAAGGAACTATATATTTTCAACTCGCTGGCCTGCATCTTCTACGAAGCCTGATGATCCTCTTGCATCCTCGACCTCACCGACCTCACCCTTGCAAAGAGGGCATAACGCATTTATCTTCAACCACTTGTCCACACAGTCTTTGTGAAAAAGATGAGAACAAGCCAATTCTCTCAACTCATCGTTGTCTTCATACATTGTCAAGCAGATGCAGCAAGCCTGCCCATAACCATCATACAATCACCAACAAAGCCATGGCCAGGCTAACAGCCAAACTTATCCAACAAAAGAAATTAAATAACGGAAGTCCTGGTTAAAATGAGAATGGAAAACTGTGATGCAGGATCATTTTAATGGCTTTGGCTGCGCAAGTTGATAATTTTAAGATTCCGTGATAGAAACTTGATAGCATAGGATACTAACTTCCATTTTGAATAGTGTGGGATGCTCAATAGAGTATTTATGTTGATTGATTTTCTCACCACAATCACTAACTTCTGAAGTAAGGTTTCCTATCTGACTTAGGTATCTATCAATTGGTATCAAGGTTAAGTTATTGGAGGTCCCAAAGCGGAGGTTTTGGCCAACAAGAGGCTGAATTAAGCCTCATGGAGTGCAACCGTTGAGACGTTAGTTCTCACAACTCAACAACTAATTATTGGAATAATGATTGTCATCCACATAGGTACCTATCATTCTGAAATAGCCATCAACTGAAAGCTAGGAGCTCGCAATCTGAGCTCCCTGACAATATATAGATTAATATTCATTGATTACTTGAATTCCAGAAAAATAGGAGATAATATAGTAAAAAGTTGCCCGGCCAAAGAAAATAACACAAATAGGGCTTTTTAAGATGTTTTCATTAACCATGAAACTAAGATCACAAAAGAAAAAAATCTGGTATCAACTAACTAAAAGAAAGCGGGTGATCGAAAATTTTGCACTGTAATTTTTAAAAGAGGTTCAAGATGAGACAGAAAACACTATATTTAATCAAACCTTTATTAATTGATTGCATGGATGCTATGTCTATGACAGAGAGCTCTCGAGATACAGGAACAGTAATCACAAGAAGCTGCAATGTGATTATGATGCATTAATAAGGGCAGTGAACTACAATCTACAAACCTAAAATGGTTCCTTCCGTAAACAAGAGTAACGAAAATGCGTTAGATGCATCTTTCTAATGACAACGATAACAAGCCTAAGCGCATGTTTGGATTACCCTTTAACTGAGGTTTGAGGGGACTCCAACCTCAATTAAGGATAAAAAAGCTCATTAGAGGACTTCAAATTTTGTTTGGACACAATGAAAAGAGCTTTTAAAAAGAACATGCGTTAAAACTGAAACCGAAAAAAGAAGTTTATAAAGTAACGCTCGTTGAAAAAAGTGAAGTCCGCATTTGATATTTTTAAATTTTATGAGGCTTTTCTCTCTCTTATCCTCGCCCTCTCCAATTTGGCTCGTGACAGGCGTGAAGCTTCCCTGATCTCTCATCTATCATCTCTCATCATAAAATATTCATAATAAAAACAATAATAAATTAATGCATTAACATCAGTAAAATCAATACATATATATTAATGCCTAATAAAAAAATAATCAAAAAATCATAATTTTATAAGTTAGTAGCAATGTAATTTATTTTTTTAAAATCCAGGCAACATATTTATAAAATTTAAGTTTTTTAATCTATCAAATTATTTTAAATTGTTCAATTCTACCATTTAAAAATAAAACTGTAATTGAATATTTAATATTTTTTTCTAAAAATATCAAATTAGTCACAAAAATATTTGCCAAAAAATTCATATCTTTTTTGTCATTATAATAATAGATTTTGTTAAATGAATATTTTGAATTTTATAATTTAATTCCACCTTTTTAAAAATTAAGATTTTTGATTTATCATTGTATTTTATATTTCTAATCTATTTTTAAAAAATTGTAATTTTTAAGTTTAATATTTTTTAAAAAAAATATCAAATTAGTAACAAAAATATATATAAGAAAAATCATGTTGGTTTTTGTCATTCTACATCTTAACAGGCTTTTGAATCAAATCATTCAAACAACTTTCAGTATGCTCAACTAGCTTCTAAAAAAAAAAGTACCCAAGCATAAATCACATCATAATCACAAACTTTTTTTCTAACCTCAATTGATTCTCAAACTCAGTTACAGATTTTTAAATCCAAACACATACTAAATCCATTAAGTGAGGTTGGTTACATGGATCACATAATGCCATTATACTCTGTTAATAGCTAACTCTCTTTTTTTAGCAAATATCACTAACTCTTAGATACATGTTTTTCTATGGGGGGAAAATTTTATTGCATTTTCGGCGCCTGGGAATTAGGAAACAAGAAAATTTAGATTGATGAAAGCAAAAATGGTCATAGTATAAGCAGACGAAAAAAAAAAAACTTGGATGTTCTAAACTTGTAATGAAGCATCTAACAAACAAAAAATAAGATGATACTTAACCTACCGCATCCTCTCCAGAGATGAGACGCTCCTTTTCAGTTCCTGCAGCCACAATTCCACCTTCACTAATAGCAGAGTTAGTAGAATTGATTTTACTTTTCATTTTAAACTTGTACGTTGGCAACGCATTAATGGATTCGGTGGTTGCCCCTCTGGTTTGTATCTGATCTTCTCTAAAACCAACTATGGAAATTATACAAGGTAGACAACAACATATTGTCGCACATACAAGGAAGGGCATAGCATAACCGATACAGCTGAAGATGAGAAACACTATAGTTAACCTGCCAAGCAAAGGGAAGAAGATACAATTAGGGGTGTTCAGTCTGAACCCGTCCCGACTGGCCCGATATCGTCCCGATCATATCGGGACGGGTCTTGTCCCGGCCCGAAAATAATCGGGACGGGACTTTACGGGACGGGACAGGAAAGGGGTTCGAAACGGGACGGGACACGAGATTACCATCGGGACGTCCCGTCCCGTCCCGAATATTATATATATTATTTTTTATTTTAAATATATTGATTATATTAATATAATTTATACTTATATTAATTATATCAATTATAATTTTAATACTTACAATTCTTATTTAAAACTAAAGTTTTTTTATATTGATAATTTTAATGGCATGGAGTAAACATGGCGATATCTTTTTTATAATATATTAATTATATTAATATAATTTATTCTTATATCTATCTATTTAATGACTTTTATTTATAACATATTTCTTGCTTATTTTTAGAAGAGTAATTAGCTTAGTACATCTTCATTAAAGTAGAAGAACAATGATTTGATATTGTATTTGACTTGCCTATTGTTGCTAATCTTATAGCATAAAGATCACTTATATTTGTTATTATAATATGTAGTTGTGATTAATATAATTCAATAACTAATTTTAAATTATTGTTATTTATGTGCTTGTGTTGTTTTGATTTTAAACTTAACAAATTATATGATTTAAAATTTTAATGAACGTTATTGTCCAAATCTTTTTTTGACATTATTCTATTTATCGGGACGACGGGACGTCCCGATCTTGTCCCGGTCCCGTCCCGACTCTTAATGGGACGGGACGACTTTCGGGACGGGACGGGATACGGGACCAAAATTCAGTCCCGATCTTTTTTTCGGGACAGGACACGGGACTGGAGTGTCCCGATCTCGTCCCGTCCCATAAACACCCCTAGATACAATTATGGGGATTTAAAAAAAAAAAATAAACAAGCAAAAGGTTAAAAGCCAGCGCTGCTGCAAGAGTTTACCTATACAAGTTAGGAGCTTCATCAGCAGACGATTGTGCCCCATAGATCCATACAATGCCAACAACAAACCACACGGCAAAATAGCAATCCAAGGCCATTTTGAAGTACTCCATTAGTTTCTTCAGTCTGTTTAGCAGGCATGCACATGCAGTTAGCCGCTTCATAAACAAGTTGTAAATTCCCATGTTTATAACCATCAAACAACACATCAAGAACTCAATTGTATAGATAAATAGGCCAAATGGTGGAAAATGCATTCCACTGAAAAAGGTTTCTAGATAAATTATACATAGACGTCTCCATCATAACTTCTTCATAAACCTACCAGATAACTGTAGTGCTTATCATTAGGATTTAGAATAAATAACATAAAGCGGTATCCTTTCATGCTTAAAATCTTCTTGACTTGATGTAACTTTAAATTTGGAGAAAATAGAGTATATTCTGTCAGTTTGTACCAATTAAAACTCAGCTAGAGTTTCCTGTTCCTGCTTATATCATGGACTGTATTGTTCTGGGAAGCAAATTAAATGGTCGCATGAGCCATAGATAACATATTTATTAATCTATAAATAATATAGTCATTGTAAAACTCTTCAAAACTTGAATTTTCTCAGACAAATCACTTACAGTCATCACAAGTTATCCGCTTATTAAAGGATGAACAAATTATATTATTTTCCATTGAGAACATAGTAGTAATGATTGGAGTACAAGCTCAAAGAAATCATTCATTCTCATAGTTGATCAGCTTAAAGGCTTAAGGAAACAATTCCTCAAGGGAAAGGATATGGATGCTGGCAAAATCTCTTGGTAGAATTTATGTAGATCAACTTGGTTATACGAGAGAGAAAGTGCAGTAAAATAATGTCAACATCAGCTCAAAGCCTGTACGACTACAGTGTTCAAATATCTGAATAAGTCCTAGGCTTTCAAACCAATTTCCACAGGAATTAAAGAGAAACTGACAATTTCTAAGTTCTCTTGCGTGGAAGAATTTGTCACCAAAGCTTCCATTCCTATCTGTGTTCTTTGGGGACGTATCAAATTTTGAAGGAAAATCAACCCTAGCCAAGATTTGCAAGGATTGAGTTCCATTGTTCACTAAGATGGTATAAATTCCATGTCTTAACTCAGTTATTTTAGTATATGGGTAAAAATTGGGCAGATTCACATGCCAGAAGCATCAACAACAACAACAAGCCTTTATCCCACTAGGTGGGGTCGGCTACATGGATTGCAAGACGCCATTGTGCTCTATCATTTATCAAGCTTTTAGAATATTATTAATTAAGAGATCGCGCTCAACAACTTCCAAGAGTGTTCTCTTAAGCCTTCCTCTACCTCTCTTAATCGGACTCAAAGTTATATGTTCTACTCTTCTCACTGGTGCCTCCCTTGGTCTTCTTTGTACATGCCCAAACCATCTCAACCGATTTTCTACCATTTTTTCCTCAATAGGTGCCACCCTCACTTTTTCGCATACGTGCTCATTTCGAATTTTATCTTTACGTGTATGTCCGCACATCCATCGTAACATTCTCATCTCTGCTACTCCAACTTTATGCTCTTGCTGTCCCGTTAGATCCCAGCATTCACTACTATATAACATTGCCAGTCTGATAGCAGTGCGATAAAACTTTCCTTTAAGTTTATTAGGCACCTTACATGCCAGAAGCATCAAGCAAGTTCAAATCATGATTACAAGACCGAACTATATAAATTTTCCCCTTCAATTAGCCAATAGCTAAATGTGCAAACCCAAATTGTTTCAGTTTTAGGCAATTAAGGTCCAAGGAAAACCATTTGTAATGCCCTAAATTTTTTTTTTTTTTAAATTTGCAGTTGTAATGATCCTAGAGGACAAGGATTAATTTGGGGTGAGTATTGTTACATGGAAATAATGGTGATTAAGGGAGTTAAGTAAGGGGGTTGGGTTGTTAGGAAACTATACAAACCTGTATTAATGTAAATAGGAGGGTATGCGAATGTTCATGTGTCTAATGTGTTGAATACTAGTATTCATGTTTTTCGTGTATCAAATATAAGGATCAAAAGGCCTTTGATTAAAAGCAATAAATACTCCAAATGACTGAATGCGCATAACATCATTCTTTCAGCTAAATGCTTCAAAATTTGCAAAATAATATCCATATTGCCCTACACTAAAACTACTTTTCTGGCCAGAGCATAGGGAAACGACCATTTACAAAACCTAGTTTCACATTTTTCCCTCTTTATTTAAGCTAGCAAGCTGTTGAAATGGCACCTAAAATCTTGCGCACAAGGCGTAAAGTGTGATTCTAACATTAAAAGGAATACAGGGAAAACCATTTTATCAAGACATGACCTGTTTAAGAATAATAACTAAAAATCAATACCTTGTATTCATCAAACTTGAACCTTGATTGCTTATGGATGATGCAGCAGTAGCCTGATCATCCTCTTGTCCACTGGTTCTAGCAACAGAGTGGTAGGTCCTTGAAGAAACATTCATCTGAGAAGTCTCACCCAGATGAGATGAATCTTGCTCTTGAATCTGGTTGCCATGATAATACCGCCAATAGAGTAGAGGAAGGAGAACAACATAACCACTGGCATAACCAATGATCCATGCAAACAGTGGAGTGCTTGGATGCTCATGCCTTGACAAAGATAAAACAATAATAGATGCGACAATCTGGCTTACAGTGAGGAATAGCTCAATTGATATCCAAAAGCCAGAATTCAATGGGTTCCTGAGTCGACGGGTTTCCTCCTGCCTCATTGATGAAGAATTCCTGGAATTTGATCCATTGGATACACTAGAGAGAGGAACTGATTGCTGAGAAACAGGGAATCCTGCACTTGTGGGGCCTTCTCCATGCTCGGATGTGTCTATGCTACTAAAATATCTATCATGAGGTGAAGTAGATGGTGAAGAATCAATGCTCCCAGGGATGTCAATGACGTGCTGACTACAGTTCAAGTGCCCTGTCTGCTCCATCAACAATAGACAAGTGTAGGATGGACCTTTAAGATATAGTTCTGGTGAGAGAGCATCCATCTAAGTCCACCAACACAACTGATCAGGAAGTAATCATAGAATTGGAGAAAATGTATACCACCTTTAGATACAGCTCCTGAGTGGTGCCAAAATGAATAATACTCCAGTGCCTCAGGTATCTCAACTGTGTGGTATTTTATTTGTATACTTGGAAACAGGGATGCAGCAAAATAAGCAACTTTCATTCTGTGAAGAAGCAATACCTTCAAAGTCAGATTTTCTGACTTCCATGCTAAGAAATTAGAACTGATTTGAGCTGCCAATTCAGGGAAATAAACTGCTTATGCCAATACCAGAAGTCATAAGTTGATAAAATTGAAGTCACTCTACGCGAGAGCCTTAGCTGCTGCTTATAAGTGACTTAGTTAACAGGATACCACCGATAAATTTGAAAATATCCCCCATATGCATTTGTTTTTCTTTTTTTCTTTTCTTTTTTTTTGGGGGGGGGGTCTACATTGGATAATATTTTCGTAATCATTAAATTGAAACTGCCATTTCTTTGCACTAGTCCTACTGTAGCCTCCGTATAATGCAGAGATGTCGGAAACACTTGTCTAGGTTCTATATGTTACCTTAATCACAACAGACGAAAAACATCTACAATATCAATACTATGTATGCCAGCTAATAACAAGAAAACAGCGGACAGAACTGACTCAACTCTTGAGATGAAAAAGATGACGTAAACTGCAATTTACGTCTCTCGTCCATGACAAATTATAAATTTATAATAAAGCTACGGATGGACGACTTGAAAACCTGCGAATCCCAAAAACTGGCAATTCAGTACAGTAAATGACAAAAAGCTGTTTCCCTGGTTTCATCCTTAAAAAATAGAAAAAAAAAAAAATATATATATATATATATATATATATAACCAGCACCGCCTGCAATTGTAAGGATATTTTCCTGACCCCATTTCAAAAAATCAGAACCGAGAGAAGGAATTCACGGATCAATTTAGAATTTGGATTATCTACTCCTCTCGTTTTCTTCAGCTCAATTTCTCTCTACATGAAAATCCAGAAGATTGAATTGAGCATTTTTGTAACATGAATCCAAGCGTTGACTGGCATAAAAAAATCCCCTCATGCTCAGAATATAAATCCCGAAACGACGTGCACAGAAAACAAAAGAAACGTTAAATTGAATTCTACAAACGATCCAACTCAACCCATAAAACCAACAATCGGCCAAAAAAACCGCAAAGCGAACAAAGTCTCCAGCGAAATGAGAAACGCTAAGGACCTTATAACAGATACAAATACAGGTATGCATTGAGAGCTAAGACAAAAGGAGGAAGGACGATACCAAGTAGAAACCAGAGATAAGCCCGACTGAAGCAATAATTCGGCAAGCCGCAGAAAAATACCAAACGGCGCCGTATGCAAGCCGCTGTTGCTCGCTTGTTGAATGGTCGGGCCGTCGGGGGTCTCTGGGTGACGGAGGGAAGAATGCGGTCAGACTGCTTTCAATTTCCCCTCCACAGCTTTGCAGATTTTGGTGAAGCCTGCCTGAAAACGAATTTTGAATTTTCTTTTTCCATATTAGCATTTTCTTTATTCCCTTTGTGCCCTTTTCTCTCGTTGAAGTTTACGCCCCAGGTTGGGCTCCAAATTTGAGCGAGCGCTTTCGCTCACAAAAAAAAAGAGAGAGAGAGAGAGAGAAAGAAAATTGGTGAACAGGATATTATTGAAAGAAAAATTAATCCTAAGAAACAAATACAGTTGAAAGAACAAGGTTAATATTTTATTTATTAAATAATTTAAGTAAATGATCAAAATGCCTCTACGTGTTAATTAATTTTTATCCAAAAAAGGCACAAAATACATTCGTCAGAGCTCTGGTCACTGAAGTTCCTATAGGTAACAGTGCACTTGACGGAGCTCTGATAGGTAGGTCATTAGAAAGTGTCAACACTTATTGATTACATGTAAACATCAAGGATTATATGTAAACACAATAACTAGAAGGTGCAAGGATTTTGACTTAAGATGCAAGGGATTTGGCTTGGTGCAACACTTCTAGCTTGAGATAAAAAGGTTATGACATAGGTGCAAGGTTTCTGGTTTGAAGTGCAAAGCTTTTGGCTTAGGGTGCAAAGGCTTTTAGCTTGGGGTGAAAGGTTTCTGATTTGAGTGCAAATGATCTAGCTTAGGATGCAAGGGATCTGGCTTAAGATGCAATTGTTCTAACTTAGGGTACAAAGCTTCTAACATAAATAATTACATGTAATATCTGCTGGATTACATGTAAATCAACTATACAGAAAACACACTCCTGTTAATCCTCCAAAATTACATGAAAATGACTAAGGATTGCATGTAAATCAATATGAAAAAAATTTACGAGCATTCTTAAGGAATAATTTACATGTAATCTCTAGCGAATTACATGTAAATCAATCACACAGAGAGGATTCCTTTATTAGTGCCTCAAATTTACATGTAAACTACTATTAATTACTTGTAACTTGATATAGGGAAAAATTCGTTAGCATGCCTGAGGAAAAATTTACATATAATCTCCAGCAGATTACATATAAATCAATCACACAAAAACGATGCCTTTATTAGTACCTTGGATTTACATGTAAACTACCATTGATTACATGTAAATCAATATGGGAAAAAATTCACGAGCATGCCTGAGGAATAATTTACATGTAATTTTAAAGGATTACATGTGAATCGAACACACAAAGAGTACACCCCTATCAATTCTCCAAAATTACATGAAAATGACTATGAATTATATGTAAATCAATATGTGAAAAAACTCATGAGTATGACTAAGAAATGATTTACATGTAATATCTAGCGACTTACATGTAAATCAAACACATAGAAAGCATATCACTGTCAGTGCCCTTAAATTACATGAAAATGACTAAACCAAAAGCTTTGCACCCTAAACCAAATCTCTTGCACCCAAGTCATACCCCTTATACCCTAAGCTATAACACATGCACCTCAAGTCAGAAACCTTGTACCCAAGCCATACCTTATGCGCCCAAGCCAAAACCCTTGTACTTTAAGCTAAAATCCTTGCACCCTTTGATTTTAGTACCCTGAATCAAAAAATATATTATGGGGAGTAACAATACCATCATGTCCATGTTAAACTACATCATATCCTATATAAAAAATAAATAAGAGAACACTCACAATAGATTCCCTCTTTTTTAAGTATTATACATTGTATAGCAAGCCACATTAACTTGTAAAAGATGTGGATTCAATAATGTAACATTAAGAATGTGAAATAACATTAAAATGTGAAAAGCGAGAATGAACAATAATAATTTTAATTAAAGAATATTAATTCCATTATGTTTGGCTTATCTTTTTGTCAAGTACGATCAAAATGATAAATAAAGACTCTAAAGTGCTTCATATCAAAAAAATATACCATAGGGCTTAAAAATAACATTATACCCATGTTAAACTACATCTTATCCTATACAAAGAAAAAAACAAATAAGGGAGATAGTCATAAGTATACTTCAAAGTACAATCACAATTATATTCAATCTATCAGGAAAATCTCTTAATCAGCATTTCCTTGTAGTTTACTTAAGTTATGATATGCGTAAGTTGAATTTTCCAAAGCTTCTTAACCTGAACTTGTTTTTTCTCATCTTCATATAAAACCTTATGCTTCAGTGCGTCTAAAATATTATGCTTGAAATAAAAATTAGTGGCCATCACAAATGGGTCATTCATGCCGTACTACATTTAGGTATAAGATGTTTATTCAAAATGACATGGGTTTAGTAATCAGGGTACTTCTACAAGGGTGCAGCCCTTCTTCCAGCAATATACTCTCTATAATAAAAAGGTAAAATGAATATCAACACAAATGATGCTATAAAGTAATGTAATATCAAACACTGTAATAAAAACATACTTAACATTTAAGGAGGGAAATAAAGAAAAATTGCTCATTACATCATCTTACTTAGATTAAACAAAAGATAAAGATGTTGAAAATTGCTTCTGTTGCATTCCTTTATAGGTCTTTAGGACCTCTAAATTTTCATATTCAAGCACTTTATTTTGAAGCATATATTATAAGAAAACATCTCATTTTCACTAGTTGGCCCTACATCAATCCATTACAACCATTATTTAAATATAACATGTAAGGAGTAAGGCAAATAAAGGCATCATCTTGAATATCATTTGAATGACAATTTTCATTTTCATAAGAAAAGAAATTAGATCATTATCAGTCAAGATTAAAAAAAACATCAATCAATGCAAATGTTTACATATGCTTTCTCTCTCCTTTAATTTATGAAAATTAAGACTAGACCACCAACTAACTTCAACATATGAACTATCGAGCTGAAATTGGCAGACTAAGAAGTAGATATCACTTTGTGTATAAGATTAGAAATCATTTACCCAAGAGAGACATAAAATGGGAAAATGAATACTAAAGGAAAATAATAGATAGTCAAAACTCTATCAATTGCACTATGATAATAGCTAACCAAATATAAGGTGCTGGAGTAATAGAACAAGACTAGAAGCAAAAAGTGTCAAATGGCATTATAGACCTCTGGAAAGAGATAAAGAGCTTGAAGTTTCACCATATTAGTATTGTAAGAAACTTTTGTCTTGTAAGCTTCAAAGGAGGATAAACTCTTAGCTTTTCTAATCGTGGCACATTCTTTTGCACATGCAATGTCATTTAAACATAAATCAGTAAATATTCACATATTGCCAAAAGAGGTATAGAAAGTCCCATGAGCTGAAGAGGCCAAAGAAAACAAGGAGCGAGAGCGGGTGGGAGATGAGAGAGATAGTTAATACGAGGGCAAGTATGGTTATGTAGTTGACGCGAAAGTAAGAGAAGTTCTTGTAGCTTTGAGAATATGCTTCTAAAAGAGAATCTGGTCAGGACTTATAGTTTTATCGATGAGCTTTAACCAAAAGCAGTGCTAGGAGAATCCTTAGCAGACAGAAGAGGAGAGGCATGCAATGAAGGATCGAGAGGAAAGCATAGCAATTGGAGGTTGAGATTAAGAAGCTGTGGTGTTGCTATTGGATTGGGGTTGGATATCGAAAGTGGCGGTAGAGAAGCAATGGGTAGCACATGAATCTCCAACCACACACAAAGTTATGCTACTACAAGAGAGCGAATGGCAAAGGGGAAATGCGGATTTAGAGAGGAATTTTTTTCTTTAAACAATGCAATATGGGCTCAAGAGTCATTAACAGGGATGGAAGGAAAATGGCAAAGCAAGGAAGACGATGGCTTAGAAGAGCAGTGTTATTGAAAATCGTCTCCGACTTACTAGAACATTTTTTCCTAATAACAAATGGCATCTTCATCCATTACCTTCATACTTTTCTAAATAAAATAATAAGATTGGTTCTTCAATGTACTTTGGTCTTTAGGCATAATTTAGCTTATAACCTGGTTCTTTTCACTAATTTTTTCTAAAAAATAATTATAATTAATTTATATATATTCTAATTTTTTAAAAAAGTATCTTAAAGTTTTCAAATTACTTCATACATTCAAAAATGTAAGATATTTTTTTTGAATTAAGATATTCACAAATATAAAAACTTTTAAGTTTTTCAAAGTACAATTAATGATATTTTTTGAAAAATATCCTTCATTAAGGAATTTAATTAATTAATGAATTTTTTTAATTGAGGCACCATATTAAATAAAGTTAAACATGTAAATTGTTTATAATTTTAAAAATAATTAACTAATTCATTGATAATATAATTAAGTTAAAAATATTTATAATATTAAATAGAGGGTGTATGTTATTTTCCCTCATATTCTTGCTTCTTGTTATTTCACAAAAATTAAAAAGAGATTGTTAAATTATTGTTGTTGTTTAAGAAGAAGATTCAATTTAGCCTTGTTTTTTGGGCCAAAATTTTAGTCTTGTTAAATGCAAGGAAAATTACTTTAAAATTCTCAACAACACAATTAAATATTATAAGATTTATTGAAAATTGAACAAAGGAAATTAATAACTAAATGTGCTGTCATTTTCTTTATTAAGTTATCAATATACCTTGTGTATTTAAATGTATTGTGTGGGGCTTATATATACTTCTCTCTTAAATGTATCATCTTTAAAATGTTTTTCTTTTTCAAATAATTTGTTACTCTCTATTTATTAAAAAATATCAAAAGCTAAAATTACAATAAAATAATTAAGGCATCATTTGGTTTATCTACTTTTCACATCCCAACAGTGCTTTTCTACTTTTGGGATGTGAAAAGTTATTTGGTATCATTTTATTAGATTAAATGTGCTTTCAGAAAGCACTTCCTAACAAAGTTCAAATGTGAAAAATAGAAAGCTGCATTTTGTAGCTTTTGAAAAATGAAATTGAAAAGTGAGGTATTATTTAACTATATTACTCTAAGTTTAATTTCTTATACTTTTATTTAAAAAATATTTAATTAATTATAAATATAATTATCATTTCAATAATAATAATTATTAGATATCAAGTTTTGATCATTATAAACTATAAATTGAATAATTAATCATATTAATTTCTAGCATTAATGTATAATAAAAATTATAAATCTTTATCATATTTTTAAAATTATAAATTAAAAAAGTATAAATAATTAGAGATTAAATTTTTAACATTATAAATCACATAGAATCAGAGTGTCGTTACTTTAGCATCGCATCCCACAGATGTTAAGGAACATAATCTTTAACACCATAGCTGTATTGGCATTAAGGAGATGAATCATCCAACACCGCACTCTTTAGGGCACTAAGGAGAATATAACACCGTCATATGGACTTTTACACTACTCTACTTAGGGTAAATTCTCACCCTCTATCATGGTCATGCCTTTCTTACATATATAGTCATAATCACCGTATAATGTCATATATCTTTCACATTTAATCCCTTAAACAATTTCTTTAAATATGCACATATTATTTTAAAGCTAGTTTGATTTTTCAAAATCATGCAAGTGAATTATCACATAAAGGTTACACTACAAAACTTTACTTATAAATAGTTAAACTAGCTAATAAATGGAATAAATTATTCAGTTGTTTTGATACATCTATTTTTTTAAAAAGTTACCCGTGGTACTTTTTACATTGTTATGTATCAACTACTTATAATAACTTATGAGCATATTAATCTACACAATTTAATACTATAAGTCAATTACCAAATTGACCACAATTGCTAATTAACACAATCAAGCTCAATTAACCACTTAATAACTTTCACTTAGCAACTTGAAGTCCTAACCATCCTCCATAATCTTGTTATGACTTTTATTAGCTTCCACATGTAATATCCTCCTCTTTCTAATCCCAAAATTAAATCCAAGTCCCAAAATAGTTAGGAAATGGAATTATAATAATCTTCAAAATACATAATTCTCATTGGTTAATAAAATAGGGACTTCAAGTTTATAAAACTAAAATTATTTTCAAGTCTTGCAATCACACAAATCAAAATTCGCAATTACGCGAAAGCAAGAAATCATTGCGTAAGTGAGTGCATTAATTTAAGAATTTGAAACAAAAGAAATTTTGAAAAATTTTGAGGCACGCGCCGTGGCGTATTCACATCTGTGACAAGCGCCATGACACATGACACCATGCGCCGTGGCACAATTGCATGAATTTTGATAGTAAATTTTGCTGTCAATTTTGACAGATTAAGGCTAACTTTCGATGTGTCTTAAATCTCCGTCTGACATCTAAATAAAGCAAATTAGGTGTCTACAGAAAACTCTTTTCGGGCTCTAACTAATGATATTAGTTTTAAATTCAAATTGTTCTTAAAATAAAAATTGGACACTCTTTTCAAAACTTAACTTTTGCAACAGATTTCACAACTTCAAGTGTCCAAACTAAATACTAAGGACCAATAGTCACTCACACCAATATGATCACATACAAATCATTAAAACTAACTCGTGCAATGCACCATAACACAAGGAATATTTTTAGATCAAATTTTCACTACTCCATCCCTTAAACTCAAAAACATAGAAAGGGAAAATTTACCATAATTTTAATCAAGTTCTCCCAGATCATCACATAATATTCTCTACTCTCACTTACATTAGTATTTTGGCCCTATCACCATAACACAAAATCATCAACTCCTTCTCCAGGGCCCAAAATACCATTACAATTTACATTTCACATAATGCAAGCAAGTAATAAAAAAGTCCTAGTTGGTAATTAAAATTGTCATACACATAAGTTTACTCAAAATAAGGAGGCCTACTACAAGGAATCGTGATCCTAAGCATCTAGGTGATTTTCTCTGTCCACACCTCTTAAGCTATTCTCTATAATATTGAAGATGACGGGGTAAATACAGCAACTCAATAACCAAGGTCCGATTAACTCATACTAATGCATGTCAATTAGTTTAAATGTAAATGGCAATTCATATTAATGCTTCAACCCATGTGAAATAATTAAAATTAGATATTCACAATTCAGCTCACATAGTAGCATTTACTTGTCAAGCAATGCTTTTAGCACTTTTTATATAAGCAAGTTGGTCATACAAATCATTGACAAACATAATGACAAAAATTAAGACTCAACTCAAGATGTCATCATTATGGACTCAATATAGATAACAAATGCCTTTACTCACTATATGCATAATCACACCTTATATCTTTCTTATTCCCTTGACATGAAACTGTAGGCTATAACTTAATGGGATTGTCTATATTCTTTAACTTCCCTAGCCTAAATACTTGTAAGGAGATTACCTAACCAAGACATACCCAACTTACTTATGGATCACTGTTTTCCCTATTTCTCACACCATGGGGTGTCATACACCCTAGACTAGCCTCCTCATTGAATCGACGGATAGCTAGTTAAGTTCGAGTTTCTCGTTGAACTAGTAGGATAGTCCTTTATTGAACAAGTGAGACAATATGGATAGAATCAATCCAGGTAAATCATCACACGGATGGGCCTTACCACATGGATTTCATCATCTATTCCATTTCTAAGGCGAACTCCCACCTCTCAAGATCATCCAATGTACATTCATGCCATAACTAGTACATATACAGTTCATAAAACTTCACATATCAATTTTTATTAAACTTCATCATTACACAATCATTGAACTTCTTAATCACATTTCATGAAACTTTAAAACAAATAAGTCGTTAAACTCCAACTTCACAATTATTGTATTTCACACTTCTAAAATTATTGAACTCCACCGTTTTAAAACATAATTAAACTTCTCTTAAACAAGATTCATGTTATTTCTCAATTTGCAAAATCATTGAACTCCTAATAAACATAAATATAAAAATCCACCACTATTATTTTTAAGGAAATTTTACAACCCAAGGCATAGAACTCATAAATTTGATCTAGTACATTTCCTAACAAATTAAGCCACACTTGCATTTATTTTATTTTACACATTTTAATGATAAATCATAAATCAATAAACTAATAAACACACACAAGTATAAGATAGAATTCTCTCAATTATCTCAAACTTTTGAGAGGTCAAAGGTTTTACCCCTCAACCACTCACTCATAAGGCTTCCAAGAAGTTTGAATGGTGCCAATGATAGTTATACTACAAGCATTTACCATATAAAATATCAATATTCATTTTTAAGCTATTTTTCACTAACATTTCATCATTTATTAATACTCAAAATTTATTGTTAACTCATGTAAAAGTACCTATAAGGCTTCTTATCTTCCTTTAATTCTTATTAATAATATTGAGCTCTTAAATGGATATTAATGCAACTACATTATTTTCCAACCACTAAATTTATGGGAATTTCGGACATTTAATGTCCTCAAACCATCAGTTATTATAAAATCATAAATATTAAGTTTATTTCTCAATCTACTTCTATTAATTCTATTTAGATTAGTGGGTTTAGACTCATAACTTTTATAGATAAAAAATTACCAATAACAATCAAACCCTAACCTCTACTATCAAGAAAATGAAAGAAGAGAGAGGATTTAAGCAAGAACTCTTATCTTTGGTGTTTATGAGCTCAAATTTATTCCCAATAATCAATTTTTTCAAGTCTTGGCTCATCTCTTTCGTTACTCTCTTAGTTCCTTTTGTTTTTCCCTTCTCTTCTTTCTAGTTCGTAACTTAATATTGCAAAATTTTGACTATGCGTCACGATGAATGCACAATGCATCACGGCGCATGGCACATAAAGCCTCTTCCAGGCATGTTGTCATGTATGCACTGTGGTGAACTAACCGCAAGTTGTGGCGCGTGGTATAGAATCAATTTCTTTAGAAATTATTCCTCTTCCATTTCCGGGCGACCCGATTCTTCTTCAAACTTGTGTTTAGAACTAAAATTGAGACTAAACACGCCTGTTAGGCCTTTTTGGCTACACACCTCACAGATCTACTTAATTAGTCTATTTAAACTTAATTAATCTTGATTTAAAGTTGAGGGTGTTACACCACACAAACCATGAAATATTTTCTACTATTTTAAACTTCTCAATTTAGATTAAATTGAGCTTGTAACCTTAAATTCAACAATTAACTATCAAACAAGTCATGAACCCTTAGTTTAATTTTCAATAATCTTTTTATAGCTAAAGGATAAGAAAATAACCTATTAAAACTCCCCAATTCAATTTCTTTATATTTCAAACTAAGAGAAATTAGGACATAATAGGAGAGTATGAAGTAATGAAACTTACCTGATAAGTAACAAGTTAGAACCAACCCTTGATGCTTCATAACTTGATGCCCTGGTAGAGCAGATATTCTTCTCCTTTTCTTTCATGTGTTTTCCCCTTTCCCTTTGAAGCCATGAGTTGGTCCATGCATTTAGGTTTAAATTTTTGTGTCACATCTGCGGTAGATGCTCCATGCGTCACAGTGCTTGGAACAATGAGAAAAATCTCATTATAACACACCTTTTTCACCCTAAACCACAATTCATCCACTCAATCCTGATCATAATATCGGTTATTAACTCAAAAAGTTAATTCACCATCCCAAATCTTGATTATTTAATTAATCTACTAATTTACCTTTAATTAGCTATTAGTTTTTTGATTAAGAATTCACAATGTTACATATCATGTGGTAGGCCATCATTAGACCTAATGAATGTTTAGTAGCTTATATTGACTCACCTTTTATCTAGTGACTTAGTGTTGGGCACGATATACGAATCGATATAAGGTGTCATCATGCACATTTATTTCGGTTCATATTGTATAGACATTATATGTATGAAAAAATTATCTTGTTGCTCACTCAGTAATCACATGATTAATTGCATTACATGCATTGTAGCATTTTAGTATTAGTTATTGGGACCTTTGAATCTCATTCTCTATGGTTAATATTTTTATAAGAATAGGTCCTGCTGAAGGCTTAAATTTAGTGTATATTGGCTAACCTAGGGTGATTCTTAAATACCTTAAGTTTGTAGACTCCATGTTTTGGTTAACTTTTCACATATTACAATGAAGATTCTGTCTGTCCCTCATAGCCCTTATTAATTATCTAGAACATTATGAAATGATATAACTTTGAATGTTGATTAACTAATTAGGATTGCACAACTCTGTTAGATGGTAGTAGCCTAACTATAGCTTTGTTTATTCATGCTTAAAATGTGTTTGCGAAGTAATGTAGGTTTGGTTGTGTTGTAGTCAACTGTAGACCATTATGTGGGCTTTGGTTAGAATATGTTAATAGTTTGTGAAAAGTGATGTTCGGACCTATTTTTAGGTTGATTATTGAGATTGTGTTTGGGACATATTGTTCAACCTACTAGAGTTCAACATAATTAGTTTAGGTGAACACTGGTATTACCTTGCTATCTATTTGTGAGTGACAAAAATGGCATTTTACTTAAAATTATCCTTGGAAAACATGCTTCTCTTGTGCTTGTGAATTTTAGCAAAACATTAGATTTTAAATATTTGCCTTCAATATGATCCCATTTGGTACCCTTTATTTAATATTGATTTCATTGGTATCTATTTAATTACCTTATTTAGTTCCTAAATTATTATAGTAGGCTTATTTTGTAATGTTTAAACCTTTTCTATTATTAGTAGATCTTTTTCTATCATAGTTGTTTATTTCGTGAAATATTTTATTGTAAGAAAAGCTCTTTTTAATGTGGTAAACCTTTATTACCATGTTAGTATCTCGAAAAATATGGTTTTATTCTTTATTACTATGGCAATACTTTTCTACCATGGTAGGTGTTTAATGATTAATGTTTGATTAACTAATTGTATTTTCATGAAAAATTGAGGCAAAATTTTAGAGCATTACAAACCATAAAGCAATTATTATAGATAATGTAACAGCATGACTCCCAGCCCCTTATGCTGGCGAATGCGGTGCTAGCATGTGTTCCCTTACGGGCTCACATGCGACTTTCCTCATGGTAATACATAAGTTATTCCTCACCCCACTAAAGAGGTATTTTGGAACCTTTTTAGGGATCAAGCCCCCAATCTCTTCTACCTTAATAAAGTTGTGGCCAACCCCAGTACCATTGAGTCACTTGATCCCATGCTTCTCCTACCTAAACACTCATAAAACATGTCACGCAAGTGACAGATGCTGAGAGAAGGGGTCAAAAAAGAAAGAAAATGAACCCATGCATGTATCGGAGGTGTGGGGTTACTTTATTAGGGTGCTTATAGAAGAAACTAATGGGGAGCATAGAGCAGCATGCAAGTATTGCCACACAACTTATGCTTCTAATCCATCACGCCATAGGACACATTCTTTGTTAAGACACATCCTAAAGTGTCCAAAGAACCCTCACAATGCCACTAAAGATAAGAAACAAGAAATGATAATTTGTTATCTGGTGGGATAATGGGCAAGGAAGATCTTTAGTTACTTACTTATATTATAAGAAGAGGTATAGAAGAGTTCTTGCTGAATTTATTATTTGTGATGAGTAGTCGTTCAGAATTGTTGAGAAGCCTGCAATTAAGAAATTGTTGAATGAGTTTGAACCTCACTTTCCAATCCTTTCAAGAACAACAATTGCAAGGGATGTGTGGCAGCTATATCTTGGTGAAGTAAAGTGCTAAAGAAGATCTTGAAGTAATGTTCTAAGCGTGTTTGTCTTGTGATAGATTGCTGGATATCAAACTAAAGTTTCAATTACTTGTGTTTGATGACACATTTTATTAACAATGAATGGAAGCTTCATAAGAGGATTCTAAGTTTTGTTATGATTGAAAATAATAAAGGCAAGATTATAAGGAAGATCATTGAGAAATGCTTATTAGATTGGAGTATTGATAAGGTGTTTAGAATAACTACAGATAATACTTCATCGAATAACACAGCTTTGGGATATCTTAAAAGGAGGTTAAGAAGTTGGAAGGGCTCAATTTGTGGAGGAGACAATCTACGATTAAGATGCAATGCACATATTCTTAATTTGGTGGTTAATAAAGGCACCAAACACATGAAAGATAGTTTTGAAGCTACTTAAAGTACTGTGAGATATGTTTGATCTTCTCTTTCACGGTTTCTAAAGTTTAAAAATTAGGTTGAATCTTAAAAAATAGAAACTAAGAGCCTTGTTTGCCTTGATGTTAGCACTTGATGGAATTTGACATATTTGATGTTGGAAGCTGCAATGAAGTTTCAAAAGATGTTTGAGCGAATGTGTGATAAAGATGATGACTATATTGCATTCTTTAGATTTAGACAAGAGGGAGGTGTTTTATCTGGCCTTATTCTTGATGATTGAAAACATGCTAAAATCTTCATCAAATTCTCAAAGGTCTTTTATGATATAACATTAAAATTTTCAAGCTTTCTTGTTATAACATCAAATGATTGTTTTCACCAAATTGCTCGTGTTCAGCAGATGTTGCAGAAACATATTGGAAACAATGGTAATACTTTTTTAGGAGATATAAGCTTTAAGATGCATACAAAGCTTGACAAGTGCTAGGGTCAAGAAGATAATATGAATCTATTGTTGATTGTGGCTGTGATTTTGGATCCTCGGTTCAAATTAATTTATGCAAATCACATATTTGAACTCATCTTCAATAACCCTGAAGAATGTGCATTGATGATGGATAAGGTCAAAACTTGTTTGTATCGATTGTTTGATGAGTATTCTATTAGGGTTTCTATTGAATCAGGGCTTACCCATGCTAGTAATGCATCTACAACTTCACTGCCCTCTCTTGATGATGATGACATTAAAGATCCAGGTGCAATGTGGTTAGAGTCTTTAAAATAAAGAACTTTAATAGATTCACAAAGTGAGTTGGATAGATATCTTGTAACTCATTCTAAAGCTGAAATCTTATCATCTAGTTATGAGTTTGACATATTATCATGGTGGAAAGCAAACTCTAAAAAATATAAAATTTTCTCCCACATGGCATGAGATATATTAGCTATGCTAGTTTTTACAGTGGCTTCTAAGTCTGCACTTAGTACGAGTAGGCGTGTAGTTGATTTATATAGGAGTTCTTTATCCTTTAAAATGATAGAAGCACTAATTTGTGGGTAAAATTGGTTGCAAAATGGGCAATCGCTCTCTGAGTTGGTTGATAAGCTCAAGAGTTTGATAACTTCAATGAGACAAAAAATATCATTCAGCTTACAAGTAATATTTTTTTTTCTAAAGTTTAATAATCCACATATGCACATGTACACCTTTTACTTTAGTTTTTTTTTTGTCTTTAGATACTACACTTAGAAGGGAGAATGCAGCTGCTAGTGCTGATTGAAATGTTTCTTTAAAAGTAGATTTTTTGGTAATTTTTCTGTTATTTTCTTGCTAACTTTTCTATGATTTCTTGCCAATTTTTCAATAAACTTATATATTATTGTTGTTAAATTTCTTATATTTTGGTTCCCATTTTTCTTCAAGTTTTCATGTTTGTTCTTGCATTTTTTTTTGTCTAGTTATGACATATTTTTTCTCTTCCATTCATGCAAGTTGGAAATTAGGAAGAGACTTTTTGTGAGTTGGAGCCTACTCTTTGAAATTGCTGTTTCTCATATAATGCTCCGAGCTTTTGTTATTTTAGATTATAACTATTATTTTGGATTGAATTATGAATAATTTGATATTGTGCCAAAACTTGTGGTAGTTTTATATTTCAAGTTAGATGTTGAATTAAGAATAACTAGATATTATGGTTGTTATTGTAAATTTATAATTTATAACTTTATGAATGCTATTTTGAGTTGATATATAGAGTTATTATTGTTTATTTGTGATAGTTTTATTTTGAAATGATGAGAAGGTTGTGATTTTATGGGCAAGGCAATTATTTGATAGGCTAAGCGGCCTAAAGCTGCCCAACCAACCCCACTCAGCCCAAACTAATAGGACATTTTGTGGGTAGGGCTGGGCATCAGGCTGCATTTTACAGCCCATTCATTCTTCGGGTTGGGCATCAAGCAGAGTCCTGCCTACCCAATCTAACCCATGTGTACCCTTAGTCCATATTCTAAAATACAAAGTCCTTCTTTTTTTTTTTTCCTTATCTATTTAATAATGAGACATAATAATAATATCAATCATCATTACGCATCAATACAAACAATTAAACAATTTTCCTCATAAGAAAATAATTAAACAATTAATACAAATTAATAATAAAGTACTCTATGATGGTGAATAGTAAAGTACTCTATTTCTAATTTATAAATTATATATATAAATATTGATATATTAATACTTTTATATTGAGTGATTAGTGATTACCCTGTGGTCAATGCTCACCTGACAGTTTTTCTTGTTTGTCTTATAAACCAAATTAACAAGAAAAGAAAAGCTCTCTCTCACACCCACACATTGCACTGGAGTCGGCTTCTCTCCTTTGAGAGAAGGCTCCTCTGCCTCTCCTTTGAGGCAAAGAAAAATCTGGACCGTTCAGATTTATTATTATTATTATTCTTATTTTTTATTTATATTTTTAAATTAAAAATGTATAAAAATTTTAAATTTTTTTTAATAAATATATTAATCAATCTGAAAGTTCATATTTAATATAGATGCTTTAAATTTAATATAAAAAATTTAAATTAACTTTTTAAATATATTCTGGACAGTGTAAATATATTAAAATAATTTAAGATTAATTTTAGATCATTTATATCAAATTTGAATTTTCAAATTAATAAATATATTTATTAAAATTTTTTTAGAATTTTTATACATTTTTTAATTTAAAAATATAAAAAAAAATAAAAATAAAAATAAAAATAATAAATTTAAATCGTTTAAATTTAACCTCTGTTTAAAGGAGAGGTAGATGAGGTTTTTCTCAAAGCTGAAAAGCCAACTTCCATTGGACAAAGGATTTTTTTTTTAAAAAAAAAATTACAAGACAAAGCCACAAAACAAATGAAAGGCCGGCCATAGCCTGATAGCCTGTGTCGTATTTTCAGCTTCATGGAGATCGAGCACTAACAAGAGGTACGGACAGCTCAGGTTTCATCATGAACCAACGTTTTAAAAGAGCTCCCTGATCTGCAAAAAATTATCAACTTCTCTTTCATTTTCTTGGCCCTGGAAATTCTTTTTGTTAGCTCAACCTAATTTTCGATTATATTCCCGAGAAAGATAGAAATGGGGGGCTTTTCCTTGTAATTATTCGCTCCTCCTGGAACAAATTTTCTTCCATTCATCTGCATTGAAGTTTCAGCATTCATTGCTGCAACCCCCTCATTGGAGCTTTGATTTTTCATCAATGCACCTTGCAATCTCGCAAAAATTTCCCGAACCCATTCTTCTTTTGTGATGCGGATCCCACATTGTAAAAAGTTTGTGCTTGCTTCCGTGAGTGAGATTTAGGGTTTCTAATCCAGCAGCTTGCTTCCCCTTTTCTGGCTTGTGCAGAGTTTTGTCCCAAGGGCTAGGTTAATTCTTTATGGGTTCAATCTAAACAAGCTTGTATAGATTTTAGCTACTCATCGCTATGCTGAAGCAATTTCTCAGCAGGCTTCCTCGGAAGTCATCCAAATCCGACTCCAACGAGTCAAATCGTGGTGATTCTTCTCATTCGAGCCCCTCGCTGGACACTTCAGCACGCATTTCCGGGAGGAGTAATCGATCAAACGGTGGGAGTTCTTCCGGTCGATACAACACTGCCAAACGCACTTCTTCGTCGGCAGTTTTTCCAGCGAGCATCGTGTCTGGGATCGAACCCTTAGTTCCTTTCAAAGATGTACCCAATGCGGAGAAGATGAACCTGTTTGTGAGCAAATTGAGCCTTTGTTGTGTTACTTTTGATTTTACAGACCCTGTTACAAATACCGTTGAGAAAGATGTCAAGAGGAAAACTTTGCTCGAACTTGTCGATTTTGTGGATTCTGGGTCGATGAAGTTTAGTGAACATGCTATCTTTGCTATGTGCAAAATGTGTGCCATTAATCTCTTTAGAGTTTTCCCGCCTAATTGTCGGTCAAATGGGAAGCGTAGTGCGGGTGGCGAGAATGATGATGATGAGCCAACATTCGATCCTGCTTGGCCACATTTACAGATTTTGTATGACTTGCTACTTAAATTTATTACTTCTTCTTGCCTTGATGCTAAGGTAGCGAAGAAATACTTCGACCATTCATTTATTTCGAAGTTGCTTGACTTGTTCGACTCAGAGGATCCAAGGGAAAGAGATTGCTTAAAGACAATTCTGCATAGGGTTTATGGGAAGTTCATGGTGCATAGGCCCTATATTCGAAAATCTTTTAACAATATCTTCTATCGGTTTGTGTTTGAGACGGAAAAACACAATGGAATTTCTGAGTTGTTGGAGATTTTTGGGAGCATAATTAGTGGCTTTGCTTTACCTTTGAAAGAGGAACACAAGATTTTCTTGTGGAGGGTTTTGATCCCCTTGCACAAGCCAAAATCCGTGGGGCTTTATTTTCAGCAATTGTCCTACTGCGTCACACAGTTTATGGAGAAGGAGCCGAAGTTAGCAAGCACTGTGATAAGAGGTTTATTAAAATATTGGCCAATAACAAATAGTCAGAAAGAGGTGATGTTCTTGAGCGAATTGGAAGAGATTTTGGAGGCAATCAACATGATCGAGTTCCAAAGGGTCATGGTTCCATTGTTTTGGCGGATTGGGTGCTGTATTAACAGCTTGCACTTTCAGGTACAATCTTCGTAATTTACATACTCCTGCGCTAGTTTAAAGAATTAACCCCATGATTAGTTGGTTACTTTCTGTACTTGTTTTTTTTTTTGACAGAAGTGCTCACATTTCAGTTATTGGCTTTCACGTGCATGATAAAATCAGCAATTAAAAGTCTTTAATTAATCCCAGATCACGAGCCTTTTTCTCATGCTAATGAACCATTCTTCCATCATTGCTATGTGTCATTTACATTGGATGTCCACGTTATAGGCAAAGATTCTTGACAAGGGGGCTTGATTTGCTGCTTTATGATGCTTAGGATATGCTTGCTATCATGATATACCTACATCACAATTTTGGCAAATTGAGGAGGACTGTGTTAAATAAGAGATGATATGGTTTTCCAATTTCGATGAGTTGTTTTACTATTGATCAAATTTTCTCAGGCTTGATGTTTTTGGGAAATAGTTTTGTTACGTGTGGTGAATTTGATACATGGATGGAATTTGCATGGTGGTCACTGGTCACTGGAAGTCTAATCGGTGCTTATCATAGGTTGATTATTAATTGGTTGCATGGTGGTCACAAAAGCTTGGTGTTTGGTTGGTCACGCACCAGATTTTAATTTGCATCTGGGCAAGTGTTTTTTTAACATCTCAACAGATTTCCATTAACTAGAAGGGGTCTTTTTGAATTGACATGTTGCTTCAGGTTCAAAGTCAAATCTATTGGAACTCTCAGGAGATACTTCTGTGCATGCGTTCTGTTAGACCGAGACTATTGGCCTTGTTCCCCCAATTGAATGTGAAAATAATGTTACACCGCAATTGATTCAGAGCTTTCCATATCTTTTTTTTTCCCTTTGGAAAAAGTAACTTGTCAATTTCCTTGTTGGTTGTGCTTCCTGATTTCAATTTGTTCTCTACTTTACATGTCTGTTGCTTTTTTGCTCCCTTTACACTGTAACTTCAACAATATTGAGGTTCAGTTGTTTCATTCGACATGCTTCTGGCACTCTGTCCTAGGTAACCTTCTAAAGGTTATAAATTTTCTTTTTAACTTGGAGTGTTGCAGGTAGCTGAAAGAGCCCTTTTCTTATGGAATAACGACCATATCATCAACTTGATTGCACATAATCGTCAGGTGATCCTTCCTATCATATTTCCAGCTTTAGAGAGGAACTCTCAGAACCACTGGAATCATGCAGTGCTCAATTTAACCCTTAATATTAGAAAGATGTTCTTGGAGATGGATGAGAAGCTCTTCATGTCCTGTCATTCTAGCTTTAAGGAGGAAGAGGCAACTCTAAGCTTAGCAGCTGAGCAGCGAAAGGAAGCATGGAAAAGATTAGAGCATGCAGCCAGTCTGCAGCCTGTAATTGGAAATACTGCAGTGTTGGTCTCTCCTTAAATAACCAGGGTTTCATGATTTCCCAGTCCTTTTCACTTTCTTCCTGTATGGAGGAAAAATTCTCCGCGATGAATGTGGGAATGGCTGTTGTTGGGCCTGCCATTTCTTTTCCCCTGCATTATATGCCTTCTGCAATCTGGCTTTCAGCCTGATGTTGTAACATGGTTTTGATTGTGACAGAGAGATACAATTTGCGTCCTCCTCCTGTAAGTGATGAAAAGGATCATGCTGTAGTGGATGGAATGATTTTCTTCTGTATAAGCTAGTTTCCAAAATCTTCTCAACTTGCTGTGCGTGCGAGCATCCGAAGCCAAGGCTATGGCAGTAGGTGAGAAGGCGGATTTGCAGCTTAGTTGATCACTTGATCTTTCATTAAATATGTATAGTGCTTCCTCGACTATCTAACACTCCTAATTGATACTCTCTCTCTCTCTCTCTGTTTTTTTTCCCCGGCCAAACCTAATTGATATTCTCTAACGGTTGAGTTTTGACCAAAGAAACGAAGACCCTTCTACTGTGCCTTTTCCACACATGTGAAAATATAGTGGTTCTCCTTGTCCTTGTTTTTCTTTTGTGTGGATGTCTATATTAGCATTCTGATCAGGGTGAAAAAAAAAGGCCTTTTATAAATGAATAAATAAAATATAAATAAATAATGATCTATTAAAACAACTTTAACGGTATAGTAACCAGTGATATCCCTATCACTTAGAGTTGAATCGTTTCCGCCTAAACCTGGAAGAGTTGGAGCAGCAGTACCCATTTTGGAGACAGTGTTGAAAGGAAGCAAAATTCACTGTCATTTAAATATCTGGCCAGTTTAAATAGGCTTAGTATTACATTTTGTGCACACTTAAGCGCAGTTCAGATGGTCGACTTTGGTGATCCTTCATCTTTATAGTCGAGGCTAGTCGTTTTCTGTTATGGCTTAGGTTATGTTGTTTTTTTCATTCTTTTTTATGATATGTTCAAATCTTGAATTCCGTAAAGAGAGATAAAGGAGGTTAAGAAAGATAAAAAAAAAATGCTTATAAAAACTGTTAAATGAGAGTTTTTGATTAACAATATTCTAAAAACTCAGTTAATAATAGACTATAATCTGCATAACTGAACTCTAGCATAAGGCTTCTTGTTATTTATATCATGTTCAACTCTAATCAAAGTCATTTCTTCCCTATCTTCCACTCCGTTAATTTTAGTCATTATATTTGTACTTTTTAATACACCTTTGAATTTGGCCTTCCATGGAAACCACTCTGGAAGGCGGAAGGCGGAAGGCGGAAAGCAAACAGCATTTCAGGGCTTCACTCAATGAAACGACATGTCGTTTGGGTGCCGGGTTTTACGAGACTGTTGCGTTGGCATCGTTCATCTGTTCCCTACAATTTCTGCTTCTATCGGCTTCTCTCCTTCTGAGCTCAAATGCTTTTCCATAACCCTCGTCATTTGGTCTTCCTAGTTCGTCCTCTGTTGCAAAGGTCAAAGCTTCTTCCATTCCTTAGAGTTCGAACACAACGCTTCTTTTCCCATTCGGCACAATCATGGCTATCTATGCCGGGTAACTCTATCATCGATTGGCCGTCACTACCAATCCAAGAACGCAACCCTGACCCGAACCCGAAATCGAATGCAGGCTCTAACTTCTCGCGGGATGATTTTTCCACCATTGCCACTCTCTTTGCCGATCCTTCTATCTCTCCGGGTCCAGCTCTGGATAATGCACTTGATCGGGCAGGAATTGAGCCGGATCCGACTCTGCTGCAAGCGGTAATCAATCATTTCGATTCTTCCCCCAAGTTACTCCACACGCTGTTTCTTTGGGCTCAGAAGCGACCAGAGTTCCAGCCCAGTGTGACGCTTTTCAACTCTATGATCAACGTTCTTGCCAAATCGAGGGAGTTTGATTCCGCTTGGATTTTGCTTCTTGAACGGATTGATAGCCACGAGGAAGCCATCTTCGTTTCCGGAGATACCTTTGCTATAATGATCAGACGTTACGCACTTGCAGGTAACATTCCATTTCAGAATTGTTCAAATGTAAATTTAGGCCGTATCGGACGTTTACTATCGTGTTTTTGTGTCATCGATTTAAGTTGCAACTGACTTTGTAGTCTTGCATTTTTCTTTTACACGTGTTCTTAGAAAATTCGAATTCGAATATGCCTGTAATCTATATCTTCATTGCGAAGCATAATCTAGTTTTTAAAATAGTTTGTATTTTCCAAATTATTCTTCTTCATGTTGTCACTTGTCTGTGTGGGGAAATTGGATGATGAGAGTGCTCTATTGTTGCTTGATCCAGCATAAGTTTGATTAATTAGAATTCCATATTTAACGACATATTTCAGGCATGTCACAATCTGCAATTCGAACATTTGAGTATGCTAGAAATTTAAAGCCAATTCTGGATTCGAACTCAGAAATGAGATTGTTTGAGATATTGTTGGATTCCCTTTGTAAAGAAGGGTCTGTCAGAGCAGCTTCAGAGTATTTCCTACGGAGGAAGAAGATGGACCCATTATGGGTCCCATCAGTTCGGATATATAATATTATGCTAAATGGATGGTTTAGATCAAGGAAACTCAAACATGCAGAGAGATTTTGGGCAGAGATGAAGAAGGAGAATGTAAGACCAAGTGTGGTGACTTATGGCACCCTTGTGGAAGGATATTGCCGGATGCGTCGTCTTGAAAAGGCCATTGAATTGGTTAGTTCTATGACCAAACAAGGAATTGAACCAAATGCAATTGTTTATAATCCAATAATCGATGCATTAGCAGAGGCTGGGAGATTCAGAGAGGCTTTGGGGATGCTGGAGCGCTTTCTTGTTTTAGAAACTGGCCCAACTAGCTCAACTTACAATTCTTTGGTGAAGGGATTTTGCAAGGCAGGAGATCTTGTTGGTGCCAGTAAGATTCTTAAGATGATGATAAGTAGGGATTTCATGCCCAGTCCCACCACCTATAACTACTTCTTTAGGTACTTCTCAAGATGTGGGAAAGTTGATGAGGGTATGAACCTTTATACCAAGATGATTGAATCTGGTTATACCCCTGATCGGCTTACTTATCATCTTTTACTGAAGATGTTATGTGAAGAGGGGAAGCTGAACTTAGCAGTTCAAGTCAGTAAGGAAATGAGGCACAAGGGATATGACATGGACCTCGCCACATGTACTATGTTGGTTCATTTGCTTTGCAAAATGCATAGGTTGGAAGAGGCTTTTGCAGAGTTTGAGAACATGATACGGAGGGGTATAGTTCCACAGTATCTCACATTTCAGAGAATGAACAATGCATTAAAGAAGCGAGGGATGATTGAAATGGCACGGAAACTATGCAGCTTGATGTCTTCTGTCCCTCATTCTACTAATTTGCCAAACTCATATGTTGAAGACATAGATGAAGCACATGCCCGGAGACAATCTATAATGCAGAAAGCCAAAGCATTTTCTGATATGCTGAAAAACATCAAGGACCCCAGAGAACTTGCCCAATGTGGAAGCTCATCAGAAAATGCTGTCTGCAGCGCTGAATGTTTGATGGATAATATTAAGAAGAGGATAAAGAAGCCATGAAGGGTTATTTTCTGCTATCTGATTACCAGCAGGAGCAGTAACAGTAACAGACAGTTTGAATATTTGTGAATCAGTTCACATTTATTCCACACAAGAGAATTAGGTACCTTCTCAATATATGTTCTACTCTAGCCATCCTGTTGTTAGTCAGTGGGTCAATAAACCGTTTCATGCTATTTGTTAACAACAGCATGTGCAAAAATGCAAACTCAGTGGTCTATGCGCGGCACAGAGTTTAATGGGAGCTAAATAGTGTCAGTTTACTGGCGGATTTGGCAGAGAATGAAGTTAAACGGGTCAGGATTTAGAGCGATGGATTATCCTGATAGGGCGATCTTCCTGGTTTTTCTTTCAACAAATGTAGGTAATTTGCTGCTGGGCCTGAGACTGGAGCTGGAGTTGGGAGAGCTCAACATCATCCGGACGGATAATTGCTGGTCAGTTTTCTCCAGATTTCACAGTACGTTGGAGTTCGTCATCGGAGTTCGCGGTAAGTTGCTTCGCTTACTTGTGTTTCATTTTAAGGTTGACTAAAATGCCAGTAATCTTTTGATGGATCAATGGAGAAGGCTCTCTAAGTAATGTATTGGCTATTTTATGTGCCCCTTCATGTTAAATGCTGATTTCTTTTTTTCTTTCTTTTTTTTTTAAAATGGAAATGGAGAATCACATTATAAACTTCTGGTTTTTTCCCTTTTGGTATATTCTTATTCCAGTGCAAAATTATATTAGGCGGATGGACTTTGTGAATCATGATCAGTTATTTTAATATATTCAGGGGTTTGGGAATTTTTTATTGAGCCGGAACAGTTGCTTTCAGCTTTGGGGCGGACCAACAAGTGAAGCTCTCTATTTGGAGGAAAGTCGCTGCACCATTGGTCTCCCATGGTCTGCTCAGTGAGGGATGATGGCATATAGTTTATTCAGGTCGGGACAACTAAACAGCAATTAAATTTAATTATTTTGAATTTATTTTTTATTTATCTTATTACATAACTGGGGCGGTCCTAGTGCAGAGCAATTTGGTGAAGTTTTTTATGTGATTTTCGTGGGGAAGAGTGCTTGGAGCCTCTATTATTAATTTATTTTGTTCGAAGAATAATCCTTCTTTGTCATAGCGGGTTCTATTAATCGGCTATAACCTAGAGAGGCCATCTATGTTCTAGATGTATTTTTGGCAAAGCACGAATTACTACAAATTAGCGGGCCGTTGGTGTCTATATCGCCATCTACATTGAGTCATGAAATGGCTTTTCATTATTAATATTGATTTTTTTACCAACAACATTATCAATATCTTTTTTGCATAGAACAACAATATTAATATCGATGTTATGCTTGGGGACCGTGACTTATGTGTAACTTTTTTTTTTTTTGGACCAACCACCAAGAATATTTTTTTCTTTTAAAAAATAAATGATTGAGATTATAAATTTAGGAAAGCATTTGGTGGCAATAAGTCAACCTAGGAATGGGATGTTTGTTGAATTTGGGAAATTGTAGTACATTTAATTAAAATATTTTAAATAATCTGAATAAAATCTTGTACGAGACTTTTTTAATTGATTTTATTCTTATAACGTAAAGCAAAATTAATTTCTTGTCTTATCTCTATTTACTATCATTAATATTAAAATTAATTTATATTTAATACAATATAAATGTTATGTTTTTATTGGATAAATTATAAATGACACGGTGTATTTGATCTATTTAAGAATTTCTTATCAAATCATACTCTCAAGCAATGTTTTTAAAACTAGATTGGATATTAAATTAGGAAGGTAAGCAAGTCACGGATCATATGGTTTAACTGAGTTGGATCAATAGTCAAACCATGTAATAATTAAATTAAAAAATTATATATATATATATATAATAATTTAAATATAAGAAATAAATATGAAATTATTATATAATTTAAAAATAAAATAAAATATTTTAAGTTTATCATGATTTAACAAATCATATGATATAACATAACATCAAATGATTAAACAAATTTGTCATTCTTTTAAAAAAATTTGATTAAAAACAAAAAAAATTTGAACAGTCTAGCTTTTCAAAATCAGATTCAGTTCTCAACTTGATTTCAATTTTTGATCTAACTATTGATGTAAAACAACCCAACCCAGCTCAACTACTAAAATAATTTTTACAAAGGTCGAAATAACCATCCAGTTCGATTTAATTTTTTAATCATTGCTCTCAAGCTTCTAGATTGTTATAAGTGATACCTTTTAAAGAAGACTTGTATACTTAATTTTCTATATTTAATAAGTTTTTGTTCAATCAAATTAAAACAAATGACTTTTAAAATGTTAATAATATTAATGAAAAGAGCTCATTGTAAAATAAAAAAGTCTACAAGAAAATTTATGTACCTGAAATTGATTAATAACATGTTTGGATTATATTTTAACTGAGTTTCGGATAGTTCAAATGTTTAAAGTCCATTGCAAAATTAAAATTCTTGTTTAGATTAAAAAAAAAAAAGTGGACGGGCATTGGGCCAAAAGAACATTTTCAAGAAGTCAAGTCTTGGAGCTTTTTAACGCAATGCTAGACTCTCTCTTTCCTTTATTCTCTCACCTCACCCAATACTTGTTACTCTTTGCATTGTCTTCACTTCAAGCGTGCACCAGTCCAGACTTCGTCGCTCATCTTCCTTGGTCAGTGTTGCTTGCCATCCAGACTACACTGTCCTTCTTCTTGCTTTGAGATTGTGTAGCCAAATTTGCATTCTTCTGGTTGCCAAATTTGCTCGTTTTCGCCGGATGTTTTTCGTTGGATAGAGTAGAGAGAGGAGGAAGGGGATGAATTCTTGAGTCTAACTGTTTAGGACTTGTTTGGTTTTTGTTCTTATTTTTTATTTTTAAAAAATGTTTTATAATATAGCTTTTAAAATTATTTTTTAAAACAAAACAAAATAAAAATTCATTTGATTATATTAATTTAAAAGAGTTTTAGAATTAAAGAATAAATTGATAGTGATGATTATAGGTGGTTAATGATGATGATTTATGATAAAAATTGATCAGCATAATTATACATTTCAATAATCAAATGTAATATATTTAAAAAAAATTAAAAAATAAAACAAAAACAATTTAAATTTTTTTTTATTTTTTTGATTTTTAAAACCAAAAAATGAAAACAGTTTTGCAAACATGCAAATAGAAAACACTTAATCAAACAAATTTTTAAAATTTTTTTATTTTCAAAAACAAAAAACAGTTTTTAAAAATAGAAAATAAACATGCTCCTAATTTTTCTTCCGTTTTTTTTTTATTTTTCTCTTGCCAAGAGAGAAAATATACCTTGATTTGATTCACTGGGGACCAATTGAAGCTGTTAACTTTATTTTTTATTAAAAAAAACAAAACATTTAAACTAGACACCTAGCCGAAAACAAAAGCTTTCAAAAAACATATTTTTTCGATAGTTTTCAATGTTTAAAGATTCTAACTAGTATATGATTGGCAAGAAAGCACGAAAATGTAAAAGAAGAACTTTTTTTTTGGAAATAGTTTATAGAAAATATCAAAATAAGCTTGATGAAAATATAGATTCTTTTTTAAAAAATTATAACTTAAATTTCAATATTTTTAAAAAGGTACTAATTTATTAAAAAAATATTTTTCAAAAAATTCATGCTCTTTTATACATTATACATGAGAGTTTATTTTCTTTCAAAAAAATATTAAAAATATATATCATAAAATTCATTTTCTTTTTTTTATCAGTATACATTTAAATTGATTTTTGAATCAATTTATCTAAATAAATGTTAATTATATTTTCTTATATTTGTAACTTCTTTTTTAAAAAATTGTAACTTTTAGATTAATATTTTCCCCTAAAAATGTCAAATTAGTCACGAAAATGTATACAAGAAAACTCATATTTATTTTTATCATTATATATCTCAGTTAGCTTTTAATTTAAATTATTTAAATAAGTTTTAGTTTGCCTAAATAACTTTTAAAAGAAAAGATATTTAAATATAAATTATGTTAAAATCACATATTTTTTTAACTTTAGTTTGTTAATTTTAGTTACAATTTTTTTAATAAATCAATTATAAATTTTTTAATCTAAACACACACCAAGTTAAATAAATAATTTTTTTAATCTCAATTATAAGCAAAAAAAAAATCAAATTTCCTTCATCTTAATTATAAACAGAACTACCCAAATTTATATGCACTTGATGACATTTTCATTTTTGCCCCTCATTCAAAATTCAAAATAGTAATAGTTAAAATATATACTTAATCTTTTAGCTTCATACAACATTTGATTTTACTCTTTTAACTTTGTAAAGTTAATTTTATCCCAAAAAATTTTTACATTAAACTTTTAAATATTAACAATAATATTAAATACTGATATATTAAGTTTACTTTTTTCAAAGTAACAATAATTGATGCAAAAAAGAATCATTTGACACTAACGATATTATGATTGAAGAACTAAAAAAATATTTTATAAAATTAAACGATTAAATTAAAAATTTATATAAAATTAAAAGATTAAAACTATACTTTAATTGTGTAATTCTAACAAAATGATTATAACTTACAGGGCTATTTGAAAAATAATCAATTTCAAATATAGTTAATAATAAGAAATAACTTTTTTAATAATTGTGACACAGTTTTAAATGCTCATAGATATATTTACCGCCAGGCAATGAAAAATAACAATGCACCTCCTATTATTTTAAATATGAGAAAAATTATCATGTATTTTTTATTTTTATTTATAAATAAGATTATGAATTTTAAGAAGCATTTATTACTTTTTTTTGAAGTTGTTCATCACAAACTCAATATATATTCTCATTAGACCAATTTATTTAATTTATTATAGAGATAGTTTAGTTCAATTTTTTTAATTTTAAACACAACTATGATAGTTAACCAATCTCTCTAATCAGTATAAATTTATTTTTTTCTTATATTTAAAAATAGAAGGAGTATAATTATATATATTCTCTCAATTCAAAATATAAGTAGTTTAAAAAAAATTAACTGGTCAACATAGTTTCAATTCTCATGAAAATATATATTATTATTTTTTACTCTTAGTTTCAATCATCAATGCATTTCATGAGAAGAAAGAGATAATTTTATACAGATATTTAGATTAAAAAGTACAGATGATAAAATTGAGAAATTTTTTACATGTATTAAATTATTTATATTTTGAATTAAAATTATTTAAAAAATGCTAATATTTTAGACAAGAGGGAGTAACTTTTTAAAATAAACATGAGAATGGTGATGAATCATGCATATTATTTTAAATCAAGAAGGAATAATTTAATTCGTCTATATAACTCATGAAGTATTTATCTTTTATTTTTATTAAAGTATTTCCTTTTATCTCGTTTTTAAATTAAATTTTAAATTATTTATTTGATCTCATTTATAAATTATAATATAATTTTTTAAGAATATTTGATATATATTTTTAAAATTATTTTTAATGAAATAAAAAAAATAATATGATATTACTTTTTAAATTTATTATATAAAGATATATTTAAAATTTATATACTTTTATTTTTTATATTAATATTAATAAAATTGATAAAAATAATTCATAAAAAAAATTTAGAAGTATTGTTTATCTTTCACCCCTGGTAAGAAGAAGTGACAAGAAAATTTGCCGGAGCCACATTACGCGAAGTTATTCAATCTGCCATAACATTTACTACTGCGATATGATAGGGTAAATACAGAATTCAGAATACAGAGAACAGTCTATTAAACAAAGCGGATGAAATGGACAGACGACTTTTTGCTTTTATTGCTTTCATTCTCTACCTCAAGGGGACCCTGATTCCTCCTTTTATTTTGCCCCTTTCTTTTACCTTTCGTAGAGATCGTGCTCTGCTCTGCTTTGCTCTCACTCTTCCCGTATGTGTGTGAGTGTGGGTGTGGAGTAGCAGCATCTTAGCTATGCTGAGCAAGATGGGTACCGGATGGCCATGCTGAGAATGGCACAGCATAACAATGGCAATCACAGTTCGAGCCAACAGTCAGTAAAAGCAGTCTTTCATGACTTTATGGGCATGAAGCCCACTGATTCTCCCATCGTTGCGGCCCCTAAAACCGCTGGTGCGAATCCGTCGGAGGCGTCGCCATCGTCGGTATCGGTCTCTGTTGGCGCCTCTTCCGGTGGTGCTCGTGGTCCCCTATCAACCACCTCCGATATCGCTTCCGGTGAGTGAACATGCGATCTTCGTCTGGCCTTGTAAAAGAAAAAAAAAAAAAATGGCCCATTGGCATGCTAAATTATACCCACGTACTACATGCATTTACTCTTTCTCAAGCATTTTGAAGGGCGGACTCTGCTTGAAATTTCAGTAGAAGCGCTGGGCACTTGAGATTTGTTTTCTGTATCGACTCTCCTCCACTGATGGACTGTACTCTCTGCCCCTGCTCTCTCTCGCACTATTTCGTTGTGGTTTATCTTCTGGTTGATTTGTTTAGCGAGATAAATATTATTAGGTTAGGTGGGTTCGGTTGGTTTTCGTCAACTCTGCATTCCCCTCTTTTTGTGTTTCATCTAGCTTTACTTTCTTTTCTTAAACAGTATATTCTTACTTTTTTCATTCTCAATCATTTATCTACTATTTTAGTTAGTAGGATAACTTACTTGTAAATACACTGTCGGAGCTGCATTCACTGCAGATGGTTAGAGACTCTTCAATTCAATCACTTTTTTGTTTACCTATTGAGGATAGCGGAAAGTCAGAAATTGAATGCTTATGTAGAATCTCTATGACTTGAACTGGTTTTTTGGTCATTGACATGCTTTCCAATGCCTGCGCATTTGTTAATGATGATATTTAATCCCCCTGATTTTTGTGTCATTAGATCGTCTTTTGCACTGGTTTTTCATTGTGCAAAATGGACGCTCTTAGTGCTTAGTTGTGCGAAGTATTTTCGGAAGCTTCTGTGTCTTGTATGGGTCTTACATGTGTCGACATTGACTTCAATGCTTAATTTCCCTCTTCCATTTGATAGAAAGACAGTTAGGAAATCACCTCGAGGGAGTCCCATTCTATTGCCCGAGGAGCGATCTTTCTGGCACTGAGATTAGTAACAGAATAGTAGGAAACAAGAGAAGTAATTCTGATTCCAGTTTTATGAGTTCCTCCAGAGATGCCTTCCAAATGGTTCCTGACTCTCTTCAAAATTTGCATTTGATGAAGGTGTGAACTATCAGATGGTCCTGTTCTCCTATAATCACATTTTATGACAGCTGAAAAATTGTTTTGCTCTTATCTCTCCTTTTAATTATTTTTTAGTTCTGCTTATTATATACAGATCCTCCGGAATGCAGCTGGAGGAGAGCAGCTTAGAAGGTCTAATGATGATTATGTGTTTCTTGGTATGCAGTCAAGGAAGCCAACTGTTGCTTCTCACATATATCAGCCTTCCATGGGCAGCAAGACTGATGTCAATAAATGGGACCGATCTATTCTCATGAATACTGGCTCTTCCATGCAACATCCCCCACATGGGGGTCAATTAGCATCTTTTGTGCACCAGATACCTTCTAACAAGAGCAGGGATGCTAATACTGGTCCTTCGTTTATTTCTCAATCTGCTGCTGATGAGGGATCTAGGACAGGAATGAAGAGCCCTGGGATCTTGAGCTCTATGAACACCACCACTGCTGCTTACGAGAAAACTCTGTCTGCACCTGGCAGAAGCAGGTCAAAGCCAGTGACTGGTTTAATAGACCCAGAATCTTCCATGCCTCCAAGGTAGCTTTTATAAACAACTGTTTATGCCCTCTGCACTTTCCTCCTATTTACTTTAAAAAGGAGGCTGGATGTTTATGTGTTTTCTGGTATTGATTGCAGTCAACAAGGGTTAGCATCTGCCAGCTGCCAGATGACTATTTTTTATGGAGGTCAAGCTCACGTTTTTGATAATGTACACCCCAATAAGGTTAGGTATTTTGTTGTTAGCAATATATATATATACTTACTGCATTTAATGTTACATGATCTATGAAAAGGTTTATAATTTTAATCGTAATAGGAAAAATGTGCTTTGTAATTTACTCAGATCCATCTCTGTGAGCGTTTTTTCCTCTATTAGTGAAATATTGAAGGCAACAGTATCTTTTGAGCACCAAAGCATGAAAAGGTTTGAGCTCTGTGAGGAAACTGGTGTCATGGTATTGTTGACATGACTATACTTAGCTAATTTATGCACCATGATGCCTGTGCTGAGTATACAACTGCTGCTTAAGGAAGATAGGGCACCTGATATTGCACTTGCTTAGTATTTCATACCAATTTAATATTACCATTATAAATTGTTATTTAACTCATTACATATTTTTGGTTACCACCTGCATTAGGTGATTTTTTTTTTTAAAAAGCAACTGAATATATGTCTTGCCGTACACTTGCATACAGAAAATGTCCTTCTGGCCTAGGACAATAAGAACAAATTCACTTATTTGAATGGAGCAGAACTTTTGCAAATGGACTTGATTTCTCAAGCTGTTTGCAACAAACTTTAAGTTGTCAAGAGAACTTTGGGGCCTAGTTTTGACTGTAGTTGGACTCGAAGCTGATCTTCCAAAAAGAAGTTAAAGCATTTAAGTCCTTATGCTATTTTATTATGGCTGAAGCATAGATGTACTATGTGAATTGGAGAAAGTCCAGTGGTCTCTGTATCTGGATTTTGGTGATAATTCTTAGTGAGAGATGGGTGAGCGTTTATATGCTCATTCTCCTGAAATGATAAGCTAACAGATATCAAATGTTTGGTGATTTTGCTTAAATTATGTTTAGCTTTTTGTATGTTGGTCATGTCTTTTCATTTACATTTTGTCATTGACGTCAATGTGTTTACTGATTTGGCAGCATAAGGTGTTCTGGAGTGCTACCTTTTATTTAGTTGTTTCACCATAGATCTGTTTGGACATTGCTACGGACTTGTGACATGGCATGTCTGTTCACTTGCATTGACTTTTAAGGATATTAGACCATAGTTGTTGTCGCGTGTTTAAACAGGCGAGAATTATAAATTTGGCACCATGTTAATTTAGGCAAGATATATCTCACAGTTTGGAATCGCATAAGGTAATTTATGAAGGTAGTAGCAGGTGTTATATGCTGTACCAAGATGCTTGGATGCAAAGCATACTGTAAGTAGGGGAAAAAGAAAAATTTGTTTGCTGAACCTCCATCATTCTTTCTCTCTAGTAGCAAATTCAGTTAAAAACTAGAAATAAGGTCTGCTTGCTTGTCCAAAAGAAAAAGAAATTGTTAGTTCAGGAAGTTTTTAGAGCTTGAAGAAAGTTACCTTTTTGGGATAATGAACTATTGGGAACAATTTTGGATAACTGATCAGAGGTTTGTGGCTCCAAATTTTTCCCAATTGATCATGGCTACATTAAGGCAGCTTTATTACCTTCCTCCTATTTTTCTGTGGATTTCTTAGTGGCAGTTTGATACCCATGATTTTTTGTATTGTTTCAATATTTCCAATGCATAGGCTTGCTGTGTATCTCCCGACAAGTATCAGCAGAACGCACTGTTTCTTGCAACGCATGCACCACAGATGATTTTTCTGCTGCTCAATATTTAGTTCACTGACAGAATTTCGTGACATCTTTGACAGAGATATCTGGAGTAGCATTTGTTTCTTTCTTCAACATCACCTTTTGCCTTGCTTCTTCATGCCTCACTTAAGTGAAGGCTTCAATGGTTGAAGGAATGGTATTTTGAGCTAGTATCCTTCCACTAACATCATTGAGACTTATTCAAGCCAACCCGAAATTCATACCTTTTTTTCTTTCTCCATCCCTATCTTGGAAGGAATACAACATTCATGAACTTTCCACTCCTCATAGTTTGCCTCAGGTTCCAGCCAAGCCTTCATTTCCACATAATAGTCATTCACATCTCTCACCTTGTTTCATTTGCCACAACAACTTAGTGTTGTTTTTGAAGACTTGTGAGGTGTTGTCTCCATCAGAAAAAGCTTTACACACAGATGCCCAGACATCTTCTGTGGTGCCAGGAACATGAAGGTGTGATAGATTGAAGGTACCATTAAATTTGCAAACCATGATGCAACCGGCAAGTTCTCCTGTTTGCCAACACAGATAGGCAGCAGCGTGACTCAGTCAGTCATTCTGGCTGCTTGAGCTTTGCTGGTAAGGTATCCCATCTTATCCCTGCCTTTGATGGCAAGCCTCTTGGCTCGAACCCATTCACAACATTTCTTCTCGTCTAACTTCTTGGCTGCAAGTTGGAAGGTGGAGCTGTCCAGACCGGAACCCAGAGTGTATATGGTTTCAGTTGGCCTCGCACTTGACTCCTTAATCAACTTGCTATCAGATGTATCCCCCATTTTCAGTGAGCGTGATTCTAGTTGGATCTGTTCTCTAATGCCATGTGGGTTTATAGAGTTGGAAGATGAATCTTTATTCTTTATGTATTCCACTGGACACAGGGATTCACATATATACACCGAGAGAACAAAAAATCAGTGGCTAAATCCCTTAATAATCAGCAATATAATCCAATACATCAGATCAGCACAATGCTGGGATCCTGATATAATTAGAGGTGACTAGTCCCTGATTATAGGGATTTCTGTAGAAATCTGCTTGCAATGCATTGAAATGCTGATTGTATTTTCTTTGGCACTGCTTAATAACTCTGAAATGTCAACTGTTAACCATGCCCATGTGTTGCCGATTCTTGAATTGACTTGACTTTGCAATAGTTCTCGCGCTCGAATTTTGTGAATTGATTCCTTTTGCCCTTTGATGTCTGGTAAAGGCAGTTGCAGAAGGTTTTGATTGGCTCCTTATCTTGAGCTTTTGCGATGCATAATCATAATTTTATGTTCATTGTTTAAAAGTTCTTGGACTTTGTATGTATTTGTTTAAATGTATTAAAAATTGCAATTTATATATAATTATGGTCCATTATGCGACCCGTTTTTGGTAAATTATTCTGCTTTACAGGAAGTCTTGGGTAATTTTACTTGATACCCATTATCTCCCTGTGTACTTAGCCATTTTTGTTGATATCATTCATCTCACTTGGCCTTTCACTCGTGTTAGTCGAGCCTTCAAAATTTCAGCATAAAAGTTTAAACGTAACAGCATTTAATGAATTTAGTCCTTCCCAGATAGGCAGAATTGTTGCGTGTTCATATTGTATGACTTGTGCAGGCAGAAATTATAATGGCTTTAGCTGGGTCAAATGGGGGATGTTGGTCCACAACATACTCCCCAAAACCTGCTGTGAAGCTCACTAATGACAGTAACAGGTTGTGTGGGGATAGTGAAACTGGTACAGTGAGTAAGATCACACCCCCACAGGAGCCTCATGGCAGAATATCTTTCGCGGGTGCTTCTAGTCTTGCCATCAAATCTGGCGATCGATTGTCTACTCAAGCAGGTAACTCTTCAAACACAATCTTTCTTCTTGTCTTTTGCCTTTTAAACTGTCCAATTTGTTTGTGATTGGTAAAAAATGGTTGTAGGGGCACGTCAGGGAAGCGTTGCAGCCAATGAAGATGTCAGGAATTCAGTTAAAGCAGCAGATCCCCGTTGTGAGGACAAAAGGACGCAATCACATTGAATCTGAGTCTATACTCTGTAACTGTTGTCGGTACCCATTGATTATAAGCCCTGAGGAGAACAGAGATTGCTCGTATTCTGAATACTGTCTTGATTTTGTTAGACTGCTCTTACTCTGAAATGTTGGTTTAGTATATTGATCGGCGAGAGTACGATGGCAATCCAATGATAGTTTAAATGGGCTCAACAGCCATATCAGATTCACTCTCAGGTAAAACTTACGTAGTCGATGATATCTGAATCTTGAGGTTCCCAAGACCTCCTTTGCCATTTTTCCATTGCTGTGAAAAATTGGTGCAGTCAATAGTTATATAAAAGTATATTAAGTTATACTATTCATAGGTTATGTTCTCATGTTTAATCCAACTAGCATTTACTCCCCTTCTGACGCACGGGAAGCATGGTGCTTTAGGAATTGAGCACGATGCATATTCTCAAAGCCAGGTTGTAATCACCATTTCATAAGCAATAGCCTACTTTAAGTTTGCAACCATAACTCATGTATTGGCATTGATTCCCATTAAGTGTCATTAAGTAAATCATCCCATACACGATATTCAAAGAATTCAATGGCAGACTAAAGATGCGGTACATGAAGGTGCAAGTTGGGGATTCAGTTTCAATCTAATTCATGAAATATCTCCTTGTACACAACATTTGAGGTTGTAGACTTGGGCAAGTTGTACTTGTCGTGTGTCAAAATCTTCAAGCTTTCGATGCTCCTAACTCAAGAAATTGCAACATATAATTGCTCATATGTGAATATTGGTTTTGGCATGTATAGACTTACATGATGAAGAGATTGACCTTAACTCTTGTTAATTGTCATGGCAAATAAAAAATTAATAAGGAATTGTCTTATTTGCATTCGAAATGACTGCCTATTTTTGGAAGGATTCATATCTATTCGATGCATGAGTATTTTTTTTCATATGTTATGGCTTTAATGACACTTGTCCCAAATCTAGTTATCCTTGACCTACTATTGTGTCATCTCGAAGTTTGGTCAACGTTTTTTTTTTTAAAGAATTATTGGTGTATCAATTTTCAAGATTAACTTGTGTAAAGGTAACCTTGCCCTTATAATGGTATTTAAAAATTTAGTAAAATACAAGTCATCAAAGCTATTTACATTTTGTGTTGATTTGTAAATTATATCACAACTCAAGAATTCAGTTGGTTTATCAGGTAACAAAGAACATAGATAATATTCATGTTATTAATTGTTTGAATAGTAAGTGCAAGCATTGCTCTCTCATTGAAGTATGTATTGTTTAGTAAGTTATCTAATAAATTTGTATATATTGCATTTACAATTGCATGCAATGGATTAACGAATTTTGTTATTAGGGGTTAATATCAATTTTAGCTCTTCCGTCATGTGGTAAGCCTAAATTTTGGGTACCAACATCTAATAGTCATTTTGAAAAATTTCTTATCTTGATGTCATCTATTTGCAATGACTTTGGAGGTTGCTTAAATTTTTATTTTGAAGCCGTCGCCAACATTTGTAGTATTTTTTTTTAACTTGATTTGTCATTTATTTTGAAGTTTAAATTTCTGTTACCAACATCTAATAACCATTTTAAAAAATTTCTTAGGTCACTCAAAAAGGAAAAAAAAAACATATTGGATATAATTTTTATTTTCAGTCTTATTTTGATTAAAAAAATCCTAATACCCTTTAAAAAGAACTTGCTTAAATTTTATTCTTGACATTTCCATGTCCATTGACCATTATTGATGCAAGCTCATGTAGCTCGAATGCCGGCTGAAGCTCTCTCTGGACAAACCTGAGCATAATTAAGTGTTTATTATTAAATTCTATGATAACATGGTCATGTTGATCCTTTCCCCTTTATTATTGGATATTGTAGTATTTGGTTCCGTGATGGAAAGACGGAAGAGAAGACAGTGGGTGTCGACATAATTAAATATGAACTTCGCCTTTTATATAATTAAATATAATTGACATATTTAAACATATTTAATCTTTGATTCTCTTTGCCAAATTATTAATTTAAATTCAATAACTGTATTTAATAGCCAAATATTCATCATGAACTGTTAAAATTTAAATTAATAGTTCTAAATTTATATTCTATTTGAGATTAATTAATGAGTTAATTTATTTAAATTGTTAATCTGAATTTTAACAACTCAAATGATACAGGTGTTTAATACCTAAGTACCGTCATTAAATTCAAATCCAATCATCATGGGCTTTGCTTCTCCATTCCACATTTAGTGAAATATAATAGCTTTAAAATTAAGTTTACAAATTCTAATCTAAACACATGCTAAGACCTTGGATTTATGAAGTTGAGATTCCATTTTATGTGAAGGAGAGGAACAGAGAGTCGGTACCGACGTACTTCTACTTTCCTTATGACTTTGAATTTAAGCTTAAAATATGCACACCATTGATGATTTTGATAATGAATTTTATTTGACTTTGTAATTGCTTTCATTCATTTAAATATAATTCTTTCAGGAACCACCGACTATCGTTTGCGTTTTACACTCCCAGCATTCCCCATTTGCTCTTACATTCTCATTACGTTTAATTATTTGTGCCTAGAGTGACATCAAATAATGGGGGAAAAAAACAGAGAAAAAGAAAGAAACAGTGATTTTGTTGGTGAAATAACAAAAATAATTACTGTTAAATAATAAAATATGATAAATACTTACATCTTGATTTTTGTGTAAATAAAAAAAATACCACTTCAAACCACTACAATCAGTGGAAAGAAGTTTTAAAAAAATACAATGTGGGTGCCACTGATTTAGCCTATTTTTTTTAATTATTATTTCATCTTTTTGAAAGGCAATAGCATCTCCTAAGGGTTTGGGTTGACAAAATTAAGTCGGTAAATTTATAGTTCTACGAAGTACTGGAGTATTTTTAGTGGTTGTGTTGGACCAAAACAAAGTTGTGTTTTATTATTCATGTGCTTATTTATTAATTTTTTCATGTAGAATTTTCTTACAGAATCACGTCAATATATTCAAAAAGCTATCTATAAACTTTTCAATATATATATATATATATATATTCTGTGCCCATGCAATCTCAATTTCAAACTTTCAGGCAGTTGTATATATCAAAAAAATTCAGTCTTGTAATCATAGAGCACCTCCTAATTTCTACATTCAGAGTCTAATTAAAGGAACATCTTTGATGCGTTTCATACATGTGAAAACATATGATCTGCCACAAAAAGGAATCATCTTTCCTCGCATTTCCACGATAATGGTCAACTTTGATAGGTTACGGAATTATCATATTAGGTTCCTCCGCTTGTACTTCTTTTTTCTTATATATATATATATATAATTTTTTGAAATATATATCTTTCGATCTCTTTTTAAACTAGAAGTTACATTGCGTATTGGTCTAATTTATAATTTTCAAAATTAAAACGCCTTCCTTCAATAGAGCTGCTGATAAAATATCCTAATATTTAGGTGAAGAAAAATTTGCCATTGTATTTGTTCATGAATAAATAATGAATAAATTAAAGCATAATTTAATGTAACGAAAACAAATTATTTTTATATAACTATCTTATATTAAATACTACATCTGTCTTATTAAACTTTGCATTTTTATTTTCATTTGTATGAAACAATGTAGTCTTTAAATTGGTAAAGGATACTTTAATTAGAATATTAAAATTACACGAAAGAATGAAGCTGGAAATAAAAGGGGGGAAAATCTATCTAGTTTTAGTCAAACATGGAAAACTAGTCAAACATGGAAAATGAGAGTGCGATTAATGCTTAATATTTTAATTCATAATGCACAACTTTGAACAATAATTTGAAATTCTTTGTCTCGATCCATCATTCATTACTTGACTAGAGTCTCACGACGTATATATATTTCCCTCGTTCAAATAATTTCGCTTTCCATCTTTTAGACCTGCAGAAAAAGCTCTGCACAAATCTTGTCGACCTGAAACTCCTACACATTATTCAACCACAAATGTCTGTCATTTTATGTTATTATCACACACGTTTTCATACCCATTATGCATACAAGAAAAGACTATAATAATCACATTATTCATTATTCATTATTCATAACTCATAAATAATATCGAATTTTTAATAAATTTAATATTACATGTTACATATTGATATGATATAAATATAATATAACCCCTTAAAGCATTTCCACTTCAACTTTTTACCAGTCTTTTTAAGACTATCTCATGCAAAAAATCTTCTCTGCCAGAGGCAGCCTTCAATAATATATTCAATTATATAAAAAATATGGTCCACTCACATAATTTTCCAAGATTTCCCCAGATCTCTGTGACTTTTCCAAGCACAGATCCATGATCATCAAATTGTTCAAAAATATATACACGGAACAAATCCTTCCAAAATTTTGAGTTTTAGCACATGTCCAGAGATCGTGACCTCGCGTGCGTTACAGGTTAGCATATGGGAAGAACAAATGGATTTTTTTAACATCGAACACTTGTAAGTTTTCTGTCCCATATAGACTGATCTCATGGATCAGGCTGTACTCTAAATCTAATTAACCTATTAATTAATCTTCCTTCGATACCATCCCTCACCTATTTTTTTATTTTCTCTCTGCTAGAAGACAAAGCTCGGCCAAATTGCATTGTGTCCGCAAAAGCGAAAAGAAAAACAAAAGCGATCCCATATCATTTTCTTTTGTTGCCCCGAAAGCCCTCATCATGGAAAAAAGAAACAAGTCTTTGAGATGCCACACAACTTTTCTGAATCGTTTGTTCGTGCTTTTGTCTTATTCAAACTTTGCTCTCTTCCAAAACCATAAACCGACACCACAAATTCCAAATAGCCAACCTCACCCAACGATATCATTTTAACCTAATCCCCCCCTCCATACATACATACATACATACATACATACATGTTTAATCAATAAACGCACATATAAATATATTATATCGTACTTGAAGCTCTAATCAATTAATCTATCAATCTAGCCAAGCTAGAAAGATGGCTAGTACTCTGTCTGAAGCGTATAGAGACCACCCGCAATATCTTCATCATATTATACCCATAGACTTTTCTTCAGTCCGGAGCCTACCCGATTCCCATGCATGGCCTCAAACTATGGACGGTGCTGGCCGTTGCTCGGCGGATGACGACGATGAGGAAGGATCCGGGTTGTCGATACCCGTGATCGATCTGATGGATCCGAATGCCGTGGAGCAGATAGGGTTCGCATGTGAGGAGTGGGGTGTCTTCCAATTGAAGAACCATGGGGTAGGGTTGAGTCTTCTGGAAGAGGTAGAGGCAGAGGCAAAGCGACTCTTTGCCCTGCCGGCGAATCAAAAGCTAAAGGCCTTGAGATCGCCGGACGGAGCCACCGGGTATGGTCGAGCAAGAATATCGCCTTTCTTCCCTAAGTATATGTGGCATGAAGGATTTACAATCATGGGCTCTCCTTTCCACGATGCCAACGAGATTTGGCCTGATCACTGCGCACCGTTTTGGTATGTTCTTCTCATGCACTTTCATGCACGTAGGTTGATTATATTCATGAATTAAGCTTGAGTAATTCTTTTTAATACTATCTTAAGTTTTTATATGTTATATATATAGGCTTAAGTTTATGTTTTTGGGAGAGTTGTTTTCTGAGTTTTGTTTTTCTATGACGTACCGGGGCTTTTAACTCGGGTGTTTGGATCGATCAGATGCATGTGGGCAGAGACTAATCTTTTTAAAAAAATGAATTTTGTTTGCATTGGACAGTGTCTTTACATACTAAACAAATGCTATACTCACCAGTGATCTCACCAAGTTAATATATATGAATGAAATGAAGAAGAGAAGAAAAAAGAAGACTCATTCGTTTTGTCCTTATACGCAATATTTTTCTGTTGAACTGTTGCGCATATCGACGTAACCTCCTGAATATATATATATGGTGAGAGTTGAGGATAGATATTGTTAGGATATTTAGCTTGAGCCGTTGTCCTTGAAAAATTAATGAATGTTAAGTAGCCAAGTTAAACATCTTCTAAAACCATCCACACCCCACATGCATGCTAGAGAGAAGCTGAGGCATGGCCCCTCAAACAATTCTCTCTTGTATGTATTAGTTAATATTAATCTCTCCCAAGAAAGACTTCACCATAATTAACAAAAACGAATATGAACTAAAAATCAGTTCAAAAGCTAATTTGAAATTCATGAACAAAGCATTTTAATCACTCGGATTTCAATACTACATGATAAAACCATCATTAGACAGTAATGAAGTGTTTGTTGGCAGTGAATTGATGGAAAATTATCAGAAGCAACTGAAGGTGCTGGCGGAGAAGCTAACACGCATGATGTTGGGATTCGTGGGGATTTCGGAGGAAGAAGCCAAGTGGGTGGGGTCAAGTGGCAGCACAGGAGCGGTTCAGCTGAACTACTACCCGCAGTGTCCCGAACCGAACCGGGCCATGGGTCTGGCCCCTCACACGGACACATCGGTCCTGACCATACTCCACCAGAGCCAGACCAAGGGCCTGCAGATCTTCAAGGACCGAGTGGGTTGGGTTCCGGTGCACCCGGACCCGCGTGCGCTCGTGGTGAACGTCGGCGATCTGCTTCACATAATATCAAACGCGAGGTTCCCTTGCGTGCTTCACAGAGTAACAGTGGATAGGGTTCAGCACCGGTACTCGGTGGCTTATTTCTACGGGCCACCTCTGGATTACGTTTTACTATCGCCTTTGGCCGAGCAAGCACGTTTTCGTGGGCGTCACAGTGAAAGAGTATATCGGGATTAAGGCCAATAATCTAGGGAAAGCACTCTCCTTGATTAGCACAAATTAATTAAATTAAACTAATAATCGTCTCATCATCTTCTTTACTTATTTCTTGATCTCGTCCCCTTCACTGCTTTTTCTTCCCTTTAGCTCCTTTTCTTTGCTGTCTCTCTTTTAGTTATATCCATTTGACTCGGACTCTTTAATTTGTTCATCAAGATACAATGAGTTAGATTTTCTATCTTCTCAAGTTATATTAGCGGGTAATAATTAATATGCCATAGACATTAATTTGATTAAGGTCAAATGGATAAGGTTATCCTTTGTGGTCATCACAGCTCAGCTTTTATACACAAGGAGTACTATATGGTTTTTTCAGTTTTTGATCTTCTTCTTGTGGACCAAAAAGTAGAAAAGCTTTAGTTACAGGATTAATTCGGTAGCCACTAGCTAGCACTGAGGTGGGTGTTTTTAAATTAAAAAGAATTATTGTATGATATGAAATAATAAAGTTTAGCTTTTGTTTTGTTTAATAATTTCATCGTACATTTGAATGACCTCCCAGCACGTTCCCCCTTTATTTTTGCTGCTTTTCGTTGAAAGTTATGATGACGAATAATATTCTCCAGCATAAAATATTTCTAAATTTATTTATATTCGCATTATAATTATTACTTTTCTTTTCTTTATTTAAATTACCCTTGTCATCTTTGCATGTCTCCTGCTTATTATAAATTCACACCTTAGTTTCTCTCATTTGTGTTGGCAGCTACATTCCTTGTTTGAGTAAAAATTAAATAGGGGCGCACTGACGACGCAAGTGATAATTAAGGGCTGCAGATAATTATTTAGGACGTGTTCATTATTTCAAAAGGCATACATGCATTATCACAATTCACAAGTACTGCAATTAACTCATGATTTGTACATAACATACATGCTATGCATGCGCGCGCGCGCGATTTTAACCTTACAAAAACATTGGAAATGAATTATATTTATTTTTTTTAGAACCATCATAGTTTGCTCAATTACGTGATATTGTTTTGCAAGAATCATATACCTGTGCGAGTTAAAAAGTTCCGGGTTGTGTTCTTAGCCACAACCGACCTCTGTGTGCGTGCGTGTGTGTGTATACACACTCCGAATTTGAAACTCCTAGTTTAAAATAATACTCCTTCTCATCTTAAAATAAAATGAATTATTGTTATTGTGTTTCATTATTGTTTTGAGGGAGTTTCGATTGATAGGAATAATTTGACAAAAATTAAATAGATAAAATAAAATGAATTAATGCCTTACATTTAAAATAAAAAGAAAAAAACTTATATATTTAGTCTTGCATGGACTCAAAATATTTATTTTCTATTAAATCAAAACAAGTGTATTATTTATAAATTATTTATTTTATGATAAATTTTTATTATGAATATTATTAATAACCAACCTAGGTAATTCTCCGATATATGCGAAGTAATAACTTACCATATAAGCCTTTTAAAACCACTGGGCATAGTTAAACATTCCCGATTCCAGTAAATTAAAGCATGCTCATTTATCCTTGTAATTGTAGCCCCTGGGCCCTGACTCAATATTTGTGATTATAGCCTGATGGAAATAAAACTCCATGCACATAGGTATATTTGAAATGGTATGCTGACGATGAATTAGCGTACATTTGCTTGTAATCATGATCTAAAAGCCACATTCTCATACAAAAAGAAAAAGAAAAGAAAGGTTGAATTAATGGCATGTGATGAAGTACATTTCGCTGGCTCCATAATATTGCGTGATCAATTCAACTACGTTCTTGGCTTCTTGATTGGTGGCTATTTCAATATTAGTGAAGATAGGCGTATGGTGAAACACAAACAGTGATTGTGTATTGCGGTAACAAGAGTACTGCGAGATGCGTGCATCCTTACAGTCAAATTGTGAAAATAAAATAAAATTTATGAATATAATGTGACTTTTCCAAAATATAATAATGAATCGAAAAAATGTAACCTAAGACGATGAAATTGATGACTCATGGACAAAACTTTACAATAATGTTGCCAAACTTCACAGTTCTAGATAAGTACTTGGAGGCTTTTTTGGCTAATATCAACATCGCATTCCATATCTTCGAATCAGATGGTAATATGAAATATAGAGGGGGGAAAAACTGCATAAAAAATGATAATTAAAAACCTCATAATAAGATTAATGTTAAATAAAGATTTTTAAAGATTTCTAGCACTAAAATAGAATATAAATACTGAATTTTGGAATTTTAATCACGAAGGGATCCTAATTTAATATTAATTTTTAATGACATTCTTACTTGTCATTCTCTCAAAATATATTGCATAATTTTTAGGGAGAATTTTATTAAAATCCCCAGGATATGATATAATTTCAAACAATACTCAAAAAATTCTAAAATTTTTCTGTAGGTTTAGAGGGTTGAAATGAAATAAATTCTCTTAATTAAATGATCAAAATGTCCTTCAATTAAAATTAGCATTTTTGAAATAGCTAGTAAAATTATAATTTTTACATATAATATTAATAGAATAACAAATCAAATTATAGGCTTTACAAGTAACATTACTAGAATAAATATAATTTCTTAATATTAATTGTAAAAACTGTAACTTGACTTGTAGTTCTACTAATGTTACTTCTAAAAATCATAAGTTAACTTGTTATTATATAATATTACTTGTAAAAATTATAATTTGACTTGTTATCTTACTAATGTTATTTGTAAAAGCTATAACATTACATGTCATTTTAGTTATATTACTTATAAAAACTATAATCTAATTTGTTATTATGATAACGTTACTTAATTATAAATATCATAACTTAACTTGTTATTCTAATAATATTATTTATAAAAATTATAATTAATTATAATTGAAGGATATTTTAATCATTTAATTAAAAAAATTATTTCATTTTAATATTTCAAGCTTGCACTAAATTTTTAGAATTTTTTAGATCCCATTTAAAATTATGTCACATCTAAACAAACTTTAATGAATTCTTTCTAATTTTTATCATGCTGGCATTATTATTTTCTAAAATAAAAAAGTGATCTAATCGTTTCATTTTTTTTCTATTTTATTATTTACTAGAATATCAATAAATATAACTTTTTTAATAGAACAAGGTCAGAAGACATCAAATCAATGTAATAACGTCAAGCAGCAATAATTAGAAGAGACAAAAAAATTGAATAGTTGATTCTTGAAGGTATATCAGAATGTGTGGGGTGCTAGGAAGGGGTTTTCATATCAAACAAATTAAAGCAGGGAGATTAAGGTAATAATGAAGATGGATCACCAGAATTAATTAGTCAAGTTGGAAAGTAGAGTTATATATAAAAGGCATGATAGGGCCGGTCAACCACGCATGCATGAATTTCAATCTTAATCCTTCACCGTCATCACTTTAATTTCATATATAGCTAATATGCCACACTTTGTAGGCTCTTTGTTTAATTTTCAAAGACGTACGTGTCTGTGTTTCTTGATTCGTTGCATTTGTATTTATAATTAGCCTAACAAGACACTACTAGAGGTATAACATATGCGTGTGTGCAAGGAAGAATAACAGTTAGGTCCTGAACGCTGAATTAATAGTACTTAAATTTTTTGATAAATTTTTTTAAAAATAAATTAAAAATATTAATTTAAATACTTACAAATTCAAAAATTTTAATTGTAAATAAGTATTTAAGTATCAAATATAATTTTTATATTACAATAAAAATTTTTGTTTGTAACTATTTAAATTGATATTTATAATTTATTTTTATAAAAAATTTTATTAAGAACTTAACTATAATTAATTTACTTCTTTTAAGACCTAACTATCATTCTTTCTATATAAAAATTAAGATAATTATAATCAATCAAATTAAATCACGTACATGCGTTGGATGGTGCTATTGAAGATCGAATAGGAAGGAATGAGGCTTTGGAATAAGACAAAGAGTTGGCTGTCAAATGACAAAGATTGACCCTTACTAACGTATGTTACTCTTAGTGAAATGGATTATAAGCTCACTTAATTAAGTACAGAATCTGGAGTTTAAGTTTGTATGTATGGCTTTAGAAAATGTTTTTTTTTCTTTTTTTGTAAAATGGATCTTAATTAATAAATAATTAAAATGGAAGCAATTAGAATTTGGAAGAGAAACAAAGACATTTTGCCGTGGCTGCTTTTTACCAATGACAATGTTTTCTTTTTTGGGATACAATAGAGGGCTAATGTCACGGGGCTAGTCTTTCGACCCGTGCGGCACTTAGACAACCTTCATTGGAAGTTGCTAAATAAGCCTAACTCATAGAAAAGGAGAATGCTTGGCTAAGAAGAGGAAAGGGAAAGCTTGAAGGCAAAGGAGAGTAGAGAGAGTTTGGAGAATGTGAGAGTTCTATAACTTTGAGAACTCAAGGATGATTTACAAATGAGGAGGGGTGAGGTATTTATAGGCCTCCCCTTAGATCTAGAATGTTCCCACCTCCTTAATGAACGGTGGAGATTAAATCTATCCTACGGTTACAATTGATTCTCTAGAATTCTCTCAACAAATATCTAGATATTTAAATGGAAGAATCTAGAGACAATATTAAAATATTGAAGCTAGAGTTGTGTAGACTTCTCTAGAATGTTCTTGCACTCTCTAGCACTTTTAAGGTTAGCTGGGAGCCTTCTGGAGGGTTTTGGAGCATTCCAGACCTCTTTAACCTTGTGAAAAATGACGAAACGTGACATTGCTCGACAATAGAAATTAATTAAACAAGAGAGGATTGAAATTCCAAACACTCGCTATCCACAAGATCTCAAGTAAGGAAGAACTACATCTAATAAAGAAGATCACTGAAGACCCTCCTTAGGTAGTACATCAGCAACACAATTTAGCCCCCTCAACACGTGTAATAATTGCACCTCCGAGTCGAATTCCATCATATTCAATATTTGCAAGCGGAGTAATTTTCCATTACCTTCCAAGGCATTTGTATTAATACTGTCAACAACCAGTTTCGCAGCAGATTCAAGAATGATCTTTTTAAATCCCATATCCAAGCTAATCTCAATCCTTTTAAAATCGCCCATTCCTCAGCTCCATGAGCACTACAATTTCCAAGGGAGTGAGAGAAGCTCATCACCCAGGTTCCTCTATGGTCCCTCAAAACTCCACCCCAGCTCCATCGTTAATACTTCCTTTGTCTTTAAGTTATATGATATTTTTAAATAAAATTTTACATATCAATAAATTTCATTAAATACACTCAATAATCTTATTTTTTCAAAATAAAAATATAAAATTTCAAAAATATCCATAATTTAATATATTAAAAGCAAAGAGACTGACATTAATTATAAAGAGGAAAAGGATAATATAGAAATTGACACATTTAATGAAACCTTAATTAACTCAAAGTGTCTTATATTTTAAAATGAAGAAACTCCTTTAAAAGTGTCCTATAATTTGGGACGGAGATAGTATTTGACATAGCTCTATCAACATTAACTTTAATCCTCTCGAGATTAGGGTTTTTCCAAACTCTCACGGCATGACTACTACAGCTCTCACCATCTATATTCAAATCTTTAGGCATAGTGAAGGACTTCCGAATGCTATTTTTGACTATAGCAGGTTCACTTTGTAAAACTCGGATTAAAAATAAAATTATTCCGCCAAACCCACAGTTTCCATATAACTACTCCCCACATCAAACTCCAATTAATGCTCAGATCAGGAGTACTGAATGTCCGTTTAAGATTAATAGTGAACCAATCAGCCAAAGACGTAGTATAAAATTGGGAATAGTACCTGGGGTGCAGTAATGTGTGCCATAATTGCCGAGCAAAGCCGCAATCCCAAATAAGCAAAACATCCTCAAAACTAGAATTACATCAGCCACAAAGAAAAGAGCTTGAGCTCCATCGACTTTTCCATTGATTAGATTGGAAGCCTATTCAGATAAGCCAACCACATGAATGCTCATATCCTTTCCACACTTCTCCATCGCCAAATCAATCTGTATAAAGGATCAAATAGATGTTCTAGGCATTCTTCAATAGTAAAGTACCCGCTTTTAACAGTGAAGTTGCCATGTTGATTAGGTTTCCACGTCATGATGTCAAGGGCGATGTTTATAATACTCCCTTGATTTCTATACTATACGTAAGTATCTTCAAATTAAGAGATATTATAATATTTTTAAATAATTAAATAATTTTGTCTTTGTCTATTTTTAAATAATTTTGTCTTTGTCTTAAAAAATTGAGAAAACATTACTTATGTGATTTACTCACCACCACTATTATATTAATTGTGAGATTATTAAGAGCAAGAATGAAGCATTATTGTAATTTTATATGATTTTAATTAAATAATAAAGTTTTATTGATATACAAGACTCGGTTAAAAACACTCCATACATGAAGAAAAGAGAGTACCTATATTCTTTTATAGCAATAATATTTCCCTAATATGCCATAAAGATAATATAAAAAAATATTTAAACTTTTCTCAGCTCGTAGCTCAAGTTGTGGTTTTGCTTCTTGTTTCAACCAGTCAAGCCAACCCTGAAGAAACTTGATTTTTTTTTTAAAAAATGATATTATGTTAATATTTTCTTTGGCATAGTACTAACGCAGTGGCATTTGGCAAGAGTTAATTATTTCTCACTTTATTAAAAAATATGACATTTTTTTTACAATTAAATGTTTAAAAATATAATATATTTTTAATATTTCAAAATATAATTATTACTTTTTTATTAGAGGTGTTTCTAATAAATAAATTACTTTATATTAATTGATAAAAAAATAAATTACTTTATATTTATTTTAAAATAAAATATTATATTAAATAGAAATAAATATTGAAAAAATAGTATTAATTTAAAAATAAGTAATTATTTGATTGATAATTAAAAATATCTTATAGTTTTAGGTGAAAGGAGTAAAATCTGAGACAATTAATTATGAATAAAATTAAGGATAACATTAAGCGTTTTGGTTGAAAGAGCGGTTCACTATGTATGATGGAACCGGCAACGTTATTCTATAAAGCACAAGGCGAATCACTGCAATTAATTTCAACTTGTGACGTGTAAGCCCGCGTCTACTGCACCGTAATGTTATAATTATATCTTCCCCCTGTTAAAATTGACTTGCCAGCTTTTTGTTGTTTTTACCTCTGACCATTACCTGTGTTCAAACACTTTCCATGATTGATATAAAAATATAAAATTCAAAACAAACACCATTATTCGCAATACATAACAAAATGCCGCAATTTCTTTCTCTAAGTGCGTCATCAATACAATATTCGACATAAAATTTATAGCAAATAATATTATTTACAAAACACGGATGGTGCACCTTATTGAAATACTACTCACGCAAGAGAAAACGAGAAGCTAAATTTTACAGAGAATGTGAGAATATAGAGAACAGAGAAGCAACTCATTCAATCACATGTCATCGAAAAAGAAAGCAGGACTTGAAGACGACGGAGAACGCCGCAACTTGAAGCAGCAAAAATTCCAATTTTCCAAGCTCTATCTTTTTCCGTGCTCAACACGGAAGCATTGTTATCTTTGACCCTGTGAACAGTATTTGGGCACTTTGACCAAACAAGAATGTCAACAATCTCTACTCTCTAATTGGGATTCGACGCCCAAGTTTCTCCTCCTTGGAGATTTCTTCCTGCAAAAATCTATATTCTTCAGGTATGAAGCCATAACTCATAAGAATCACTCTGCAAGCAGTCTCTTGAAAGGAATAACATGTCACACTATCAAGTGTTTCACTAGATAACTAATATGAAGGTAAGACATAGGGAAGGAGGAACAAAGGCCTGAATTTGAAAGGATTAGGATTGGGATTGGGTTTGGAGCTTTAAAATTATGTTTGGTATGAAGTAATAATTATAGGGAATACTTTCCTTCATTTTATTTTATAATTAAACACAAATTATAAAAAAACTATAATACCCCTTATAATTAATATAAAATAATTGCCCTAAAACCCATCTTCTCTCTGTCATGGACTCCCAATCGACCCCAAACCTCCCTCCCCTTGCCACCTATCACCCTTTCAACGACTTGGAACTAGAAGCAAACGCAGCAATGGAGCTCATCTGTGATGGATCTCATTCGATGACTTGGAACCAGATTTGGACGCTCAAACTGAAAGGCAAGCAGATTCAAAGGCAAGAAGGCAAGTAGACGCAAGGAGATGTAGTAGTGGAGGACGGTGGGAGGTAGACAAAAGGAGAAGGGAGCAAGATGAAGGAAGAAGACTCAAACTAGTGGTAGAGGACAGCGGGATGTAGACAAAGGGAGAAGGGAGGAAGATAGGAGAAGATTCAGACCAGCGGTGGAGGACGGTGGGATGTAGACGGAGGGAGAAGGGAGGAAGATGAAGGGAGAAGAACTTGAACCCAAACTTGTCAATGGTGGAAGACGGTATTGGCACTAGGGATGCCCACCATGATAGACTCAACTGAGTGAGAGAACAATGAGGGATGGGGTTAGGGGTGAGGAGAGAGAGATGAGAGAGGGTGTGAGGATGGTGTAATTTAGTCTGGAAAAAATCAATCCCACAATTGATTTCCTAATACTGGGGGGTGGTAATCTCATGTAGATGGAATTGGGATTGGGATTGGGATTAAATTTCCCAATCCTCCATACCAAACACAAAAAGCTGGTACTACCTAGTGCCAAGCCCAATCCCACCCTTCCAATCTTTCGTATCAAACGGGGCCAAAGTGTGCGTGCGTGTTTAGATACCAAAGATTAAACCTAATGTAGATTCGCCAACAAAACAATTCACGTGAGTTAAGAGAGAGGTGTCTCTGCCATTCCTCACTATGCTTGGATTAGAAAGTTGATACAATTTATTATACCTGAAACGCTTTCATCAGAGAATAGCAACGCTTTTGAGCACCAACTGCTGCAGCATACCTCTCCTTAACATCATCAAGATTTCTCTCTTCTTCTCGAAGCCCTATTTGAACCTTTTCTAGCTTCTACATATATGAAAGCAGCAGTATGAGCTCGGAATCAAGTATACCATATCCAGTGGACAGCCTTACAGTCAGACAAGAAGAAGCAAAATACAAAACCCCCAGCAGATACCAGAATTTTTGTCCACGTAAGACAATCATTTTTCAGAAAAACTATAAAGTGATGCATCACCTCAGAAACTTCAATACCCGGTCTCTCTAATTTATCAAATCATTCGTGGAAGAATATAGCATTACCTGCTGGCTGCCCTTGACAATTCCTTCCATGGATTTAACAAGTTTCATACGACCATCAGGGCTACTAAAGGCCTCTTGAAACTGCAGTAAAATGGAAGGAGGGCATCGGTAAAACTACTGATCTGAATCCATGGAAATGGCTACCGGCAAGAATTTATTTTGGTAGCAGTAAAAAAACACACATTGACAATTTTCTAAGAAACAAAAACATCAAACATGCCAGATAACATAAAATCTTGAGTAGTTGAAAACTATGATAAAAAGAAACAAAATGAAGAGACAATACAAATTTAATAATTTTTTTGGGGGGAAAAGTTCGATAGCATTCAAAGCAAATTTCCTAGATTACATCACACTCTCCATTCTCCAATGAGTACCTGTAAAATGATTGAATTCAATAGGGATGTTTCCTTTAGCATCAATTCTTTAATTTCCAAAAGAGCATTGTAAGTGGCATAGCATTTACGAGTTTGGCTATGTCTTCCCTGCACATTGGCAATGGGCAAGAAAATTCTATAATAATAAAAGCCAATATAAACATGGACAGGGCAAATCACCAAAATGCATGTGCAAACCTGGATAAGAGCATAAAGTTCTGAAAAGCGAAGTTCGTACCTACAGGAACACGAACCAGTTAGCACCTAAAGATATCGTGTCAAGGGTGTTACAAATTCATATAGCTCTCTTCTCTCCCATGTATATATATTTCACTAATCATTCTGGAATATTCTTTCACATTCTACATCCTATTTCTCATTCTCACACAAACAAAATGTTTGATAAAAACTCACACCTTGAGCTTGAACAAATCATTCTTCTATTAAAACAGTAAAAGAATATGTTGAGTAATCAATTAAAAATTTGGTATTCAAGAACCGATTCACAAATCTATTGGAGATGTAGTTTCTAATCAAAATTTTCATTTTAAGGAAACAAGTTATATGCACAACGTAAAGAGAGGGATTTCAATTTTGGCACCAACTATTGAGCATTCTGGTTCTCTTTCTGTCATTTAACATGATTATCTAGAAACAGCCATCGAAATTTATTTTCCCTGGCACAAGGCTGGTGTGAGTTTGAGCTGCATAAAAATTAAAATGGAAAAAAAGTAACAAATGCATTCAACTTCATTCAGCTTAGAGGTAAGGCATACAAGGAGTTGGAAGCATGTGAGTTTGTTTTATTTTATTTTATTTTATTTTTTTTTTTTTGGGTGGGGGGTTTAACTTACTGGATGAGTTCTGATTGGCATGGTACGTAATCAATCTGGCGTTTTATTGCTACAACATCCCCCGTTTTAGTAGCAAGCTCCTATCAGAAAGCATATGCAATCAAGTTATAGTAAGTGAATGGAAAATAGGAAAAATAAAACAGAGAATAACACCTTGATTAAATGAATCATCATAAAAATAAGAATAAAGGGGAGAAATCCATTTATTCAAAATATTTTACCTTTTTTGCTGAATCAAGGTTTTCAAGTGATTCACTTAAATGACGACGTAGTCCATCTAAGAGGATCTTGCTATCACAGCCATTTGCTATTTTCCCCTCCAATTCACTTATTTCAGCTTGAATTTCTGAATGTTTAGCATCACGATTAGACAGAAAATGATTTTCCTGCCTTTCAAGATCCTGAACTAAAAGTGAACAGCATAAGGAATAAATAATTTTCAAAGCCTAAAGACTCAAATGACATCTATCATTCACAATGCAAGCAGAATTCGTTTACACGGCTAAACAGCTACATAAGAATCTAAAAATCAAATTGTCTCATGCAATTCATGAGTCAATTCGCACAATACAATCCAATTAATACTGGCACCAATACAAATCTGTGACCAACATGTTCATGAGCTTGAATCATCATCACTCCCTCCACACAAATAAAGGCAATTCCAGAAAGAATTGATTAATCGTGTGTTTCCACAATTTGCACTTGATCCTATCTCAAGGTCATGCAGTGGGTAACATTGCCAGTTTTTCCCCCAATGATTGTCAGGTTTATTATGTCCAAACATCACCAGGTGCTTAAGTAGCATGAATTTTTTACAACAAAGGAAAAAACCATGAATATACAGAATGATATGTCTGGCAACTAAGGTTAGTACAAGGATCATAAAAGATCAAAAGTATGGAGCTTTCTGTGTGATAAACAATTTCGATATCCTTCCCAGCATAAACGTCATTTTGTTTCTTTGTGAACATGGTTCAGACTTTCCTAGCAAGCAAACCTCAAGATGTCATTTTCTCTCTGGTTTCAGGGTTTAAGTTGTTATCACTCACTATGTATCCTAAAATGAAAGCCAAGAGTATTTTGGTTGGCATATTGCTTGCAACATAACTTCTGAAAGACTTAGGGTTGGTTAACACGCATGTTTTAATTTTCAAGGTTTTTTTTTCCTTTACTTCTGAATTTTACAAAGTGATATTATTCAAAATTCAAAAGCATGCCTTCCGATTTCATGATGTGAATTGCCACTTGACTACTTTGATATCAACATTACATAAATGTCTGAAGCTTTAACACATAGTTTCAGATGTTATTGATATCATATTCCCACCTTTTCTTTTCTCTCTGTGCATGTGTATTTTTGTATGGGACGGAGATCATTCATGGTAGATAGTGCAAGTGAAACTACATGTTCCCCTTTTTTTCTTAGCATCCCCATCTCAAGTAAGTTAATTATTGAATGTATAGCTTTTCTTCTCCTTTATGTTCATTTCCTCTCTGTCATTTTGACGCCCATGGAAAATATAAAACTTCTCTTCAGCTTTTAGTTTGTTTCATACCCTTTCTAAGTCCGATATACTTCTATGAAGTTTAAAATGCAACAAATTTGATATACTGAGAAATAAAGTTAATTAGTCTGAATTAAACCGAACACATCACTCAGCAAAATTCTGTTTATTTAATTTTATACAAGGTGAGAAATACTTCATTATCATCAAATTGTTGTAGTTAATAAGAAATAATTATCCTTAAATATCATCATTAAAACAGAAAATGGACTGATTCGTAAAACATTTTCACTGTAGTAAATATAGTTGTTTAAATGAATTGGGAAAAACAATTCACCTTCAATGACTTCAACAACACGACCAGCTTCTGTACTGCAGTCTCAGCACCCTTATTGCTGATTCTCTCTCGTAGATCCTTCAATTTGTTCACAGCATTCATCTTTCGGAGTTTCTGGAGCACAACAAAATAATGATCCAACTACATTAAGACATCTTTTCGTGATAAAGGAGCACATCATTCATACCTAACATTGCTACATCTCACCAACCATTTCATCCAAATTGCCACGCAAGATCTTCGTTGAATTTTTCATTTTTGCAACTTCCTGCTTGCATTGCCGATGTGTATGCTCATCCTCTCCAACTGGATTTTCAGAGTGAAAAACCTAAATGTTCCGTATGAAAAAACAGGAACGCGTTTAACAAGAAGAAGAAGAAGAAGAAGAAGAATAGGAGTCACTTATCCCAGTTTAGTTTTCGTTTTTCTTTTCTTTTTTTTATCCATGAAATAATTTAGAAAGGTCTATTACCTCATTGCCACCTTCGTCGTGTTTCAATTGAACACGACCCACGAGCCATTGTATGACAGGAAAAATAAATTCACTGTCAAGATGATGAATATGTGAAGGTTTAAGCGGGTGAGGACATCCCACTAATCTTAAAGCTTCCTCAATGCATTCTACCGCGTCGCTGCACCTCCAAACCCCGAGATAAATCACCAACCATCAATTTGCTTTAAAAGTAATCGAAGTAAGTTTTTTCTTACTTGGAACTTATGAAAAAATAACAAGACAAGAGGGGGAAAAAGGAGGAGCCATGAGTATTTTGGCGGCGGCAATACTTACATCACGCTCCCTCGCCTCGGGTCGGATGGAGGGACAGAGGGATTGAGAGTAGCGATGCACCATGCGAGGCCACCGGCGAGCTTCTCCGCCGGAGGTACATAAGATTTTGTGGCGTCTAAGTAACCGGCGGAGTTGAGGAGATCGAAAATCTTAACAAGATTATCTTTCGTCTTCGAGTCCTCCATGTTCAGCTTCACTTATCGCAGCTTTCCTGACGCCGTGAGCGGTTTTATGAACCTGGACCGACTTGCGTTAGATTGTCTAACCAGGCTTCTGTAAGAAAATAAAATAATTATTTTGCAAACAAGTTTAGCTGAATTTTATTATTAACCATATAAATAATACTTATGAAAATATTTACACATTGTTAATCAACGGATTTTTTTTTAAAAACTCCAAAAAGAGTGCTTAATAATCAGACTAATATTTTTTTTGTGACAATCTAGAAATAACCATTCAAGTAACTGAGATAAAACACAAAGAAAAGAGTTAAGTAGAGCTCTTCGGAGTGAATGAGGCGTTAATAAAGATTAGGGTAGAAACAACGGTGGGGACTAGTAGAATTAACCCAGACATTGTGAAATTACCCAAAAGAACCAAGCTCGATGTCCTTGAATCATTGAATTCAAAACAATTAAAGGAAGACGGAAGGGTTTCTTTTGTAGGGATGTGGGCCTCGATGGGCTGAAAATATAAGCATCTTCGCGGGCTTTCAATGTGAAGACCGTGCAAATTGTCTGAAATTGGGCTTACTTTGCTCGGCATCACAAGCAAAAGACGGTGGAAGGCCATCTTTTTAATATATGACGAGAAATGGCTCTCTTTAATACAAGGCGAAGCTCAAACACTCCGTGCGACAACAGATGCCAGCTCGGGATCAAATTTTTGTTCTGTGGAAGACTCAAGTTGAAACCGATCAATTTCTGCGTCATTATATTTCCACTCCACGTACGGCTCTCCAATTAACGACATCACAATGACTGTAATTTCTTGCGCTTTACAATTTCCCTCCTGATAAAAGGACAAAGGAAATAGGGAAAAAGAAAAACTGGAAGAAGCAAGAAAGAGAGAGGCTAAGAGATGAAGCATTTAATTGGTTGAAGGAATTAAAGGGAAGACAGAAGGTGCTGATGAAATGACGAAAGCTATCCGAGTGTGGATAATACGGACGACATATCCTGTGAGTTTGTCTACCTCATGTTTCTTTTCATTAATTCCTCTCGTGATTCAGAACCTCGTTTCATGAAGTGGAAGTTGGCGCAGAAGCATGAGCTTCTCACGCAAGCCTGGGCGTCCTCTTGCACTTAATACTTACTAGCCGACATATTGTTGTAATAATTAAGTCACATGTCAAAATGATATGTCCCACATTACTCATATAATAGTCATAAACTTGACGTTTTGATCTTCAAACGGATTTGTCAAGGTCATACCAACATTTTCGGATGAAGGCTTTATGGTGGTTAATTCTTGTAACTAGTAACTAGTACTTAATGATGTCTTTAATCCCGCAAGTTAGTGCCTAACATTCATGTTCAAATTGCGGCCTATATAAAGGCTTGCATGCAAGCAAAACAATTTGCTCTAGCCTTTAAACTTTTAGGCTACCTCTTCTCATTTATGGAGCTATTTTGTTATTATATATCTGAGTTTGTTCCTACTAGTTTTTGTTGGTATATATCCTTTACTATTTTACAGGGTGAGTTTATTTAATTTTAAAGAGACGTCATTTAATAAATCTAATGTGAAGGAATAACTTTTAAAAATAGTGTCTTTCAACATGATTCAAATTTAAAATTATCCAACTGTTATCAACACATAAAATCCTCACTCATCACTTCTCTTTTTACTATTTTCATGCATGCCAGCTTGTAAAAACGACATCTGGTGGATTTTTTTTTTAAATGTAGTAAGCCATCTTGTGTCTAAAACCCAATAGCTCTGACTAATCCGAACAAGCCAATTGTTGTTGAGCAAAAGCCTTGAGAAATCAAACACCATTACATTCTCAGGGTTCAGACTTAAGGTTTTTAATTAAACTAATACAATTCCCTTGTTAGTTGCACCAAGTGTGCTCGTTGGTATGCATTTTCCTATTGGTTAGACTCGATTCTATTAGATAGTCTCAATTCGAACTTTTTATAAATTATTTTTTATGTTTGGAAAAGTAAGATGCAAAATAAAAAAATAATATATTATTATTTATTATTACCTTTTAGCTGGGGACTAGCTCAGGTGACAAAGAAGGGTAAAGTAGGAGGTAAAATTCAAGGATTCAATTGTTCAAACTCTCATGATGCAAATAAAAAAAATATATTTAAAGGTAATTAAATTTTCAAATGATGATTTAAAATTAAAATTTTAAATTATACTGAAAAAATAAAATTCAAAATAATAAGATTTTTCAATCCTCTACACATGGATGTTTTTAATTTTTAATTAAAAATATTCACGTTGGGCTGGACATTGCACAGTTTGCAAAACAGATCATCCAAATTCCAAACACCCAAAAAAAAAATTCATTGTGACATTATATTGTTGAGCTCTCTTTAATAGAAAAGAGGAACCTCTTCATTTCTTTCACTCTATTTTCCTCCACTTCTCTCATATCAACATTCATTAATTATGTAATTTAAAATTTTATTTAATAAAATAATATAAATGATTGAGATGGAAAAAGTGAAGGAGGAAAATTGAGAGATCCTTGATCCTGTAGGTGATCTAGGCCTTCATTTCTCTTTAAATAGTTCCCGTTAAATACGGACTATTTTTTATGTTATTAGAGAATAAATATTAGTACTCATCCCCTGATAAAATTTAGATAGTCTAAATTTAAGCTTTTTTACTTTATTTTATTTTTTTAAAATAAAAAATATGCAAAAAATATAGATGTCTTTAATAAATTTGTTTATCACTATTTGGCTACTAGAGATTTAATTTGGATAACTCAGTTTAATATTATTTTTTAATAATTTTTATAAATTAACTATTTAGATATATTCTACATAGTATAGATATAATTTAAAAAGTATAATTTAATATTAAAAATTTTATAATTTTTTAATTGATCATCTAGCTATATTCTAAACAATTCTATTTAATACTATAATATTTTTAATAATTTATTTTGATAACTTAATATAAAAATAATTTTAAATCAACGATAGTTTCATTTGAAAAAATGAAGGGCTCAAATCATTATATAAGAGTGATAAGCCAGTCTCGATTCGCATGAGGTCTCTTCTTTAATACTCCCTTTGTTTTTATGTTTTTTTATAAAGCGTCTGAGATGTAGTTTTCGGAAGAGGCCCAGACCCTCCACGAGCTTCTTCATCAGCACGAAGTTCAGCTCCAGCATTTCTCCGCTCACCGACTTCAATGTGTCGCTGGTGTGTGCATGTCCACATCATCCCGACCGCCCAATTAATTAGCAACGTTAAACACATCCAAAAGAAGAAGAAGAAGAAGAAGAACGAAGATAGATCGAAGGCGATGGATTCGAGGGAATGAAGTCGTTTGTCGTTACGGGGGGAAAAGTGAAACCGGCAGTTTCTTTACTGAACGTAAATGAGTTCCGTCATAAAATGCAATCTGTTCTGAGGATAAGGTCGTATTTAATATGGAAGAGAGCGTCCATGTTGAAACCAGATTTGAATATATTCGAGGAAAGGAAGGAGAGAGAGTACCAGAAAGTGGGTTTCGTGAGGCCACATGAGGTGTGAGTGAAGTCCTGAGCAGCGTGAGGCTGAGGAGCGTCGTCGACGCCGAAGCTTTTGACAGAGGGGAATGACGGGACAGTTGGCATGGTAGCTCCTGTAAGGTTTAGTGCTAGTGTGCTTCTGCTCTTCGTCTGGTCTCTTCAGGAAGATCAAACAAAGCTTCCATGCCTCTCAACATTTCTTGCTGTAACCTAATTAGGCTGGTTCTGTTATTCAGGAGCACGAAACAGCCATGAGTCTCACACGCCTCTCTCACTTTTCTGCTCAGGGCTCTCCATTGCTCAGTCCCTTCTTCTCCCTCCGTGAAAACCAGACAAGGTATCATCATCTCGTTTTTACTCTCTGAACCCATCTCTCTGTGTTTATGAAGATCGAAGCCTGGTTTTCGCTCGTTTATATGGGTGATCTGTTAGCGTGGCTTCCGGGAAAAGGGGGGAAATATATAACAAAATAATATGAAAGAACAAGTTATGGAAGGAGGGGGGGGGGGGGAGATGTGAGAGTGTGAAGTGTGAAGAGGAAGACATGTAGATGTAGGCTCATATATTAATGATGTTATGTGGGGAGGCTGAGATCAACGACTTAAAACGTGATATGTGTGAGCCTGGTAACAGGCTATATTACTCCCACATGATCCGTCAAGGACCATGTCTCCTGTGCTACGTACGTTGCTTCTCCCGTCTTTCTAACGGTAACGTCTTTTTTTTTTTTTTTTCATACTATTATGTTTAATACTTGCCATATATGTATATTGATAAACATTTAGTAGTTTATTTTAATCTATGTATATCTATTTCAATTTTTTTACTATTTTCTTAATTTTAAAGGAAGAGGGGTATAATTTATTTTTTAAAGATAAAAAATTAAAAAAAAATTATAATACTAGGATTGTGTAAATAACTTCATGATAACTCAGCAAATGATAACTCAGCAAGTTCGACCTTACTTGAGCCATTTAAGTCTATGTTTGTCCAACTCACCCTCATGGATTGTATGCATTTTTTAATTTCTTTTTTTAAAAAAATTAAATTGTTATAGTAATTATTTTTGTGATCATTATGCACTTTTTTTTATAAGTTTAATTTGTCAATCTCTTTCCAAATTTAAAATTATTTTTTTTAACTTTACATCATGCAAAAATAATGGATAATTGATAAGTGTAATATAAATTTAAAAATGATTACTTCTGTTTCCAACATCAGTTTAATAAGGAATTTAGTTTGGGCAATGATAATATCTTTTGGTTGATGGATAAAATTATTATTAATATGTTTTGGTTGATGGATAAAATTATTATCTTTGCAATGAGATGTTACATAAATTGCTACACGTCTATTTTTAATATTATATGATAATTGTTAATAAGATACTAGACAATTAAAAAATAACAGTAAAGAGTTTGTGATATAAAAAAAATTTAAGAGATTAATTTTAAAACTTAAAAAATGAAAGGTATTCTATGCAATTGTCCCAAGTAAGTGTCCTCACGGGACGGGGATGGGAGCGAGACACCTTTGTCCCATGTGCCATCCAAAAAAAAAGAAAGATCAAAATGAATTTTTGTCCTTCCTATCTTAGAAGTTATTTTATCTTGTTAGAAATCGAGACGAGATCGGGATAAAGTTGGGACATTCCATTGTCCCAATAAATTAGATAATATTGTAGAAAGATTTAGATAATAACATTCATTAAAGTTTTAAATTATATAATTTATTAAGTTTAAAATTAAAATCATATAATTACATAAATCACAATAATTTAAAGTCAATTATTAAATTACATTAATCACAACTACATATTATAATAGCAATTATAAGTGATCTCTATATTAAAAGAGCAATAACAACAGGTAAGCTAAGTATAATATTAAATCATGTGTTCTTTTATTTTGTTCTTTTATTTTAATTGAGATATATTAAGCTAATTACTCTTTCGAAAATAAACAAGAAATACAATATAAATAAAAGTTATTAAATAAATAAATATAAGAACAAATTATATTAATATAATTAATATATTATAAAAAAGATATCACCATGTTTACTCTATATTATTAAAATTATTGATATAAAAACTTTAATTTTATATATGAATTCAAGTATTGAAATTATAATTGATATAATTAATATAAGCATAAATTAATATTCATTAAATAATATATTTAATGTATATTTTTAAGATAAAAATGATATATATATATATATATATATAATTTTGAAACGGGACAAGATGTCCCAATAATAATCTGGTGTCCTATCCCGCAAAGTTTTCAGATCAGGACGATATCGATCAATTGACACAGATACAAGCTGAACACTTCTAATCTTAAGATTTATGGGATTTTTCATATTTTAGACTAAAATAATAGAAGTGATAAATCGTGTGTTCTCCAAATTTTACAAGAAATTTAGAATGCAAAACTTCAAAATGAGAACGTCTGATGAAAATTGAATAGAATACTGGTATACAGTAATGTTCCGTGTGCTTCTAGAAAGGCCTTCGATAATAAATGGTGATTTTCAAATTCTGGGCCATTTCCTTTGTTTGGATGCCACGTCACTCACAACTGTACTGTGCGGAGATCTTTCTAATTTCATTAATTATTTTGGGAGAAGAGAAAATTTCACAGAATTCCTATTATTGTCCCTTGTCTTGTCTTGTATCATGAGAGACTATCTGGAACCTTCTTCGTTAACTTGTTTGTTCTCCCTTCTTACTATCACCTGACAATACTTCGACTTTTTCTTAATCTCCTGGACACCAAATGTAATCTCATCGCAGATCAATCTAGCACTTGGAGTCCACTGTTTTAAATATAAACCTTTAATATTTAAGTACATAGATTTACAAACGTAATTAATGTGTCAAAATCTTAGTAAACGCTACTTTGAACTTCTAAAAAAATATATAATGCAGCCAAAAGTTTTCTTTAAAGTGACATATATTTTCAAACGGATAAATTTAAATAAATAAACTCATATAAGAGCAAAGTAGTTTATTTCAGTGTATTTGATTGCTAACTCTCTCTCTTTTTTTTAATCCGAACTAGTTAAATTTAAACAGCATGTCGTTATTGATGTGTTTTTTTTTCTAATTTAAATTTTTTAATGATTTTAAATTATTAAGTCAAATTATCTAAATATAATCCCATTGATCCAGTTTTTGCTTTTAAAAAAAATGAAAAAAACGGGGCGAGGAATTTGCATTGATATCTTTACCGGCCTTTTGGCTGAAATCAAATGAAGGTACAGTTTGCGTAGAGCCTCCTTTCAGGAGGAAGATTCGCATCTTTTTGTGGACAGCTAGCTCTCGTAACGTATGCATTCACACGTTTATGTTACTATATCTTTTTTTCCATTTCAAAATATAAGTATTTCTAAATCATTTTTTATTTCACTTTATAAGCTTTTTTAGAAATACAAATCAATATTTATTAACATTTTTTCTGTTTTACCCCTATTTACTCCAGCCATTTTAATTTCTTTAACGCAGTGGTGCTCTTTTTTTTTTCTCTTTTTTTTTTTGCCAACACGTGTGCTTTTACTAAGGGATAGATTTTGAAATATACTAGTAATTTATACTTTATATATTTAATTATTATATTTTTTAACGTGTGATGGTGTGTACTCTTAACCTTAAAAAGAGTTAAATTTAAAACAGATGGAGTATATTTGTATGAAATTAGAGTGGTCGGTGGATTTACGTAGAGGTTGAAATAACTTAGCTTGTATATATAGATCGGGTAAATGGTTTAGAAACGCTCCTCTCCTCTCCAAATAAAACAATGTTTTTATAACATTGTGTGAGCCTTTTCCTTAAAAGGAAATGAGAACATAAATGAGGAGAATCTGGCACATGCATACATACATGTCAATATTATATTTGTATGGTTGACAACCGAGATACCAATACGTATGAAATCATGAAGGTTTATTCTTGTCACGCGTTTCGTTGGCTGCCCAAAACGGAAGGACAAAACTGGGCAATTGAGTTCTGTGATCTATTTGTTGACTTTTAATAATAATAATAATACACCGGATGGAGATTATAAATTACGCTAATTTTTCTTGTTATTTTGATAAATTGGATGCAATGATGTTTGTTATTTCAAAAAGTTATACTTGACCCTCTTTTAAGCTTTTTTATTTTATAAAGCTAACCTCTCAGATCAAAAAATAAATTGAAAGAACGTATTTTTTTTTAAAAAAAATGGTTCTTGTTGTAAATTTCAAAACATTAAAGAACTAAATATAGGTGTAATTTAGTCAAGGGAAAATTACAAACTAATCCCACATAAAAAAATTATTTAAAAATATGTCTCACAAATTTGTGAAAATACATGTGAATTTTATGAAACTTCGTTATAATTAATTTACGGGTAAAGATGCATTTAGTTATCAACTATTTTTTAAAGACCACTGAATAACCTATATTATGAAGTAGTGTAATTAACTATCAAAATCGGAGCAGTTGGCACCTTCCGTCAATTTCTAAAAAATAAATTTTTATTAAAATTGTAGGGCTCACATTAATTTAATTTTTTTCTCTCACACACACATACATTTTCAGAATGCACCTATAGCAACAAATCTCTCTCTTTGACCCAATCTCTGGCATGAAAAAGTTAGAACAATTTCATTAGGTATGTAATCGAAGACTGGCAACTTCCTATCCCTAGCAAAATAGTAAGCTCTTAGATTAACAATTTTTGAATGTCTTAGCCATTCTAAAATTTTCATATGTTGCTCAAACTCTTTCTTCCCTCTAATCTAAGCATCTTCGAGCCTCTTTATGGTGGTGACACTGCTGTCTTCTTTCTTCTCTCTCTCATGCATGCAAGTCCACCTCTAGAACTTCTTTCTTCTACTCTACCTTTGACCACATCCAGCCTTTAATCCTCATTGTTTGGCCATAAAAGCTGCTGCTACTCTCTTGTCAGACATACCCTCTACCTCTACCACCTCAAGCTATTTTGTCACCTCGACATTGGGAATCTCATACAGTGTTTACTAGGCTGAGAATTTCAATTCATAATCCAATCTCAAGTAAGAGTCTTGAAGGCAAAAGTATTCTGAATGTTAGTCCCCTTCTCTCGCACTCCTTAAGCTTCTCTTTTACTTCTATAGGAATTCAATAGATACTTGGACAGTAATGTTAACAATCACTAGAAAAAACTTCATTATACCATAAGTGAGAACTCATTGTCATCTTCTTCTAACGATCACCAAACTTCATTGGGCAAGGGTGTTAGCCATATTGCAAAGAGACGAAGATGGTAAAAGTGGAGAGAGAATGTGAGAGTAAGGATGAAAATATGGATGAAGCAAAGTGAGAGAAAGAAAGTTTGGGTCCCATATTATTAAAAATAAATGGACATTGGTGAGAAATTGACAGTAGGTGATGGATACACTGATTTTAATAGTTGATGGTTTATTTTACACTACTTTATAGTATAAGCTACCTAACAGTCCTCAGAAAATAGTTGATGATTAAATTTATACCTTTATCCTTAATTTACCATGTGGAAAGAGGGTATTTTGCAAGAATTAATGTTAAAGTATATTTATATAAAAGCTTAAACCTTAAGAGTCGTGCTTACGGATCAAGTTTTTCTTGTGGAGTTTAAAGGATTGAACGTCATTTTCTAAAGTGTGGTCGATATGGACATAAAAAGGAAGAATGCCCTTTTACGAAGCAATAGAAGATGGACAATGCAGCTTCAACCTCAACTCCAACAAGTTAAACACTAGTAAGGATACCAACTATAAATAGCCAAGGTGTTTCACTTAAGGAAAGGTATGGAACATGGATGATGGCAAAGCACCCTTAATGGTTAAGGACTCTTATGTTTGAAAAGTAGGTATGATCGAACTCAAAAGCAACCAAGGCAGAATACAACAATAACTAAGGAAGCCATAAAAGTCTCTGCATTGAGATATGTTGTGCTCGTTGAGATAAGAAAGGAAAATGATAATGATAGGAGTCACATCAATGAAAGTAGAAGTCAAACCATGGCTTGGAATATGAAGAAGATAGAAGAGTTTGTAACAAAGGGAAGGAACCTGTTCTATCAAAGGCAGGCAAAGGTAAGGGGGAGAGTACCTCTTTTATGTTTGGGGCCACAGTTGAGTTAAGAAATCTTAAGAAAGTAGAAAGTAGCAAATTTAAAAAGAAAAAGTTAGAGAGAAGACACATCCAATGGGCTTAAAGGGTTATAATGTGGAGGCCCATAATGATGAGGTTGTCACTGAGGCTTTTAATAGCATGAATCATTGCCCAGCCTAAAAAATCGAGAAGAGAAGTATTGTAAGTGTAGATGTTGAGAAGCCTATTTTGGCTAGTGGTAAAATATGTATAAAGATGAGGCCTAAGATTCTTTCCTTACTTCACAAAAGATTGTAGAGTTTAAGAGCCCATAAAGTTGCTTTGGGCTCTATGATGGCCAAAGCCTCCATGATATTGAGTCTACATCAAATGCTCTAAAAATTAATGAGGAACTGATAGTGACCATCTCCCTAAATTCTAAAGTCAATGAGGCTTCAATTTTAATAGTCACAAAAAATCTTCCCTCATGCATGAGGCTACAAACATCTTTAAATAAGGAAATAGGTGTCGAGCAAATCCAGTACCATGTAATCTGAATGCTAAACTCTTATTGGCATTAGGTGAGGTAGTAAAAGAAGATTACTATGTGGATTGCGATGAGGATGAGGACATGGTTGACAGTTTGTAACTAGGTTCTTCCTTTTTACCTCTTTGTGTTATTTATAAATTTACTCTCATAGAATTTTAGGAGGTGGCTAGTAGAATATTCCTTGTTAAAATTAGTCACTTGTTACAAACAATATCATGCTAAAATTCTTATCTTGATTGAGACTTGTATTAGTAGATTAAAAGCAAATAGAGTAATTAGAAAGTTGAGTTTTTCAAACTGAATCTATTTGGAATCTCCTGGTTTTGCAGGGAATGTTTGGATTATTTAGAATGGAAATGAAGTCAATATTACTTATTTGTGTTTGTCTACTCGATTTGTGCATTGTTGGATGGAGAATTTAGTTGATGGCTCATCTTTCCTTCTCACAGCAATGTATGGTGAAATTGTGCATCATCATAGAGAATGTCCTTGGCATGACTTGAAAATACTCAATGATGATATTGTTAAGAAATGGTTGGTTTTAGGTAATTTTAATGCCTATCATGAAGTTATAGAAAAGGTTGTAGGGGGTGTTATAAGTGGGTACTTCAAGTGTGCTTTTAGAAATTATGTTGACCATTTCAATCTTTTAAAAAGCTTGAATGTGTAGGAGATCATTTTACTTGGGAGAGAAATTCTCTTAAAGAAAGAATTGATTATGTTTTTTTCGATTCTTGTTTTAACGCTTCTTTTCCAAAGGCCAAGGTGTCATATCTCCCTATATTTATCTCTGACCATAGACCATTGCATGTCAAGTTTCAATGTCATAAAGAGTATGGACCAAAGAAAAAATGTTTAAATGTCAAACAACCTGGGCTCTTAAACTTGATTTTACTGATGTTGTTAAAGAGACTTGGTTTGAAGGTAATTTGTTTGTTTGCGTAGAAAAGTTTACAAAAAATGCTACCACATGGAATGAAGATAGGGTGGGTAGCTTTGTGCAAAAAAATAAAAAACTTATTAAAAGATTAAAAGGAATAAACAAAGGTCATTTATCCAGAGATTGCTCATACCTTCAACAAGTTGAAAAAGAACTTTGTGTAGATTACAATAAGGTGTGTGTGTAACAGGAATTGATATGGTTTCCAAACTCTAGGTGTGATTATTAGAGAGATCAAAACAAAAAAATTTTCCAAACCTTAACCATTGTTAGAAGAAGAAAAAAATAAAATTGAAGGACTTAAAGATAACAATGATCAATAAGTCTTTGAAAGGGAATTACTTAAATCACTGGCTCAAAATTATTTCTAAGGCCTTTTTGAGAAGGAGTTTGATGACGATAGACAACGACTGGCCAGGAAAAAATTTCCCAAATTTTTCAAACCTCAACCATCGTTAGAAGAAGAAAAAGCAAAATTGAGGGACTTAAGGATAACAATGATCAATAAGCCTTTGAAAGGGAATTATTTAAATCATTGGCTCAAAATTATTTCTAAGACTTTTTTGTGAAGGAGTTTGATGATAATAGACAATCGTTGGCTGGAAAAAATTCTCCAAATTTAATGATGCTAATCTTTTGGCAATTCATAAAGAAGTTAATGATATGGAAATCAAAGAAGTTATTTTTGAAATGAGGGCTTTTAAAGCTTTAAGCCTTAATAGAATTCAAGCATTCTTTTTTCAAGAATAATAAGGGGTGATTGGTCCATCTATCTACAACATAGTGAGAAGTATCTTTATAAATCATAGATAACACTTTGCTTGCCTTGGTTCTCAAAATTGAGAACCCAGAAACTATTAGAGAGTTCAGGCCAATCTCTCTTTGTAATGTCAACTATAAAATTGTATCTAATGTCTTGGCTAATAAACTTAAGCCAATCATGGATAAGGTTATTGGGCCACATCAAAGTAGCTTCATCTAGAGTCATCAAAGTAGTGGCAACATCATTATTACTTAAGAGGTAATTCACATGATGGAGAATATCAAGAGTAAGAAAACTTTCATGGCCATAAAAGTTGACTTAGAGAAGGCATATGACAGAGTTGATTGGAAATTCATTTCTAATACCACCTTTAAGCTTGGAATTTAGGGTAATCTTTGCAAAGTTATAATGGCTTGCATTAATACCGCATGCTTCAATCCTTTAGAATGGTGAATAGACTGATAGTTTTTGCCCTTCTTAAGGCTTAGACAAGATGATCCTATATCCCCATATCTTTTTACCTTATGTATGGAAAAATTAAACCATATTATTTATGATGAAGTTGAGAAAAAAGAGTTGAAGGCTAATAAGACTTGTAAAGGGGGCCCTGATATTACACACATCGTCTTTGTTGATAACCTTGTCTTAAGGTTATCAATGGTATATTCAAACATGCTATTTCTTCTTAGGCTAGAAAATTAATAGAAACAAAGCTCACATGTTTTTTTTAAAAATGTTCCTATTAATAGAGAATTAGAGTCGAGTAGAAAGATACTATAAAAAAAAAGTTGAGTAGAAAGTTGCAAGTTACATTAAATGAAAATTTGGGTAAATATCTTGGGATCCCATTGATTCAAAAGAGAGCTTCTTATTGTCTTTAGTCCCCTCATTCTAGATAAAGTTAAAGAAAGGCTGTTGGGATGGAGAAGGAAATTGCTAAATATGGCTGGTAGAATAGTTTTGATTAACTCTATTATCTCGACAATCCCAAGTTACAACATGCAGACTATGTTACTCCTAAAAGAACTACTTAATGAAGTAGAAAAGAATTTTGAAGTTTTCTATGAAGGGATTGTGATGATAGTAAAAAGCAACATTTATTGGCTTGCAATAAGGTAATTCAAGATAAAAAGAGTGGAGGGCTGGGAATCAAAGATTTGAATATCTAAAATAAAGCATTCATATTCAAACATTACTGGAAATTGTTGAATAATGACAAAGCTCTTTAGGTTCAAGTCCTATCATCAAAGTACAAGTGTGGTTCTGACACTATGCTGATAGTTAAGAAAAAAGCTAGTGCATTTATGACCCAGTGAGGAATTGTTTATTACTTGGAAAGTTAGAGGAAAAGGATTGGGAATAGCAAAAACACCAAGTTTTGGGCTATATTTAGGAATTCAATGACCTCCCTTTAGCCCATCTCTCCTTAGATAGCACTTATAATGCCAATGATAAAGATTGTGATGTTGAGAGAATGAAGACCTAGCCATCTAGCAATATTATAAGTCACATTGCTCATGCTAACATCCTGAGAGGAGAGAGAAGAGGATACTTTTATATGGAAACTTTAACATTTCTTTTGCGTATAAGTTTCTCATTGCAAGTACACCTTCTATGATGAGGGAACTTTGGAACAAAATTTAGTGCTAATTTGGATCGAAAAAAAAATCTAAATTTACTTATGGTTAGGGGTTAAGAACAAGTTGCATATAGCTGAACTCAAAGCCAAGGGAGGATTGCAATAATAAGACATTTGCATGATGTATAACTAGAAGGAAGATGTTATGCATATTCTTAAAGATTGCATGCAAGCAGAAGAGAGGTGGAGGAACCTAGTAAAAGAAGAGGAGTGGAGCCAACTCAAAAGTCTACAGGGAGCATATTGGATACTAAAAAATCTTAAACAATCTATGGTAATCATAAGACTACATGTGTGCCCTGGGATGTCTTGTTTGGTTATATGTGTTGCCATAATTGGTGCATTAGATGTAAAAATTGTTCCCGATTAAGGATAATGTGGATACTAACCAAACTTCGGATACTCTTTTGGCAAGCGAGAATGATTTGGATTTGATGCATATTTCACCTAAGACATCACTCATCAAGGGGAGGAGCTATGCACGCTAGTACAAACCGAAGGAGAATGCGATTAGATTAGATGGATGGCTCATGCAAAGATGGTGTTTCTCGATGTGATAAGGTGGTTAAGGATAGTACTGCTGACTAGCTTGTTGGTTTTATTTCCTGTGTGATAAAATTCCCCTTACTATCACCTAAGTTGTTAACCTTATTCAAGCGAACTGAATTATGCTTTCATAAAAAATTCCATAAAATCAATGTCTACATTAACTGTGCTGAAGCGATAAACTTGATCTTGCAGTGAGATGTTGAAAATCATCCTTTTAGAGAAATCACTCATTATTCATTATGCTAGATTCCTTTCATATGAAAACAGCCATGTTTATTTGAGTTTTATGCTTAAAGAGGCAAATTGTTATGCCCATTCACTGGTTAATTTTACTTCAAACATTATTGAATCATTTTGTTCTTTTAATCAACCCTCACTTACTATAGGGAGGTGATGAATGATGATAAGAGAGGATCCTCAATGTGTATTGCGACTGCTGTATTGGTTAATGCATCCCCTTTCATTTAAAAAAAAAAAATTTGATATTCACAGTTTGAGTCTGAGAGGAGATCCTGTACATGTCTGTAACGTATGTACGAGTACATACAATTTTGAATATACAAACGAGGGCGAAAGGCAAGGTGAAGGAAGCTGTGAAGAAATTCTAAAAAGAAAAAAAAAAATAAAGGGACAGGCACATCTGGGGACAAGACAATTTATTTAGGTACATCCAACAAGTCGGCAAAGTCACATGCCACCAAGGCAGGCTTTTTTTTTTTTTTTTTTTTTCTTAGATATCCATATCCCTTTTTGGGATATTGCCTCAATTAATAAGCTTCCCATCCCTTTCAACTACCATGTTTGCTGTTCTCTTCTCTAATACATCCTACATCCAGTTCGGTTGTTCATAGGTCTTAATTACATATCCCTACTAACATCCCTCGTGACTTATTCCTTCAGATTTTCATCAACCAGAATTCTACATCACTTTTCACAGCCTCCATATTATTCATCAGATTCAACAGTATAACTCTTTCCTCCTCCTTCAACACTACTGACTTGCCTTCAGAATATGATGGTGCAAATAACACTAGACGCATCAACTTATGTTTATTTTATCTGTCAGAACAAGATTCAGCGAATCTTTGTACTGTTTTCTGTCTTGTTTTTTTGTTGTCCTCTCTTTCTCTTTCCAATTTTCCAATCAGACTGCCGCTATTAGAAATTAAAAAGAGAAGAGGAAGAAACATCAGACAGTGGCACAATAGCTGTCTGGATACAAAAGGATAAAGAGGTAGACGGTGCTTTTCAGCGAAACACACAGAAAGAGGTAGAGAGTACTGGTGACTCATTCAAGGCATAAATATTTTCCATGCTTTTCCTTCAAGTGGTCCAGATGAACACAGAACCATGCATTGTCTCACATGCAAGAGAATGATAAGCACACCAGACCAGATTTCCAGCGAACAGAGAAGGGTCCTAATCTGCATTAGGGGACCAAAACATATATACAATCGCCCAGCTAGCTTGGGGCTAAGATTGCATAACTTTATCACGCAAATACTACTCGCTGCTGCTGCCGGTTATAGTTGAAGTTAGATGTAGGATACACTTTTATTTTACAATTAACATCAGTTGACAGTAATCTAAGAGATGGCATATTGGCTCCAGAGGAATATGTTTGTACTAAGAACAAGTCTTGACAGGCCAAACTCATTTGGTAACTGCATATGCTTCTTTTCCCTGCATGGCTGTATGTCATTTTACGTTCATAGGCATGTAGCATGAAACAAGGAGGGTGGGGTGGGAGAACATCAATCAAGTACTCGTTCTTCTAAGTCATCTTGGCCCGATTTTCGTCGAGAGACCCTCTAGTGCTTGTACTAAGTAGTGGGCCACTGTTGGTTGAAGTACTGATGATGATGATAAGGTTTTATTATGTGACTTGTGTATAAAGTGGACAGGACGACAGGCACTGATTTGTCGTCCAAATTTAACTTACGCCATTGTAGGAGTTTTTGGGAGGCAGACGAAAACACATTAGGTCCATTGTCAACGTCATTAACGTGTGAACCTGGAAGGTGTCATGCAATAAAGACTGGAAGTGGCCACGTAGGCCTCAGTTCAAATCCCACACCCTCCCCTTATGGTTATGGCTTCCACAAGAAAATAAAGTGACATCCCTCGAGCACATTCATGAATATAGCAACAAGATTAGCATCTCAGCTGAATGAACAGAGAATTCAAAATTCTATTAAACAAATAATTTACCAACTAACTGCCAAAATATAGTTTAATGAACAGCTGGTGCAGGAAGGAAATTTCTTGACGAGATACTAATGCAAGAGCTAAACCGGTATATAATAAGGATGAAAATAAACAGGTTCTTATCCAAGAGGGGAGAAGACGAAGGTGGGCTTAACGAAGCAAGAAAAAAGGGGAAAATTGGTAAAGCCTAGTCCTGTATCGGAAGTAATGCTAGCTGGAGTTGGACACAGAATCATTCAGCCTACTTCCAAAGCTTAACAAACGTGTCATGACTGGCTGAAGCAACCAAACCAGTTACATTTGAGACTGCCAAGGAAGCGATTAGTCCTTCGTGTGCCGACAGAGTCATTGTCTTGTTCTCGGCCATGTTCCAAAGTTCCAAAGACTGCACAATATATTATGGATTTAAATATCATTCATCAGGGATGTGAAGCAGGAAAAACAAAATTACAAGGGTCAGAGTTTACCCCATAACCAGCCAGATGATATAACAAATACATGTTATGGAGTATAGACAGATTAAACTTGTTTGCCCTAGAAGCATCATCAGAATTGTACTGCATACTCATTTTCTTCTGCGTTTTCTTTTCTTCAGATTAACCACATTACCACAAACCAGATTAAACTTGTTTGCCCTAGAAGCATCATCAGAATTGTACTGCATACTCATTTTCTTCTGCGTTTTCTTTTCTTCAGATTAACCACATTAACCACATTACCAAATACAGGTGGTCAATGATAGCATGTGCTCACTCAAATTTAAAAGGCATGAGAGGCACGTGAGTTTAATCCTTTAGGAAGGACGCTCCTGATGCTGTGCGACTCTCAGTTTCTAGATGCTAACCCTCTAGAAGTTAGTTAGCATTTGACCCTCTTTTTTTAAAAAAAAAAATTTGTTATCGTTTGTTTCTGTTGCATCCCAGACAGGATTAGATAAGATAGGTTTATTTAAGTTTGCCAGCTGTTTTTATTTTTTTTTTTTTGTAAAGAGGATTGAATGGAACTCCGCCTATGTTTATAGCCGGTCCCAAGCCCGGGTAAAGGAGGAGGGTTGTGTTAGGCCATCAACAGCCAATGTAAAAATTTGTTGAATCTATCATGAACATGGACAATAGACGTTATAATGTTAATGCTAGGTCGTTGCCCGTAAGTAACGCGCTGTATGGCTCGAGTACAGTGATAAGTGAGTTAGAGCCGCTGCATCGGCGCCCGGATGTAGTGTTAAATGAGCAAGGGCTACCGCGTCATTCTGGACGCACGCGGCTAAAGAAGTTAGTCCATAAGAGCAAAATTAGATTTGGTACTTGGAATGTTGGGACATTAAATTGTAAATCTGTAGAGGTTGTAGGGGTTATGATTCAAAGGAAAATCAATATCCTTTGCTTGCAAGAAACAAAATGGCGTGGAGAAGGAGCTAAGGATATTCAAGGTTTCAAACTTTGGTATACAGGAAAAGTAAGTGCACGCAATGGAGTAGGCATCATTATAGATAAGGAGTGGAAGAAAAACGTTGTAGAAGTTAGCAGAATTGGAGACAGAATTATTTCTTTAAAATGATAATTGGACGTGAGACTGTTAATATTGTTAGCGCTTATGCGCCGCAAGTCGGGACAGAAGCCAGTCTTAAGGAATTATTTTGGGAGGATCTGGAGGGGTTGATTCGACACATACCACAGAGTGAAAAGATTTTTATTGGAGGAGACTTTAATGGGCATGTCGGGAGGGAAGCTGGTCAGTATGCGAGGGTGCATGGTGGTTTTGGTTTTGGAGAGCTAAACAATGAAGGGAAAACTCTTCTTGATTTCTCATTGGCGTATGATTTTAAGATTGCCAACACTTGTTTCAAGAAGAGAGATGAGCATCTCATCACTTACAAAAGTGGAGCCTCAAGGTCGCAGATTGATTTTCTTTTGGTTAGGAACACAGATAGAAAACTTTGTAAAAATTGTAAGGTGATCCCTGGAGATGCTGTAACGACACAACATAGGGTCCTAGTCCTTGATGTGTGTATTATGAGTAAAATCCAAAAACGTCGACAAGTAGTAACACCAAGATTAGGTGGTGGCAATTAAAAGGTGAGAAGCAAGATATTTTCAAGCGAAATCTTTTGGATAAAGGAATTTGGGATTCTCAGGGAAGTGCTAACATCATATGGGAGGATATGGCTAAAAAGATACGGGAGGTTGCAAAAGTAGTTTTGGGAGAATCGAAAGGTTCTGGTCCGAGAGATAAGGAGTCTTGGTGGTGGAATAATAGTGTACAGGACAAAATCAAGTATAAGAAGAACTGTTTTAAAGCCATACATTTGTGTAACAATGAGGAAAATTGGGAGAGGTACCGTATGGCTAAGAAGGAAACTAAGAGAGCTGTGGGTGAAGCTCGTTCCAAAGCTTTTGAAGAATTTTATAAGAACCTTGAGACGAAGGAAGGAGAGCAAAATATTTATAAGATTGCCAAGAGTAGGGAAAGAAAATCAAGAGATCTAGAACAGGTAAGGTGTATTAAGGATGAAGAGGGAAGAATTTTAGTTACAGATGATGAAATTAAAAATAGATGGGAGACTTATTTTTCTAAACTTTTCAATGATGGAAAGGATTCATCTAGTAACTTGGAGGATTTAGTAACTGGTGAAGGAGAACAAAATTTGTCATTCTATCGAAAAATACGTGATAAGGAGGTAAAGGAAGCTCTTAAGAAAATGGCAAATGGTAGAGCTAACGGACCTGATTGTATATCTATCGAAGCGTGGAAATGTTTAGGTGAAGAAGGGGTGAGATGGTTAACTAAATTATTTAATGTGATTTTACGGTCCAAGAAAATGCCTGATGAGTGGAGGAGAAGTACATTAATTCCTATTTATAAAAATAAAGGAGATATTCAGAATTGTACTAACTATAGAGGGATTAAACTCATGAGCCACACAATGAAATTGTGGGAGAAAGTAATTGAGCACAGGTTGAGATTGGAGACAAGTATTTCTGAGAATCAATTTGGTTTTATGCCAGGTAGATCAACTACAGAGGCGATTTATCTACTAAGGGGATTAATGAAAAAGTATCGTTGTAAAGATAAAGATCTACACATGGTTTTTATTGATTTGGAAAAAGCTTATGACCGTATACCAAGAGAAGTGCTTTGGAAAGCGTTGGAAAAAAGGGAGTACGGATTGCTTATATTAAAGCCATACAAGATATATAGAGGGGGTAAAAACTAGTATAAGAACGCCTTGTGGTCAAACAAAGGATTTTCCTATAAAGATTGGACTACATCAGGGATCATCTCTGAGTCCTTATTTGTTCAACTTGATTTTAAATGTTTTGACGGAACATATTCAAGAGGAAATCCCGAAATGTATGCTCTTCGCGGATGATATAGTTCTTATGCAGAGACAAGAGAAGAGGTTAATTGCAAACTTGAGTTATGGAGGAGGACATTGGAGTCGAAAGGTTTTCGTCTGAGTAGAAGTAAGACGGAATATTTATATTGTAAATTTGGTAAAAGACTATTCGAAAATAATTTGGAAGTGAAATTGGGAGATCAAATTATACCTCAAGTGGAAAAGTTTAGATATTTGGGAGCCATTATTCAAAATGATGGCGAAATCAGTGGAGATATTTCACATAGAATTCAAGCTGGGTGGTTTAATTGGAGAAAAGCTAAAGGAGTTATTTGTGACCGTAAGGTGCCTAATAAACTTAAAGGAAAGTTTTATCGTACTGCTATCAGACCGGCAATGTTATATAGTAGTGAATGCTGGGCTCTAACGGGACAGCAAGAGCATAAAGTTGGAGTAGCAGAGATGAGAATGTTACGATGGATGTGCGGACATACACGTAAAGATAAAATTCGAAATGAGCACATACGTGAAAAAGTGAGAGTGGCACCTATTGAGGAAAAAATGGTAGAAAATCGGTTGAGATGGTTTGGGCATGTACAAAGAAGACCAAGGGAGGCACCAGTGAGAAGAGTGGAACATATAACTTTGAGTCCGATTAAGAGAGGTAGAGGAAGGCCTAAGAGAACACTCTTGGAAGTTGTTGAACGTGATCTCTTAATTAATAATATTTCTAAAAGCTTAATAAATGATAGAGCACAATGGCGTCTTGCAATCCATGTAGCCGACCCCACCTAGTGGGATAAAGGCTTGTTGTTGTTGTTGTTGTAAAAGGATTAGATGGGTGGCTATGACTCACAGTCCTTCCTCTTTATTTTTTTTTTATTATTCTCTTTTTTGGGGGGGGGGGGGAGGCATCTTCCTATTTATACTTTTTGCTTTCTGCATTTCAAAATAACATGACTTCAAAGTTTCAAATAATCTGAACCCCATCTTCTCAATGAACATAACCAGCAGTATTATATATATTTTTGGGCTAACCAGCAGTTAAAACTTGATAAATTTTCTCCCTCTAGGTACGAATTTAAAAAGGAAAAATATACGCAAATAAGATTCAAGAAACCGCTAGCTAAGAAGTAAAGATAAACACAATTTAACCAAATTCATGGACGACAATTAAAAAAAAATTAAAAAAAACAGAAAGTGTGGTTGACTTGCCTCGTAACATCCGATGACCAGCAATGAAAAATATGTTGGATGGAAAACACAAGAATGAAATTTTTCCCATTACAGCTTAGCTCATGAACACATTCCCCGTCACCCCCTGACCAAGAGTCCAAACCCTGACAGAATCCTCACGACAGATGCAAGCAACTTCCCAGTGGGGTCCCAGCAAACAGAATGTATTGGCTTTGTATGTCCCTACAATCATAATGCCACAACCAAGGGCATTTAAAAATCCTCATGGGACAGTTTGTAAAACATACTCAAATAGGCTGTTGGCTAAGTGAAATTTAACCATTACTAGAGCATTATTATAGATCATTTACAATGAAAATGAATTTTTGCCAGGCTCAGATCAACTGAGCTATAGCTCTGCAAACTGTAGTTTTCACACTCGGGAAATTACAATCTAGAATACAAATGAATATTAAGCCAGGCCAATCATTAATCTTAACTCGTTAGCCAAAAACAAACAAAAAAAACATTAAAACACAACTTTGGAAGCATCACAAAAATTTTAGTCTATACCCAAACTTACTATGGTGTAACCAACCTGTAATGAATATTGGCATGTTTGTGTTTCCACATCAAGTATAGAGACAACGTTCTCAGCAGCAGCAGCAAGATACCTCCCAAGGCCAGTTTGAAACCTCATCTGGGCAGTACCACCCTAATCAGCACAAAAGTGTAAGCATGGCAGATAGATATACTAAAAAAAATCAATCGTTTTCACCAAAAAGAAGAGAAAAAAATCAATCATGGGCCCTCCACCAACTACTTGAGCTTTTAGTCTTAGAGATATCAGTGAAATAATCACAGGCCTTCTCCAAACAGCTTAAGCTTATGGGATGAATTGGTTCCCAAGATTGGCAAACTAAAATGAATGCACAATCACTCTAATACACTAACAAAATAAAACAGATATGTTATAAAATGCAAAGGAAACTAAGATTCTACCTTAGAGACTCGAGCACAGCTGCCATTATTTATGCTCCAATATCGGATTTCACCATCACCATCACAAGAGCAGATAAGATCATCTTTTTTTGATGAAAATCTAGAGACATAACAGATGCAGATGTCCTGTGAAGGTGCGAAGCGTATATCCAGGCTGCATGGGTAAAATATCTAAGCTCAAGCAAAACAGTAAATAGAATAACAGTCCAATAAGATCCAGACTTAGAAAGCAAACTATGCTAGCACACAATTATTGGTATGCCAGCTCACTGGTACAGCTGACATTCAAAATGAGGAAAGTCTTCTACAAGTAGTGTAGATGCGTAAATTAACTGTTGTATCTCTCTAATTCTGACAGATAGAAGAGGGAAAGAGAGAGAAGAACAGAAGGTAGAGAGAATTCAGAGAGAGAGAGAGGAGAGAGTAGAGAAAAAAATATAAGGACTGAATGGTGCAATCATTATCATTAGAATAGCATAGGATACAAATGTGTCTCATTGTATTCATAGGCTTCTAATCCCCAAACTATACCAACAGCTATATTATTTAATCACTGACTAACAGTAACCAACCACTGAAAATAACAGCAACTAATATTTCAATATTACAATTATAAAACATCAACCCCCGTAAAAACTATCATACTAGCAATCAGAAAATTGAGCTAAGAACATATGATCTGTTACGTGAGTTATTTTATTCAATAACGTTGAAGTTTATGTTGTGATGTAAAGCCATGCTGGACACAATGCACAATCAACAAATTATTCAAAATCATTCAGCAAAACCGTTTGAATGGTGAATAGAAGAAAGTGCTTTTAGCTGCTACATTAAGTGTGAAAGAAGTTATTAAGAAGTTCTACTAACTAGTCCTTGTACAGTTGTATTACACTATCACGGATTGAAGAAAACTGTTATGCCGGTTGATGAATTCTGAATTCTGGTTCTCCCTCTCTCTCTTTCCTATTCTTTCAACCTTCAGTTCTCCTTTCACCTATCAACCAACAATCAACAGAAAATTCCTAAGCTTGTGAAGTTCTAAGGCTACACCCGATTATTCACTCCTATCATTCCCATCACGAAAGAATAAAGACTAGCTTCCTGCCAAAGCTTAGGTGAAAAACAGTAAAGCATGCAAAGCACATGATCCCTGTCCCCCTGTCAACTACCGAGGAACTAAAATTTAATTTTTGAGGATTAGAATCCCTGCATCAACGGTCTTGAAGAACCAACTTCATTGTAAACTATCATAGCATTATACTATAGAATAGTAAAACTGAATCTGGAAACTCCTCTTCCAGGGAACACTATTGTAAGATGATATATATCTTGATGTACGGCATATTTCAAGCTTAGGTTGCTAAAGGATAGATTTACTAAGACATTACACTCCTTTGCTCACTGTATCTAAAATCTCATGGAACAATCACACAACTCATTTTATTATCTCATGTACAAATTTCAGTGAAAGAGGAACACCAAACTTCTTTGTAACTTCTCAGTGAGTGTGCCACACACTTCAAAGGCAGCATGAACTATATACCTTTGATGTGACCAATCCCAAATAGAATTAGAATGCACAGAGCGTACTTCTCAAAAAGAGTATACTAATAGAGTAAACTAGGAAATAAATCGACTAACATTATCAACATCCCAAACTCTGACAGTTTTGTCAAATGAAGAGTTGCAAGGCGAGGCATGCTAGGACTAAAACGGACATCAGTTATCAAAAATGAGTGTTCTTCAAGAGTAGCTTTTTGCTTTAGAGAATCTGTGAACCACAAGACAGCCTGCAATGCAAAACCATAAAGAGAAAAAGGTCAAATATTCTATAAATATAACAAATGATACAGAAATCAATCTTTTCTTGTTTCTAAAGTGAAAGACATAAAGCTGCAGACACTCTCAAGAATTCAGATGACCACTTGAAGTAATATATCAAATATGACTGCAGACTAATCAACTAACCTTTTTGTCATGGCCACCGCTTGCGAGCAATTTCCCATCAGATGAGAAGTGGCAACAGACAACTTTGCTTGTACTAGCTCGTACAGAATTGAATTCAGCAAATGAGAAGCCTAAAACCAAACCAAGTCATTGGCCTCAGAATAAATAGATTTGACTTCAGTTTCTGCATTGGCATCTCGTTATGCTAGTCAAGAATTAAAGGGCAACAAAGCAAGCCCCAAACAAAAAAGAATAGAGAAACACGCTCCTAAAATTGTCCAATAAACAATGATACTTGCATGCAGAGGGGAAAAAATATCCTGAACTGCATTTGGAGAAAATATAATATGTTATTTGAGTTTTTAAGTAAGTCTCTGAACAAAGAATTTGCCATTTCATTGCAGTTTACACTTGAACTATATCTTCATCCTAATCAATCAATAACAGAAGATATTTTCTGAAAAGACAAAATTGCACCCTATTGCACCTTAGCAATTCTTATAAAAAAAAAAAACATTGACATGCATCTGAAAACCATACTGCTAGGATGAAGCCAAAAAAAATTATTAGATCAATAAATAAAAAGTATGCTGCACCTTGTTTTACATCCATACAACGACCAACAGAATCTCTAGGGTCTGCATCATCATGGGATAAAAAAGACTCAACATTGTCATCAAGAGATCCATCGTCAACGAATCGATCCATGTCAGCAGCCTGCAATTCAAGATCCTTATCATGCCACTGCCAAAACGGAATGGCCATGAGTCTACATGCAAGGAATTTACTATTCCTTCCTTCAATGGAAATGTCCAACAATATTCCACTTACCAATTGGTTTGAAGGTGATGTAAGAGTTCCAGTGCCATCAGTGCCAAACATCACAGGAGGCTTTGAAGAACCACCATTATGAGGCACTGCAGGCATCGATATCACATCCCCGGTGTATGAGTTGAAGGGGTTGAAGGTGCTGAACTTGGAGACGGACCTGTTGTATTTACCGTTCCAGAGCTATTGGCAGGACCAGAAGAAGATACAGGCTGCTTTCTCTTTCTCCCAGTCTGGTTTTTGGAAGCCTTAAAGCAGTCAGAAAACCTCATAAGGAACGTATTAAAGAGAAGTCTTAATAGGGTACTTTATAAAGAGAGAGAGAGAGAGAGAGAATACAAATATAGACCAAATAGTGTCCAGTAACATCCAAGGAGACCAGCCATTGTAGGGAACAAAGAATTTCATGATACAAAAGAATGGAATTATGAAATAGCTCCTATTAGAAATATAAAAATGACCAAATAACAGTAACATTCGAAACAAGACCAGCCGTTAAAGGAAACATGTACCAGCAAGAGTCAAAGTTCAGAAGACAGGAGGCTTTCTCCCTAGAGAGAGAGAGAGAAGCCAAATGTAGCATAGATATAGCACAGATGAAGCTATGTAGCTAAAACAAACATGTACAACTCGATATGCAAGCTGAAAAATGTTCAAAAAGATGTATATCTTTATAACTGTTTAACATGACAAGCTAAATGTCAGCATCAGAAAATTTCCAGACAACTATGTGTTAACAATTATTCCTTTATATTACAAGCCACTAGAAATATGTTTCTTAGGAATCCTCTGGGCATAATGAATCAAGAAAATGAATGTGATAGAGCTCATGACTTTACTACGACAACATTATTGCTGGTTCAGATGTTTTCCCTCTGGATCCTGGTTATAAGGAAAAGTAATTGATGGCCTAGAGATGTTTGAGAGTCTTTCTAGGGGTAAGAGCTATGTTAGAGTCACTTTTGGATCTTCAGACCTTCCTCTTTGCCTAGAGAGAAGGGTGTGGAGTATTTAGAAAATGAGTAGTGAGGAGAGCTCTGTCCCCTCAAATGCCAAATTGCGGTGGAAAAAGATACCTTTCTTCATCATTTGTTCATGTGTAGCTTTTGATTGTGTTGCTGTACTGGGTTGCATTTTGTGTCATTTCTTGTACTCCGTACTTTCAGTTCTTCTTATTTTGGTTGTATTACAACTCTGTTATTCTGTTTAGTCCCATTTGCTGTGTATTTTTCTCTATTTTGCTTGTTTTAAGTTTATGAGGATAGAAGGTTCCATCAGAATGTTGCCTCTGAATAAGGTGAAAAGGGCAACCAAATGTGCACTGACCTGATCATTTCCTCTAAAGAGTTTGACATGCTCCCATCCGCTGCGACACTTACAATACCCCCTACTTTGTCTCGTTGATGCACATTAAGATTCGAAGCCTGAGATTGCTGATTTGAAAGAGCATGCTGTTGAAGTTGCTGCTGCTGCTGCAGATTGGTATTCTGTTGCTGATGCTGCTGATGAAATTGAGCCAATTTTAACTACACAGGTCAAATTTTCACTTACTGTAAACCATGAAACTTGTGTTAACTCTGTAAAATAAATAAAACAGCTCAACAAATAATTAGAATCGGTAAGTCAAGAAGAAATGATAATTAAAGAGGACAAGAACCTTCATTAGCATGTCTGTATCTCCACAAGGCAAAAGCGGGCTGCCAGCTTGAAGTGGGGACCCAACATTTGATACCACATCACCATGGGGTTTGAAAGACCATCCTTACTTAGGCCCGTATTCCTATTATTCAACAGCATTCTAAGTCGTCTATTTTCTTCACTAGCAGATGGTGATGCAAGATTTTGTTGAGCAAGCATAAGATGCTGTGGCGTCAACATTTGAAGTTGATGAAAAGGCTGAGGACCCTGCATAAAAGCTTTCTGTGGTTGGAGAAGACTATTGCGCAGTTGATCCAACCCCTAATAAGGGATAGAAAAATCTAGTAAATAGTCAAATCTAATTACTCAATTATTAAGTTTGAATGATTTTGTGATTGTAGATAACTAAGTACAGTGCTCAAGGCTTTAGATAATAGGTCACATTTTTAACAGATGAAGATTTCACAGGACACAGATACAACAAGAGCAGAGTAACCTCCAATATACTGAAACTCTAAAGGAGGATATATCATTTATGCTCGCAAGTGATTATCAAATTTGCAGGATATATCCAATTTAAATAATAAAAAGAGAACGAAAGCAAGCTACTTACTTTAAGTGGCCACCCTTGAGAGTCAAATTGTTGCTACCTTGATTCGATCCTAACACAAAGAAATCTCCTGTTAACTAAATCTTTGCGTAAAGATGGTCAAACAACAATGTGCAAGTGTACATGTTAAATTCCAAAACATTCTTCACCATAAGTGATATAACACACACTTGCACAATGCTGGACAGAGGGAGAGAGTAGAAAGAAACCAGAAATAAGGAGGGAGAAATGAAGACGATGAAGAAACAGAGTAGTGGGGGAGTAAGGGAGGGAGACAAACGCATAGAGAGAGAGAGAGAGGAAGGGATTCAGAAACTCACTCACAATATATCATTCATCAAGTGCGTTCTAATACAAATGCAAGCTAGTCTATATAAACTAACTTTCCTACCTATTAAGGAAATCTTAATCACTTGTCCAAAGAAAGCTAATGTTCAAATTTCCCTTCTAACAAAATAACACAAAAGGAAACCTTAATACCATGTCCATATAAAGCTAGGTTTCAAATTTCCCCTCTTACAATATATTAAAATAACTGCAATTTGAGAGAAAATGATATTTCTATTGAATCAAAACGGAGATACATATTGACTATATATACAACAAGGGGAATAAATACTAATAATTGCTAATAATGCCTAATAACTACTAATAAAGGCTATAGATAATATTTACAATAATTACTAGACATTCTGATAGAGCCCGTTATTTCTCCAAGACATGCTAGAGAAAGTCAAAGGCGGCTAATGACTCTAATAGCAATAGTTTGACTGGTCCAGAGACTTACCTTTTGGTCCCCAGCCATGAGGAACAGTAACTAGTGATTTTCTGCTATGATTAAAATCTTTTGGGCAATATGGGCTATGGGGAAGCCATGCTATGTGTGGTATTAATCTTTTGCTTGTATTGAGGGGGGATATGTTTTTTGTAAGAGATTGGTAAGGAGAGACTGGCCTCTCAAACGCCAGAAGGAGTAAACCCTCTTTTGTTAGGTTTGTAACTTGTGTTGTTGTTACTTTTGTAATCATTTAGGGGAGATAAGGTTTGGCCAGAATCAAAGAAAGACTTGTAACTCTGATTCGGTTTCTCTCATTCTATTAATATCAAAAAACCTCAGCATTTTCCCCTCACTTATTGTTGTGTTTGTCATTTGGTTGCTGTTTTGTTGTGATACTGGTTTGGGTCCCATTATATTCCTACACTCCCCTCAAGTTGGATCATAGATGCTGATCATGTCCAACTTGCTTATGCCATTCTCAAATGCAAGGCCAATAACCCTTTAATCAAAACATCAACTGCTTGCAACTTTGTAGGCAAATATGCCAAACATAGAATTCCTTCTTCCACTTTTTCTTTGATAAAGTGTCGATCTGTCTCTACATGTTTAGATATGTCATGTTGCACTGGAGTGAAGGCTATGCTTATGGCAGCCTTATTATCACAGTAAAGTTTCAATCGTGAGCTTGCTTCAACTTAGATTTCATTCAAGCCTCGTTTCAGCCACAATTCCTCTGTTGTTCCTTAAGCGAAAGCTCTCAACTCAGATTCAACACTGCTTTTTGAGACAACTCTTTGCTTTTGGCTGCTCCATGTAACTAAATTTCCCCATGCAAATGAATAGCAGCTAGAAGTTGGCCTTTGATCTTTATAGGTTCTACCCCAACTCGCATGGTGTAAACTTCAATAGATCTTTACTCATATTTTCTAAAGAACAACCCCTTACTAGGAGTACCTTTCAAATATCTCAAAATCCGATAAACTGCCTCCATATGACTCTTCATTAGATTGCTCATATATTGACTAGTTACACTGATAGCAAATGCTATATCCGATCTAGTATGAGAAGGATATATCAGTTTTCCAACAAGTTTTTGACATCTTTCCTTGTCAGCTGCTTCTTCCTTTTCTTTGGTTTCCTCCTCTTCTTCATTGCCTTCCTCATCGAGATCTTTTCCTTTTTTCTTCTTTTTTCTTAGGCTTCTTTTTCAACTTCTTGATCTCAATAGGGATTTCAACAGGTCTATAACCCAATATACCTGTCTCCTTCAAAAGATCCAATATATACATTTGCTAAGAAACATAGATTCCTCTTCATGACCAAGCAACTCCCATCCCAAGGAAAATATTTTAGTTTCCCGACATCTCTGACTTCAAACTCTTACCCAAGGCAGTCTTCACTCTTTCTATCCCTCAAAATGATCTCCAGTAAGTATTATGCCATTGATGTAGACAATAAGAATACATTCTTGCCTCCTCAACTTTAACAAACTTTGTATGATTCGAAAGAACTTGCTTGTAACCTTTAAACTTTAAAACTTTTTGAGAATCTACCAAACCAAGCTCTTGGTGACTGTTTCAAACCATATACAGACTTTTTCAATTTACAGACTTCAGTTTCTCTAACTTTATTAAACCTAGGAGGTAAGGTCATACAAACTTCTTCCTTCAACTCTCCATTTAAAGACATTTTTTTGTCAAGTTGCTGAAAAGGCCACTTAAGATTAGCTGCGACAGATAACAAGACTCTAATAATGTTTAATTTTGCCAACGGAGCAAATGTTTCTTCATAATCCAAGCCATATATTTGGGTAAATCTCCTTGCAACCACACGTACTCTTAGCTTGTCAAAAAGTTCCATCAATCTTGTATTTTGGGCCAAACCCTACTTACAGCTCACTGTTCTCTTTCCTTTAGGTAACTGAACAAGTTCTCATATCCCATTCTTTTCTAGGGCCCTCATTCTTCCATACCGGCACTCTGCCATTCAAGGATGCTTAGATCTTCTTGTATAGTCTCAGGTACCTTCACTTTATCAAGATTAGTAACAAAGGCCTAATATTAAGGCAAAAGTGCATTGTATGAAACAAACTTCTCTATTGGATGGAACGTACATGAGCGAGTTAGCTTCCTCAAAGCAATAGGAAGATCAAGATCAGTAGATTCACTTACTTGTTCTGTATCATCCATTTTTAGGGTTTCAGAAGTTTCCCAAATTCTAAGCCTCCATCAATATCTACTTTAGGAGCTACCTCTAGTTCTGACTCTCTTGGTGCTTCAGGTACAAGTTGCTCATTGTCTTTTGATTTCTTTTTTCGAGTGTAAACAAACAATTCTTCATTTTGTGGTTTTTCTACATCTCCTCACCTGTGCTCCTTAGATTGTGGCATAAGAGGAGGAGATGGTGGTGTAGATAGAATAGATGAAGGTAAAGACTTGAGATGATGGTAGTAATAGCTCAGTTGGTGTAAATTATGGTTCAAGGAGCACTAGTTCTCGATTAGGTTCTTGATCCCAAGTCTGAGATTTACCCATGCTCTCCCCCTGAATCAAAGGATTGGAATAGAAAGGAGTATCCCCATGAAAGGTGACATCAAGAGTGACAAATGTATGTTTTGAGATAGGGTCAACATATTTGTATCCTTTTTAAGTGGCAAAATAACCAAGGGAAATGCATTTAATATCACGCGGTTCAAGTTTCGTGCTTTGTGGTTATAGACAAAGGTTGTGTAATCAAACACACGAAGTGGAAGATAAGTTTCAATATGTAATGTTGAAAAAACAATTTTCAATTTATGGAGAGAGTTTCAAAGAATAAAATCGACTAGGCATACAGTTGATTAGGTAGGTTGCGGTTAAAATAACATCCCCCAATAAAATTTAGGTGCATTGCAAGTAAACAAAGTGCTCTAGCAACGTCAAGTATATGGCTATTTTTCTTTCAGCAACCCCATTTTGTTGAGGTGTATGGGCACAAGAACTAGCATGGGCAATACCATGCATTTGGAGGAAAGTACTCAAATATTGATTAAAGTACTCAATGCCATTATTGATATGGAACACTTGAATAGTGGCGTTGAACTGGGTTCTCATCATGTTGAAGAAATTAATGAATGTGCCTTAGACTTGTTTCTTAAAAGATAGACCCAACAAACACGAGTATGATCATCAATGAAGGAAATAAACCACGTTTTAGTACGGTTGGGAGTACGAGAAGATGCCCACAAGTCAATATGAATGGGTGTGAAAGGTTTATTGGGTGTACATGTGGCTCTCGGAAAGGATGTTCTGTGGTGTTTGGCAAGTACACACTTTTCACAATAAATGTCATTGACATTCAAGTTTGGACAAAAGGTTGGAAACAATTGTTTAAGGTAATAAAAATTAAGCTGACCCATCCTTTTATGCCACAACATAAAAGTATTAACTTTAGAGGTAGATACAGAGTCACCAACAATCGATGAGTTACCCACTCGAGTAGAGAATTCGAAATAGTAGAGCCCCCCATACTCCTTAACATTTCCGATTGTCACTCTAAATGATAGGTCCTAAAACACACAATGGGATGGGAGAAATTTAGCATAACAATTTGACTGCTTGGTCAATTGACTGATTGAAAGCAAATTACACTCAAGTTTAGGCAAGTGAAGTACAAATTCCAACATTACAAATCTGAAATTCGACTCACTACCCCTTTTCCTGCTATAATGCTAAGGAACCATCTACAATCTTCACTTCACATTTCCAACACACGGAATGTAAGTGCTAAACCACTGATAACAACTAGTCATATGATCAGATACCTTGAGTCAACAATCCACATAATGGAATCTCGGGATGTCTTTAATGCATGAAGAAAACTTCCCCTTTTTGCAACTAAGACTTGAACTTTAGTTCTGGTTATGCATGGAGACAATGTTAGGAGGACCCACATAGTACCCCTACAATCCTAAAAAATATTCTCATAATAGAGAACAGTCAGAAACCACAACCCTACACACAAAGACGACATGCACACAGAGCTGCAAAAACAAAACAAGTAGCTTGTGACAAAGAAGT